>NC_065561.1:21647458-22312771 GCF_022605725.1 Anthonomus grandis grandis | reverse complement strand
CACATCTCGTGAGAGTTTCAAAGTTTGGGTTTTTTCATTTTTCGGGTATACCCCCCCCGTATCGAATTTTTTCACCAAAAATTGATTTTTTTCGAAATCAAACTAAGTATACCCAGCGTGTTATTTGGGTCACCTAGATTACGAAAACACCGGGTTATAACAGGATCCGAGCAGAACTAAGGGGAATGAGAGCACTTTGAAAATCCTGAAAAAGTCGTTTTCGACGTCCGTTTTTGAGGCCAAAAATGGGCATCAAAAATGCCATATCTCGGCTATCGTAAGAGCTACGACCTTGCGGATGGTCTCGTTGGATTCAAAATGACGAAACTAAGACAAAACCGTTGGAATTTTCCCGATAGCTCCCATAGAAGCCGAGATATCGACCTTCAAAGTTTGGGTTTTTTCATTTTTCGGGTATACCCCCCCGTATCGAATTTTTTCACCAAAAATTGATTTTTTTCGAAATCAAACTAAGTATACCAGCGTGTTATTTGGGTCACCTAGATTACGAAAACACCGGGTTATAACAGGATCCGAGCAGAACTAAGGGAATGAGAGCACTTTGAAAATCCTGAAAAAGTCGTTTTCGACGTCCGTTTTTGAGGCCAAAAATGGGCATCAAAAATGCCATATCTCGGCTATCGTAAGAGCTACGACCTTGCGGATGGTCCTCGTTGGATTCAAAATGACGAAACTAAGACAAAACCGTTGGAATTTTCCCGATAGCTCCCATAGAAGCCGAGATATCGACCTTCAAAGTTTGGGTTTTTTCATTTTTCGGGTATACCCCCCCGTATCGAATTTTTTCACCAAAAATTGATTTTTTTCGAAATCAAACTAAGTATACCAGCGTGTTATTTGGGTCACCTAGATTACGAAAACACCGGGTTATAACAGGATCCGAGCAGAACTAAGGGAATGAGAGCACTTTGAAAATCCTGAAAAAGTCGTTTTCGACGTCCGTTTTTGAGGCCAAAAATGGGCATCAAAAATGCCATATCTCGGCTATCGTAAGAGCTACGACCTTGCGGATGGTCTCGTTGGATTCAAAATGACGAAACTAAGACAAAACCGTTGGAATTTTCCCGATAGCTCCCATAGAAGCCGAGATATCGACCTTCAAAGTTTGGGTTTTTTCATTTTTCGGGTATACCCCCCCGTATCGAATTTTTTCACCAAAAATTGATTTTTTTCGAAATCAAACTAAGTATACCAGCGTGTTATTTGGGTCACCTAGATTACGAAAACACCGGGTTATAACAGGATCCGAGCAGAACTAAGGGAATGAGAGCACTTTGAAAATCCTGAAAAAGTCGTTTTCGACGTCCGTTTTTGAGGCCCAAAATGGGCATCAAAAATGCCATATCTCGGCTATCGTAAGAGCTACGACCTTGCGGATGGTCTCGTTGGATTCAAAATGACGAAACTAAGACAAAACCGTTGGAATTTTCCCGATAGCTCCCATAGAAGCCGAGATATCGACCTTCAAAGTTTGGGTTTTTTCATTTTTCGGGTATACCCCCCCGTATCGAATTTTTTCACCAAAAATTGATTTTTTTCGAAATCAAACTAAGTATACCAGCGTGTTATTTGGGTCACCTAGATTACGAAAACACCGGGTTATAACAGGATCCGAGCAGAACTAAGGGAATGAGAGCACTTTGAAAATCCTGAAAAAGTCGTTTTCGACGTCCGTTTTTGAGGCCAAAAATGGGCATCAAAAATGCCATATCTCGGCTATCGTAAGAGCTACGACCTTGCGGATGGTCTCGTTGGATTCAAAATGACGAAACTAAGACAAAACCGTTGGAATTTTCCCGATAGCTCCCATAGAAGCCGAGATATCGACCTTCAAAGTTTGGGTTTTTTCATTTTTCGGGTATACCCCCCCGTATCGAATTTTTTCACCAAAAATTGATTTTTTTCGAAATCAAACTAAGTATACCAGCGTGTTATTTGGGTCACCTAGATTACGAAAACACCGGGTTATAACAGGATCCGAGCAGAACTAAGGGAATGAGAGCACTTTGAAAATCCTGAAAAAGTCGTTTTCGACGTCCGTTTTTGAGGCCAAAAATGGGCATCAAAAATGCCATATCTCGGCTATCGTAAGAGCTACGACCTTGCGGATGGTCTCGTTGGATTCAAAATGACGAAACTAAGACAAAACCGTTGGAATTTTCCCGATAGCTCCCATAGAAGCCGAGATATCGACCTTCAAAGTTTGGGTTTTTTCATTTTTCGGGTATACCCCCCCGTATCGAATTTTTTCACCAAAAATTGATTTTTTTCGAAATCAAACTAAGTATACCAGCGTGTTATTTGGGTCACCTAGATTACGAAAACACCGGGTTATAACAGGATCCGAGCAGAACTAAGGGAATGAGAGCACTTTGAAAATCCTGAAAAAGTCGTTTTCGACGTCCGTTTTTGAGGCCCAAAATGGGCATCAAAAATGCCATATCTCGGCTATCGTAAGAGCTACGACCTTGCGGATGGTCTCGTTGGATTCAAAATGACGAAACTAAGACAAAACCGTTGGAATTTTCCCGATAGCTCCCATAGAAGCCGAGATATCGACCTTCAAAGTTTGGGTTTTTTCATTTTTCGGGTATACCCCCCCGTATCGAATTTTTTCACCAAAAATTGATTTTTTTCGAAATCAAACTAAGTATACCAGCGTGTTATTTGGGTCACCTAGATTACGAAAACACCGGGTTATAACAGGATCCGAGCAGAACTAAGGGAATGAGAGCACTTTGAAAATCCTGAAAAAGTCGTTTTCGACGTCCGTTTTTGAGGCCAAAAATGGGCATCAAAAATGCCATATCTCGGCTATCGTAAGAGCTACGACCTTGCGGATGGTCTCGTTGGATTCAAAATGACGAAACTAAGACAAAACCGTTGGAATTTTCCCGATAGCTCCCATAGAAGCCGAGATATCGACCTTCAAAGTTTGGGTTTTTTCATTTTTCGGGTATACCCCCCCGTATCGAATTTTTTCACCAAAAATTGATTTTTTTCGAAATCAAACTAAGTATACCAGCGTGTTATTTGGGTCACCTAGATTACGAAAACACCGGGTTATAACAGGATCCGAGCAGAACTAAGGGAATGAGAGCACTTTGAAAATCCTGAAAAAGTCGTTTTCGACGTCCGTTTTTGAGGCCAAAAATGGGCATCAAAAATGCCATATCTCGGCTATCGTAAGAGCTACGACCTTGCGGATGGTCTCGTTGGATTCAAAATGACGAAACTAAGACAAAACCGTTGGAATTTTCCCGATAGCTCCCATAGAAGCCGAGATATCGACCTTCAAAGTTTGGGTTTTTTCATTTTTCGGGTATACCCCCCCGTATCGAATTTTTTCACCAAAAATTGATTTTTTTCGAAATCAAACTAAGTATACCAGCGTGTTATTTGGGTCACCTAGATTACGAAAACATCGGGTTATAACAGGATCCGATCAGAACTAAGGGAATGAGAGCACTTTGAAAATCCTGAAAAAGTCGTTTTCGACGTCCGTTTTTGAGGCCAAAAATGGGCATCAAAAATGCCATGTCTCGGCTATCGTAAGAGCTACGACCTTGCGGATGGTCTCGTTGGATTCAAAATGACGAAACTAAGACAAAACCGTTGGAATTTTCCCGATAGCTCCCATAGAAGCCGAGATATCGACCTTCAAAGTTTGGGTTTTTTCATTTTTCGGGTATACCCCCCCGTATCGAATTTTTTCACCAAAAATTGATTTTTTTCGAAATCAAACTAAGTATACCAGCGTGTTATTTGGGTCACCTAGATTACGAAAACATCGGGTTATAACAGGATCCGATCAGAACTAAGGGAATGAGAGCACTTTGAAAATCCTGAAAAAGTCGTTTTCGACGTCCGTTTTTGAGGCCAAAAATGGGCATCAAAAATGCCATATCTCGACTATCGTAAGAGCTACGACCTTGCGGATGGTCTCGTTGGATTCAAAATGACGAAACTAAGACAAAACCGTTGGAATTTTCCCGATAGCTCCCATAGAAGCCGAGATATCGACCTTCAAAGTTTGGGTTTTTTCATTTTTCGGGTATACCCCCCCGTATCGAATTTTTTCACCAAAAATTGATTTTTTTCGAAATCAAACTAAGTATACCAGCGTGTTATTTGGGTCACCTAGATTACGAAAACACCGGGTTATAACAGGATCCGAGCAGAACTAAGGGAATGAGAGCACTTTGAAAATCCTGAAAAAGTCGTTTTCGACGTCCGTTTTTGAGGCCAAAAATGGGCATCAAAAATGCCATATCTCGGCTATCGTAAGAGCTACGACCTTGCGGATGGTCTCGTTGGATTCAAAATGACGAAACTAAGACAAAACCGTTGGAATTTTCCCGATAGCTCCCATAGAAGCCGAGATATCGACCTTCAAAGTTTGGGTTTTTTCATTTTTCGGGTATACCCCCCCGTATCGAATTTTTTCACCAAAAATTGATTTTTTTCGAAATCAAACTAAGTATACCAGCGTGTTATTTGGGTCACCTAGATTACGAAAACACCGGGTTATAACAGGATCCGAGCAGAACTAAGGGAATGAGAGCACTTTGAAAATCCTGAAAAAGTCGTTTTCGACGTCCGTTTTTGAGGCCAAAAATGGGCATCAAAAATGCCATATCTCGGCTATCGTAAGAGCTACGACCTTGCGGATGGTCTCGTTGGATTCAAAATGACGAAACTAAGACAAAACCGTTGGAATTTTCCCGATAGCTCCCATAGAAGCCGAGATATCGACCTTCAAAGTTTGGGTTTTTTCATTTTTCGGGTATACCACCCCGTATCGAATTTTTTCACCAAAAATTGATTTTTTTCGAAATCAAACTAAGTATACCAGCGTGTTATTTGGGTCACCTAGATTACGAAAACACCGGGTTATAACAGGATCCGAGCAGAACTAAGGGAATGAGAGCACTTTGAAAATCCTGAAAAAGTCGTTTTCGACGTCCGTTTTTGAGGCCAAAAATGGGCATCAAAAATGCCATATCTCGGCTATCGTAAGAGCTACGACCTTGCGGATGGTCTCGTTGGATTCAAAATGACGAAACTAAGACAAAACCGTTGGAATTTTCCCGATAGCTCCCATAGAAGCCGAGATATCGACCTTCAAAGTTTGGGTTTTTTCATTTTTCGGGTATACCCCCCCGTATCGAATTTTTTCACCAAAAATTGATTTTTTTCGAAATCAAACTAAGTATACCAGCGTGTTATTTGGGTCACCTAGATTACGAAAACACCGGGTTATAACAGGATCCGAGCAGAACTAAGGGAATGAGAGCACTTTGAAAATCCTGAAAAAGTCGTTTTCGACGTCCGTTTTTGAGGCCAAAAATGGGCATCAAAAATGCCATATCTCGGCTATCGTAAGAGCTACGACCTTGCGGATGGTCTCGTTGGATTCAAAATGACGAAACTAAGACAAAACCGTTGGAATTTTCCCGATAGCTCCCATAGAAGCCGAGATATCGACCTTCAAAGTTTGGGTTTTTTCATTTTTCGGGTATACCCCCCCGTATCGAATTTTTTCACCAAAAATTGATTTTTTTCGAAATCAAACTAAGTATACCAGCGTGTTATTTGGGTCACCTAGATTACGAAAACACCGGGTTATAACAGGATCCGAGCAGAACTAAGGGAATGAGAGCACTTTGAAAATCCTGAAAAAGTCGTTTTCGACGTCCGTTTTTGAGGCCAAAAATGGGCATCAAAAATGCCATATCTCGGCTATCGTAAGAGCTACGACCTTGCGGATGGTCTCGTTGGATTCAAAATGACGAAACTAAGACAAAACCGTTGGAATTTTCCCGATAGCTCCCATAGAAGCCGAGATATCGACCTTCAAAGTTTGGGTTTTTTCATTTTTCGGGTATACCCCCCCGTATCGAATTTTTTCACCAAAAATTGATTTTTTTCGAAATCAAACTAAGTATACCAGCGTGTTATTTGGGTCACCTAGATTACGAAAACACCGGGTTATAACAGGATCCGAGCAGAACTAAGGGAATGAGAGCACTTTGAAAATCCTGAAAAAGTCGTTTTCGACGTCCGTTTTTGAGGCCAAAAATGGGCATCAAAAATGCCATATCTCGGCTATCGTAAGAGCTACGACCTTGCGGATGGTCTCGTTGGATTCAAAATGACGAAACTAAGACAAAACCGTTGGAATTTTCCCGATAGCTCCCATAGAAGCCGAGATATCGACCTTCAAAGTTTGGGTTTTTTCATTTTTCGGGTATACCCCCCCGTATCGAATTTTTTCACCAAAAATTGATTTTTTTCGAAATCAAACTAAGTATACCAGCGTGTTATTTGGGTCACCTAGATTACGAAAACACCGGGTTATAACAGGATCCGAGCAGAACTAAGGGAATGAGAGCACTTTGAAAATCCTGAAAAAGTCGTTTTCGACGTCCGTTTTTGAGGCCAAAAATGGGCATCAAAAATGCCATATCTCGGCTATCGTAAGAGCTACGACCTTGCGGATGGTCTCGTTGGATTCAAAATGACGAAACTAAGACAAAACCGTTGGAATTTTCCCGATAGCTCCCATAGAAGCCGAGATATCGACCTTCAAAGTTTGGGTTTTTTCATTTTTCGGGTATACCCCCCCGTATCGAATTTTTTCACCAAAAATTGATTTTTTTCGAAATCAAACTAAGTATACCAGCGTGTTATTTGGGTCACCTAGATTACGAAAACACCGGGTTATAACAGGATCCGAGCAGAACTAAGGGAATGCCATATCTCAGCTAATATAAATTAAAAAAAAAATTACGTTTGATCAGGCAGAAGTTACAATTTCACGATAAGATCTGTCAATAAAGTAAATAAAATGTGAAACCAAGACTGATACAATCGATTCGTTTATTAGAAACAAAAAACAAAAATGTACAAAATGAACGGCGGCGGAATTCATGTGATAAAATCTCGTTTTATTTTCAGAAAAGCCGCCCCGTTGCCCCCCTCCTTCCTACCACTCAGCAACACGATCAGGAACGCGGGCTGCGCTATCGCTTCATGGATCATGTTCACCCATTTATCGATCGTTTTTAGCACTTTCTCCTCGTTTACACAGTCTCTGGCCACCAGCAAATGTCCGATATTTAAACTTTTCATCTGGTCGGGATCGCAGAGCCGTTTGATGACACTTTTGTTGGTGTCCACACGGGTACAGGAGACATTCTCGATCCCGTCCCCGCTCTGTTTATCGATATAATATCGATATTTGTCTGATAACTCGTCGACCGCGACCAAATTAACGGCACCGTTGCCGTTTTTCACGCACTGCTTAATCATGCTGACGGCGTAATTAGCGGAACCCAAATCGGGATACGCCCGCTGTTCCGAGTAAATCGCGTTCATCACCGCGTCTCCGTAATACACGTGTTTCTTTAACTTTAGTTGCACGAGTTTCATGCAGGCGGCGCTGTCTTCACTGCTGCAATGGCCCTTGGTGCCCACCTGGATTTTCTCATGCAGGAATTCACGTGCCAGCACTTGAAGTTTCGTTTTTCGCATTCGGTCGCCAGTTAAATTAAAGATTACACTGAAAAGTAATCAAAATATATCAATTTAACACTTTTTTAACTCAGTTAACTGTTAACTTACCTTGTATCGATGACATAAGGATGCATCATCTTCAACGCGTGTAAATCGTTCGACAAAGATTGTCCGATTAAAATGGCGTCGTCGGGCAAAAGGGTTCGTAACTTGTCCTGCACGTCGCTCAATTTGGTCGTCACGGGTCGCATCATTTTCGAATTGATTCCGGAGAAACGCGTCAAGTAATCGACAATCCTTCGTCCGGGTTTCACCAACGTGTCGTAAATGATCTCATGTTTCTCGTTCACTACCGATATCCTGGTTAATTCTAAGTCACCTTAAATTGAATTTTGTTAAATGAAAACAAATTTGTTCCATCTATTCGATGCTTACCACTCTCTGTCTTACACATCTCACAATCGATGGCGATTAATGGGCTGTGGGCCGTGACGTTCCTATATCTATCTTTAGTTAAAACGTAATCTCTATATTTGCGCTCTCTTAATCCTTTTATAGGTAACGGGAAATTTTCTTCAATCATTTGCCAACCTGAGAGCAATAAATTCGTTCTAAAATTAAAAGGATTAAAAAAAAAAAACTAAGAAATTTGCATCCTTAATCTGTACCTAGGGAACTTATCACTGGTTGGTAGAGATCCGTCATTCTTCTGATTTTCTTGATCCTCTTCGGCAATTGGGAAAAAGTGATTAATCGTATCGAAAACCTCGTTGCATTGTTTGGCCGCATCCTCCAAGCTGCCGTATTCTTTAATTAGTTTACGCATTTGTGTGGCGCTGAGCGGTACCATCGACAGTTCTTTTACCATATCGCTATTAAACGCGTACGGCGAAATAAGTTCGATTTTATGGTCGAAATTGGTACTGATAAACGGAAATCTACTCTCGTTTGACTCGTATTCATACAACGAAAGATTTTCTATAATTAGGAGGGTTGTGTTGCTCAGTCGGTTGTATCGTTCTAGATTGCACCATCTAAATTTTAAATAAAAATCTAAGAAAGTCGAATGAGATTAAAATACGTATTCAGCATGAGAAGAGTTATACTAATAATATATGCCTATAGCAAGGATGTGACATGATGGAACTTAAAATTCCAAATTATTTCTTTACAACAGTACAAATTGAGTAAATCAAAAGTAAGTTATAATTAGTGTAGTCAATTTAGCTAATTAATATGATTATATTTCAACTGTAGAATCTTGACTGTCTCCCTAAGCTAAAATGCTTACTACTAAAATAGGAAACTTCAGACGAACTTACGGAAAAGGAATATCTGAAATAACGTTAAAAATTGACCTCGAAACTCCAAATATACGAACAGATATTTAGTAAATTACTTCTTACGCTGAATAGGCGATTCTCTTTCGTTTGAAAAAAATATTTTGTTACATTGTTAATTTGTATATAAACCGTACCTTGCAGGTGAATAGGGTGAATGTACACCCACTTGCGAGTACATCAGCAGATGTTGAATATCCGAGACGAAAAGTGGACAGCGATTGTCCAGGGGGACCGCAAGACTTGCCTTCTCGCCCATGTCTCTTAGCCAAAATTTCGGAGCCTAAAATTTCACTTTTCCAGGTAACAACTATTCGTTTGAAATTAACAACAACTTACGTTTTTAATTTTATTACTTTTTTCTCTAAGCATTTTTTTCAGTTCCATCAGCTCCTCACCGAATAATTTCGGTTTTCCAGAAGACCCCAAGGCGACAATTTCTTCTTCACTACTATTAAACAACATATTTTTATTAATTCTTTTAATAGTAAGTAAATAAGGAATTTTAGTCGAAATTAAAATGAATGTTTTAATATTGACTCTAAAGTTGGTACTTTTAAGCAAAAACTAAAACAAATTTTGTAAAGTGTTCATTCTTTGATCATGGTGTTATTGGTAATGATGCTTATTATGATTGTGAGTAATATGAAGTGCACTAAACTTTTTTAATTATGATATAAATAGATTGATGAACAGAATGATCCGCAGATTTAAAATAATCAATGTACCTTTCAATTTTCAATCTTTTAAGTGGACTATGGCCGATATCTTCGGCCTCAACTATTGAACACTGATTTACTTCCGACGACTCGTTTTTGTTGTGTTTTTCTTTAAGTCGATCTTTTTCGTTCAACTGAACGATATCTAGGAGGGCGGACATTTTCTTTTTCTTATTCTCGATTCTTTGTTTGCGTTTCGCGGTGATTTCCGTAACTAACGTAGTTCTAGTGGTCGTAGTAGTTGTAGGTCCAGTCATTTTGTTGCCATTTGATAATAAACGATTATCGCTAGAAATTTAAACATAATATTTATTAATGTTATTGATTAGATTGTGTGTTTTTTTTTGATGAGATAAGACTTAATTAGTTTGATATATTTGTTGCTTATTGACTTTTTCTGGTAGTCCCTTAAATAATGAATTTTATACTGATAGGTCTGTTTATCTTCAATATTTCTTACTTGCTACTTTAAAAAGCTCATCTATTTGTTTTTCACTAGGTAAATAAATAAATAATTAATATATAAATATTGACTAATGAATGAATATTATGCTTCATTGTCATTTAAGTAGTCCATATCAATTCAATGTAAAATTGAAACAACATGAACAACATACAAATTAAGTAAATACTTGCAGTGGAGTTATAGATTAAGGTAAATTGAAAGATACACAGTCTCTTTCCACTTGTTTATTTTACAAATAGTTTAAAATTCCCAACATGTTTCGGACACAGCAATGTCCATCAATATAGGGAAAAAAAAGACACAGCAAAAATTAGAAACATTTATTGTAAATGCAACTTATTTTATCTTTCCTGTTATTAGATATTTAATTCCAAGCTGGGGAAACCTTTCGGGATACCAATTAAATAAACTTCAAAGAACTCAAAACATAACTGTTTTATAAATTAGATCTTATTTAAATAAAATGATTACACACTAGGTGAAGAAATGTAAGATGCAATCAAAATATGGACTTTTGAAGATTAACTTATTGCAATGTTTATTATAATTGCCATAAATTATATCCATTGAAAAATTGAGGCTCTAAATCTTACTGTTTCAGAGTTCTGTACAAATTAAATTTACAAAAAAAGAAAAAAAATAAATTTTCGAATATAGTGCAATGATTTAAGAATTGCAGCAGACACCTTTGGACTCTTTATAATCTGAATACTGAGGACTATAAGAAGAACCCAACTGGAATAGGATACTATACAAATACACTTAAATTTTATTATTCAGTTCTGCATCCCCAGGGACCAATTCTTTTCAAATAACATAAAACTAACTGAATCTCTACACTTACCCTCTTGAATATAAAAAAAAATGCAATAAGCCAAAAGTTTCTTCTCACATTAAAGGTAATTTTTCATATGGTTCCTTAAAACTGCTGTTCTTGTATTATGAAGTTTATGAAATTTAAAAAGTACTGTGACAAACTTGGATTAAAGGTTAGTCTTGACATATAACAACTAGATGAAACTTTACTTCTTTTATCATGAACGCTCTCTTCGGGAAGTCTTCGATTTTTATGGAATTCGATAACATTTATTTTGCGTAAGATAAGAATAGATAGAAAACAATTTTTTGCGAGGATCAAAGCCAAAACAGACAACAGTTTTCCGAATTCCAACCTAACTAAGAGCAATTTGGAATTTAAACTAACCTAACCTCACACCGTCTTCCACAGGGAAGCAAGAAACCAAACATAACCCTACTTTCACACCTGACAGTGTGTATATTTGTGTTGTGTTCTGTGCCCACGAACTTAAAAATATACCTGGACTGCCAATTCAATGAAAAGTAAATGACCACTACTAGGGGGCCGCCATTTTGCGTGATTGTGTCCTTTCGATGTTGGTCACTCTGACAAATTTTAATTGTGCCAACTGTAGGGAAACAAAACAATTAAAGTTTTTGAGAGGTTATGTTTACAAAAATACAAAATAGAAAGTTACATAAAGGTAAGAATTTAAGATCGTTGCGTTAGATCTGTGATTTTTCTGGTACTTCTTTAAGAATTTCGTTAAAATTTATGAAAGTAATCCTCACCTAAAATGAGACAAAGTTTCAATCAACTTGGAATAGATGCGTGCACTTTAAAATATTTGTTTTATCATTCTGATAATCTTGAATCTTATAAATCCTAATGCCATGAAAATCATGGTATTCATTTCAATTTTTGCTTGTATTTACTTAACAAATTCAGTTAAAAAAAACACTAATAAGTGTTTTTTACTATTTCTTTCTATTTTTACTATTACGAGTTTTACTTTCCTTCCATGTACAGCGTTTCCACATTAATAAGTACAACCATATATAAGAATCAAAATGTAGATGATTTTATGAGGGTTTGTAATTATAAAGGGTTTATTTAGAAAAAATATATTATTCTGTCAACAACTCAATATATTATTCTATTATAAACAACACAGACGGACAATTCACAATAATTCGGTTTTGAGAAACTGAACCAAATACCTTTAAATAAAGATGGTGATACATTATTCACATATTAAATAAGGAGAAAGATACATCGCCTGTTCCAGACGATATACCCAAGCGTCGTTTACAAATCGTCACAAGCTAGGCAATCCGCTATACTCACACGTCAAATGTCAACTTCATTATCGTTATTTAATATATTTTTTGTTGGCAACACTAAAAATTTTCAGAGTGACCAACATCAAAAGGACACAACCACTATAAAAATGGCGGCCACCATGCAGTGGTCATTTTTGGGTATCGTGGCCATATGCATTAGCAGTCCAGGTATATTTTTAAGTTCGTGTCTGTGCCTGACAGTACAGTAGCAACTCAGCTGTTGTTTGTCCACTTGTATAACAGAAATACGTTTTTTAAAAAATTAGTTTCTTTTTGTTTCTCTATCCTTTTACCTCTAATCAGCTTGTATCCTTTTGAAATTTTTTTAAACAGTTTCAGCAGTAAAATTGTATTTTCTTCACTCGAGTCTTCTCATAGTTAAGGGTTGCCTACTGTTATATGAACTCAAGAAACCTTTAAACATTTTTTCTCCAGTAGGTACTTCTATTTTAATAGGATGTCAGAGAAACAAAACTCCTCAACTCCAGGAGATGGCATACGTTCTCTGAAGACTAGTAGTGTGTTTCGCGTGGTTAATTTTGAATTGTATACTAAGCCCGTAAGTTCTTTTTAATAATCAATGATACCTTTTGCCATATTATGAACATTTTTAGAACATCGTCATAATGGGTCTGGGATTAACGGCTCTCACTGGTTGTATAGGTTACATAGCCTATATGAGGTACAAATATGAAAGTCTCGGATATTATGGTGCAGTTCAAGTAGATGGCAGCGAGCAGTTTGTGAAAAAGAAATCTAAATGGGATTAAAATTAAAAACATACACTCATATTGTATATAGTAGAACATGGTATAATTTATTTTGTTTTTAATTAATAAAAGTAGATTATTAGAAATTATGAGTTTTCACTTTCTTTAAATTTACACTTGGTACAAGTATAAAACACAGTTTGGCCTTCATCGGCAGACCTTAACTGTAATGTAGCATAAGACATTTTTTCATTTCCACACTTGGGGCATTTTCGTTCTACCACAGGTCCCTCGTCTTCATCTTCTTTTTGCTCGTTAGAGTTTTTGGTTGGCACAGATCTCACATTAAAATGTATTGTGTAGTGCACCTCTGAGTTTTTGTCCACAAGCACTAAAAACGTAGACACATTAAGACTCTTCTATTAAATTAATTGCAGTACTCACTTTGCGGTTCAAAATTTTTTGAGCAAGTGTAACAACTGACTCCCCCAGTACTTTTTAAGGGTGGTAAAATAGACCCGCAATCCGAGCAGAAGCCCGTCACCTTTTGGAATGCATCAGTCATAGAGACTTTTTATTTATAAACTAATTTATGAAAATAAATATTAGAGACATTCAAACACTATATTAATTATATTTCTTGAATAGGTTAGGTCTCTTATTCCTTGTGGGTTTATAACAGTGTTGCCAGATGACTCATCAAAATTATCGTACGATATATAGATGGCATGAGTAAGCAGATAGGGTTAGAAGCAATATTTGGAAACCTCATGATCATGAAAATTTTTACCTATCTATTTATTAGTAATATATTTTTAAATACGCACTTTACAAATAACATTTTATATTTTACAATAAAGCATTTTTAACTGTCAGGGAGCAAAATTATATTGCTACAAAAATAAAATGCTTTTTTCATTTTTATAATTCACCTTTAATAACAAACAATAAAATAAATAACAAAAAACATACATTCATAAATTAAAAATTTGAGCATATACATAACTTATTCAGATCTATTTAAAATGAGACTACTTTGGTATACAGATCTTCCAAATAAACTGAGTATTTTCTATTCAAAGAACTCAAGCCATCCGACATATTTTCCAAAGAGTTTTCCAACTTGTCAAATCTTTTATTATCCACTACTTGTTGTTTCTTGTGCATTAACATGGTGTATTTGCTCAATTCTGGAGCAAATCGATATGGCAGCAGATTAATTGCCTCAAGTCTCTTATAAAAGTCATCATCTTCTCCGCCCCATCCATAAAATAAATTTGACATTCCATTGATGGATTGAAACTGATTGGAAAGTATGGAAATGGCTCCACCAAATAAAGTAAGATATGGCAAATTATAGCGGAAAGTGTCCAAGCTACTGGACATATGCCTTGGCCTATATGTACAACCATATAAATTACCTGTCGTTAGTGGGATTAGATCAACATCATGCAATATAAGACAAGTGTAGTTCAATCCTAAAGCATATTGGGCCCCAAAATTGATCATTTTAGCCCTGTTAAAAGGCAGCGTGTCATTTTGCTCTACTACGATAATCTTATAATGTATATTCTGCTGTTGTAGGAACTTGTGCATGTAATTTAAAAAAATGTTGAGTTGTTCAGAACGGTTCCTATATGGGATGATTATGGCACTTTTAATCATGGGTATGCATCCTGAGGGCTCATATTCGCCTCCTCTTTTCGGTGTTATAAACCCCTTTTGCCTGTCACCGATTTCATTTATGTCGATTAGTTTACTGGTCAGTAGTACTTGATTATAGGAACAATTCGGTAAATTCTTTGGGATTTTTTCCTGTCGGTTGAGCACGATTTCTTTAACGGCATCTTCGGGACTGATGTAGACGTAATGCCTGGCGTGTCGCGTAGGGAAATAAACAGCCAAAATTGCAACGAAAACGGCCAACGTGCACAACAGTTGGACGCATCTCGGGGCCATATTCGATCCTACATGTTACTCGTTAATTATTACAACATCGTGTAAGTTGAAAGTTCAGACTTTAATTTGGAAACAGGATAAACAAACTTAGGAACTATAGGGGTTGTCCACTGACAGGAAAGACAACTGTTAGGATTTCAATCGAGAACGCAGCATATGTCAGTTGCTACTTGCTAGCGACCTATTTATTAGTCTGCGCCCTCTGTTACCAAAACATGATAGGGTCTTTCTTTATTCATGTTATTAATGCTATAAATATATTTACACAGGTCATACAAAATTTCCGCACACATCCGATAACGATCTCCATTTACGTTAAATTATAAAGTATTCATATGGAATTATTGTAATAATTTTTTTTTTAAAGACTTCCTAATGTTTTCTCCTACATTTCACTGTCGCGCGAAACGTTCGGCCAGCCCACCTGTTGTATTGACGTGGCCGTTCTTATGATGTCAATCGAGCTGGTTTTGTATTTGTTTGTAACGTAACCTAATTTGTTTTTTACAGGTACACGTAGGACGGAATCTTTATTTTTTATGTTTTTAGCTTTGTAGCTAATTCGGTGTCGTTTTAGTGTTTACGGAAGGCATACAGGTGAGTACTAGACTTCATTTCAATACGCACAAGGTTTACTTAACACTAGGCAATCCCATTTGGCACCAGAATATAAAAATTATCATTTCCTGTCTCTCTGGGAGAAAGTTTGCCATATTATGTTAGTAAGAATGCGCTAATAAGCCCTGTTTATTTAATTTAAAAGTATATTTATTTTTAGTAAGCACAGTTGATTCAGTAGAATTTATTTTTCTTTTTTCAATATGCTTTACTGGGGTCCCATTATTCATAAGTGGTTGATAAGCTAAAACTCGTGGCCTTGGCTTAATCTCCGATTAATATATCCATAAATTTATTTTCATATATATTTGGTTGTATCTAGTTGCACCCGTAAAATTTCATTTCAAAAGACATTCTGTCACTAACATCCAGTAGGTATAGTTTTAGGGAACAATTGTATGCAATATGTAGAGAGTGAATATGATTTTCGAATGAAAACTTGGTGACTTATTGTGTCAGTTAGTCTTTATGTGATTAAGCATGTATTACACTCCTTTTGTTGTTGGTCTTCAAACAATTATCTTAAAATAAATAATTTTCTCTTGAGACAACTCAATAGATATAAACAGCCACTTAATTAGACTGTTTTGAACATTCATTGTAGGAAACAATGTGAACCATTCATTAATGATCGAAATAAATATCTTAATCCCTCCTTAACTATGCATTCTTAAATTCCATTGTAAACCTATAATAGTAAATAACTTTACTCTTAATTATTTGAATTAATGTTTTGTGTATTAAGACCCTTAACATAAATTCTAAATTCTTTTAGAATAAGATAAAATGCCAAAACAACTGAAAGGAAACAAGCCCAAGGTAACCTCGAAGGAGAAGCAGAAACTGAAAAAAGAGTACTTGGAAACTCAAAAACAGCTAAAAACTATAGTACTGCCTGCCTTAGCTGTCATATTTCTTTTCATTGTCAGTTATGTTTATATGAAGACCAGACCAACCAGAAGCTTTGACTGAACTCCTTTTAGTTATGTAAATAAAATTCCATTATTAATTCCTAAATGTTTTTATTTTGTATAAAATAAATATTTTGTTTTTTTTTTAAATAGTTTTTATTTAATTATATATTAGCCTTTTTGATATTCGATCCCTTTCTTACAGATTCACTGGAAAATGTACAGCATTTTATAAGGATGAATGAAGGATAAATAAAATGCCCCTTAAGACTCCTAAACATTTTTATTTTGTACAAAATAAATAAATAAGTTTTTTAAAAACCTCTATTTGATTATTAACTTTTTTGTTCATTTGCTATACATCCTCGGGTATAAACTCATTTTTTTTACAGAATAAGAATCTTGGACCCATTTGTGGCCCAAAATGGCCCCAAAAAAGTAGTTCGCCGATCAATAAGAATTCAGATAAACTTTATGTACATTATTATTACACTGATATGGTTTAAAAGATATGGTAATAAAAACTATTCATTATTCACTGTAAAATGCAGCACTATAGAGAAAAATATCTAATAACCTAGTTTAGTCAGACTTTCCTAATTAAATTTACATAATATCACACAAAATGTTAATTAATCATATACATTGTTAGCTCCGGACCATTTTAACATTCATTGACTTTGTGCACTAATTTATTTAAATCTTTCTTAAGTTAGAGACGTTTTATACATGGAAAGATTTAATTAAAAACAAATTTTACACAAATTACAAAAACTATTTAATTAAACAACTAAATAAGGAAGAAAAAAAAACATTAAAGCAATTTATACTTACAACTATTTAAACAATATACAGTTCTTAACCTGCTGAATTGTGACAAAAATATACAACTTGCTTCAAACTGGATGTTGGAGTAATGATAAATGAAATTTGGTCTAGTCTAGACTATCCAATAAGTCTATACATTTTTAAAGGACAAAGTAAAGAGAGGATAAAAGATCAAATTCATGGTGTCATTATAATAACATTCGTTACCATCATCTTCGATGGTCTGTAAAAATATTTCCAGTAAAATCATCCCCTTAAAATAAATTTTTTAATGAAAAGTGAAGTTTTCTTAACGGTTTGGTGAAACTTCGAGTAATCTTCAGATCTTCCTCCTATCATGGACTTTTTTACAAAATCTTTTAGCTGTTTGTTTGTTCGTTCTTTTGACGTCATGCCTACACGGAAATGAATTCTATTTACAAGAAAATTAGAAAATATCACAGCAAATCCCTGATGGCGCCGCCAAACCACGCGAGCACCATCGGCAACAGCAACTGAACCAAGGCCCGTGCTAGCGACATCTTGTTCGCATGACCACCGGAAGTCCTGACAACTTCCGGCGTCGCTGTACTACTCAACGGTGGTGATGATTCGAAAGTGTCGTCTATCCGATTCACGTTCGCTTCTTCTTCGTCTACGTGTCCGTTGTTCCTTTCCTGCTCCTCCTCCTCCTCATTGTCGTCGTCTCCGTCACCGGAACCGCTACCGCTTCCGTCGAAGGTTTCCTCCGTATCGTCGATTATTTCCACATCTTCTCCGTGGAAGGCCTTTTTCAGTTTGTCGGTGAGTCCGTTCAGGACGTACACTTGTTCGGATATCATGGGGGTTTCTGTTGGTTCTAGTTTGGGCATCGGGTTTTCGTAGAACCCGACGTTGGTACCGTTCCAACATTTGCCGTCGTCGCTCGGGCTCGCGGAGATCGTCTCGTTGTTACAGTACTGATAGGGCAGCTGCACCCAAAACTGTTTGGTGTTTTTTATTTTCTGGAATACAAAGAGGTTATATTAGTGTTTAGGAGTTATAAGGTATCGGATGTAAAGAAGAATTTGTAGAATGGTATATAATATAATATTTGTTGATCAAATGAGGTCGAAATTATTACGCTCTTCTAGAATCCTAAATACGATCCTGAGGAGAATTCTTTTAATTTTACACATTCTGCTTAAAGAATGCACCTCATAGGCAATGCACACAAAAAAGGAGAAGGCATCATTTATATCCTCACAGTTTACGTGATTGCGGGGAATGATGTTAATCCTGGAATAGATATTTTACGCGTATCCTCATCTGTTGCCCCCGAAATATAAACAAGATTGGCGTTATGCGTCCAGATGAGGTACAAACAGAGCGTAAATCACGCGGGGTCGGTGTTTATTTTATCTCGACGCAGTCATTTTTCAATTTCACTTCATGTTTTACAAAAAAAAAAGTTACTGGGAAAAGGAAAGGTTATTTGTGTCGGCATATGCCCACGCGTTGGAACTGTAATTAAGTCAAATTATTTGTTTTTTGGCTGCAAGACAAAGAAAGTCCAGTTTCAGTTTTAAATAAGGGAATTTTCGATTTTAAATATTTACTTTGATCTGTTGCAACTAAGTATACACCCCAACATACTTACAAGTTTAATATCCTCAATCAACTTATCCAGTGTGGGCGTCTGATCGACATTCTCTTGCACCTTTTTGTGCTTCTTTTTCCCGTGCATTTTTATCGTCTGATAGCGGATCTCCATGTTCGGATTCTCTTCGGGGGGACTCTCGTAACCGGCGGTCCTCTTGGGGCGTTTCAGACCCAACGTTCCGCACCTAGTTTGAATCTTCTGCGAGACTTCCGCTCCAATTTCCTGGAAGTTCATTATGGCCTCGGATATTTTGATGTTTAGTGAACCGACCACCGAGTCTACGTTGTACGGACCGACCAGACGTTCTGCCACTTTATCCACAGCATCTGAAAATTCAAAAATAAAACATTCATGGAAAAGTATTCCAATATATGAGTATTCAAAAGCGAAATGTTTTAGATAATAACTTAAGAGTTTTGGAGAAAGATCTGAATAATGCTCTTTGAACTGATTTTGACTGAGTTGACGACATTTTAAAGCTGTGACTTTTCAAATATTCCGAATAAATTCATTACTTACCCACAAACGTGTCCCAACTATCGCTCAGCTGAATATGATGCTTCAAACAGAGCGTGATAGTATCGGAACAGTACCGAGAACATGCCCCGTTGCCCATTTCTCCCCTACACACTCCGCACAGCTGCATGTGAACGAGCTGCTGGGAGCATTCTTCGCTTAGACGCATCGTAGACATCTCACGCACCACTTCGCCCGCTCTACTTAATGATTTGTAGAGCATCCTGGTGGCCACAAATGAACGCTTCAGAGTGACCGTCAACTTATGCGGCGAATCGCCGAACGGTTTCATTTCTAACATGTGATTGTTGACGCATTCTGCAGAAATATAAACGTTGTTATAAAGTCGAATGGAGCTTTATTAGGACTGCTCAATGTGATTTTCAAACTTTAATCTACTATCGATAAGTAAATTTAAAATATTGATTTTTGACGTAGTATTATCAGCAAAAGAGTGCATTGTCCATCATTCATTGTAGAAGCCATTTACATAAATTAAATTGATAGCAACTGACCGTGACACTTAACTCCTTTGATTCAGAATGGATCATTTGACCCTTGTCATTAACACTTTCAAAATTTTTGCATCAATTTTGTATGTGACATACAGTCGAAGAAATTGCAAAACCCTACTGTGACACCATTGAGATCCAGATAACAGATCACATCCAACAGATGAAAAATCACTTGTATTCTTGGCATACTGAAAACCAAATTAAACGTAAACATGCATCTTAGGCAGAGCGCATATTTAAGTTGCAGCTAATTTGAAGTTTTTAAAACGATATTACAAATGCAAGATTTTTATTCATTGGCCGAGATTTTTGGTTATAACTTGGAAATCTGGAAATATATTCTTATAATTTTCTAAAATCATTATCTGAGGATGCATTATAGGGTAAAAACATTACTCTATAGGTTAACAATTGTTGAAGCTAGGGCAGTTTTGGTTGGGGTGGTTTTTTTTGCTATTTTTATTGACAAATTTTAACTTTTCTTGAGAATATTTTAGGAAATAGTCAGCATATCTTTAAAAGGATTTTAGTCCAAGAAACGTTATTTCTTACCAAACAATTTCGTATGAGAAAGATTCTTGTACCTCAAAAACTTTTTGAGTTAGAGTAAATTTTGTCCCTCAAGGTTTCAGTGCCACCTAATTTGAACTTTCTAGAGTCCTGAGGGTTGTCAAAGATCTTGGATACTGGAAAGATGTGAGCAATTCTTTCAGACACAATCATAATATAAGGCAAGTAATAACTTACTTGTTCTCTTCCTTATTGTGAACTTAAAATTTACATAGTGTGTGAGTTACATGTATAATTTTGACTACCCATTGTTTAACTAACAACTCTTTGCTCGTAGGTTTTTTAAGTCGGTCACACCCTGGAAACTTGTGCAAACATCTCATTTTTTGGAAGACAGTTTGAATCCCTTTGTAATCAAAGGTTTTTTAATTTTAAATTTAATATGTACCATAGGAGATTTATTCTTAAAGATTTCAATAAGTTTAAGATAAAAATCTCTTAGTAGTTATAGATGCTTTCACGGGAAATCAAATTTACATTAAACTGGCTTGCATGATATAACAACCCAGAATTCAATGCAAAAGAGGACAACAAATATAATTCATCATATAACAATACTTACGCATATAATTGTCGTCAAGGTTATACTGAGCGTTGATGACCATGAACATCCTTTGGTAAAGGATACCGAAGAAAGTGTCCATCGTTTCCGATAGACGTACGGTGCCTTTCTTGTAGTAAGTTTCCAGTTCGTTAAAGAAATCCGCGAACACGTCGGAGTTTTGCAAGTAAATTTTCCCGTAGGTGCGCTCGAACATGTCGTGGAATTCTTGTTTTGAGTTGTTCATCATATCTCGAAATATTTCTGGAAATCAAGAAAAAAAATTATTAAACATATAAACGATGAGTTGCTGGTTTGCTTTTAGTTTGATTTAAAGATGGCTACTAGGTCATGGAGCTAACGAAGCTAGTGATAGTTATTGAGGATTGAGGCAATCTTGTGTCCTTTTTATACAATTTTCCAACCTCTCCCAAAGTTAAATAATTACCATAGATCTGGAAATGGATCTGGTCAACGATACTTTTAAGCCGAAAAACCAAGAAATGCCGATCTGAACAACGAACTATTGTCTGAGTACCAGGCTATGCTCGAAATGCTTCCAGAGAAATAACTTTCTTTGGTATCACTGGGGCTTACTGGAGGAGATAACGATAAGTAAGCATTAAGCAAATATTTGCACAACTTGATATAGAACTTGATATAGAATTAGAGTTCTCAGTATAAGGGTGTTCTATAGCCAACCCAGTCGATTGGTTCTTCCACGGTACTTATATTATATCGTTTCACCTTTCTACCTTAACTCGTTTTACATTTCCCGTTAAAAAAATATTAAACAATGCCGCGTGCAGAAATTTTCGCGAAATTTAATAATACATTAAACGTATATTACCCAACATCTAGATGGCCCCAAGTGGATTCCGCCTCTGCTGCTGGGGGTCAGAGGGTCGTTCAATTCTCTCGAAAGTTAATTGCATATTTTTGGAGAGTACCGCGGCGCTGCAACCGCAGTAATTGCCGATCGTATTCGACACGGATCACGAGACGCTTGTGAGTTTATGCGCAATAAAAGGGAGAACCTTGCAATTTGGCGAACGGTCCAGAGTTAAAATATAACATTTATTTAAATTTTGTGTGTTGCTTAAAGCACGATACAACGCTTTGTTTGAAGGAGAAAAGTCACTGTATTTTCTTCACGTGAGATTCATATCAGGTGGATTCTATCTACTTTAATTTTACCAAGGCCTTTGACAGAATTCTCCTTAAAAATGTTGACTGCCAAGCTTCCTGCTTTAGTGCAAACTAGTTGAAGGCATCCCCAACTCATTCAGTTATATCGACGGTTTTTACTATAAAGAGAATTCATGTTTCATTGATGATTGGAAGAAATGATATATTCAGAAGCGGTTGAAAAATCAATGAGAACTCTACCGATGACTCAATTAAAGAAGTAACTGTACATCTGTAATAATTGAAAGAGGCAAGCCTTTAATCATCAATTGGTTTCAATAAATCATCAATCAACTATATACAAGCCTTCCAAATATCTCAAGAAGCTTATGTATTTGCTTATCATCCGACCATTTTCTCAGTTCATAAATATTTATAGAGTTTATTTCATATTTGTGTACCCACGTACGTACGTACGTGAGGATTTATCCCACGCACGACCCTCGGCTATCAATTTTGTCATTTCGCCGTTGTTACTGACAGCTGCTCACACAAGAGATAAAACGCCGCTTTTCGATGTGTCAATACCCAGCATCCATCGGTCTTAATAAGATTTTTACCTTACTCGACGAGATTGACATTATCGCACAGGTTGCCCTCTTAAGATTGATCTTTGGAGATGTTTAATCCGGACAAATAACCGTTCTTTAAAGATTATAAACTTACAAATAGGCAACAATCGTATTAATTGAATTTGTGGGTGTCATATTATTGATAAATCTAAATTAGTTGTTTTTATTTAATTAATAATGGATCAAGCCTGTAATTTTATCAAGCTTGAGTTTTTTGCCTATAAGGCCCTATGGAACCAAGGCTTTAAATATTATAGCCTTGATTAAATATTTAAAAAAAAAATATATTAAATAAAATTTTGTTGCATACAATTGATTTTTACATTCATTTCTTTCATGTACGCTTTGCTCATTTTACCAATTTGCATTTTACGATAAATTAGAATAAGAACGTTGTTATAGTTCTTACCGTCAAATTTCTTAGCTCTAGTCTCCACTAACGTGGCAACCTTCCCTACGGCGTCTTTCACATACTTTTCTATATGCTTTTGACTATAAGATAACATGTTGTTTTCCAATTTTTCATTGCAGCAACTGCCCTCGCCGCACACCAAACCTGAAACAAACAAAGAAACGATTATTAACTTGTCACAAAGCATATAAAAACGATTTTTTGCCACCCCCATTTACCACTTGAAGAGCACCAAATAAAAGTATTTCAATGGCAAATAAGCCGACGAATATGTCCATTGTATCGGGTATTTACGAACGCTTGAACGACATCACAGTCTTATTGTCAAGGGCTCATTCGGGGATCTTAATCTCCACCCGAGCAAAAAAGAATTCTTTGGCACTGGGGTGGTGCACGAAACCCAATACCTTGCATAAAATAACAGCATGCTGGGGCCCTCCTCTTGTCCTCGTCTGTCTGATCAAAAAAAACTTTTCTTAAAGATGCCTTAAAATGGCTCTAGGTACTGGATTATTCATATATTAAAGCGTATAAACTTTCGGAATGGTGATAATTAAAAAAGTGTATAAATGTTTGTCGGCCACATTAAATAGACAAGGATCCTATTTAGTTATGAATATAAATATTAAAAATATATTGCAGTATTGTAACGAAGTAATCAGTTTTATTTTGATCTAAAATATTTTAAATTTATTTCCTTATAATGTTATAGGACAAACGGTAAAAAGTTGTAGGATTTTGCCTATAAGAATGGTCTGCTTTTGAGTGAGTGATTTTTATATTTGACTATTTTCCTTAACTTTAAACAATAAATCAAGGACAAAGTAAAGGCAGGGCCGAAGTGCGAAATTTAATACGCTACCTTAAAAAAAACCAATAGAATAACAAAGAATGAGCAAGCAAAGGGAGGATTTAATATTATATATATGGTGCTATTTAAGTGTCGTGCGGTATCCCGGTGATTCACCACGCCCCGAGGGTATTATGTGAGCCAAAACGGGTAATCTCTCGAATTAAAAATAAGATGAATGGACTCGCGTTGGTGCCTCGGGTGTCGGCGAGGTTCCAGGTAAAAAGACTGGTCTTCTGAAAACCAAGGTGCCGGACCGGATGACCCGCATTCCTAACCAATAAAACGTATAATATCTCTACATTTTATTATGCTAAGTGTGGTGAAAGATAGAAACCTGAACTGACTTGTTAAAAAAAATTAGTGGTAGTGTGTGCACTTAAAAGAAAAAACGAGATGAAACACAGGAGGTGATTAAGTGATCAAACGTGACGTAAAAATAATTTAATAAAAGCCGTCGATTTTGATAGCATCGTATCAAATGGGCGCCGCCATATTTCCAGATAAAAGTGACTGTCAGCAAATAAATAAATCTTAGATTAACATAAAAAACAATCAATATTGATAAATTATTGAAGCGTCCTCAGAAATAGAATGACACATTTATCACATAAAATCTTATTAGAGTGGACCCATTAAAATTGAAATATCTGTATTAAACGAGATTAGGGACACAGATTAACAACGTGATACTAATTCAAGAGAGGAAGTTACAGTTACATTAAAATTAATGTTCCGTAGGCGAGGCTGAAGTGAAAAAAACTCTGCACGGTCCGATAATAATCGATCCAGCTTTAAATTGATTATATAAAACTGTTATATAATAGACTAAATATTTAAATAACTCGCCCGTGGGAGAATATTCGTGGCAGCTGTAGGTAATTCTCTAAAACTCAAAGCAAGAATAATAAACATCCTCGTACTTGGCGGATATTTATTGAAACACTTGTACATATAAAAAAAAATACGCTTTGAACTCAAAATTATTATTACGAAAGTTAACCCACGCTTTCAAATTAGAGCAATCGTAGGTTAAGTCTCCTTTGATGTTTGAACTATTAAATCCTTCAATTTGTGGAAACAAAATCGATTCACATTCCTCAACTAATCCTTGAAAAAGGAACCAATAATATAAACGAAAACCAGTGCTACTTATGGTTAGACTCTGTGAAGAGGATACAAAATTATAGATACAATTGTTATTCCTTCTGACTAACCTGTACGTACCTAGCATCATCAGGTATGAGAGAAAAAGGTCTTATTTTGTGAGAGCTTAACCGTTGTCAGTCGTCCCCTGTAAAATGATTAATGGATCCGCTTACAACCTTAAAATTTTCGAAATTCCTTTAGCGCGTCTGCATGCCAAGCATTATATTATCTACCTGTAGTCGCATATTATCGGAATGACATCATAAATATTATTTTTAAAGTATGAACCTTTTACGATGCTTCTATCCTTCAATGCTCCCTTCTCACTGTTTTCTACCCCTTGGGGCGTTGAAAATTATTACTGCACACGAAAGAGTTCCTGTGGGCACACTCGATAATATTTGAGTGTTATTAAGAAGAGCCTTAAGGTGAAATAATTGTACTCTTTTACTACTATATGGTGCCTACATAAACTATATTTGTTTACTGTTTATTTACATTGCATGGCTTGCCTTAGATTTTAGGTATTTACATTCAAATTCAAATTCAAAATTGTTTATTTTGCCAAAAGTAAAAAAATACATGTATCATTTAGTTACACATAATATATACAGTTGACAAAAAAGGACCAATTCACGATTACAAAAACGGTAACAGTGACCGCTGAGCGGACACCTGCGAAAGGACGCCTTACATTCCATGTAAGTAACATCCTAAACTCAGTCTAATTACATTCAAATGCCTGGAGGAAGCTTCACGGTACTCAAAGGATCATTCGAGGCACTCCAATTGATTCAAGGGCCTGGAATTCTTTTAAAATTGCCTGAAAGAGTATTTAAAAAATTATTCCAGGCACTTAGGATAAAAATCACGGCAACAGCAATGCAAATTCCGCATTAAATGCTAGATAAATTGATCGTTCGTTTTGTTGCGAAAGTGTTCTTCCGCGATACTATATTATGGTCGTGACAAATTACTATGAAGGTCGTATCATACATATCGGTTGAAATATACACGACTGGCCAGTTTTGTTCTTGAGTGCTCATACAACCAAAATTCATATAAGCAAACCATTAAGTTAAGTGAGAACGACAATGTTGCATCGGTCTCCTCTATGTTTAATTTGTGTGTGTAAGTAGAGGACGAGACAGAAACACTAATTCCTTGTGACTTAGACTTGTTAACACCAGAATAGAATTGGCCAGACGTCTATAGAGAAACCTGACCAAGGATTTCGGTATCAAGACAAAGGTTCGTAACATAGCAGCAAGAGTCTAATGGAAAATATTTCAGAGTAAGTAATTACTCAATCTTCTACTCTTCAACTGCTCGCATAAACCTAGTGATATTTTTAATAATGGATGATGAACTGCAGATTGGTATACAGGTAAGATCCCTGAAGAAATTGCCTAATCAGAGGTAGTACCTACTTTCCGACTTCTGCAAGAAATATTGTTTTCAAACGCAAATCTTTACTTGGAACTCAATTGAGTAAAAAATCAGATGATGGTAAAAGGGAACTCACCCAGCACTCGCAAGACCTATGTTAGCCGGACGTATATATATTATACGCATTACATGAAATAATTATCTTATCTCATTAGTTTTGTCTTATTTACAGTAAGATTATTTGAATGTCTTTCTTTTTTTGAATCTCTTACTTGTTGTACTACAAATTATATCCACTGCCCGAGTGAAAGTCAGTTACTCCAAGTATACCGTTTATTAATAATCATATTATTAAATTAAGCGATCTGTATCGTAAATTGCTTTACGGCGGCATGGAAAAATTAAACGCAGGCCACGAAACCGGAGATAACGCGGAGTGATATAAAAACCGACTTTAAACCGTCCAGTTTCGCTTTTAATTAAGATCGCCCTTGGCTTTATATGGCCAGAATGTCCAGTTTTTTTTTGCAGCATAACTTCTTATTCGTAATTTATGCGACTATTAAAATATAAAGTGTCGCCTCAATATATATGTATTTACTTGAAAATAAAGTAATGTTAATTTACATAAAAACTAATTTGTGTTTAAACCCGTCCTACGTTCCTCATCCTGGACCAAGTAAGGAATTAGCTGTATATAGGATTAGTAAATAAGAGAGTGTAAAATTTGGGTATTTTAAAATTAAACTTACGTGAGTATCGACAATGCAATTCATTCAGCGAGCTCCACTATACAGCAAGAGATTGGGAGTACCATGAAACAAAAATGTTTACGATTTACTGTACTGACCCATCTAATAAAGATTAAGTTTACTCACCGGGGAACCTCGGTCCCCTTGATTCAGTCATGCGAACAACCATCAATATAGTTACTTTATGTTTGCTAATAATTTACATATATATCTTCTTTCTTCGACGTCTAGCTAAAATAGTCCCCTAAAATAGTTAAGGCTACCCCAGACGCTCCACTACCGCTAAGCAGTAAGCATCTCAACACTCGGAAACTAAGATAACATATACCGAGATATTAGAATCCAAATGTATTAATTGAGAAAACAATGAGGGCCCTCTATAACTCTGCGCGCTCAAAGGGCATCCCTGTCGATTGCTACACAATCGACCACAACCTGGTAATACCTCGCTAAACAGCGACAAACTCTAGCTATGGACTTACACAACAACAATATAAAATATTACTCACATGTCGACATGATTAACCTGTGCACAAAACAATCACATCCATTCTAATATCCACCTAGTGGATAAACACCACTACACCCTGGTCAACTATGATACATGGATCTTTATAAGCCGAAGTGGTAGCACTCACTGCCTCTTTTACTTTTCTCGGTCTCTCTCAATCTCTGCTTAGTTTATTATTTATGTATAGATTTTCAAGGATGTAAGATAATTCTCGGGCGATTGAGACACTTTTAAGCGAATACAGGGTGTTTATAAAATATACGTTTATTAAATATAAATAATTACTTTAGGATATTTTACAAGAGAGCAAGTTAATCGGACAAAAATAATTTTTTATGCCTGGAATACGCAAAAAAACTATTCCAAAACCGTAGAAAAGGCCAAAAATTTGAACAGATGACTGGAAAACGTTTTCGTATGAGGAAATGTATGCAAGAAGATCAAAGGATTGCTGATGCTCAGACTGACAAACAGACCCATTTCTCTCTTTCGATTTCAAAATTTCACTTATAGAACTGCTAATTGCCATCATTCGGCCATTAATCTTCCATAGGAGCGACACTTTACATTTTTTTCAATATCCAGTGTCACTTTTGTCTTAATTAATTCCGGATTTCGTTATACTGTAAATTGTCGTCCGTGTGAGTCAAAGAGAAAAAAACGACAGAGGCGCCACAAGAAACCCTCTAAATCATCGATTTTTATTCTGTAAACGTTTCGACCAGAAAACCGGTCGTAAAACATTCGAGGGCGACACTTTTCTACCTGTAAAAATCACCAAATACAAAAATGCCACCTTTGAGTCAGAACCGTTATGAATAAAGACGATGTAAGATAAAGGGAACCAACTTAATTAAGGTTAGAATGGGACACCCTTTGCCTGCCTTTTCGGTATTTATGCTGTTTGTTTACGGCCTATGAGATATTAAAGTTTGGGCATTATTTACCCTTTAAGGGGTTTAAGAAATAAAGGTGCTTAAAAAGGTAAAATTGCAGTACCTCTTCGTTTGTGCGCGAAATTCTAATATAATGTAAATTGTATTCTTTATGCTCTCTTAACCTTTTATGAGTGCATCGCATCCTGCTATAGTGATGATAACGAATAGGTTGATTATAATGCGATTAATCAATTACACTTTAATAGCTTTATAACTGCCGTCATTCATAATATTATAATGCCTACATTATCAATCGATTGTTGATACTGCAGTCAATTGCTGCGCGGACAATTGTATCATCTCGTTGCTATTTTTGGAAAAACCTTACTTAAGTAAAAAACGAAACCACTTCATTGGCATAAATTAATCTTATAATAACACAGCCGGTGACTAACATATAAAATAAAAACCATAATTTGCGGTGCGGGTCCGTAAATCTTTGGAAAGACTGCATCATTTTCTGTCTTGTCGTTAAGTTTGCAAAAATTACCATATAAAAGTCGTTTAGGCTGCCTGCAATTTGGAATTATGAACCCATGTGGGTTTTACCATAACGAGACGGCTAATATTATTAACTACCTTGATGATATACATACTGGGAGTGTTAACTTGTCGTTTTATAATCACTAAGAGTCTACAGATGGTCAACTAGGAAAGACGATTAGATTCAATTATTGTTCATAAATTCTATCTCGTCATAATGAAACCTTAAAAGTCAATATAGTCAAAGGCCTTGATGAGGTCATAATATACTTATGTAACGTCCAACTATGGACCGTACTGTCTATATGTATGCTAGTAATTTTTTTGCAACCTGTTAAAAGCTTTGACTGTGTTTCTGCTCCCGTTCAATGGTTATAAACTCAGAGAGTTTTAGTGGAATAAGCAGTTCTTGGGCTCATTCTCAGATGAGCAAGTTCTCTGCAGAGTTGTGGGATACAAAAGCTTACCAGCTTCAATTTACTTAACGTGGTTAATGAATACACATTGACAATACTTTATACTCATAACGATGATTATTCACATAAGCAGTCAACCAAGAAATCAAACAATTCCAATGATAAATGTTCAGTTTACATTTCAACAGTCATTGAGTTCATTCAACCACAACAGGACGACTCTAAAGTGACCAAACAAACATTTTTTTTCTTAGGATCTCCGTCCGTTCTTCAAATAATAGATTAAACAACGATCTTCTCACAATTAGCTGGTCTGACTCGAACCCACCTTCTCCGTCTGGCTGTGCTTAATCGCGAGATGGTGTACAGGTGTGTTCTTCTCACGACGGTTCTTAGAGACCATTAGCAGTGAACCAAAACATTTTTTTGTTGTATTCATTTGTCAATAAATTTATTACAAAAGAGTTTTATTCATTAGGGTGGGTGGAACGTGCTAAAGTTCCTTATTATTAGCAGACGATACTGGATGCTGAGAGAACAAAGTCAATGACTCACCAAGTTTTTAGTTCATACAAGTGGGCCAACGATGTCGTTAGAAGGGCGAAGCACCATTTCTATGAAAACAAAGAAAAGATTTATTTGGTTTGTTTCTTTAATTTGTTCAGTCTTTTTGCGTAGCAGGTCGAGCTTTAATAATTATTTTCTCTAGTCAATAGAGTTTATGCAGATGACACCAGTTTGATCTCCTTTAGTTTCTGAACCCTAGGTGATTCGGTCAAGTCGCACTCTCGATAACATTTTCACGTTTCATTTAAACCACTCACTATTTTAAAATTCAACCCATCACTTTTATTTTTAAGTGTTTCGGGCGTGTTTTACGAGCAAACTCTTATGAATTTTAATATTATCTCTTATACATGACGTTTTTCTTGCCTATTCATCAGACGTGACGTGTAAACGTTGAAGATTAAGGTGAAAATAATAACGCCATTACCGTGTACCGTGCATTCCCGAGCGTATGCTCCATAATCAGTAATCATAATGTTTATGTCGTGAACTGGAATGTTTTCTTTATGTCTCAGGTGTGTAAACTGTGTCCAACGGTTTTTTTTTTAATTCATTCTTTTAAATACGCCCTTCGGCTCTCTGAAGTTCTTCTGAGATGATCAAAGGGTAAAATAATATACAATAGACTTCGCATGCTTGATTAGATTAAAAGCTATCTAGCTGCGATATTAAATTAAATTTGTAAGCAGAAGGAGGCTTTATAGATGAATTTGACTTTATTATGTAAAATCAGCAGCTGCTTATTTTGATTCATCATTTCCCATGTTAGTTTTCTTTTAGGTAAGTAATCTTGCTCATCAGTCAAATTTGCAACCGTTTGCTCATGCTTATAGCTACAGAGTCCCGGGCAGTACAAAAAGTATTAACTCTTGGAGGGCAGCTGATGTAAATCATTTTGAACAAATTTCACTACTGCTGATGTTCTTTAACATCTTTTAATTGGCTAACTAAAGGTTCTTCTTTGTTTATTTTCATAAAATCCTCTAGAAACCTCTTGTAGTGTGATCAACATTTCAGGGGTGTCTTCACAAATTGTCAAGTGTCGTATTTGATCCTGACATATTGTTGATGGTCGAAGTTTACTCTTTGAGCTCAATACCTGTTCCACACACAAATGAGACCAATTTATTTTCTGCCTTAACTCAAGACAAGACATGTGATCCTTATTGCTATATGACTGTGAACAGGTCGATAGGTTTATTGTGGTTTTTACAATGTGTCTTGTTTCTGATAGAAGTGTTAGTGGTATTAGAAGCCTGTTAGTCTATATAAATACTCATTTAGAAGAACCTTGAGGCCTGCTAACAAACGAACTAATTTATCCGCTTTCCGAAAATAGCAACCCTAATTTACATGGAGTCCGAGGCGCGAGTCAAGACAGACGTGGGAGGACGACCGATCGCCGCAGAAAAATTCCAATCTTCGACGAACCGATACCGATAAATAAAAATTTGAAAATAATTCGGACGCACGATGATATCGAGAAAGAGAGTTCTCTCCGCAAGGTGCACGGAATGCGGACCACAGCTGCTGACGGCCCCCGTGGCCCCAAAGAACGTTAAAACAGTGACCAACCGGGTCCCGGTGCATAGAAACAGCGGACAAAATGTTAAACCGAAGACATTCCACCGTTTATTTGCGACACTGTTAACCGAAACCGCGGTACACGCACGTTTACCTTACAGCCCCCATCTTAAACATTCTCCATTTTATTACTCATACCGTCTTGTGATTATTTGCACCTTGTTGTGGGGCTGGTAAGATTGGTTTTTCTTATCGTCTCTATTTATATTGCAAGAAGTTACTTCTAAGAAATTTACATTTATATATCAGTTGCTTTGCCTGTCAGGGAAAAAGTGAACCATTTTGTTGGTCGCCAAAAAGGCTCTTTCTAGTTCTCAGTTTGCGGGATCACGAAGGTATAAAATGATGTTTTTCCTGTCTAATTAGATCAAAAAATACAATGTCTATAATATGATTCAGACAAGTAAGCTTTAGTAAAGAATCACAGGAGTGAAAATGATGAAAAACGTGAGAAAACAAACTCGGTTCGGCTCAATCCGTTAGTAATTAATTTGTCACCACTCCGTGACAAATAAATAAATCGATTTTTTTCTCATTATAGATTTGTGAGCGTTTTTACGTTCTTCGGCAGTGACAAAATAACTATTGCTTGGGCACCATTAGAAATAGATAGAGAGGAGAGATACAGTAATTTAAATTTAAGTCAATATTAATTAATTGATACAAAAGCAGGACGATCCAAAAATAAAAGTGCTGAATTCCAATTGCTTGGCCCAGAGAGGTAAGTTTGCTCCCACGGTCAGGTCTTCGACGATTTTGCAACAGACCCCTTTTAATTTTATAGCCACGGTGCGTGGTTCAGCATCGAGTCATATTTTTAGCGTTTACGAGTATATTCCAGGTGTCAATTAGTGCCAGTCGGTGAAGAATATGCGCTCGTGCAAAGTAACAATGATTATTAGTATGTTGGGTCTCGTAAATCCTTTTGTTTCTTAATATTTATTTGCTAGCTTTACTTACTATTCTTTTAAGGCCACGATGTTGGCAAAGAAGTTGCTTAAGCTGCTTCCAACGAGACAAAGCAACGCTGAGTAAATATAAAAATAGAAGGCGAGGCATATTCTGTGGTTGCCTGAATTTGCCATGGCGTATAATAGAATAATTATCATATTACAATGCCGCAACTTGTAATTATAGCCTTAATATTTGTAAACATACCGGTGATAAGATAACAGGACACCTGGCTTAAAGGGATTCAGGAAATGAGATCCATCATGGGTGATCGAACAATCATTTTCATAGTAAGCTTGTTGACTTTAAGAAGGTAAGCAAATAATGATGATAAGATATGTACATCGTATTTAACGAAAACATCTGTGACTACTGAATTTTCCCAAGCTAAATAATAATCTTGTAGGTTACATGTTGATGTTGTGATTTGATTAAGTCGTTTGACCTTATCAGTCACAGTTTGCCGCTGCCCAAACTTGTTAGAAGATTACAATGCAGACTGCAGTGATTCTTTATAACTTAGCTAAGGCATTTGGCTGTGTCAGTTCTAAATAACTGCTGCTCAATCTTCAGGTCTATTCTTTCTAAAAGTAACCCTAGAGCGAGCTTTCGAAAGATCTTAATGCACTTATGGAACCGGCAGTGAAACTCTTACATCCATTTCTTTATGAACAGATTTCTCTGTAATGAATGCAAAAAACTCACTCGCAGTTGATGATCTTCATCTCGACATTCAGCATCATCTTCATAATAAAACTCGTAATTTTTCCCATTAAATCCGATCCTGTAACATCTTCATAATTTTTAACCGGAGAGTGACCGTCTTTGATTAAATTTGGGTGCGCGACATCATAATTAATATTATGCCGACGTTAATGCGTCCGAACGTATAATTTATTAGTAAACATAAAAACCGCAATTAATTAGCCTTTATGTTGTCTACGAGTTATTAATTTTGACTGCTCGTTATTTAATGTAATGGGTCTAGAATATTTTTTTTGTTTATCAAATTAAAATGGTGATAATAAATTAGACAAATATACAGGTTGTGTAACGAAATGGACGACAACTACACGGACCACAGTTGGACGCACGACCCGTATAGTTAAAATCCTATATGATGCCATAAGAGTTCTATTATGAGCAAATTAATCTGATGCGTGCCTCAGTGATGACCTTATGCTGCCCTTTGTGCATTAATTTCAAGTTTATTCAATTTATACTGATTGTTGCAAGGCCATTGATTGCGTTCATCATTCAATAATAATTGCTCGTCGGTTCCAGTTTCACCTCGAAGGACCGCGAGAGCGTTTAAAACTTTATAGCGCCATTCAGGTACGAGTTGTCTGCGGAGTGGTTGACCGGTGGGTCCATCTCAAATCTCTCGGCCACCACAACCACCGAAGAGCGACCAACCAACCGACACAACAAACGGGTATCGTGGGAGAGAGAATGCACGGCGAAGGCATCCGAGGAATGCCAATGTTTTAGCGCTACCTAATTAGTTATTACCGGTCTGCCCTGGCCTGCCCTGCCCGCCACGGTGTAGGTTCTCCTCTTCTTTTTTATTTTTCGCTTCTTATTGTTTCGTCCTTTTGGGTGAAGTCGATTGTGGACTTTAGTGGCACCGTCAATATTATGAAGTTGGTCACTTCTCCCCTATATATTGGCACTAGAGGAAGTGAGTTCTGAAGATCTCGGTGGCCTGTCTTCACATTTCCTATTTCCAATTTAAATAAGGTCTTAAGCTCAGGACTACCGTGGGTTCTTCATGATCTCAGCACAGGGAGTGGTTCAAGGAGCAGGAGATCAATGCAGTCCTGTCATCATCTGTCCAATCAATCAATCCATTACCTGCAAAAAGCCAGTACAAAAACAATATCAGACGCAGCTGTTCTCCTTGGGATCAGTAGTTTTTGTTGCCTAATCAATATAGTGGTTCTAGCTGAGCACTGTCTTGGCAGTGTATTAAGATCTTAATCTTCTGCTTAACATAAACTTGAACGCTGTAGCTCTGATTTTCAGGCAGATACTGTTTACACTGATTCCATGAAGGCTTCCTACAGAGTATATTATATTAAACGAGTGTTGTGACTGCATTTCACGTTTGCCAGTGAGTGCTCACGCCAAGTATATTGATTTTCATTACATTTTTCCCTCATATATATTAACTGGAAACAAACAGAATCGATTAAGTTGCGTAGGAGCAAATACAGCTGAAGGAAAACGAGTTTCCTACAAGTGTTCCGAACAAATATAAATTAGTAGAGCCAAGTTTACCGTGGTCAAGTAAACAGGAATTTGTTAACTGTTTATTTAGTTGAGGTGAATGGTATACTACCACTGGTCTGTTCACTTTAACACAATAATCTCTCACTTACCGTAACGTCTGTTGTATGTTTATAGGCAGTAATTTCCAATAAAACTTACCTGAAAATTTAAAAAAATCATTGTTAAGTTGCATGTGCGCAGTAAAATTTTTTATAGTCCGAGTTATGAGAGAAAAAGAGCATTAATGAGATGCATTTCCTCGGCAGATCGGCCATAAAACCGCGTGATGTTTAGGGCTCCTGTTGGCCATTAAACTGTTGTTTAGGTTGTACAAATTGAATTTTACGTATAAATGATTTATTAGTTACACCAGCTGGATATTGATCGTAAAATTGGATAAAGCAAAGTGAATATAAACATAGGTCAGGCGGAGGACTAAACGGTTAATTCTCTCTTGGGTATAGGCGGGGCTGAAAACTTGAGCTCACCTCAGACCTATCAGGAATAACTTTCCTTCACCTTCCTTCAAGCGAATAGTGTATCATTTCTTATGAGGACCTAAAATAAATGATAATTTTAGTGAAACATTCGCCAGGTCGGTTTGTCGTGCACGAAAGAACACACATCACGCCTACGAAATCGGTGCCCGCCACATTTTTACCTTTTAGATTAAAACTGAACAAAAACCGCTTTTATGCACTCCATCGCGTATATAAAGATTTTTATCGGAACGTTTAAGTTTAACTCTCTCGCTTTAACCTTTTGTAATTCAATCTGTTCTACCCCGGTTTCATCGTTGAAAATCTGGCTTTCTCGCGATTTTTTTGTGACTTGGAGGTTAAGTAGGTAGTTTAGCCTATAACTGTAAGTCAGTGAACAGTACTTTAGCATAACAAAGGATGCAGGATGGGAAATTTCTAGGATCTGGAAACTTAACTTTAACCTGTGTTACCTCAATTGTTAGGTCATATGTACTATTAATATCAAAATATCGAAATTTGCATTGAATGTAGGGAATTTAATACCTAAGAGGGTCTAACTGAGACTTAGTAAAAGAGGACATGGTCAAAGGGTTTGTGCTCTTAAAACTAGACCTGATGCAAAAGGAGCTCTCATGTTATGTGATCTTTGAAGACTATAACGCTGTAAGTAAGTAATATAAAACCAAATCGTTCTTAATATCTACTAAAGTCTAAATTTATATGATGAAAGTGCGACCTCCAAAATGTGGCCCCTATTGTTTAATCGACATTGTGATTTGTGCGTTGTGCGCCCCCAGAATTTAATGAAGTATTTAATTGATGCCTATAGAGAATAATAATGAATATTAAGGCAACGGTCAAAACTATAGTATGATTTAATTAGCGCACTGATGACCGAATAGTTTGGAATATTAATATACTTGGGAAGTTTTCAAAGGAATTTAATTAATAAGGGAGATCGAAAAGCTGTCGATTACGATTAGTTTAATTTGTAAGTAAAATTCCCTTCTCGGATTTTCATTAGCGAGGGTTTCCATAAGTTTGGACAACCGAGTGAAGTCGAATGGACATGCGATGGTGTGTGGAATTTTTTAATTACACTTGAACAACATTGAAATTCTTCTGTAATATCCGCAGCCCTTGAAATCAATGTATACGTGCCAAGTTCAGACGTTGCCTATACAGTTTCACATTAACTAAGCAAGAAATGAGCACGTTTTAAGTGCGTGTTAAACTGAATCATATTTTCTATTTGTCATGATAAATTTATATTACAAAACGTGGGTATATTGGGAGAGACATTACTGATGCGCACTGGGAGTCGTAGCGGTAGTAGTGTTTTGTGTCTTCTGTAAAGCCTTTAACTGATTACTGTCGCGAAAGCTATAATTGATTCTAATGAATCCTTTGCAGCTCAATTATTTTAGGCAGTCGGAACTAAAAAATAGTACAGCTACCCGGAGACAAAGGGGAGGGGAGAAGTGAGTTGCTCATAAGAAGCTTACATTGATTCCTTTCTATATTTTTTCTCTATGGAATGGACTGCTTTAATTTGGCATAATAGGGATGCTCATATTAATCATGATGATGATTCTTGTAGGTCTGGCAAAGGGTTCTGAAAGGAAGAACTGAGAACATCCACAAATTGTTTGAGTGAAAACTCAACAAAAATAAATTGAATTTTTCTACTTATTACAACTGACGAAGGGCAACAAATCAATGATTAAAGTGCTCCAAATATATAGAGTGTTTATTGCCTTCCTTCGCGTATTAAAGGCTTATAACCAAGCAGCTTGACAAGTGACACATAGGGTGTAGTTCGTTATTCGGCAAGCTTAACCAAGTTGGTTGACATATTAAAAAATTAAATAATCTGACAGTTTGTTAAAGCCTTTTCTAATCAAGTAATTCTGATTGCTATATTATCATAGCCACGATACCGTAAAAATGCTTAAATTCAAACTATACCTCGAATATTTTGGACAAAGCCACTCAAAGACAAACTTACTCAACATGGTTGACAGATTAAATAATTTGACAATTGTTTAAAGGCTTTATTAATCAGCTGATTGGTTATAATCCCAAAGAAGGTACCAGGAATGTGCTTAAATCAGGCCCACCCAAGAAGCAGCAACTCCAACAAACCTAACCGAAGCTTATTATTTTAAACGCGTCGTAAAAATTATATTTAACCTCACGCGGGTAAATCTCCTAATTACTTACGTCGTTGATTTTGTTGTAACGAGGAGGTAAACGATCCACTTGATGGCACAATAACGTGGGCGCTAGAAATAATTTATGACGAGGAACTATAGAGGGGAAAACTCTGGAAATGGTATCGACTGTTTTTCCACACGCATCGTCGCGCCGCTACGGAGTAATCCATTATAATGCTCCCTCCCCCAACACCCCAATGTAAAAATGGACAAACGGCTTTTCTTTTGTCCTCCCTGTTTAGTAGTTTTTCAGGTGCAAAAAGGGAGGAACATTGGTTTTGACGAGAACAAGGAAATATGAATTTAGTGGTAGATTTTGTGGATTCTAGAGTGATTGGCAAAAAGGTCAATTATCGATTGCCGTTAGAAGAGTTTTTTATTATCCTTAAGAGTTTCATCGAAAATACACCTCGTTTCTTGCTGTTCGCGCATGATCTCTCATTCCTGTGTCTTGTTTACAAGTATTTTAGCTTCCGTGATGTCACAGACATTTAGTACAATTGTTAATCAGATCATGAGATCTACTGTTGTTCTCTCTCTGGAATTTCATCTGTGTTTCGAGTGTTCTGTCAAACTATATTTGATGTTCACATCCCTTCTTCTTGATAAGAAATCACTCCCCACCAAGCCACATCGTTGTCATCAAATCTGCTTTCCTTTTTTCAAATCCGCACATTTTCTTATCTTGAGCGATTACGATTGACTGCACTGGTCCTCTTAATAATTTCCGCTAATTATTCGAAAGGGTATTGTGATAATATACCATAGACGTTTATTATGTTAATAACCAACTTGATGGATCTACGCGCCAATTAAAGATCCGCAGGCCTTATCTATACGAGCAACATCATTTTTACGTTTATTTTGCTTGTCCCAAATATAGAATGTACGCTTCCGTCGATATCGCGGCCGTATATTTATACAATTTATTGATTAGTAGCGGTTTATTAGTTTTCGATAAGCTTTCCAGATATCACGGGATTAATACACGTTAATGTTGTATTAGAGAGAGGAATTATCATATTTTTTTTTGCGTGTTCAGGTGAATAACGGTAAAGTAAATCGAGGAACAGACTTTCGATTGGTTTGGTCACATTGTTGGGCGCCAAATTATATCATGAATTGAAATAATTGTCCTACCGACTGCGCCAGTGGTGAAACGGGACAACGGTAAACGCTTGTTTAAAAATTTTAGTGATATGAGTACGGGGGCAAGTGGATAACTAATTTCACGTCGAGAACAAGACTAATAATAAGAATTATAAAGTTATTTTTTGAGCATGAAATTGCCAAATAAAAAGAAGTAAATCTACTCCTTATTCCAAGGTAGTTAATGGGTATCAAAGGCCCTTTGACGATCAAATTAATTGGAATCCATCCAAGCTTAAATTATTTACCGTAATGCATGTACAACATCATAACTTGTAACTCGTTTGCCATAAAAAGAACACAAGAACCGCCGTTTGTTTAACGATTAACGATAATCCGCGAGGAACAAATAAAGTTCAAAACGCCATTCTAATTAATTTTAGATTTAGATAACCGCTATGATGTTGCCTGAGGCTGTCAGATAAGAGAGTTAACAAAATCCTCTAGTGATTATTTTTGTAGAGCACCTTTAGCATACAATAATTGATACAAAAAAAGTTAAGGTTTAGTCTACTATATTCCCTCGCTTAAGTTCTGTTATCTTAGGTTTAATTAAAACCTTTTAATCACAAAGGCATGATTCTATTCAAAATATTTTTTTTTGAAAGTTGCAAAAATAAAACGAACAAATTATAAAACGGTCGTTTAAATATACATCATTGTTTCCTAGACGTCGCGTCATTTGTATTCATTATGCCATGCAAGCTACAGAAAACAATCAGAATTCGAATCTTTCAATGAATAATGAAAAAATGACCGTGTCTATAAAAACGTGGAAGCAAGTTAGCGGGTATAACGAGTACTACTTTAAAAATTATTTTCATCTTTACATTGCTTAATTGCTTATTTTATAGTCCCTTCTAGGTTGTTCTTATATGGGCAGTGGTCATTACATCCAAAACCTTCCATAGATGTTGGATCTTGATTTGGGGATGTTATATTTTCAACAGCTTTTTTTTTTCTGCAAGTGTTGTCTTCCGTTATTATGTGAAGTTTGTTAGCTTGAAGTTCTATTATAACAATTTATTTATGTAGGGTAAAAATGATTATGCCTATATGTTGTGGAGTTTCACATAGGCCCCCTTCTCCAAAAAGGGCATTCTTCGCTATTATATAGTGGAAAATTGCACTTTTGACCCACTTTTAGTCACTTAAATCCCTCTGAGACTCAAGAATCTTTGACGATCGCTATGAAATGACCTCTCACGTTAGTAAAGATCATAATTAAATTAAAAAAGTTCAATTTCAAGGCGATCCTGAACGTTACTCAAAAGTTTAATGCGATCGAAGAGAAAAAATGCTGTTTATACCCACTCCTGGTTATATTTTTTAGAAGGAACTGAAAAATGTAAAAAAAATTCTGGGTGCCGAATTCAATGACAAAACGTTCAATTTTCCGTTTCAGGTATCGTTAGCGACGGCATAGGATTCGGATTAAAAGAAAGTTTGGTATGGTACGTCCTTTTCATCGTGTTCGTATCTTACGCGATGTTACCGCTACCGCTACGATGGTGCATCATTGCCGGTTGCCTATCTGCCCTCGGCCACGTCATCCTGGTATCCGTAAAGGTCTTTTATTTGGGCAGCTATGAGGTAAGTAATATTAATAATAGATTCCTCCCTTCTCATTGTGATATATGGCCAGACCCTCTTTTAGAGCTTTTTCTTATTTGAGTAATAAAATCACTTTGTCTCAAGTTTAAGGTACAGGACAAACCTTTCTTACTCCTTTGAACATTCAACACATTGAACAGGTCAATTAAGAACTGACTTTTCGAGCAATATTTAATAAACTACATAAACGATTTGTTATTTATCGACATTTCCAGGTAATTTTGTATTCCAATTACTCTGGAAAAGCTCTGTAGAGTTTTTCGATTGACTTCACTTATACAAAAAATTTAAGGTAAAGTCTAGTGCAACGATATATTAGAAGGGTCACCCGTCAAAACACCAGCATTGGATGGTGTTTTGACGGGTGACCATTCTAATATATCGTTGCACTGGACTTTACAAGATAAACTTTTGTTACTCCCTGGAATATTGGTTTAATTACTGGTTTCCATTGATCCCTGTAAGGAAACCTTGGATATTAGATGGATTCTTCCCTTCTTAATGTGACTTATGGCCAGACCCTCTTTAAGAGCTTTTTTTTCTTATTTGACTAATAAAATCACTTCGTCTCCAATTTGATTGACCGCGATTGGTGAAATTCCTTTGATAATCTGCCAACTATAAATATCTCCGTTCCCAAACATGTATCTAATTGAAGTACACATCAGATCGTTGGTCCCTTGCTATATATTTGGGACTTATTGGAAAGATTATCTTGATGGTTTCTACATAATCCATCAGTCGGTATTCCTTGCGAAAGGAACGAAAAATTACACAATCAACCGCATGAAATCTAAAACTTGATCGTTGAACAAAAGCGGATCAGTTATAGCGTGAAAAATTACCGAATTGAGGGCGCTTTTCGTGTGTTTTCTAATCGATAATTTTTTACTTTGTCATAGACTAATGGAGCCTTTAAAGCATTCAAAGAGCTTTCTGAGGGTTTAGCTATTTTGCTTGTTCAGGCTCTCTATATAAGGTATAAATTACTTTTAAGAGTAAACGATAAATTAATAAATGTAATTCCGAAACATAACTTTTTAGTCTGAAAATCCCAATTGGCTACTTCAGACGTATTGCGCCCTTTTTGTTCTTTAGTGCCGCACTAAATTGGAAACTTTTTATCGAACAAATTAAATTGGATAAAGAAGTTTCATTAGCAAACTAGATCTCGAACTTTCAGGAGTAAACAACAGTTAGTTCCTTTCATATTAGGAAGAACTGTAGAATAATTTTTGACAGTAAAAGATAAGGTAAGATTGAAAGAGCCGCATTATATACAACAAACAGGAAAAATATATGGGGCTCTTAAGGAAAGATATAACCCAGGCACGGAACTCTCTTCTCTGAGTGTTTATGAAAGTTTGTTTAAACTGCCTGAGATAAAGCAAGCATGGAGCAGATAGACTTATGGGATACGGTAAAACAAATATACGGCAAACGGAATGTAAGCAACGGCGATGCCGGAATGCGTTGTCTGTCTGATAGTCCATATATTACCTGACGGTGGGAAATTATATATAGAATATACGAGACGTTTCACATATCTTTCCTTTCGTCGGGGATAATAAGATGTTTAAGCCAGGAAAGAATTTGCCGTACGTACACTATCAGAATATCTTTAGAATCTTCATTTTATTATTATATTTTATCGCCTATATAATATATTTACATTTTCAGATTCTACATAAAATACGGTGCAACAATTCTCGAAATATAAAGAGTCGAAAATCGTTTCTTTTCTATCTTTCGATGGCCGTAGAGGCAAAACTATGTGCTGTAGAAGGAAGTAGTTTTCACTTTACCACTCTAACTTATTATTTTACTTATCGCCAAAATATTGATGTTTCTTTCTGTCATTGGTTTATACAGAGTTGGTCCTCCGTTGAGTGCAAATCACCTCAACTTAACGTCGAAGTGTTCTCTGAACCAGTTCCGCTGTACCGAGTGCACCAGTGCGACCGACCCCGCTGTCCTTCTACCCGACGACCGAGTCTGCCATGGCTCACCAACTAGATGAAAATTCTTCCTTCCTGTTAGAGGACGACGAGGATTTCTCGCAGTTCTGTAACACGGACGAGGAAGAAGAAACACCACAAGACGAGGCCGAACGCAAAGCGGATCTGGCCGTTTTGCAAACCACCCCGACAAATCAGGAGGAGTTAACTTACTTCTACGAAGCCCTGATGAGAAGCGTGAAGAAGAAACACGAGCAGGAGATGAATGCCCTCCGCCGGATCTTCCACTCGACAACCAGGGCACTCAAGAGCCGGATAAAGGCTCTTGAGTCCGCCCTGCCGTCCAGGCCAGTCCCGCATTCGAAGCACCCCCTTCAGCCCTGGAAACAGCTGTGGAGTCCATCGAGATGGCCGCACTCCCAGCACAGGAGCCTAGCTCCTGCACTGCGTCTCCAGCAATTCTCCAGGATGAAGACGACGGGTTCCAACCTATCGTCAGCAGGAGGAAGAGGAGGAAGACCTCGGACCCGGTCCCAAAGAACGACGGTCCCAAGAAAAACGCCATCCATCGCGGCACCCGACCAAGCTCCCGCTGCCACCACCTCCACCTCTAGGGCTGGGTTTAGGAACACTCCTCCTGAGCCCAAACCCGAGCAAGCTCCAACAAACCGCAGGACCAAGATCCCTCCTATCATCATAAGGGAGAAGACAAAATTCGAGGAAGTCACCGCCGTCCTGAAGTCCAAAGGAGTATAACACGGCCATGTTGTCAACACTCGCGACGGAATAAAAATCCACCGTCAGTCCATCACAGACTACAGACTCAACCAGGATTATCTAGAATCCTCAAAAGTCGTCCTCCGAGGACCCTTCGAGCACTGGTTGGCCGAAAGTATCCTGGAGTACCTGAGGAAGCTAGGCTTCCACCCTCACTCAGCGGCACGATACTTTAACAGGAACAGGCAGCTCACACCACTGGTCCTGGTGCAACTCCCCAGAGAACAGAAGACAATCTTCTCGCTTACGGAGCTACGCGGCGTGAAGATAAGGGTAGAAGCCCAAAGAAACAAGTCCAGGAGAATACAGTTCCACAGGTGCCAGCTCCATGGACAGGCCCAGGCCAGGTGCACAGCGGCACACAAGTGCGTGAAGTGTGGCCAACTTCACGCCTCCGCCGAGTGCACCAAACCACGCGACCAGCCAGTCACATGCGCCAACTGTGGAGGCCCACAAACTGCCAACTACCTGGGATAACCCAGGAATCCGAAGCAGATCCTAAATGCAAAAGCTGCCAAACTTTCGCAAAAACTTTTCGGCACGCAAAGGCCACCCGCTCTTTGCACAAAGTAGCCATTTCCTTAAATTTTAAGAAATACTTAAGTTAGGCAAATAGGCATGAATCTTTTAGATTAACCTGTAACTTATGTTAAATAATGAGAACTCTTGTACATGTTAAATAGTTGCTTAAGCTTGTCATGTGATGGAGTTTGAGGACATCCTTGTACAACTGTCTCATCAGTCGTACAGTGGGTTTAGAGCTAAACGAAACCAAAGAGGATTTAAGGAATTCCCTTAGAAAATATTTCCTTTTTTCTATGATTTAAATACCGCACATCAACTGTGTGAATAAAGTCATATCATGCCTACTTTAACCGTTTATATAAACCGTAAATTAAACAAAAAAATACAACGATGTTTATACGGGGAAGAACATCAAACAGCTGAGATCATTTGCGGTTTTATTTATACAGTTTTTTTCAATGCGAACGAGTGTTTCGCCTTAAGGGGTCTATATAGTAAAAAAATTAAACTTTCATGTCGTTTCAAACCAACCGATTCTCGTAAATCCGTACTAGCTATAACATAATGAAGGAAACGCTCGTAAAACTAAACTATAGAAGTTTATAATTTAGTTGTTTAAAAACTGCGGCACGTGCATTGTTTCCGTTTCTAATTTAGGTTTTACACGTGTTTCCGATGTTTATTTGGAGCGCGGGGGCCGAGCCATAAATCATATTATGCATGCCTATATGGTTGTAAATCCGATCGTTGTTTTCAGAAAAGCATAACACATTTTGGGTGTGATTTATTTTTGGAAATGTTACTTTTTGATACATTATATAAATAAGACATATAATAGAGCCTCAGATTCATCGCAAAAGTTTGACGAGTAAATGAAGCTGGCCGTTGTCGATCATGATCATATTCATTCCGTCTTACTTCAGGTACTATGTGAGATCTCTCTGACATTGGCAATAACTTGAGCAAGTAACCTTACTCGCACTTGTACCCATTCTATACCGTAATTGAAAAAACACTGATTGCTTAGCATTTCCACACAATTAAACCACTAATGAATACGATCCAATAATTTTATTGTACAATAAGCCCTTCGTAACATCGAAAAACTGAACCGAAATGACTCATGACTGATGTGGGGTGTGATTTGGGCACAATAGAGACACTTCGGGGGTCTCGATCATATTATAAAGGGGACCGATAGTGTGAACGAAGTACGCCATTCCGGATCTCCACACTTATAATGCCCTTTGGGAATTAAAAAGTTTATTTTGAGTACATTTAGGGGGGCGATTGTATTTATTCACTCCTCTCCCTTTGGTTTAATTAATAATTGTAATAATTTCTTATTGAATCTTATTTCCGTTGGTCATGTTTCTTGCTGCTACTGCAAGTGATGTGACGTCCAAAGCGTCACTATCAGAGCAACTAAATTGACCATTTCTGACCTATAGGCACAGCAAACATCCATTCTTCAATAAAAATGTATGACTAAACCAAAATTACTAGATCAAACGAACTTACCTGAAGTAAAGTTTGAGTCCTCGTCGAAGTAAATAAGAACACTTTCGTGGTATTCGGTAGAATCAGGGAGACTACATAGTGTTCTTATTTACGAGACGAGGACGAAATATAATTAATAGTGAAATGCCTTGAAGAGGTCTTAGAATGCTTCACCTAGAGCACCTAGTCTTGGAGGATCAGATTTGGTATAACCTCAGTAATATATTAATGTGTAACTAGGTGTATAAAAACACTCAAACTCCTGGGGTGTTTTATTAAATTTCTTGCTAAAACGGGCCGATGCCTCCCTCTCTTACCCTGTAAAAGCTCGGCCATCCGAAATAATTGAACTCGAAGGTGCCGGCTTGCCAAAGGGGCGTCGTGGGGGTAGAAGAGAGGGCTGAAAGAGCCCTCGAGCTTTCCTGATAAACATCAAACGCCTTTTAATTTTTTTTTATGTATGTATTTTTTTTAAGTGCCTTGATGATGATTTGCTTCACTGCTACTTGAACTGGCGAAAGATTTTTAAAATATTTAAATAAAATACAATAATAAATGCGTGTCGTAAGAGGGAAACGTTGCCTAATCGGTATTGATTTTGTTGGGGAAACATTTTGGGGTATATTATGGAGAAGGTTGTTTGTATTAGGGACTAAAACGGGATCCGTTATAAGGGGGATAGTTCGGGTAAAAATATGAGCATAAAAGTTTGTCTGGGTGAAAAGTGGGATTCATTCTATTATTTGTTTTTGAACTGCGGCAGAAGAGGTTAAGATTAAACCATGCACACACCATTAACTGTCTTGTGTCAACCAAAAGCAAGAAACTCGAATGAGGATCTTAAGTAAATCCTTTCTTAGATCAAAAAATTCGGCTCCATATCTGAGGTTAGTTTAGTAATTCACTGAGGGGTTTAGCCTGGAAGTCTTTACACCATACATCAACTAGGTACATTTGTGTTCAGCGGACTTAACGGATAAAACAGAGATCAACCATCCTGACGTGACCTGAAGACTATACGTGTCTCTGTCGCACGTACACGTTTTTGCGGTTTTCTCATTTATCTACTCAGATCAAAGAAAATACATGATAGAGTTGAGAATACTTGTTAAATCCAAACTACAGAGCAAATTTTACTAAGGATCCTTGCGTAATAAATAAATTCATAGATGTAGATATTCAAAGTGCACTTGTGTATACAATCAGCTTATTATATTGTAGTTCTTACCGGGAGTTGGTTAATTTCAAAGAACCACAAAGGCCCTCAACAAATGTTTGAACGTTAATATCGCGCTCGTTAAATGTATATTTGAACAAACAATAAAAGTGTCTCTTTGTGCTCGAGCAGCACCACCGGAGCGAGGAAATACTCATCCCAAAAGAGCTGGGGATTAAAAATTGAAAAAAGAAAAAAAACCCAAAAGCAGATAAAGAATGTTTGAGATTACGGTATCTGCGTACCGCAAACGTCTTCGTTAAATTTGAAAGAATGCCGCCCGGGACTCGTGTCTAAACAACCAACTTTTATCTACTTTTACCCGGAATGAGATGATGGAATCCAGTAAATAAAACGCCCTTCACATGTGGCTAATTTGTCTCTCATTCATTAAACGACTTAATCTTTTCTAATATTACAAGCGAAATATGATAGGGGCGCCTCTGAATGGGCCCTGCCCCGGGCATAAAATCACCCCATAAAACGTCTATTAGGTGGTCCCAATGCGGAATTAGCGGTTTGACCCTATATACGTAAACCGTAAAATTTCACTTCCATTTCGACTAAATCACTGCCAAGGAACAGGCATTCGGGATAAATACGAAACTATAGCCGGTTTCGGAAGAATAGTACAGTAAATATTTTTCGATTGTTACCACCACCAAGGGCGTGTTGCTTGTTCTTTGTTGGCTGGCGACAGACCCTTGGCCCCTTTTGAAACATTCCTATTCGGCAGATGTGACTGTCACACCGATATCGTCATTCATCATAGCACGGGTGTTTGTGGGGGAGACTTTAATGTATAATATGAATAAATGCAGTAACGGATTAAAAGTTTTTGGTGAATGGTATCCTTAAAAAACTAGAAAGTTTAGTGAAAAAAATCCTTGAAACCAAAATTGTTGTAGTGAGGCCAATTTTTAATCTAAAATCAATTTATTTACAGAAAATTGTTCCATGAAGCCATCAAAAGCTCTATCATTCTAAAGGAATTATAAATATATCATAAATAGCTTGGAAGTTATACAGAGAAATATATAAGAACGACTAAAAAATTAAATACTTGCAATTTATTCCTAAAAACTTTCAAATCTGGTGCGTTTTGAGGCTTGCAAAACTGGTTCTAGCTCATAGAAACTACTGAAGCCACAGAAATGCTTCATATATGAAATTATTCCTTAGAAAACGCCCTTTCTTTGAGTACAAACTGCATTTGAGTATCTTAAAGATTTTTCAAGTTATCCTTGACAAACTAGAAACGATAGTAAAGAAAATTCTTCAATACCAAAATTGCTCTAGTGATGCCAATTTTCTACCTAAAATCAATTTCTTTATACAAACTTATTTCATGGAGTGTCCTCGATATTACTCTCAAGGAATTATAAAAATATCTTAAATAGCTTGAAAGTTATCCAAAAAAATGTACAAGAACGACTAAAAAATTACAATTTATTTCCGAAAACTTCATATCTGGTGTGTTCTGAGTCTTAAGGCAAAACTGGTTCTAGCTCAGAAACGCCCTTTCATTGAGTATAAAATGCGTCTGAGTATCCTAAAAAGTTTTCAAGTTATCCTTAAAAAACTAGAAAGTTTAGTGAAAAAAAATCCTTGAAACCAAAATTGTTCTACTGAGGCCAATTTTTAATCTAAAACCAATTTATTTACAGAAAATTGTTCCATGGAGTGTACTGTTTATTATTGTAGTATTACCTAGTATTAATAATATTATTAATATTAAAGAATAAATCGTTGAAGAAAAAGGGTGTCAACGCCCGGACTATGCTGCCCAGATCAAAGAATATTGTATATCACACGTTTTTGGGCCATTTCTCGTTTTCTCCGAGGAATATGAATTTTGATTTCTCAACTGCCTGGAAGTAATTTCTCAGTTATTCCATCAGGCAGTTGAATCCATTTTTCATTTCCTTCAGACAGTTAAAAATTGATTTTTCAAGTGCCTAAGAGTGATTTCTCATTTCTTCCAGTAAGTTAAGTAAATCCGTTTGACTCTAAATTTGATACTTTTAGCGAAATACTTATAAATTATTCTATCTTCAATGTCCTTATTAAAAGGGTACTGGGAGCACAGGTATGCTCTTCCAATTTTGTAAAATAATATCTTCTTTTTCTGCACTAGACATGTTACAAAGGTGAGAACTTTTTAGAATATCAACTGAGTGTCCTGATGTTTTAATTGGACTTCAATGATAAACCACTTGCAGGGTTCTAAGAAATATCGAAACTTGAAAGTTGTATAGTTACTGACTACTAAATGTTATATCATTAAATAAAACTGGCTCTGTGACGGAACAAAAAAGAGAACAAGAAAAATAACAAAATCGATCGAGAAATTAATACAGCAAGTATATTTTGGGATAGAAGAAACAGAAATTTAATTCAATCTGAGTAACATCAGTAAACACCCCCACTAATTGTAATGACAAGCGGCAATCTGCATTCGAATCTCGAGTTAATTAACTAATTTTACGACCGAACAGGTAAATTCAATACGCTATTACAGCCAGTAAAAAAGAGACCTAAACAACGTTTATTATTCTTGCAACCCAGACTGTGTAAAAGGAAATGGGTACAGATTTCAGGTAGGTTAGTGACCCTTATTATATAGCTGCCAGGAGATAATATTGTTAAACCAAGTGCAGAATTACATACCGTGAAACAGGTTTTCATTTATTACGTAATGGTCATTTTTACAAATCAATGTGATTTCCATTTTTTTTGGTATTTATGATATTCGTCTTGATGGTCAGTCTAGACACGACTTGTAATGGAGATTAAATCCATAAATTACAATAAATGTTTGGAATTAGAATGTTTATTATAAGACCGGTAGTCTGCTACTGGTGCAAAAATAACCTTCAAAATGCAAATTCTGAGAAAATAATGATTTTACCAGGGTGGTATGAAAATACCGATGATTCTGAGAAGAGAACGTTATTGTATATATGCGGCGCAAAGTATCATATAACGCCTTCTTGCTTAATTTGAGTTTAATGGGTTATTTGTGGCTACTCCTTATTTATTTATATATACTTTTGTGGCTACTCCTTATTTATTTACCTACCTAATGATTTGTAAAACATTTTGCTTATATCAAGTAATTGGATATTATATAATCCATTTGCATTGTTCATACAGGCAATGAAAACTAATGCCCCACCTGTATAGTTTACAAGGCCTTCCTCATATTATTGTCTTATCCTCCAACATCTCTATTAAAAAGTACGCCACTTTTTTGACCTTAAATCCGTCTTTTTTCGACGAAATGGAAAAACTCTTTAACCTCTTCCACTCCATCGTATCCACGTATGGATATATAGATATAGGGGACATTAACGCACTGTGTAAAAGTGGTGTAGGCCTCTGTAGTTTATTTTTCATCGCGGTAGGACATGTATTATATCCATATGGGGATATCATGTTTAGTCTTTTTTTTTTGCAATTCCTAGAATAATGTAAATGTTTCAGAACTATCACTCTGGTGGGAATCTAACGCACAGGCAAAAGAACGCATCACGTATTTTTCATGCCATTACGTACGCATAATTTTCGTTTTATACTCGTTATTAGTCAAAATGGATTCAGACTACGAGAATAAAAGTGATGTGAGCTATATGAACTGTCTAGTGACTTCGAGAGCTATACTCGGAAACCGACTACTCATCAGAAGATGAAGAAGAAATAATTGACGGTGTTCAGATGAGCGGCTGGACGACTGTAACGGATCTATTTGAGGATAAGCTGCCAAGTAATATATACTCGAATTTCGCTTTGACTATGACTTTCAAGAGTGCATGGAAGCTGTAAATTGTTTTGAATCGTTTGTAAGTAGAAGTATTGTAAAGAAGCTATGCGAGTGGACCGATCAAAGAGCCCATATATATTTTAATAATAATCCACATAACGCTATGAAAGGTTTTGGTTTAAATTATAAAACAGTCGTAACAGAAGAAATGTATGTATTTATAGCGCTGTGTTTTCTTACTGGATTGACCATGCAAGTGTGTGCAAATTTCAGATTATTGGAGTAAAGATGATATATGCACTGGTCCTCCAGTGTTAGGAAAGTGCACTTGAAGAGCTCTAAAGGTCATTCCTGATACTATGATGAAAAAAAATGGAAAATGTAAATGGACCAGAGAGTGTTAAGCTGAAGGAAAATCATCCTGGACTGGACATATCAACATGCCAGATTATACTTTTAATAAATTAGGAGAAACTCAAAAGTTTATTATCAGTATAACAAATACATCTGAGGATATTTTTAAGCTTTTAAATGTGCAAATAAGCCGAGAGTGCCGTCAGTTAAGCTTTGTGGAAGAAAGTCCTAAAGACATCAATATTTTGCCTCAGGGAAACTTTGACCTGGTATTAAGTTGTACAGCAAAAACTATGGGATGCTCAAATGAACTTCTGGATTTACTATTGGAAAATATGTAAATATGGTAGTTAATTATATAGGGTAGGAGAATACTATTAAAAAAATAATTGAAATATTAATTATAACAATTCTTATAAAAGTGATAAATTAATTGTAAGAGCTTCATACAACTCTGTTGTAAGATTTAAAGCTGTCAGAATGCCATCCTATGCTGTCCCTAAGAAACTATTAGAGCTACTTATAAAATATGATGGAACTAATGATATGACAGAACTTAGAGAAGAATTTTTTACACTTAGATGAGATATCAAATCTGTTATCTATTAGACAGTTTGACCAAGAATCTGTTATGAGCCGAAATCGCTTTTTAACAATTCTTAGATTTTCACCCCCAGAACTTGCCAAAGCTAATGCACCCAGGTCCGGTTTTCGCAATAGATGAGCAACTTATGTTATATAAGGGCCGACTCCATTTTCGCCAAGTCGATTTGGAATCAAAATATTTTCGTTATGTCCCAGTAAACCTGAACTTCGAGGATATACATGGAATTTTTGTATATATATATATTGGCAAAGATATATATGACATATCGCACATTCCAGGAACAAAGAACCTTTCCTTTTCCGAAAAAATAGTGGTTTACCTTTGTCAAAACCTCTTGAACAGTAATCGTGAAGTGATTTTTGATAATTGCTACACATCAGTTCGCCTTTTATTGACAAAAAACACTTTTCTTACCGGCACAATTCGATCGAATAGGGGTGTTCCAAAAGAATTGACATTGGTTCCCTTAGAGAGGCAAGAATCATGTTTTGTTCGCAAGGATATGCTTATTCTAGTTCGCTACAAGGACAAGAAAGATATTTATCTACTTACCAGTAAACATACTGCAGGATTTTGTGAAAAAGAACGATATGTTGTGGAAGGAAATGTTATCTATTACAACAAATCAAAACATATTGAATTTTATAATCAGAATATGGGATCAGTTGAAGCGGTAGACCAAGATATTGAACCATACAGTCCTTTGCAGAAATCCTACACATGGTTTGCACCTTCTACATCTAATGTTATTGAACTCTAGAGTATTTTACAGCCAAGCACATCAAAACAAAGTTTCAATGTATAAATATATAAAACTTTGCTGCCGGGGTATACTTTTGAAATATAGCAAAGGTTATGAAGAAATGGATGATACCACTTCATCTAAGAAACCGTTGCATGCCATGGCTGATTTTCCAAGAGAAGTTGGGAAGAAGAGAGCTCTACGAAAAGTTTGCGTAATTTGTAAAAGACGTGGAGTGCGGAAATTAACGAGAAAATGTTGCATTGCTTGCCCGAACAAACCTGGACTTTGCTCATCAGAACATTTTGAAAGTTTTCATAAATAAAAAAATAATGTTCTTTTTTTGCTTTGTACTAAATGTAATATTAAATAAATTTTGTACCTTCTCTTTGTATGTTTTATTTTATAACCATTTGCCATGACTTTATAAATAAAACAATAGATATCGTCAAATGTTATTAGTATCCCAATGTGGATATTTTGGTATAGAAACGATATCCAAGTGTGGATATACTGGTACATCCATATATCCTTATGTGGATATTCTGGTAGACACCACAAATTGTTACAGAAACTTAAATTGTTTTAAACAAATTTTCTGGCATTCTTAGATAAATTACTCTTCTATTTTACATCGAAACTTTAATAAAATTTATTTTTTAATAATTTTTTTCCTGGTGTATAACTACCTACTTCGAAAAATGGCCTGGAGGGGGTTAATAGCTTAATGTTTTGTATAAAAGTATTTTGTCTCTAAGATATTTTACATTCTTTTACCTACTCATAGATTTCGTGCAAGAGTGCCCTCAAATTAGTTAAGGTGTATCAAAATGTTATGCTATGATTTTATTAATTAAATCTATTGATGCTATATAGCTCTTCCTATATCCTCAAAGCGATTTTAGTTTTACCCTCATTTATGAGTAAACTTTTCTCTTGTTTAACTCAATAACAAATATCGATGAATAAAACTTACCATTTTGCGGCTTATCGAGCACAAAGTTACCCTCAAATCCCCGAAGTTCTACATCTTTCTTAATTAAATCGCAACTCCTCGGATTAGCAATTACCGCAGCGAATAGCGACACCACGACGACGCAAACGAAAAAAACGTCACTTTCGAACCGACACGACATCTTCGTATACTATAAACTAGTCACAGCCACCAAATTAATTATATGTATAATAAAGTAATTTTTTAATTGCCCGAGGGGAAAAACATTCACTTAAAACTTTGCAACCATCGCGCGATTTCGTCGAGTCGTCTCTCTTGCACTACCGTCGTGTTCGCATTTCGATGTTTCGGTTTCTGACTCTCTGCCAGTTGGTGATTCTCTGTTGAAAAATGTGCGGAGGGCGATGGGGCGCAGCCGCGGCATTCTGACGCACTACTGGACTGGTTCTTTCGAATTCCTACAAGTCGAGTCTGCTGAACCTCTAACATGTTTGAACTTGAAAATTACTCTAAATTGAGTCAAATATTTATTATGTAATTCTAGTTCATGCAGACTGCAGCTTACTAATTCTTTTTAATTTATTTAAGATATCTATACAGCTTGAAGCAAACATTATTGTTACCATTTAAGGCTGATCCATATATTATGTATTATGATCAAATTATCAAATCCAGGAATATGCCTAAGAAGTTAAGAACTCTTCTGTAGAATTCTCTTGGTAAAAACATATGTATTGAGAAGACAAACCATCTTGTGACTTGCCTCAGAGATAATCAATTATTCTAATAGAACATTCTTATTGATATATGTAGTTTTCCAATGAGTTGATCAGTCTTCTTTTTTTTTATACAAATTATAACTAAGAAAACCCAGAGATAATCAGAGCAGCCTTTATGTAAGAGGGAATATATATATCACTATCACTTGATACCTTAAAAGGTTAAGTTTATTTATAGCTTTAACCTGTTCATCCCCCAAAAAAGCAGAGCTCCTACTATTCACGAGGAGACGTAACTTTGGCACGCCCCCTGTTATATCTCTAGGTGGCGTGCAGCTGCATTACTCCAGGACAGTTCGATTTCTGGGAATCAAGTTAGATCCCAAACTCTCCTGGCACTATCATGCAGACACCAGAATAAAGAAGGCCACCTGCGCGCTATGAGCCTGCAGGCGGGCTTTCGGCAATACCTGGGGTCCGTCTCCTAAGATCCTCCACTGGATCTACTCGCACATTGTGAGACCTCTTCTCACATACGGGGCTATCGTTTGGTGGCCATGTACGGAGAAAGCGAAAATTCGTGCTTAACTGGACAAAATCCAACGTCTTGCATGTCTCAGTATAACGGGTTCCATCCGGACGGCGCCAACTAGAGCGCTTGAGACTCTGCTGAGCCTTCCGCCTCTGGACCTCGTTGTGCAATTCGAAGCAATGAGGACTGCGTACAGGCTATACGTCCCCGGCGAACTACGTGCTGGCGAGACAGTTCACACAAAAATTTGGGCCATAAAGGAATGTCCTCTCCTTCTGATGGGCAGTGACTGCATGGCTCCAGTGACTGTGGACTGCGAGGGATTCGTGACGCACATTGCAGGCAGAGAGGAGTGGCAGCATTCCAACAGACCTGCATTGCTAAATAGGGGGACCATCTGGTACACAGATGGCTCCAGAATGAATAACAGAGCTGGATCAGGGCTTATTGGTGGGATCCCACATACCAGAAGGGCATACTCGTTGGGGAGCACGCCACTGTCTTCCAGGCCGAAGTATTCGCTGTATTAAAATGCGGACAGAAAATCCTAAGCTGCGGACACCGCAATACAGTCGTATCAATATGCTCGGACAGCAGAGCTGCCATTAAGGCTATCACGGCCGCAAAAATAAGCTCCAAACTTGTACTAGAGTGCATAAAAGTCCTGAAAAAACTGGTACAGGTTGATGTGAAACTGGTGCAGGATCCAACTCGTCTGGATACTTGGCCATGCAGGTAATGAGGAAGCGGACTCTCTTGCCAGACTGGGACCGGCGAATGTGCCGATGGGGCCGGAACCCATAGTTGGTATCGCGAAATGCGTTGCGGTCGCGTCAATGAAGGGTCTGCTGGACAAGTGGACCCACTGAAGATGGACTGAGTCCCTGGTATGAGACAGGCCAAAGCGCATATAGGTGGGCCCTCTGCCTGTCTCACAAAAATCTACTACGCCTAAAAAGACGCGAAATTCGGCTAGTGACAAGTCTTTTAACCAGTCATTGGCACTTAAGAACCCTTCTCCATACTATCGGTATTGCGGACAACCCGGAATGCCGATGGTGCTGTGAGGAGGATGAAACCGTTGACCATGTAGTGCCAGCACGCCAGGTTCAAATACTTGGGTAACACTTTTAATGTACCGAGTGAGTTTAAGTCCTTCAGACCAGAGAGCCTTATCCGTTTCTCTAAGGCCGTTGGGCTCTGGTAACCCCCGGTGGGGCATGACGGGTCTACCAGGAGACCAATATGCACAACTGCCTTGGCAGCCCACTGTTTCAACAATTCAATTCAACCTGTTCATCACTAGCTGTACTCTCTTTAACTAAAGTTCTCAAGTATTTAAATTATTTAATGGTATCTATATCTGCGTTACTTGGACTTGGACTGCATATTTTTCTAGTTGAGGCACCTTTATACAGGTAGATCAACAATGAAGCTCCCTTTTGCGAACATGGTTTCAACCTGGTTACGTTGTTATAGCGACTCATATGACGATTGACAATTTCATTGACTTTTTGTGAGTGATTTATTTTAAAGTAGTGATAAGTCAAAAATTTACATAAACATTATTTAAAATACCCAAAATACGGCTAAATATTTAGGACAAGAGGAAGTACGGGATGACGGTAAGTCATTTTTTGCCTAAGTTTTACTCGTAGAGATTAGTTTTCTAAACCATATTAGCCTCACAGTTTATTTTAGTGCGTTTACACCCGGTTTTCCAATCACCTTCAAAGATTAATTGTCCTAAAATATTGATACACCCATTAATCACCGAAGACACTCCTACCTTACCCTCCATTAAAGATCTTGGCATTATATAAAACGGAATGTCGTAAACTATGCAGAACAAAATCCTGTTTTAATGTTGCACAGCATACCCTAGAACCATCAGCAGGATTGAGGTTTTGCACAACAGATTCTGCCTTATTGATTTCCTCAACAACATCTCTTATGGGTTCCACTCCTTTAAGGTTCTTCTTCCTCAACTGACTAGAAATTAACCTCACTGAAATCTAATGCGATCCCCCGAACCACGTTTTCGACCCTTAAACGTGAAAGATTTCGGGAGTCTAAATGGCGACCTTGGAGTTGACATTCAAGGTTGTTTTAAAGTTAATTTTTAATACTATACTCTTATCTTTTATGTCAATCGAAATAAGGGATCATCTTACCCTCAGATATGCATCAAGGTTGTATAAACTAAAACCAAGTCTTCACTTTGAGACACTTATTATAGAGTTTCGAAACTACAAGGTCACCTTTAAGATGGGGAGGAGAGTTTTAAACTCTCCAACCCCATCGTGGCCAACATGAAATTTTAGTTTCATGTTGGCCACACTGATTTTTGACGTTCGTATTTTGACTTTGACAACATGTGACAGTTCTCTTTTCTAATAATCCTAACCTTAAGGTTTTTTTTTGTTGATTGCAGACGTTCAGTTCTGCGGCTTCACTGAAAATGTCGACCAACTCATTGGAACTCGAGGTAAATATCGTCATTATACTGCTAAAACCCTTTACGACGTTAAATTATTCAATTTTTAATGCGGTGGCCTTATCAAATTCGGCTGTAAACCGATACTTGATGACACACCTGCCATATTGAATGTACCAAAAAAAAAAAAACATAAATTCCTGAAATTCTTTTTTAGAACGAAAAAAATGACTACAAAGACGAAAACGATCTTGAATCTCCCATGGATTATTCGATAAAGCATCCATTGCAAAACTGTTGGACTTTATGGTATTACGAAAGTGACAGGAGCCAGCCCTGGGAATTGAATCAGAGAGAAATTGCTTCTTTTCAAACAGTTGAGGATTTCTGGAGGTATGTCATTGATTCAGATTTGCCTATAGGTTACTTTTAATCATAAAATTTCAGTTTATACAACCATATTAAGCCAGCGAGTGAGTTAAAACAGGGCACTGATTATTCCTTATTTAAAAAGGGTATTAGACCGATGTGGGAGGACCCTGCCAACAAAAGGGGTGGTAGATGGTTAATTAGTTTAGACAAAAAACAAAGACTCAACGATTTGGACAGATACTGGTTGGATATAGTAAGTGTTCCGACATTTTTAGGTCATTGTTCTTAATTGGCATTATTTATTTTATAGATTCTCTGTCTTATTGGTGAGGCTTTTGAACATTCTGATGAAATTTGTGGAGCCGTGGTGAATCTTAGATATAAGGGTGACAAGATTGGTGAGTTTATATTTTCTTATTTATTTTATTTTCACCTGATTGTTCTGATATAGTCTGAATATCAATTGATCCATTACTTTTGCTATTTTAAGTAAATATAGGCCTACAAATGTTGAACTCACATTTCCTGAATAATAATGTCTTGGATTGTATGTTTAAAATTAAATTTTTCTATGATTCCCAGTAAACCTCCAAAATTTGTTGCAGTCTGGTATAATGACAAGACTACTAAATGAAAATACTGTATAATTTTTTTAATGTATTATTTGATTGAATTGTGTAATGTGTTAATCAAAGAAAAGTGACACAGAAATGTCTCCTTAAGGTGTTTGGACGGCAGATGCAAACAATGGAGCCGCAGTTATGGAAATAGGAAAGAAACTAAAGGAAAGGCTCCATATTCCAGCTCGTGTTACGATACCTTACGAAGTTCATAAAGATACTATGGATAAGACTGGTTCGGCTTCCAAATACTCTTACAGTGTCTGAATTTATCAGTTCTATCATTATTATATTGTTAATTTAGTTAATATTTTTATAACATTGATTATACTTAGATTGGAACTATGTGCTACATGGTTTCATGCTATATAATAATCTAATCAAAAAAACATTCGTTAATTTGTCTTTTATTTATTTGTTCCTCGTTTATTATGAAAAGATACCAATTGATTCAGTATGGATTCTACACATTTATGTAAGTAAAACTAACCATAAGAGAAAATTTTTTGCTGTAGAGGTAATGTATATTTGCCGGCACAAAATTCCGCCACCCTGAAATATTGGCCAAGTTTGATGTTCATTCAAAAGACCCTGTAGGAAAATTAAGGTGGATAATTCTGTTCCTTGTAATCTTTGATGTATTGTAAACATTTCGATTTTTGATTCATTCCATTACCTCATTTTTGCTGCGAGCTGCAAATTTTTTAATAAAACGCTGATTTGAAGCTTATTTTTGGATAATTAATGTCAAGTTTTCGGTTAAAAATTATCGACGTTGGCTAAGGACGCAATTAATGTGGCATAAAGTTTGACAGTGTCACTATTATAATTTGTTGTGTGTCAATATGGTATTAACTCCAGCAGACGTGGGTAGAATTCATAATTATATTTAACACTACGTAGTGTTAAATATATGGTAGAATTGTTGCGTTAAAATAGAGGATGGCCGTAGCAAAAGTTAAGTCGCCCGTACTCTGAGATTTCCGCGGTCTACAGTTCGAGATGCCTGGAATAGGTATTTACAGACGGGAATTTTTACTAGACGACAAGGCTCTGGCAGAAGGAGAATGACCACTGCAGCTGATGATCACTTTGTCACCATTAGTTCTTTAAGAGATCGAAGATCTACTGCTCAGTGTCTAAAAAATTACTTGCGAATACTTCATGGAGTAAGTGTAAGATGAGCAGAAGCTGGACTTTATTCACGAAGGCCAGCAAGTCGTCTACAATTACTTCCTCGGCATCGACAACACCGACTGAGGTTTGCAAGATCGTATTTTGAGTGGACTCTAGAACGGTGGGCAAACGTACTATTCACAGATGAATCTAGGGTTTGTTTAAGGACGTCAGATGGTCGTAAGCGGGTATACAGACGTAAAAATGAAAGATATGCTGACTGCACCATTTCAGAACAAATTTCATATTGTGGCGGTTCAGTCATGATTTAGGCGGGTATTTCTATCAAAGCACGCACCAATCTTGTATTTATTGAAAATGGAACTCTAACCGCCCACCGTTACATTGAGGAAATCCTTCAAGAAGTTGTCCCATTTGCTCCATTCATTGGGAACCAATTTACCTTAATGCATGATAACGTTAGACCTCACGTTGCACATGTAGTGAGCGAATATCTAGATGAAGTTGGACTCCCAAGATTGGAATGGCTCGCATGTAGCCCGGATCTCAACCCAATAGAACATCTTTGGGATAAACTTAAAAGGGCCGTTCGTCGTCGTCCTGTACAACCACAAACCTTGCAAGATTTACGACTAGCGCTGATCGAAGAATATGAGGCTATTCCTCAAGAAAGAATAAGGAACCTTATTCGTTCGATGTCGCGAAGACTGCAAGCTGTTATTGCTGCGAGAGGAGGAAATACACGCTATTAAAATTGTTTTTTTTTAATTAACTTTATGATATACCTAGTGTTTGTTTCTCCTAATAAAAATACTCTTCAAATTAGCGTTTTAATAAAAAATTTGCAGCTCGCAGCAAAAATGAGATAATGGAATGAATCAAAAATCGAAATGTTTAGAATACATCAAAGATTAAAAGGAACAGAATTATCCACCTTAATTTTCCTACAGAGTCTTTTGAACTTACGAGAAAAAACAACAGTTTGTTTTACTCCTGTATAATATAGCCTAATCGAAAAATGCTACTTTACAAAATGATGTGATGATTAAAAATGATGAAGTATAAATAATGATGCATAAATTGGACTACTAAAGTATCAGATCTCCCTCAAGTTAATGTTGGTCAGCTTATTCAAACTTCTCTTTGACTGAAAGTCACCATAAATGTCTTTCTTTCACTCATATTTCTTAACTCAGAAAGTAGATAACTAAAAATGAAGTTAGCACCTCCACCTTTGCTTTAGAAGTTCCAATAAGAAAGTGTGACAATTTTTTAGAATTCCAGCAATGACTCCATCATTTTTCCTATTGAGCAATTTCTTAGAAAACTAATAGTCAATTATTAGCGAGTTGAAGCCTTTGAAAAAGGTCGGTTATTTTATCTTCAGGCCCTCTTACTAGCCAGTTTTTTACCTATAAAATGAAATATTATCTAAAGAATGAAATTTGCCAGGCCATACTTACTACATGTATTTTATAATAAACATTGGTCCAAGAGGCAAACAACCATTCTTTAAATCGATTATTTTTATGATTAATATCACTGATCTAGTAGATTCTCTCTCTCCAATCCAGCATAATTACACTAATACCATTCATAATGTGGCAATAAAATAAAGACTCTCATTGATTTTATAAACATTATATTTAAAAAATAATTATAAATTACTTCTTCTTGGATACACCGACAGTGCGTCCACGACGTCCGGTAGTCTTGGTGTGTTGACCGCGCACCCTGAGACCCCAGTAATGTCTCATGCCTCTGTGGGCCCTGATTTTCTTCATACGTTCCAAATCTTCACGCAGTTTCGAGTCCAAGGATGAAGATGTGAGCTAGGAGTGAAATATATTGGTATTAAAGCAACTTTCTAGGACATAACATAGAAGACATATTATTGTTACTGTGATGATTTTAATGTTTTTGTTGCAGAGCAAAGATAACCTTCTTGGAAGTGCCTACAAACTACACTCCTAATTTGCTTCTCATATTGCATGTGTTGCATGCATGATCCGCAAGAATTAGGCTTCTAAACTAAGAGACACTTCTCACTGCAAATGTTTTTGCACAATCTACCAACCAATATTATTATGTCATTAAATTATATTGGTCGTTTAATTGTGCCTTGGCTGAAAAAAATATCAACAAAATATATTTGACAATTTTGGGTGGTCAACTACTGAATTCTGAAATGTTAGAATTGTCAGTCTAGGAGTAGATTAACATCTAAAATTGAATTTGGATTATTATTGTCCGAGACCAAGAAAGAACTTATACCTAACCAAACTAAATCTCACCTAAAATTGATAATGTTCCACCATATTATGTATTAATTTTGATTTCCATCATTATTAACTTGATTACTAACTGAACCAATAAGATTATATGTCAACTCCTTAAAGGACAACAAATGTATTTAACTTATTCAAAGAGTTTTTAGAACTAAACTGACAAACCCAAGTTGTGTAAATTTAAATAACTTAAACCAAAAAATGATCAATTCATGATCCAGTACTCACCTGATTGTATTTACCATCAACAATATCTTTCTGCCTATTCAAGAACCAGTCGGGAATTTTGTATTGACGTGGGTTGGACATGATGGTAATGATTTTTTCAACTTCCTCCTCGGAGCACTCTCCGGCCCTCTTGTCCAAGTCGACGTCAGCCTTTTTGAGTACGATGTTGGAATAACGTCTCCCAACTCCCTTGATCGCCGTCAAGGCGAACATAACTTTCCTCTTACCATCGATGTTGGTACCGAGGATACGGAGAATATGTTGGAACTTTTCTGGGATCACCAGCGACTAAAAAATAACGAGATACATTGTAAACATTGTCTTGTGTACCTACCGGATTTTTTATATTTTGCATCTCGTGAGAAGAATATTGGCACTCATGTGTAGCACTTCGGTTATATGGTTCCGTGGAATTGTTTTATGATAGTTATTCACTAAGATGCGTCCAGTAATTCTGGATTTTTATTAATTTCTTGAAGACCATTTCGGAAACCTACCATTTTGCTAGGAAATTGTCACAAAAGAGAGTAGAATGTCAACTGTCAACCAAACTTGACGAACGTCAAGAAGAAGTCTAGATCGAATTGTCATTTTTGTCAAAATGGTAGACCACCAACAAAACACACAAAATAAGGCCAAGTCCCCAGCAGGCGCAACTTGTGAAATGAATATCGCAACAAAAAGAAGTTGTCCTTCCAAGTGTACAGATGTGTCTAATGCGCTTAAAGATTGCAAATAATTTTATATATAAAATATAAGGAATTCTTCTTTACTCTAATAATGGTTTCTCCTGAAAATAAAAAATGGCTCACTTTAAATCCTTTTTTATTAACATTCCGACATGGTTTTGAGCACCACTTTTACCGTTTGGCCTGTCCAATGCTTATCAACGAGCTGCTGGTGCCGAATTCAATGGCAGAATGCTTTGATTTTTGTTTTCATACAGTATATTGTAATAAATCACCTTGTTGATATTGGCATCGAATTCAATTACTTTTATGGTAAGAATAATGGGATATGTAGCAATGAAGTGAACCTGTTTCTGGTAATTCGTACAATTCACCTTGGTATATCATAAAGTTCGAAAATGGTTCCTCAGATTTGGCCGTAAAAAACAGTCAGTAAAAGGAAACGAGTTGACAAAACAAACACGCGGACAATTAAAAATTATATATTATTATATCTATAGGGAGTCACCTATTAAAATTTTATTTAACGATCCTAAATAGCATTGTTTATTACATATGTGGCGAATGACTTACATATAATTACCGGGCATAATCTATTTATCAGTTATTGTATTGTCCGTGATTTGTATTCAGTGTTCCAACGGTTTGTGATACCTACAGATGGTGCCGGGTTCGGTTAAAATGAACGGTAATAAGAGTATCACCGAAGACGAGAAGATGCAGAGGATTTTAAAGCTCAAGGAACGTATACGGGGTAAGTATGTTTAAAGTTCATTATCATTTAAAAATATTGTTATTATTATTGCTCCATATCATACTATGATGTCTCTCAACCTCTGCCATTTATTTAAATGGATTTGCTCGTTAAAGCGTACAGAAAAAAATTATAAAATAAAGTTAATTAAACCCTTTTTAATTTATCTTAGGGGAGCAAAGCTGTAGAACCAACGGAGGCAAAGTTGGAGGGCGTCAAAGTCAAAATTTTTTTTTTTTTTAAACCGTAAGGTCCTAATTTCATTTAGGAGCGATTCTTGTACTTTAAAAATGAATTCCGGGTAAAAATGTAGGTTGGAAGAGGGAATTTTTTGTTTTATAAATTAAATAAATATTCCACATAATCAAACTATCATCAACAAAGTGTGGCACAATATGACAAAAAAGAATTCACCTAATCAAAGAGTCAATTGAAATTCCGCGACTCGTCTATAAGCATAATATACTATTTCTGATAAGATGATATAGGAAACCTGTCAGGACCATAGACTTATAACCAAGGAGCAATCCTTGTATAAGCAATCCTTGGTTATAAGTCTATGGTCAGGACAAAGACATAGGCCAATAACCATTTAAGCATTCTGGCATTGAGTTCGGCACCAGCAGCTCTTTGATCAGCATTGACTCGGGTAAACGGTGCTTAAATTTTATCGGAATGTTGAATTGAATGCTGAACTATTATGTACTATTAATTTTACACATATTATTATCGTAATTAATCATTAAAAAATGTATACTGTGGCATACTATTATTTATTCAACGAAACAGTTAAACTGACTGATAAAATGCTCGGGCATTTCAAATGTTTATGAGCTTTTGTTTCATAATTAATTACTTATAGGAAGAGTAGATTAATAAATTGCAAAGTCTGCATTTTTTACGATATATATTTGATAACACTAATAAAAAATATATTTTCATGGAACTGGGTAACCTTGTACATGTTTTATGATAATTAGGGTCAAGTTTGAGTATATTTCGCTTTATAGAACCGGTATATTCTGATGTTCTTGGTCGTCCAAATATTCAGGTAAACTGCATACATTCGTGGTCAAGTGTATCGAGATAATAATTATATCTCTAACCGAGTGATTTAATATAACAAATTCGGCGGGTATAATTTAGGATCTAAATAAAATTATATGTCATTTGATTTATTGCTAATTGAATAATAATTGTATGTTTTTTTTTAATCATCATATAATTTCAGAGAGTTATAAGAGCTATATACCAACATTTTTTTCTATTTTTATTCAAATCTATATTTATTGATGCTTGTAGGAAGAATAAGCTTCTTAATCCAGAATATCCGTAAAATAAGATATTATGTATTCCAAAATATTCTTCTAACGATAATTTCATTTTTTTGTTATTAGATTCAGAAGAAATTATCCTAAAAAAATTCCCTTACGAAGACCAGCAGTTCATCGAACGTTACCTTGGTGGCACAAATTTCGATATAAACGCAGCTTTCGAAAGAGTAAGTATAAACATCAACCAACACCGGTAAAGGCGTTATTAGCAAATACCGATAATTTTCAGATCAAAGCGAACTATCAACTGATTCTGCAGTATCCAGAATGGTTCACGAAAGATCAGCCGATATCTAAAAAGGAGCTGATCGACAAAGACATTCGTATTGGTATCCCTGAAACTGATAAAGAGGGAAGGCCAATATATATTGTCAAAATTGGTGAGTAAAGCTCAACAAATACATAAGTTATTTAATCAAAAATTGTATAAATCCATTGAGAAACTACTGAAGGAAAACTGGATAGTTTATATAAACCGTGGACAATATTAACGGTTTCAGTTCATAAATCCATATCAATGTATATAAGATTTTATTATAAATTCTTACTCTTCCAATAATTTTATGACTGTATATTTTAAGTTTGTAATTATTAATATGCTTTGTCCTTAAGATGTAATTATCTTTTGATAATAATGCTTATTTTGATTTTCAGTATTAATAATTTGCTTATAGGTAACGTAGATCCAAGTTCAATGGACCTAATGGACATAATCGCCGTAGATGACATCTGGCTAGAGTCGATCCTAATGAAGAACGCCTCAGAAACCGGTCTCTGTGTGGTTATGGATATAGACAACTTACCATTTAGGGCGTTAAAATGGCTTACCCCCCATAACGTCAAGACGGGATTGAAGAAGTTGCAGTGCTTACCATTTAAAGACTATCGATTTCATATTGTGAACGACAGCATCATGTTTAAGGCGGCTATTAACCTGATTTGGCCGTTTGTGCCGGAGAATATAAAAAAAATGGTAACGAGATTTATTTAATTGTTTCGATTTACTGACGATGAAGTGACTTTCAGGTGAAATTCCATTTTAATGACAGAAGGTCGCTGCATAAATTCATTGATCCGGTAGCGTTGCCCTTGGAGTACGGTGGAACGAACGAAAAAATCGATTATGCCGAGATAAGGGAACAACTTTACGCCCAAAACGAGCAGATCTTTGAAAACTTCCAGACCTACCGATCTGTACAACTTACATCTTAGTTGATAGTTAATTTATATTTAATCAAAATTAAACTTAATTGTTATGGCATAAAGATATTGCTAAAATATTACAGGATTTACGCCTTACATTTTGTCATCAGAATAGATGTTTAGCTGAGACATTCTTGGAAATATGAACACTGAACTGTCAATGGAAAATATGAATTGAATAAGACAAACATATTTAATACGTAATATATTTTTATAATACATTGGGTAGTCTTAATTAAAATATGAGTATAAAAACAATCTAGAAAAAACGCATATTCAAGTGCACATATTCGAGATAAACTAAGTTAGTGTAATAATTTAACGTTAATAATTAACTCGGAGTTAAGAATCAACAATGGCACTTAATTAATAAAAAGTGCTCCCTATGCTTAATTAAAGTGAACTTCAGATTGCACAAACGTAATATAGTAACGGCAGTATTAGTCATATTTATTTGCATAGTGTTTATATATGGCCAATGCTGTAAATATAATAAATTTTATAATGATAATATTAAGTACGTTTATTAAAAATGTATGGAAAATTGAGTATATTATTTCCTTATGAAATGGCATAAATATGATTGAATTTAACCTCTATATATGTTTTGCACCGTACGTATTAAATGCCTAAAGTAGTCACAATAAAATTCAAAAAGGCTTGTTTTGCTCATTTGACATTAATTAATAGCGTTAACAATTTGAAATAGTATGATTCTTGAGGCAAGAAAAATTGCTAAATATTTACAAAAATAATGTAAAAAAAAACCTAATCGAACTAATAATACTTACAAATATATTACAACTTAAAAATGTCGTCCCGTATCAAGTGCTAATTTCGAATTACCACTTCTTCTGGTCTGGGTGGTCGATCGGGATAATCCGCATCATCTAAACGGAACAAAACAATAAAATACAATACTCTGAAAGTGATAAAACGTAATGGAATAATAAGATTTCTTGTAATTCGTGGTTCAGGTTATTAATTAAAGAAGTTCTTCAGTTATATTTGCTCGAGCTTTGGGAGAAAGGTAGTTAAGGTGATGTGTTGTTCAATAAATGCCTAATTTCTCTTAAAATCCTTTAACTCTTATATGTGGAAAACAGTGATTAAATTAAAACTTAAAGGGCTAAGGATACCACAATAAATACGAATAAAGCCTATTGAGCGTTCTTACCGTCACCACCTTCTTCCTGTTGTAAATCCTTATACTGCTGCTCCTCATGCTGATTCTTATTGTCAGCTCTATTTTCTTTATGCTCGAGATTTACCGCATGCTTAATGCTGTCCTCAGCATAGTCCATTCCCGCGATAGGTCCGTCGAATTCTTCTTGGGCTACGTTGTCTTTTTCCGGATCTTCCGCTACATTCAAATAATTATTTAGAAAAATGCACAGAGAATAAAACATTTGCTTGCAAGTTAATTATAAGAGAAATTCTGCGGCTTATTTTTGTAAATTAGTAAATTGTAATTAAATAAGAAATTACAGGGAAGTTTTCCAATGCCTGTATTGACATACTTTTGGGTTACATGCAATTGAAAATTTACACTAACCTCGATCAACATGCTTAGGTTGCGGAAGAACTTGCGGCTGTTCGTTCTGATCTTCGCTATTTTGCACCTCCATCGGTGCCACCACTCCCTGGGGTGGTTTCAGGTTCGCCTCCTTCTTAACGGACTCCGGGGTGGGGCTCGGTGCAATGGCCCCGTTTAATGCTGCACCACCTACAGACTTCAAGACAGTTTTCGTTGAACTACTCGGGTTTTCTGCCAACTTCAGCTCAGGTAGGAGCGGATTCGACTTTTCCGAGGGTTTGTTTGGTAAATCTGCCGCTTTGCTTGCTACAATTTCATCTTCTGGTATGCCGCACTTGGTCTGAAATTCGCTTTAGTAAATTTATAGACAAATAAAGGTGTTGGTAAGTAACTTACTTTGAGAACGTTGTATTTTTCAGCTAAAATGCGATATTCGTCTGCATATAAGTTTAGTGTGTTTTGAGAATCATTATTGCTAAGCCTTTGTAAAGCTTTATTGATTTGGGTGTTTTCGAGCTCTAATTCTGTTAATTGAGTCTATAAAAAAAAATTATTAGGCGCAGTTAACTGCATAAATTATAACCTATGCTACCTTAATGCTTTCTTTAGAGGCTTTCACTTTCTTTAATTCTTCTTCTACTTCTTTTAGTTTTGCCTGTAAGCTGTTGATTTCTTCTAGTTGTTGTTTTTGTGTTTTGCTGGCTTCTTCTTTAAAATCGTCATGCTGCGTCTTAAAAAAAAATTATTTTTTATATAAATAAACTTTTATTTAACCCAAACTTACTTCAAGTAACTTGTAATGTTGCTGTAACGAGCTATATTTTATTAAGGCATCATTGGTCAACTTTTGGCTTTTGCTTCTCTCCTCATTGATTTTTATTTCTAAATTGCTTCTGCTTTGTTGATGTTCGGCTTTTTCGTTTTTAAGGCTTTTCTCTAGTTTCTGTTTGTAATCTGATATAACTGCAGTTAAAAAAAACTGATTGAACATTTTTGTATTGGAAATAAGGATTTTTATTTACACAACTTTAACAAATATCAAATGTGTGGGACTTGTTTTGGGTGAACCAAACACCTTCATATATATCTTACCTTGAAGTTGTGTGGATAAATTTTCTTGCTGTTCACGGCATAACTCGTTAGATTTTCTCACCTCGTCTAGTTGGGACAATGTACTGTTGTAACAGGCAATTAACCCAGTTATGGCTATCACAGCGCACACATAGAGGAAAATTTTTGCCTTTGTGCCCCGTATCACTCTTGAGGATGTCATTATATAATTTTCTTTTGTTAAAAAATATGTCGGTATTTTATATAATTTTTAATAATACTTATATACCTAAACAACTAAAAAATCACACATCCACGAAATTTGACAGCTGTTTGTTTACTATTTTAATCAGCTGACTGTTTTGACAGACACTGAGGGCAACCACCAAACGGTGGTTAGTTTTTATCCCTGTAATAGTTAACTATAATTTTTTTATTATTCTATATTATACTTTATTTGTGGCAAAAAGTTATTTTAGATAAATAAAGTACATCATAAATATAAAAAGTATTTTTAGGTTATGTAGACACCAAAATTGACGTACCAGTTTTTCTTCGATTGAACAGCTGTCATCCATCATCCATTTGTTTTCATTCGAATAAATACTTTTCAAATTTAAAGTGTAACATTTTCATGTTTTTCTAAATTTCCATCGAAAATCCGCGATGAACAACCTGAATAAATACGTTCAAGTGGCCGGAAGTAGCCAAGGTATAACTAGCAGCGACAAAGTTGTTCAAGACATTTTGAACACCTTCACCGATTTAAGACACTACTCCAGGGAAATTGAAAATGAACTTAGAAGCACAGAAAATCAGTCGGTTAAAGTTTATATTAAAGAAAGTGAAAATATCAGTAGCTTACACGCTCAGATAACAGCTTGTGATACTATACTAGAACGCATGGAAGATATGTTGCTGAATTTTCAAAATGACTTGGGTAGTATAAGTAATGAAATAGTGACATTACAAAGGAAGTCTATATCTATGAGCCAAGAGCTTAATAATAGACAAGCAATTAGAGGACAATTAAGCCAATTTATAGATGATATATCTGTACCTGAAACACTTATTATAGCAATCATGGACTTACCGGTAACAGATGAAGAGTTCTTAGTGCAACTTCAAACATTAAGTCATAAATTAGGTTTTATAAAAGAACAGAGCTTTAGAGACACAAAGTCTTGTCAAGATGTCAAAGATGTGCTAGGTAAATTACAAATTAAGGCAATGTCAAAAATACGAGTATACTTATTAGAGCAGATATCCAGATTTAGGAAACCCATGACGAATTATCAAATACCCCAGAATGCGTTATTAAAACACAAACTTCATTACGAATTTCTGTTGTTAAATGAAAGAAACACTGCCGAGGAAGTGTGTAACGAATACGTTGACACTATGGGCAAAATCTATTATTCCTATTTTAAATCTTATGAAGGTAGAATTATGAAGTTACTATATGAAGAGAGTACCACGAAAGATGACCTTATGGGTATCGAAGATACTGCCACCAGGAATTTGTTTAGTAATAAAAGTTTGAAGCAGAAAGCAACAGTTTTTACTATAGGTAATCGAGGTGATGTTCTGGCACAACAGCTAGAGGCTCCAATCATCGTACCGCATGCAGAAACCAAAAATAAGGTAAGTAAAATTTTACTCAAATTAGTAATTGAAAAACCCAACTTTTAATTCTGCAATATAATATTAAATTTATTATTGTAACAGCATCCTATAAATATATATATAAGCCCTGCACTTGAGAGGTCTGGAGGCTTTTGAAATTGATAAAAAATTAACTTTAAAAACTGAAACTATTGTAAATTCAATTTCTTCCCTTAATAACTGAAAAACTCTTAGAGAACATTTTGATATACAAACAATTTTTGTAGCTCAATAACTTTCTAGTTATATTTATGATGGACAGACTATACAAACATCAACCTAAAATTGAATTTTCATTAATTTTTCCTTAACAATTCAACTTCTATTTATGACAATTGAAAAACTATTGGAAGCATTTTCATCAAATTTCCATTGAAAGCTAAGACAATTTTTGCAGAATATTTTCATATATGAAGAATTTTTGTAGATCAAGTACTTTCTGAGTTAGACTTGAATTTATCAGGGAGGGTTAAATCAAAATTTTAATCAATTTTGATGTTTTTCCTATGAAAATGAAGGGAAAGCTTTAAGGAATAATTTATTTAGATCAAAAACTCCTTAATTTCCAACCGTTTTGGTTAGGCCAAGTTATATATAATCTTGTATAATTTTTAGTATTCCTATGAGGCAATATTCCGCAGTATCCAATATGCCTTGGTTGATAACGCTTGCAGGGAATACCTATTTGTCAGTGAATATTTTATGGTTCAAAGTCATGCGGCGTTAAATCTGTTTAATAAAATCATGGGGAAAACTTTGACATTGTTGCAGGTATTTTATAAAATGCCTTAATTAATAACTTTTTGCACTAGTGAGTTTTTGTGGTTTTTAGAAAAACATTGAAGCATACATGGCAACATGTTTTGACTCCATCGCGATATTTCTCTGTTTCCATTTAGTACTTCGATACAAAATAATGTGCCACAAAAGATGTGTGCCTGCTCTGGATGATTATTGGGATAATTTGGAGAAAATACTATTATCCAGATTCGAATATATTATGAAACTCAATATTAATAGTATAAGAGACTGTGATGTTTCCAAATTTAATTTAGAAAAAGGACCCCATTACGTAAGATATTATAATTCGAGTTTGTATATCAACGCCTATTTTGTGGTATTTTTAGATTGCCAGACGGTATGCAGAATTCAGTGCAGCACTTGTTAGCATCAGCGAAAACTTCCCCAATGAACTTATCTCACAACTGTTGAGTCAACTACAGGAGGAAGTGGAAATGTTTATATTTAGAATGGCCGGTGTCTTCACCGAGAGAAAAGATCAACTAATTTTCTTGATAAATAACTACGACATGATACTCAGCATAATTATGGAAAGAACAAGAGATAATTGCAAAGAAGCTGAAACGTTTAAATCTCGATTAGCGGCAAAGAGTGGCGAGTATGCGGAACAGATATTGTTCCCTCACTTCGGGGAATTGATTCAGTACGTAAAAGAGTGCGAGCATTACTTTGAACATTCCAAATTAAACGAGCTGAAGGCGTTGGAAATTAAATCGGTGGACATTGTACTTAATTTCTCGGAAAATTGGAAGAAATCGTTGGAGGATTTGAACAGGGAGGTGCTGTTGTCTTTTCCCAATCTGGTTACCGGGGCCAGTTTGTTGCAATTAGCTTTAACCCAACTAGTACAGTATTACCACAGGTTCCACAAACTGTTGCCGCCTAACATAAGATCTCAGTTGGTCAATATACATCATATTATGGTCGAAATGAAAAAATACAAAACCTCGTTTTGAACTGAGTCATCTACATATTTGAGATTATATTAAATTTATTTATGATGAGTGCAATTCCATGTGGAAGCGTTAGTAGTTGAAAGGTGATAAATATTATCGAGAGGACAAGTAGAAATTCATTTCTTTATTGGTTAATATGTACTTTTTAATAAATTTGAATTATTTTGGTGTAATTTAATCAGGCTTTTTTCTTCAACTAATAAATAATATTCTATATATCATCATTTTTTCCTTAAAGGCACTAGGCTACACCTAATTAAGGTACAAAGGGTTAAAAAATTACTTCTACAAAAGCTAGAGGGCACTATGAGGAAAAAGGAGTAGTGACCTTGAATTGGCCCTTGGGGATTTTTTTTTTGTCCTAATTTGTAGTTAGGGCCTGGACTTTTGAGATTTAAAGGGGGTGTGATAGTGGGTGCAATAATTAGTGGTTTCGTTCAGCTAGGAATCTGAAAAGGGACAAAAAACACCCACTTTCGTTTCGAAAGTCAACGTAATTTGCAATCAAGTCATGTTAGAGTTTGAGATTATAGTATTCGTTTATGTCGCAGACGAGTACTTTTAATAATAAGAATCTTTACATTCACAATTCCATAATTATTATATTCTGTTTAGTTCAATTGACACTTTAGACTTTTCTACGTCTCTAAGACGGACGTTCGTTCACTCGCCATAAAAAAGATTACGAGGATGATAATGACAACGATAAAGACGCACGTATGGTATGGCTCATCGCAGTGTCCACCATTCGGCTTGTAGTTAATAATAATAATAATTTCTTTAATGCTTTCAAGATCTAATTAAAATAGACAATAGCAACGTCACCAAACAAACAAAATTAAAATTTGTTAACATTTACACAGTACATACTGCTAATAAAAATAGTAAGAACAAAAAGATAATGTTGGACATAATAATGGGTGCATTACCTTACCACTTGTATCTCAAGTATAATACATTATGAAGATAAATAAATTAGTAAACAAACCCTTAATAGTAATCATAATATACATTTAAAATTGTAAATCGAAACTATAGATACACTTGCCCCACAGATACCTTGCAGTGTCTTTCCTAAACTTCATGATATTTTTCTCTTGCCTTAGGGCGAGAGGTAATCTATTATATGTTTTAATAGCAGCAAAGGCAGAGTGATGAGTTGGGACACTCAGTTCAGCTCTCCCCCTTGTCACAATAGACATACCCTCAGCATAATGATCTTCATTAGTTTGAAAAAGATGCAGGTGTTTCTTTGCAAAAATAGCTAACATAAGAATGTACAGAGCCGGAACAGTGAGTAGATCAAGCTTAGTAAAATAAGTCCTACAAGACGTTTGTGGTGTGAGTCTGAGCATATGCATCTTATGATGCGTTTTTGTGCTATAAAGACTGACACGGCGTCAGTTGAAGATCCCCAAAACATCACACTATAAGTGATTAGATATTGGACCGATGCATAGTAAAGTTGCTTCAGACAATTTAGGGAAAGCTCTTCTCGTAGACGCCTTATTAACGCGCCAAGAGTGTCTATGTATGGAACCCATGTGAGACAGGAGTCAATTTGTAATTTTAAGGAAGCTACTTCTAACTTTACTAGTAGGGAATTTTGAGGTAAAGTTTTGGAGAATGTCAGTAGCCCGGTTTTATCAGCATTTAGCTTCAGAGCATGATTGTCACACCACTCCCGCATCCTCTCTACCACCTGAGAAGCTCTGACAGATAGTTCTTCAGTCAGATGTTCTGACAAGATTATGGGAGTGTCATCAGCATATTGGTTGATAAAACACCCTGGAAAACACTCACTGAGACCATTTACATATAATATGAATAGTACTGGGCCTAGAATTGAACCCTGAGGCACTCCCTGTACCACCAAGGATGACGCTGAGTAAACATAATGTACCATTACCAGAGCCAAGGCAAACTGTTTGTTCCTTCTGATCTAAATAAAGTCTGGCACAGTTTCTCCTCAGTCCATAATTTTCAAGGATTGACAGCAGTAGACCATGGTTGATTGTGTCGAATGCTTTCGATAAATCGAAAAAGAGTCCGGCAACTTTTTCTTTTTTGTCAACATTTTCAATCACAAAGGATTTAAGCTTGAAAACTGCCAACTGGGTTGAATGATTATTGGGCCTAAAACCAGACTGGCTATCTGAAAGAATAGTTTGTTTTTATAAAAAGTTCATATAATACGGATCTAAATGACTCGCTCAAAGATTTTTGATATTGAAGAAAAGAGAGATATTGGTCGATAGTTTTCTACATCCTGCTTATCACCCTTATTTTTAAAAATTGGAGAAACTGGAAGAACTTTCGCCTTTTTTAGTTTAGATGGAAAGATTCCCATGTGCAGACAGGCATTTATTATGTGAGCTAGAGGCACATTTATATGGTAACGAGGTAATTATTTCTAATTCTTTTTCTAAGACGGCTTGACGTAGCTCGTCTTCCCGCGCTTTTTTTGAGCAGTCACTACATAGAATTAGTAATTTGCTGCCACTTGCTACTTGTAGGCCTGTTATTCGTACGGCACAAGATTGGTGGAAGCAAGCCGCACAATTTGCACACTTTACGCCTACTTTATCAAGGCCCGACTTGCAATATTTGCACTTTTTAGTTTCAGCTACTGTCTGCACATCTGAATTTGTCATAAAAAATGGCATAAAAAAATATATAGTTACAATAATTTATTGTTGGCAGCATTGAATGAACTACAAGTTGCGTAATAAGCACAGAGGGCGGATTTAGTAACTGCTCTTAATTTATTCAACCAATCAGGTTGGGCCGTGGCGTTTGACATATGCCACCCGGAGGTCAATATTTTTTTTGAAATCAATAAACAAAATATCAAATAAAAACACAATTAATTTAAAGCTGAAGTAATTATGGATTTTAACTTTAAAAATATTGTAAAGGATGCAGGGACTGCTATAAGTAGAGTTGTACAGGTATGTGATACGGTGCCTGATTATTTATTCCCTAATGAAACTGAAAATTGCACTCTAGTTTACCGAAGAAAAATTGGGCAAAGCTGAGAAAACAGAGCTGGATGCCCACTTTGAGAACTTATGGGAGAGGGCGGAAAACACCCGGAAATTTACTGAGAAAATTGTGAAAAATGCCGAAGCAGTTTTAGTGCCAAATCCAGGAAACCGGATCGAGGATTATGTGTTTGAGAAAATCGAGAGGCAGAAACCTTCTCGACTCAGTAATTTGGAATATTTAGGTAAAGTATTACATACTGATGATTTTTTAGAGAATGTATGAAATGACTCATTTCATATAAAAAAATTATTAATTGAAAACCAATCAACCAATTCTTATACTTAAAAACTTGAAGTCTAATACTTGAAAATGTGTATGTACACCAATGAGACATGTAAATCATATACAAAAAAAACACTTTGATATAAACTAGTCTTAAACAATAGGACTTTTGCATATTGACTAATTTACAATGATACTATGAGCAATTAATTTTATTTATTCAATTTACAGACTTATACCATCACCTTTTATGACTGAATCACATCCTATAAAAGAATATCACTTTTCATATTAATATTGTAATTATTATCTGAATATTATAACTATTTGATGCTTCTTTCCTAATGTTTAAAATCAAACCTATAAAATCTTGGTACACGAGGGATTTGAAACTGATACTGAGCCTTGTATCGTTGTCTGATAAGAATCTCTAAGCATACTTACTACTCCAACAGTTTAAGTGGTTCATCTAACAAATATAAGAGTTGGAAAATTATTAATGATATTTGTCCCATTGTGGTAAACAGTCAAGACAATGCCCTGAATGATTTTAATAATTTTTTTTCTTATATTACTCTACAACTTCAGCAAAATTCGAACCCTTCTGTGGATCCTCTTTCCTTTATGCCAGCCATTCATGTTCCAAATTCCTTCTTCTTTATACCTATAAACCTAAATGAACTCAAGGATATTCTGTATACTGAAAAAAATAAAAATTCAACTGGAGAGGACAACCTTTCAGCTAAGATTTTTCTCAACCTTCCAGAAACGGCGCTAAAGGCACTAGTTGACGCAATTAACCTTTCTTGGAGCAAGGGGATATTTCCATCTTGCCTAAAATCAGCTAAAGGTATACCCATTCACAAGGGTGGAGCTTTTGATAATCCTTCCAACTTTCGTCTCATCTCTCTCTTGTCTACGCTATCAAAGGTAATTCAAAAACTGGTTAAAAATCGAATAATGTCCAAAAACATCCTCACCAGAGTTCAATTTGGCTTTCATGAAAATACCAGTACCAATGATGCCATGTTTAATTTTTTTCATGAGCTTTACTCCCAGATAAATGCTGGTGGAGTTTCGGCGGCAGTTTTTTGTGATTTGTCGAAGGTTTTCGATTGTGTCTGCCACAGGATTCTATTTATTTATACTCTTACAAACACATTTGAAATGTAATTATATGTGGGAGTGCTTACTGGATTGCAGAAAGAAAAAGGAAAACCAATAATAATGATGAAACTAAACCTACACTAAAACTAATAAAATACACCTACTTACAATTAAAAATCAAAAACAAAAAGAACAGATTTACAAGTAAATGATTAATCAGATAAGGATACAAAATCAGTGAGATCTATATCATATTTTTGTATATAATTATTACATTCTTGCATCATTCTATTAAATGGTGAACAACTTGAGGGTGAACACTGGAAAAGATTGTTATGTTTTATTCTCAAATTGATTTTAGGAACAGCAAATGATTGATAATTAATTAAAGAACAGTTCTTATATTTTAAGTTGTTAGTTATGTAGTAAATAAATAAGACATCATTCATATTACGCCTAACAATCAATCGTACCATTTTAAATTCAATTAGCATACTATTATAGGAGATCATATAAGGATATGCATTATGTGTTCTTAAGTACAGGTATCTTAAAAATCTTTTTTGGGCCCTTTCAATCATATTAATATGCACCATTGCTTTAGGTGCCCAGATAACTGAGGCATACTCCAAGATCGGTCTGACCAGTGAGTTGTACAGAGTTATTATTGATTTTATTTCTTTAAAATACTTGCTATACGGGATTTGCATCGCAAGAAGCATGAAAACTATTCTCAGTGTGGGTCTCACCATTCTGACGCTGAATACTTGTCACCAAATACAAATACTTTCAGTAATTCTGCACTAAAGCTGCTTAACTACAATGTGCAAAGCTTAAACAATAAAGTTCTGGAGCTCGAGGTTCTGCTGGCTACACTATCTCCTGACATTCTCACAATTACTGAACATTGGCAAAAAAACCAGGACATAACACTTGTAAAGATACATGGGTATAACCTCTCAAGTTACTATGGTCGCTCTTGTTCAAAAGGAGGTGGCACTGCTATATTTTATAAAGATGATCTCAGTGATCATGTTAAAGTAGAGGAAGTAAACAGTCTACAGACTGGCACAGAAAAAGACTTTGAATTTTGCATTTCTAAAATTGTTATTAATAGCAATAATTCCATAATAGTTGTTTGTGTCTACAGATCACCTAGTGGTAACAGCCAATTTTTTCTCCACAATCTTGCTAACCTACTTGATGAGATGTATAATAACAAAATTCCTTTTATTATTTCAGGAGACTTTAACTTTAACTTTAGTAATCCTGATGACCATGGCGTGATGGCCTTGCTTGGACTAATGCAGACCTTTGGTCTAATACCTTACATTAACTCCAAAACTAGAATCACTGCTCACTGTGCCTCTCAGTTGGATAACATCTTTACAAATATGAACTCAAGTCTTGTCATATCTTCTGAAGTCCTTGTTTCTAATCTGTCTGATCATTATCCTCAAATTTTTGTTTTTAAGAGACAGATGGAGGTTCCCCAATGTGGTATGGTTGTGAAGCGACGAAAATTCTCAACACACAACATGAATCGATTTTACAATATGCTGATGTCGGAGGCATGGGAGGAGGTCTATTCTGCTGAAGGAGTTGAAGGAAAATATAATACTTTCTTTCGTATTCTCTTCTATTATTTTGATTTGGCTTTTCCAATATGTACGACTAGGTTGAAAAATAAGAAGCCAACCTGGATTACACCAGAGATAAAAAGATATTCAAACTACATAAAAGATCTCTATGTTTGGTACAAATATACTAATTCTAGGGAACACTACGTTACATACAAACATGAAAGAAAACAATATCGACGTTACATCTCCTCTTATAAAAAGTCTATAAATGATAACAAAATCCAAAATTCAAAAAACAAGATAAAATCAGCATGGTCAATCCTAAAATCTGAGTCAGGTAAAAATAAAACTAACAACAATATTGTTTTAAGGGAAGATGGTCAGTCCATTGAGAACCCAGCTTTAATCACCGAATTATTTGCTAAACATTTTACTCTTGACCATCAACAAAGCTGTAACTCCAATATACATGACTTGCATAATGATTATCCAACCATATTTCTCAATCCTGTTAATTCTCAGGATATCTTTAAGATATTGATGAACCTTCCAAATAAATTTTCCTCTGGCTTGGATGAAATTCCGGTTTTCGTCTTAAAGTTTGTTGGAATTCACTTAGCCGGACCCATTTCCAATGTGATCAATGAGAGTCTTTCTACCCAAATTTTTCCTTCTGCTCTTAAGCGGGCAAAAGTAGTGCCTGTTTTTAAGAAGGGAGAAAAAACGAATATTGCCAACTATCGGCCAGTATCCGTATTACCATCCATATCGAAGGTATTTGAAAGGGTTATCTATCAAATAGTTATGAATTATTTAACTCACCATCAAATAATAAATAAACACCAATACGGATTTGTTCCCAAAAGATCGACGGAAATGGTCATTTATAGTGCAATACAATATATTATGGAGAATCTTGAGAGAAAGGCCAGTGTGGCTGGACTGTATTTCGATTTGTCTAAGGCGTTTGACACGGTTGACCATTCTTTACTGCTGGACATCCTGGAACGGTATGGCATCAGGGGTGCAGCATCTAAATTACTCAGTTCATATCTAGAGCAAAGAGAACAAATAGTTTGTGTGACACATTCCGGCTCACCAACGTTTTCCCGCCCCCAAATTATAGGAAGAGGTGTGCCTCAGGGCTCAATCTTGGGACCTGTGCTCTTCCTATTATATGTCAATGGCTTGCCTGAGCTGTTCCCTTCTGATATGATTTGTCAATTCGCCGACGACACATCAGTTATAGTTGCCAGGAAGACAGTGGCAGATCTTTCACGGGGCTGCTCATCCGCAGTGGAGCGCATGAGGACCTGGTGTCTGGACAGTAAGTTGTCTTTGAACTCTGGTAAAACGGGGTTGATTAATTTTTCGAAGGCCAATATTGTCTCAGAATCTCTACTTGTGTGGTCTGGTGGGCAGTCAATCCCTGTGGCCAATAGTATTAAATTCTTAGGAATACACATTGACCCCAATTTAAATTGGGAGAAACATATTAAAAACCTTTATTCCAGATTAGCTAGCTTGTGCGGATTGATTAGAAGATTAAGGGATGTAGTGTCTGAGGTATCTCTTCGCCTATTTTATTTCGGACAGGTACAGTCGATCTTACAATATGGTATCTGTTTCTGGGGATCTGCAAGAGGAGCTCTAGATATATTTAGAATGCAAAAGCGTATCATTCGTTGTTTATTGGGCATGACCTACAGAACTTCCTGTAGGCCTTACTTCTGCAAACTAAAAATACTCACCCTTCCCTCCCTATACTTTTCTTCCTTGGTGTTATTTGTGAAGAGACACAATCATTTGTTTGTTGAGAATAGGGAAATGTACGCTGAGGATGTGACTATGATTACACGACATAGAAGCGATCTCCGTATTCCATTGCATAATTCAGCTTACTATGAAAGAGGTTCTCATTATATGGCCATCAGGGCTTATAGAATGCTACCTGCTGATATTAGAAGCATTGAATCTACAGTCCAATTTAAAAAAGCTGTTTACCACTGGTTGCAGATTAAATGTTTTTATAATTTTACTTTTGAATAATAATTTTAACTTGTGTTAGATATTTAGAATATTTATTTTAAATTTTGTTATTTTGTTTATATAAGTATATTGCCTCTATGAATTCTAGATAAGAAAAATTAATGTACCCCATGGGAGCTAGATCCTCCTTTGTATGACGTTGCTTTGTCGTCCTGTATACGATTTTGTTGGCAAATAAAGGATATTATTATTATTATTATTAGGATATTATTATAAAATATTTTGTATTTCTTATTACAAAACCAAGAAGCTTATATGCTTTGTTTACAATAGTTTCATAGTGTTGCTTAAATTTGAGATTTGTTTGAAAACAGACTCCAAGATCCCTAAATTTACTTTTCCTAGTTAACGATCAATTTTGTAATCAAAATTTATAAATTGCATTTTTCTTGTGAAGGTTAGTTTAATTTGACATTTATCTATGTTTAATGACTTTTTATATTCTCTGAACCACTGGGTCACCAAGTTCAAATGAATTTGCAGCTCAGATTGAAGATAAGATACCATAAACCTACATGCTTTCAGTGAGAAACCAAATTTACTCAACTTATTCACCAACAGCCCATGGTCAACCCGATCAAAAGCCTTTGCACAATCTGTCAAGACTACATCTAACTGCTCTTGGCTATCTACTGCATTGGCAGCTGCCTCAGTCAAGGTGCTGAGGTTGGTGACAGTTGAGGCATCTGGTAGAAATCCATGTTGTTGCTGAGAGAATTTATTCATGAAAGAGCTCAAAATATCTTGGTATAAAATGTTTTCAAAAAATTTTGCGAGCGAATTAAGAACGCTAATTGGCCTGTAGTTAGTCAATCAAAGAATTATCTCCTGATTTTGAGGATTGAAGTAACCAAAGCATATTTAAGCACTTCTGGAAATGCACTGGAGTGCACAAGATATCAGAACAACCTTTATTGAAGTATGAGGGGATACTATCATTGCCAGTGGCCTTTTTGATTTTAATCTCTTAATGGCTGCTTGAATTTGCATTTCAGAGATCTTGAATAATGAAAAGTTGCCACTAGATTTATCAAAGTTAGGTTTTTCAGACTGTTGAAATACTGAGCTAAAATATAATGCAAATGTGTCAGCTATTTCCTGAACACCGAATTCTGCTGCGGAAGGTTCATTATTATGGTTTTCGGGGAGTTTCATCTTCTTGGTTTGCTTCTTATCTGCAACAACGAGTGCTTGTAGGATCTAAGTACTCTGATTACCATCCTATCACCTTGGGAGTTCCTTAGGGTTCAGTTTTGGGGCCTATACTTTTTCTCCTATACATACATGATCTTACCAATCTTAATGTACGGGGGAAATTTACTCTATTTGCCGATGATACCACACTTCTTTGGCACAGCCCAGACACAGATACTCTGCTAACTACATTAGCAACTGATCTTCAGGCAGTAAATCTCTGGTTTGAATCAAACTTGCTGTCACTAAATCCTCAAAAAACCAAATTATTGTGTTAAGTATGCCTTTTTCTAATTCAGTAGTTCAGCAGTTTGATAATACAAAATTTTTGGGTATATTCATTGACAGAGAACTCAGATTTGAAGAGCATATCCTCGGTACTTGCAAAAAGGTGTCTGCAGGTTGTTTTGCAGTCAGAGCGGCTACCCTGGAGCTTGGCATGCAGCTTGGAAGATCTGTATATGTATTTTTCATTAATTGAATCCCACCTTAGGTATGCCATTTGCTTCTGGGGTAATGCAGCTGCCTACCTTCTACAAATGCTGCTTGTTTTACAGAAGCGTGCTGTACGTTACATCTGTGGGGCTAAACCAAGAGTTGTTATGCTAGGCATACACACTGTCTTCTCCCTCTACATTCAGGAAGTGGCCTGCTTACTTTTTGCAAATCGCTTTAAATTTATAACCCCAAATCCAAGATACTTAACGCGTCAAGTGAACGATCTAAATCTTCCAATCCCCTCTAAACTAAAAAATCTATTTTCTACGAGGGAATCAAAATTTTCAATCGTTTACCAGGTGGAATCAGGGAGGCAACATGTATAGACACTTTTAAACGTAAATTGAAAATACTTTTGACCGAAAAATGTTACTATTCACTACGTCGACACATTCTAATTTTCCCTAAGTGTAAGTTTACAGTATTTGAATTTTATTTGATTTGTTTGTATAGTTTGAATTCTTTGCTGTCTTATACTTGAGGGGATAATTATGGAATTTAATTTACTTTTTATGTATTTTTTTTCTGCTGTTCTTATGTATTGTTTTGGAACTCGAGTGTGTATGGGGTGTAGTGGTAGCAATTTAAGGTAGCTTTGTTTAGAACAATTTTTCTTTGTTAATAACAATAAAGCATGTTTTTTTTTATCCAAATGTAAAAAATAATAGGTAAGAAAGAAACTTTCTCTAAATAAATTTAGATTTAAATTATTTGCATAATTCTGTCCGAACTTCAGCTCAAGTTCATCAGGGTCACTTAAATTTTACCTTTTCCGCGACCCTGCCCTATTTATTTCTATTAATGTTCTGAATGATACCTGTTAGTCCAAATGTCTGGACCTTCCTCCATATTGCCTTTTGCAGAACAATTTATTTACTAAATACTCCTATTAACAGAATAGAATCTACAGTGAACATGATTTGTAAAAGATCTTGATTTTCAGCTAAGGCAACTATTTTAAGATAGTACCCTATAAAGAGTAGTAGAGTTATTAACTATTAATATGTACCTAAAATCTTATATACATACGGTGACAAATAAAATAAATTAATTTCAAAAATCAGAAACTAGAAAAAAAAGTTCCGCCCAACGTGGGGCTCGAACCCACGACCCTGAGATTAAGAGTCTCATGCTCTACCGACTGAGCTAGCCGGGCTTGGGTTCTTCTCGCAGAAACATTACTCCTATAGGAAATTCCAGTCATTACCACGTCCACTCCTTGGCAAATATATAATTTTTTTTAAAAGCATTCTTGAGCTCCATCCAATGTGTCGCAGGACAATAATTATTTGTTTCTTCTTATGTATTACCACTATACCTATAACATATTTATTTAATTAATTCTGTTAGGTCAAGATATGGTTGAGGCTGGTACCTGTCTAGGACCAGGGACCCCCTATGGAAGTGCCCTAATTAAAGTGGGCCAGTGGGAACAAAAACTGGGACAAACCGAGAGGGATTTTATCGGTTCAGCAGGGATGTGCTTCACGCAACCTTTAAGGAAATTCTTGGACACCGAGATGAAAACGATTGTTAAGGAGCAAGGTGTCTTAGAAATGAAACGGTAACCGTGGATGAGTAGCTGTCTTGCTATAACCTTACTTAATACTTTTGGTTTATTATAATTTTAGACTCGATTTGGACGCTTGTAAAAATAAGGTGCGGAAGGCCAGAGGGATGTTGGGTCAGCAAACCGTAAGTATATATATAAAATAATTTATTTACACTCACGCACACATATTTACATACTTATCGCATTTTATTGGAGTCTTCAGATGCCAAGTCTCTTGGACAGCTATATTTAACTTAAGGGAGAGTAACCATGATATAAATATTAATTATTAATTTATTAATTAATATCTGTTTATCTATTCTACCATTTAATATTTATAAAAAATATGAATTCCTAAGATCCAAGAGTGTAATATCTTAACATCCTTATTATTTGCAAGTAGGTATTTTGCCTTTTTTTTTTGAAACAAATCTTACACCAATTTAGTTCAATACACTCTTATCATCTTAAATTAAAATACCTACTTTTAAATGCTGCTGCTATAAGGGAAAGGACGATATGCCGCCAGAAATACTTTTAGAACAGGTGACAATAATTACCGTATAGTCCGTAGAGTAGTGTGATCGCAATAAAGTATATAAACTGATTGACTTGCTTTAAATGAAAAATGCTTTTCTGTTATAGGCCGAAAGGGATTTAAGAATCGCCCAATCGGAGTTCGACCGACAAACCGAAATAACGAAACTCTTGTTGGAAGGCATCGGTTCGTCCCAGGCCGTCCACCTGAGATGTTTATACGAATTCGTCGAGACTCAGGCGAGGTTTTACTCGCAGTGCACCACCGTCATGACCGACTTACAAAGGGAATTAGCCAGGTAAGCAGCGCAGCGAGGTTTTGTTAAAAAAGAAGTTTTCGTCACGAAGCAGTCTTTTTCAGCCCGTCTAAACCTAAACCCACCCTTCGGATTAACAGCGAAGAACTTGAACCCTTGCCTAAAACCGACGATTTCTTTTCTTCTGTTCCCATTCAAACCGACACCGATCAATAATAGCTTTTTTTTGTTTTTGGCTTTGGTTTAATTTTATTATAATTTGCTTTGTAGATGTAGATTGTTGCAATGACGTAGATATTTACTAATTTCCTTCTAATATCTTCCATTTAAAACATATAGGTAAAATACTCTACTAAAAGTACCTTTTAATAAAATCCTATATATGATCTTTTTCTGTTTGACCAAAGATCTAGGTTCACATAGGTTAAGTGAACTATTAATGTGAGTGTAATCTCCACATTGCTAAAGTTATTATATTTAAATGTATATGGTATAGGTATCAACTTCTCCACCTGAATAATTTCCGTTCTTTTGGGTCTTCCTACCATCTATTACGATAAAAGCAATATATCCTTTCCCCCAATTATTATTAAAATAAAGGCCCTTTTTAATGTTATCGTAGCTTAGCCAGTAGTAGTGGTCCACACTCCCCAACACATACACTTAGCGATGATTCCACTTCTGTGCAAACTGAGAAAAACACTAAAAGGGCAAAAGTCTTGTACGACTATACGGGAAAAGATTCTACAGAATTGAGTGTTAAAATTAATGACGTAAGTGGACATTGTAATTCTTCAAAAGATACCTTCTTCATATAATAAGGGGTTTCAGGTAATATCGATCACTGAAATATCGGACGACGATTACGTAATGGGTTTTAAAGGAAACAGCAGTGGAAAAGTTCCTAAGGTTTTCCTGGAGTTTCTCACGTAAACCACCCGACTGCCAGATGTGTGCATTTTTATTGTGTAAACACCAAATTGTAATGCAATAATCAAAAAATTAAAAGCGCTTTGGCACCGTTATCTTTCTCTTTATAATATAGTTATGTAAAAGTTAAATAAATTATGCGTTTTAAAGTCAATATTATGTGCAATTAAGGCATGTTTAGTCAATTTCTAAATGTTATTAAATTCACGTTTGTAACTGTTACGAAATGTTGCCTTTTTTACAAAAGGGAAGTTTGACGAATATTGTATATTTACTGTTTATAAAATATTAGTATATAGATTTAGTATGGTAATATAAAGTTTTATTGTGTTTTGTCAATTCGCCTTTTTAATTAGAACTTATTTAGTCCCAAAGTTAATGAATTCATTTCTCTACTATATTTTTTAAACCTATGAATGACTACTTAGGATAAGGGCTTTAGATTCAGGCAGACACTGACTGAGAAGATTCCTTGGTTTTGTTTCATGTAAGTGGCCTCTAGGAATATTGTTTTCTTTCAATTTATCGAATTTTAATTTATTTAGCAGTTTATTTCCAACAGGCAAAGCCCAGTTTCAGGAAAATCTACAATTATTAATGTTTTGAAAGTGTAAACAAGTATTAAATTACAATACATTAAATAACAAAAAAAAAGAAAAATAAGGAAAACTTAAATTACTATAGTAACATCATGTATATATCAAAATTAAAGCGTAAATTAACATTAGAATGAACAAAGAAAGGGATTCATGGGACAAGGGAAAAAAGGAATTATGGTAACTGTTGGTTTGTCAGAGATAAAACTAGATCCTTTATGGAGCATACAAATTTGTCACAGGTTGATGATACTGAATTAAAAATTCTGCACATTTGATATACGGGATCCTGAAACCTAATGTTAGCTTTGGCGCGATCTAAAGCAAAAGTGATATTTGCTCTAGAAGCAAATCGTGGTACATGAAATAGAATATCATTCAAGAGAGGAGGAGAATTTATTTGATTATTGACCAACTTCCATAAGAATGTTACAAAATGAATTGTTCTCCTCATGGCCAGAGATTGCAGATTAAATCTACCTAACATCAGATCATGATCATGTCCCCTAACAGGATATATTCCATTCTCACGAAACATAAGAAACTTTAAAACCCTTCTCTGAACACTCTCGATGTCATAGAAAAGACACCACACCAAGGAACCGTATTCCAGTCTTGATCTAACAAAGGAAAAGTACAATAGTTTTATTGAGTTTGAGTTGTTTAAGAGTCGGCTATTTCGAATGACAAAACCCAGAAGTTTCAACGAGGAGGTCACTGTCTGTTCAATATGTGGCACAAATGTGAGCCTATCGTCGAATACAACCCCTAGATCTTTAATAGAAGTACTTCTACAGAGGATTTGATTGTCTATATTGTAATTAAACAAAACAGAATCCTTGGTTCGGTAAAAGGAGATCACACAGCATTTCGAGATATTAAGACATAACTGATTTCGACTGCACCACCCCCTAATTAGGTCCAAGTTACTCTGTAAGAACAAGCAGTCCAAGATACTATTGATACACCAGAATATTTTCAGATCATCAGCATAAGCTAATCTAAGGCAAGAAATCAATTCTATAAGATCATTAATATAAAAGATAAAGAGAAGTGGGCCGACATTGGATCCCTGTGGGACTCCAGAAGTTGAAAAAAAGGTATTAGATCTGCAACCTTCCACCTCAACAAACTGTAGATGGTCAATAAGGTATGACGAAAGCAACGAAATTAGCTTTTCTGAGAAGTTGAATTGCTTGTTCAATTTTTTCCAGCAGAATGCTATGATTTATCTGATCGAAAGCCTTACTGAAATCAGTATACACCACATCAACCTGACTTTTTCTATCGAGGGCTGAAGAAATAAAATGAGTCACATTACAGAGGTTAGTGATGCACGACCTTTTAGGAATAAAACCGTGCTGATCTATAGAGAGTAGTGATTGAACTTGGGGAAGAATTCTGTTATAAACAATTCTGTTTTTATCGTCTTTTTTGTGAATTGGTATTACTTTAGCACATTTCCAGACGCCTGGAAATTTGCCAGTTTTCAAAATAAGGTTAAAAATATGACATGAAGTGAAGAGTGACCTTTCTTAGCTCTAACAAAAGACCAAAACGATGAGGGATCAGTGACAATGTTCTCCTCGGCTTGGGTCACAAATGAGTTATAGGCCTCACGGGCTTGAGATTTTACTGTCTGACGAAGCCTGTTGGATCTGGAAAAATTAAATTCAGTTGGTGAGGATCTATAATCACGATATGCTTTTTCCTTCTTAAAGATATTAGAAATAATTTGTTTTGAAAACCATACTGGAAATCGCTGTCGTCTTCGTTGTTTTAAAGGTGCTGAAGCAGCATAAGCTGAATCAAGTCTTTTGTAAAATTCCTTGCAAGCACTGTCAACGTCAGAAGACTGCAAGACTGACAACCAGTCTGCATTAAGCAACAAATTATACATGAGTGAAAAGTCTGCTTTAATGCTTAATGCAAATAATTAAAGTTATTTTGTTGATGGTAGATTTTGATGCTTTTAACTAATACTTTATTTTTCTACATTTTTTTTCTATAATATTTAGGGGAGTCAATAGTTAATCCTCTCCTGCCTGGCAGTGCAACACCCTGTATAACACAGTACGGGTCTTTGAAGTGCGATGCTTTAAAATAACATATTCTTACCAATAATCACTCTTGCCCTCCCACTAACCAGACCTACCAACTCTTGATAATGTGTTTTTTTTTGTTGTACATTCTAGACGTCAGAATGTTTTTGATAAAATAACCATCAATAATAATCCATAAGTTCCGAACTGTACCGTCGAAGCGTCAAAACAATGAACGTTTAATTAACCTTCTAATCACTGTCAAAATTTATGGTGTAAATTCGCCCTCCCCACATCAGAAAAAATGGGATGGGCGAAGAAGAATCCAGCTCGCAATTGAAATTTATAGCGACAAATAAGCCCGGTACTAGTGTAGAAGACCGACACTCGCAAAAATCCGAAGCGAGTTCTCGAACAGACGCAGTTTGTGAGTTTATTATAAAACGGTTCATCGTGAAAAGTACGTTTATTATTTATTCTTGCAGTCGAGGCGACAAAAACAGAAAGTCAAACGTACGGGACATCGGATGACGAGGAAGACCAGGAGATCCAAACGTTCGACCTGGACAAGATGTCCTCGACTAGTTCGAATAAGTCTACAAAATTGATTGAATTAACGTTGCCGGAGTTGAAACAAGACGGCGCGGATATAAAGCGGTTTCTGAAACGTTCAAAAAGACCCAACACGCAACAATTGATTAGAGAGAAAGCCGAGTGCACCGCCGAGAGGGAAGAGCAAAAAAGAAGAGAAGCGGTTGAGTCTATATAGATTTTACATTAAAAATTCAATACGGTTTTAACGTTTTTTTTTTCGTCACTTTAGATCTTCTTTTACATTCCGGGAGAGGAAGACTACGATTCGAAACAGGACCTGACCGGCGACGAGAAATCGAAAATGGATATTTCTGCGTCATCGACTGTTGCGTGTCCATTTATTACTGAAACTAGTAGTTCTATAGGCCTAAGCAAGTCTAATACCGAGAGCGATAAAAAAAATGAAGAATGAAGTAGTTTAGCCACTTTTTATGTGTTTCTGTTGGTTTCGTGCATATGTATCGCAATAAAGATTTTCAATTTAAACATCCTAGATTTAATGACTAAATTATCTCTTTAAGAGACCATGTAGTTGTTTATTTTCATATGCTCCCCAATTTGAATTGGGGCAACTCCTTTATTCCTTCCAGACAGTTAAGGTAATAAGTCATAACATGTGATTTCTTACATTATTACTTCAAGTCAAATATTACCATTTTTTTTCTCTGATTTTTTGCCCTGAAGAAGTCAAAAATCAGAAATACGTGTCACTGTTAGAGGTTCCCTGCTTAGATGAAATCATTTGTTATCTTCTTCTGGCAGACAGAACAAACGACAATATCTTATTCATTTCAATTCAAGTTTTCCAGAAATCTCTGAGCCATAATCCATCACTTCTTCTACACAGTTGAAATTTTAATTCCATAATAATTCGTTAAAGAGAAAGATAAAATTAGAGGCTCTATAAACCGTAAATTGATCCTCTTTTAGTGGAAGATGCAATGGATGTATCCTTCCATTTAAAGTAAAAGATCTACTATTTGTTACTAACATTAGATAATCTTTCATTAAGTATATTCGATTAACAGATTCTGAACCTAGTAAAGTATACCATGAAAAATGGTGAATTCAGAAAAAAATATGATTTATTTCGTAAATGTAGTTGGTATTATTTTTGCCTTATTGGCAGTTCTTTTTCGCAAGTAATCTCAGTCATTTTCTGCATACATTACTTATTGTATATATTAAATATTATATTGTATATATTATTCCAGACCTTACGTGTCTTTTTCAATGTTATTATGGAAGTATTTAATGTATTTCAAACCATTTTAGCATAACATGCTTACTTTATTTCTTTTCAAAGATATTTCTCAATTTATTCCAAGCATTTGACATAATTATTTGTATCTTCGTAATAAATTTCCTGAGATGAGAATCTGCTATAAAAAATAAGTTGGCCTCGATTCCAAGCAGTTTTTCCGTAGACGAACATAGATTCTATGGAAAACTAATCAAGATGATAACTTACCTACTGTTACCTCAACGCCTTAACCAACCCAAATAAAACTGAAGATATAGTACCAAAATCCCTTACTTTATTAACATTAAAAAAATTATACATTATACAAACGTTTTTATTACGCCTAAAACCTATTGCAGCGGTACCTGACACTGTTACCGCATTGCTGTCCGAAAGTAAGTAAGTCTAGCTTAACCACTAATTTAATATTAGCTTAAACAAGACGTAATTTACTACGACATTGTTTTAATCTGTTAAAAGAGTATATGAACTAACAATTATTATTATTTAAGGTTTATTCACGGCCAACTGTGCTAGCTTTGTAAATAATCATATTATAAAGAGATCGGAAACAATAAAGGGTTATGAAGTTTGTATTAAGCTTGTTTTACCAGTGGTATTGACAAGGAAAAGTACTTTTTACAGTAGAATATTATTGTATACTAAATTTTATTCGAAGATTTCCACTGTTAATTCATTGAAAAAAAGTTCTAAGCACTATCGAATTCTTAAGTAGCTGAAGAACCACCTACGTAAGATTGAATCGAGAGGTAAGAATATCAACTTATTCAAACATTTCACTCAAGTAAAACCAGCTTAATTAACCTTATAAATTAGTATAAATAGACGACAACTATTATTTTATTAATATTTGTGCGTAATAGCCTCTCAAGAAAGGTCTAACAAGATTGATTGATTATTTTTCAAATATATGCTAGAGAAACACTAATCGAGTAGGTTAGGTTTTACAAAATAAAAGCATCGCATATCAACAAATTATTAATACCAAAACAAAGAAAACACAAATGGGCAGTATACAGGTAAAGTATTATTCATTATTGTTGAAATGTATTATTACTGTTTATTTTTAGCCAATTAGTGCATCTCTTACTCGTATGACTCCTCTAGTTTAAAAATTTTAAGTTAACAAACACTGTTTACTTTATTTAAGTAATTTTAAATAGTAACAAAGAGGGTATCATGAATGTATATTCAGATTTCTAAGAATTTATGGCATAATATTCCAAAAAGGTCCATCTATTCAGCTACTGAGTAAGTTATGTAAACATTCCTTCAATTCAAGATGTCGAGTTTAGTGATTATTTTGAGTATCTATCTACTGCTGAAAAGGATCTGAAATATACAAGAGGGGTTCTTCTGTTATCAATGATCAAAAGGATCGTGGAAGGTCAAGAATTAATTCTTCTTCTGAAAAAGAGAAATTGATCGTTACTCAATTATCGTATACGAGTTCTAAATAAAACTTTGATGTATGAGTTTCTAGATGGAGAGTTGTTTGGGGAGTAGAGAAGAAAATTGGCCAAGAGTACGAGGCAGCACACATTCACTATTCATTCAACATTAATTAAATTAATAATAATTTCTTCACTTCCAGTATATTTTCCTGCAATAGGGGTCCAATTAATTTAAATGAAGAACCTCAGTATGAAATTTCATGATCCTGTCTTAGTTCTCTAGTTACAGATATTTTGGTACATACTTTACTCATCCTTAAATTTTTTTTCAACCAGCATATTTTATACAAAAATCCTAAAATAATGGAATTAAATGAAGAACTCTGTAAAAAATTTCATCAAAAATTTGTATGGTTATAGTCGACAGTTAAGAGAAGATAAGTTTTGGTAAAGAAGGTATAACCAAGGATTGTATATCGTCCGTGAGCCTGCAATATCTCCTAACTAGCATTTTCAGCAAAAATGACTTTTAGGCAACCCAACAGTCTTTACGTTACTGCGCATGAACTCACAATTTCTCTCGACTGTCAAACATTTTTTCGCGCGTAAAATTGCCTCGTGGCAATATCTCCTAATGAATTGGCACGTTTTTTGAACGCAATTTCTCCTAACTTCAGTGTTTATCCACGCTTTCGAGCAAGAACTTGTTGTCGACAGATTTGAGCTTCATTTTTCTAGTTCGTGATAATAGTTACTTGTGCAAAGGTGTTTTTTTAATAAAAATAGGAAGTATTAGTTGTATAGGTAAGTTTTTCCTTTCAATATTAGGAAAATTTAAATACAAAAGTAATTGAAATATTTTTTGATGTAGATAGGAGGTTTTGCGTTAGTGATGGGCATAGCCTTCGTGTGTAGTTAGGAGTAATTTTATGTTTTATTTTTTAGGAAAAAATGAGTCGTTCTAAGAAAGTTCTGGATTTGGCAAGAAATATAAATTTAATTAGAGATGCGCCCATGGAAGTTGAAGGAATAAATATAGTGGAAAACCCACAAAGTAGTGTCGTTGTGCTTGGTAATAGTACAGTTGTCGGCAAAAAAATCGGAACAATCTAAGAAAAATATTCGAAAATAATTAAAATTACTATAAACTCTTTAATAAATTTTTCATGACTTTTTAGATACCGATAAAATGCTTTTAAATAGTTCCGGGCCTTATTATGAAGATTTCGCACAAATAACTGATGATGTGCTGCAAAACAGTTATTCCGACATATTCACAGATCCGGTTGTGGAAGATAGGTACCTCTGCAATAGTTAAAATGTTCTTTTGCTTTGAGCTTTATAACCGCCTGATAACAGTCGTGATTTCTCTAAAGCCACAAATTGCAGTTCTGACAATGCGCAGGTGACGATTACGTACCTTCAGATATATCATCAACATCTGATGAAAGTGTTTCTGCTGCGAGTTTACTATCAGATAAACATGAAGTCTCAGAAATACAAATCTGCCAAGAAGTTGAGACTGTTGGGAGACATAATGAAGGTAAGTTAGACAAAATAAAATAAGTTTATTTACGTTGACGTTGAGAACGTTTCACTCTTAGGCGTCCAGACAGACGTTGACTCGGACGTTGATATGGAGAATAATCAGAACTTCGAAATAGAGAATGCTGATGCACCGGAAAATCCAGATGGTCAAGAAAACTTCGATGCACCAGGAGAAAGGAAAAGCAGAATAACAGCTGTTCAAAGTCAATGGATAAGAGAAAGAAACAAAAATTTACGTGTGCAAGGTAAAAAATACGTCGGATTTTCAAAAGAGAATGGAAAATATCAGCAAAATAAAAACAGAGGAGAAAGAAAACTAAAAGGTGGATGTAATTCAAATTTCTGTAGAAAGTCAAAAGTAAGAAAATGTTTTCAAATTACGGAAGCTCAGAGAGAAGTAATTTTTAATTACTTTTGGAGCGAAATGTCGTGGGATCAGAAAAAGGTTTACGTTGCTTCAACTGTCGAAAAAATTTCCGTGAAACGTAAAACGCAAGAAAACTCAAGACGACGACAGGGGACTTTTGTGTATTACCTAAATGTTGACAATAAAAAGCTCCAGGTATGTCGCACAATGTTTCTAAACACCCTTGCTCTTGGATACAAAACAGTCCAAGACTGGGTGAACAGTAGTGAATCAGGCATGCACCAGGATGAAGGCCGTAAAATAACTAAAAAGCGAGAAATTGCTTTACGCAGCACTTCAAATATATAGCACGTTGATACGTTTTTTAATTCCTTGCCTAAGCTACCCTCTCACTATAATAGAAAAAAATCAAAAAAGCTGTTTTTGGAGCCAGTGTATTTAAAACAAAACTTGAACTTCAGTCACCAGGAAATACTTTACGAGGAGATTTAAGGAATTAAATTTATCGATATATACTTTAAAAAAAGATAAATGTAACGTTTGTACCTCCTATGAGAAAGGAAATCTAGCAGAAGGTGACTATCAAGAGCATATTCGCAGGAAAAATCGTGCACTTTTAGATAATTGTATCTTAATTTCAATGGATCTGCAAGCAGTCAAATTATCTCCATACTTGCAGGCCAATGCTCTTTACTATAAGACAAAATTATGTTGCCATAATTTTACTATTTATAACATGAAAACGCATGATGCATGTGGCTATTGGTTTTCTGAAGACCAAAACAGCGAGTTGAAAGCGTCTACTTTTGTTTCATGCTTGTTGGACTATTTAGAAAAAAAATGTGTTTTAACAAACGTTCTCATCATTATTTATTCAGACGGATGTACGTATCAAAATAGAAACAACATAATGGCGAATGCTCTTTTAAACTTTTCCATTAAATTTGGAGTGACCATTTACCAGAAATCCGGACATACCTACATGGAGTGTGACTCAGTCCACTCTACAATAGAACGAAAACTGCAAAATCGAGAAATTCATCTTCCTAGCGATTATTTGTCGGTTACTAGAGAAGCACGATGTAATCCTAGACCCTACGAAGCGGTCGAGTTGGATTTTAGTATTTTTAGAAACTATTCGCTAGCAGGCCATTTAAAGTATTCTTCCCAGGAAAATCTGCAGATGATCCTAAAATTACTAACATAAAGTGCATAAAATACGATAATCTAATTCAGATTAAAACAGATTTTGATCGTGAATGGCAAACTTTGCCGGTGAGGCCGAAAAGTCTTGAGGTAATAATGGAATATCCCAAGATGCATACCCAACAATGTAAAATTCCTGCAAGTAAATTTAAACACTTGCAAGAGTTAAAAAGTGTTTTGCCACGAGATGTCCATCACTTCTATGATAGTCTCCCTCATTTATTGGTCTGATATTTATAAGTTTCGTTATTAAAAGCACAATATTTTTTAATGTAGAAGAAGTAGTCTATAATGCCATCCAATATTTTTTGGTTCACTTAGTTATTTTGGAAATAAAACTTTTGATTTTTTAGAGAGTAAACTAACACAATATCAGTGTTTTGGCTCTTGTGAAAAATTGGGTAAAATTTAGTTAGGAGAAATTGCAGGCTCACAGACGATATACCAATTTTGACCTCGGCTGTTGAGAAATCAGAATATACATATAATAATGACGGATTAACTTATTTAAAAGAAAAAGACTATTTTTATACCAATTTTTAACACGCGTTTAGTAACACTCCCCGTATACAGAATGTCCTGTTTGTTTTGATCATTAGATTAAAACTGTAAGAAAAATTAACCTTTGTACTGTATGGTGTCTACAGGAGGGTTATAATTGCTGCAAGAATTTATTAGACTTATCAGAGGTTAATTAAGTTTAGTTAGTTCCAATAAGTAGAAATACGAGTCGACGAAGTGTGATAGTTTTGTCTAAATTTACGAGGTTTTCTGAACTTCTTTTTATATGAAAAACAAATGGGACACCCTATACATTTACTAAGATAAATTTAATAAGCCTAATCTAGTAGTCTTTTTTTTTGTGAAACACACTAAGACAGGGAGGAGGCATTAATCGACCGGCGGTTAAGACTATACGTCTATGAACTAAATTTATAGTCAAAAATAAATTACTATCGAAGCTTTTTTTTTAATCTTAACGTACCGGAAGTTTACCCATTAAAAAGTTCTTTTCTTTGCCACCGTAAAATAACACAGCCTTCATTTTAAATTATAATTTCCAATTTAACAACTGGCATATACTATATTCTTTATCGGTTAAACCTTGTCAAAGGGAAATCAAGTAAACAGAAGCGGTACCGTAAAAATAACATTCACACTAACCTAACATTATGGAATAGTTTCAATTTTCTCAGTCAAGTCGAGTTACTCGTCGCAGTTACTTAGATCTTTCTGCGCCACGGAAGCAGGATTCTGAGAAACCTAATGACACCCCGGGGCAGGGCGAAATTGAAACTGTGGTCCAGCAAATGTCATTGGGACTTCAGGCTGACCAGTTTTCGACTTCTGGCCCTCGCCTCTTGTCGCGTGTTCGTGTATTCGAACCATAACACGTTCGGTATGAGGGTGGTGTCTCTTATCATTAGCATTTCTGAGATCCTCCTAAAAAAATCGGTAATTCTTCATTTTTAACAGGTGCCTTCCCTTCTTGTTTTAAAAAAGCTTGTGTTATTCCTTTATACAAAGGTGGAGATGCAAATAATCCTTCAAGCTTTCAACAAATATCTCTTGTAATTATAAAGAAATTAGTCAAATAAAAGCACTGAACTAGATATTGCCCCAATCAAAAAGGTGGATAATTTGTGAAAGCATGCATAGGAAGTGAAGTTATTATAACTAATTTTATTTTATGTAGTAGTTGTTGTACAAAATCTTTTATACATGGTTATGAAGCTATTTTTATAAAAATGGAAAAATAGATTTCAGTTGATTTTGTATAGAAAGAACTTTTTTTTTAACTTACCAAGTAACAATCTGCGGGTACAACGGGGTAAAAACTAGTGAAGTCAGTGCAAACCAAAAAGTTGCAAATAAAAATCCTACGATTATCCCCCAAAGAACTTGAGACAATGTGTGGTACTGTAAATATACCCTACTGATACACACTAGCACTGCTACCACCATGGACGATGTAATTATCAAAAACTTTGAAATATTCTCTATTATTGTGTTATTGTTCAAATGATACAACCTAAAATGATAAAGATTTAATATAGTGTTATTAAATTTAGTTAAAAGTACCTTATAAATACGAAATAAATAATATATGTGGCAAAAAATGATACAAATTGAGAGTGTGACGAAGGCATCCCATATTCGACATGGACATCTTCTCTATGGATCGGCCTTTTTTCGGCTATTAAGTGTTTAAGAACATAATTGAGTGCTTCTGAACATATTGTGCCCAAGAAAAATGTTATCTAAAAGACAACAGTTACGTCATACATTAGATTTAGTGTATTAGTATCATATTTGTTTCACTATATACTTACAGTATGTAGGTCTCTTCTAAATAATATCAGAGCCACAAATCCGGCACCGATGCCAAACGGGGCTAAGCTTATGAGAGCCAAGAACTTTCCTATAATATCACCTAAAAAAGGATATTGAATATAATCTTCTTGGCTAGCTAAGTAATTATTTAATATAAGATGTTTTTTAGTACAAGCATTAATATTTATTGAGGGAAATAAGGTTTAGTGCCCTATCAAGTTTTGATTGACTATATTTTAGTCACAATAAAAAATGTTATAATCTCGAACAGCATTAGCATAATAATATATATTAAAATAAGCATTTTATAGCTTATAAGAATTTTATCAAAGTTCATTAGATTTTAATGCCACCTTTTTTATGAGTAGGGTGAATTAGCCAGTAGTCGGACAAACCCCAGTGGTCGCACAAAACGTATTTATCTTGAAATGTTATTTAATGTTACGCCAATGAGTTAAAAATTCAGTTCTGCCAATCCTTGCCTTTGGTTCTAGAAATTTTTATATTCTTAAGTTGTCTCCCTGAAAGAAAAAAAAGCGCGCTAAGTGACCACCAGTTTGTGCTCCCCATTGCAGTTTTTGTGCGTGAAAGATAAAAATAAGGCAGTTTTAAGGTAGGTTTAAAAACTTAATAACTAACTTATGAGGTTCTTTAGCTTCATGTATATAAAAAATGGGCTAAATGTGCCATACATATGTCAAAAAATGCATTTTCTTAAATATTTTAAGGTTAATTTTAGGTGTCCGGTAAACTCATATATAATTTTGTTATAACTCCGGTAGTCAGTACGACGAAACTAAGACAAAACCGTTGGAATGTTCCCGATAGCTCCCATAGAAGCCGAGATATCGGCCTTCAAAGTTTGGAATTTTTCATTTTTCGGGTATACCCCCCCGTATCGAATTTTTTCACCAAAAATTGATTTTTGTCGAAATCAAACTAAGTATACCAGCGTCTTATTTGGGTCACCTAGATTACGAAAACACCGGGTTATAACAGGATCCGAGCAGAACTAAGGGAATGAGAGCACTTTGAAAATCCTGAAAAATTCGTTTTCGACGTCCGTTTTTGAGATTGATAAGCAATTAAAATTTGAAAATCATATCTCCTCTTTATTAGGGAAGTTATCATCCAACTGTTATGCTATTAGAGTAATAACACATTCTCTGGGACTTGATGTGGCCAAAATTGCCTACCATGCTTTTATTGAGTCTCATCTGAGATACGGTATTGTGTTTTGGGGTGTGTGCTCTCAGTATTTGTTCAGCTCTCTATTTATTTTGCAAAAAAGAGCCATACGCTACATGTGTGCAGCTCCCTTTTGTAGCCCCTGTAGGCCATTATTTTTAAAACACTCTGTCCTGACATTGCCTGAGACTGTTTGTCTTATCCACAAAAAATATCGCCATCAGCTTGGCCTCCCCCTCCTCTGGTTACAATCTCCGAACAACCTTCTCTTTACCTCTGCCTATCCCAAAAAGTGAGCAGATTAAGTCCTCTTTTGTGTACTAACTCTTGCTTGCTAAAGCATTTTATTCTGTAGACGAGTTTTTAAATACAATTTTTTGACAGTGAAGAGTTTTGCGCAGCGTAATGTGAATTCTTACTACCCTTTCTTTGGGTGTGTTCTATATTCTATGTATGTAAGAATTGTTAAAATTTTTATATTTTTGTAAAAGATTATGTTGTCAACTATCTTTAAGGTTTTATATAATGCTTCAGATGATGTTAAGTAACAATAAAGCTATTTTTGACATTTAGTTTTCTCTAAATTGTCCGACCACTGGCTCATTGACCCTATAAGATGTTTTTTAGTACAAGCATTAATATTTATTGAGGGAAAGTGGAAAGGTTTAGTGCCTATCAAGTTTTGATTGACTATATTTTAATCATAATAAAAATGTGTTTTTTATATTATTTTTTTACAAAGCATCATAGCCAATGCCAACAAAGTAATCTTGAACAGCATTTTATGGCTGATAAGAAATTTATAGATTTTAATGCCACCTTTTTTATGAGTACTTCTAGTTCACTTTTTTTCATATCTTAATTTGAAATGATATGTAAAGTGTATTTCTGTTTCAGAAAGTAAAGATGTCTTATATCAAGAGGAATATTCAAAGGTTAGTTTGAATTGGTTACTTGAAAACTTAATGTTTAACTGTATAGATTTGTTTGTAAAAATGGTCATGCACTAACACTACTAATTACCTTTCGGGTATTCTACCAAAGTCAGTGTAAGGGGAACCCATTTCAAATCATCAGCCTCTTCTGAGTATAGTGGAGTATTGGTTATTCTACAGGAATCACTATCCATTTTGCATTTTTTTTCTCTCCAAAATCAGTTCTTTTAAACACTTCCAATAAAATAGGCTTGTGTAAAACTCAAACAATCATTCATTTAACCGCAGGAAAAAAAAACGAGGAGATAAGCAATTTTATTCACTATTTTAATAATGAACAATAATACACTTCTCAGTTATCCTGAAGTTTTTTCCTCCTTCCACTTGAGCTGATATTACTTTTGGCTTGGAATTTTCATTTTCCATTAGAATTTTTTATGTCAAAAACAGCTGTTATATGACACTTGTGATAGGGAGTACTTACTTGCATGAGTTGCTCTATTGTCTGATGACAGATATATCCATCCTTATTATTTAGAAGGACAAAAAAAGAATTAGGCTGACGTGATGACAAATTAGCAAAAATATATATATTAGTCCAGTAGCAACAAAGAAACAACTTATATACAGAAGTAATTCCATTATTCTTGGTGTAATAAACGAATTATGAACCCCTATAAGTCAATAGAGGAGTCAATACAGTGAATAGCATCCTCCTCAAATTATTAAGTTTCAAAACTTGGTTGCTAACGGCCTGAATACCTTTCCAGTGTCCCGTACGTCAGCTCAATCATTTCTAAAGGAATTGTCGCTGGCATATATGTATAAATTACTATTTATATTTATATTTATACATATATGGTCGCTGGTCTATATTATGCTTACCATACGTGACATACGTCAGCTAAATCGAAAATTCGTATGTTATTCTATGGTCTAAATATAGCAACAGATAGAAACTCTTATGGCAGCGCCCTCTCAATTTAAAACATAAGCTGCTATAACTAATATGATAGGTCAAATTTAACCAATCATAATGTCATGAAGGCGTGGCCAAATTAAAGCGGTAAAATCAAATTTTAATCAGGGGTTTTCTATAATCTCATATTGGTATTTTCCAAAGCCATTTATCATGTATAAAATTGCTTCCCTAAATGAAGTTACAGCAAATTTAAAATTACTCCTAAAATCCTATTTACCTACAGATGTCTTCTGTACGAGGAAGGGAGATGGTGGTACGAACTAGGTACCTATCAGGTATCAGCTGATTATTGTTTACTATTTGTTTGTAAGTACAAATGGATACAAATTCATAATTTTTAAAAAAATAAATAGTTAATATAGGTATATTTGACTTTTAGACTTTAGACTTTGACACGCAGATTTGTCAAGTTAAAAAAAGGATTTGAATGTTTACATTTACTAGTTTCTCCTATATACATATATAAAATAAAAAACAGTGTATTAACATTACAATTATTATAAAAGTATTACAAAGCAGTATCTTATTTTAATAAGATGTCACTTCCCCTTTTATTAAAAACAAAAAAACCTTTATTAACCTGTATTAAGTAAGTACTTAACTGAATATACCTTATAAGTTTACAACACCCGGTATTTATATAATCTTTTAGAAACTAATGACTTATTATTTATAATTTTCACTTGACCTTTGTGCCCATTAAGGATTATATTGCGAATTTTTAGTAAATGCAATGCAACAGTATTTAAGCAAGCCATATCAGCGAGAAAGATGAGTCTTTTACATGATGGATTACCCCTTACTCTCTTCCAGTTATCTAAAGCTGACAAGAATGGGATTTTACCTGGAACAAGAGGAGAATCTACTGCAGCCTCATCAAATGACATTAAGGTTACATTAAAAGATTGTAAGTATTAGAGTCACAGTAATACTAGCATAAATGTCTCCCAAGCTGTTTCTATATGTCAAGCATATTGTGTGCAGTAGTTCATTCTTTGATTTGGTGTGCATCCAAGATACACTGTCGTTGAGAAATGCCATTCTGGATCAGTTTTGTTCAATCTATTAAATGATTCGTTGTTCCTGTACTCAGACCTGAACCTTAATAGTTTTTAAATTTACATTTGAACAAACCAAATTTTTCAGTATTAATTTATGGGAATGTTACTGTTTGAGGTTACAGTGTAATAAATAGTGTTAATATTCTGATTTTAGTAAAACTACAGTTGGCCACAGAGATGGGTGTAAATCACCCATACAAACCATTTTCCCACGATAGGGCTCACCTAGCAAAGTATTTACCCAAATCTCCCGATGCACTTCCAAAAAGATCAATGCAAGATAGTTATATTGCTGCTATTATACCTTTGTCTACCAATTTATCTTTGCAAGAAAAATATACCACTTTTCTGGGCTCTGTGAGGTTAGGAAGGTTGATGGAAGACATGGATATTTTTTCTGGTAAATTGTATGAGGAAATCCAGATAAATTTATTGAATGTTTTGAATTTCAGTAATTGTGGCAAGAAAACATATAGTGCTGCCTGATGTTCCAGCCGGAATATTTCCTCAAACCTTGGTGACTGTACTAGTGGATAGAGTGGAATTTACTGAATACGCACCCAAAGTAAGTTTTTGTTTTTCGTTTGATTCATATGTAAAATTAAGATAAAATTTACAGTGTCATACTTAATTTAAACCCCACATGGCATTTAACTTTTTAAAGCTATATACTATACCTTTATGATCGGAAAAACAGCAAATGAGAACAAATTGCCACACTTTTGTGTGACAATTTGGATTTCAATAAAAAAAATACTATTTTGCAACTAAAGGTATACCTACTTAAAGAGAGTACCTACTGGTTTACATAGAAATGATGTTTGAAATATAAATAATTCTAGCCAAATTACTGAATGAAAAGTGATGTGTTTACGTTAAAGTCAGACCCCAAAACATAAAACATAAAAATGCACATCCAGATGTAGTTAAGTCTTCTAAATGGGCCTATTTGTGTAATAAAAGTAATATTTGGAAATGATTTACATTACAACTGATTAAGAAAATCATGATCAAGTTTAGTAATTTTAATGTTTTCTTAATTAAACATTAAACATTTTTCCTGACATGCTCTGTATGCAGGGTTGGGCCTTGCATTAACAATAATATTATAATAATAATTCCTATTGTTTCATATAAAAGAATCTTTTAGAACAGTGAGTGCTGCTCAGTAAAATAAACAAAAAAGTCGTAATATTAAAATTCTCTTTTATAGATGAATCAAGACATAAAAATATCCGGTCATGTAAGTTGGGTAAGCAAGTCGACACTAGAAGTGGTGGTTTGGCTCGAACAAATTGACGGTGGTAAATGGCAGCGGATCACTCGAGCGGTATTCCTACTTGCCGCTAGAGATCCGGTAAACCCTAAAGCGTCTTTCGTGAATCAGTTCGAACCAGCGAACGAGAGGGAAAAAACCATACTGGTAGGTGGCGAGGAGCGTAAAAAACACCGAATGGAACTCGGTTCAAGTCATTTATCGAAAAAACCACCGAACCAAGAAGAACAGCAGATACTCCACGACCTTTATGTCTCTACAACGGACCCAAAAGACATAAGCATGTCGAAGAGGGTTCTACCGACGAACAGCGTTTGGATGAACATAACCAAAGTGTCGAACGCGATCTTGGCGCAACCGGAAAATCGGAATATGCATAACGCGGTGTTCGGTGGATTTATGATGAGACAAGCCATCGAATTAGCGTGGATAACCGGATATATGCACTGCAAGTTCCGACCTAGAACCCGAGTTCTAAGCGACGTACAGTTTAAACAACCCGTAGCCGTCAATTCGCTTATTCAAATGCACGCCACTTTAGTCTACACCCAAAAACAATTCATGCAGATTATCGTGTTCGCGCAGGTGTATAATCCGCTATCTGGATTGACTTCCACCACAAACGCCTTTTATTTGACTCTGGAAGCACCCGAAACGGTGCCTTCGGTTACTCCTCAGAGTTACTACGAAAGTATGTTGTTTATTGATGGAAAAAGACATTTCGTAACTGGTTTGAAAGAAACGGAAGGTAAATTCGTGAGGAAATACTGAGGTTAGGTATTTAATTTAACACGATCTTTTTTTTCAGACTCTTCATTCAGTCCCAGTCATAAATAGTTTTGAATCGACAACCTTATAGAACATTTTATATGATATATTTCTATTGCCTTAATTTAATATAATGTTTCACTTAAAAGGTTCATATTTATCGGTATTCAATTCAACTGGTGAGAAAGTCCAAATATGCTTCTTAGTTAATTGAAGTGGAAGTCAAAACTTGTAGATCAGAGATCGACAAGGAACTTTATTATATTTTGCTTTTACCGAATATTGAAAAATAAAGTGAATAGAATTTAGATACACGAAGAAATCCTGACCATGCGGTCAAACTTCAAAAATATCATTATACACCGTTTTCAACTTGTCGAGCAACAGGAAGAAGTTGCTCGTGCTAAACGAGTAATAATAATAATCTCTTTATTTCAAATCACATAACAATTACAAACAGAGTATGGAGATGATAATTTTATCAGAGTAATTGTACAACTTAAATAGTATGAAGCTTATCTGTGAGTATAAAAATTTATGTGACAACTTTGTGAAAAATGTCTTCAGAAAAAGGATGAGCTGATGTGTGAATTTGTATTTGATCCGCCTGTGAAAATTATGATATAGTGTAAAATTCATTTCTTATAATATTATGTTGTGTGGATTCTTTGTTCATGTATTATTAATGTGTATTTAGGGTGTAAAGTTATATAATGGTATAACGGCCTACTTCAGGGACTTTTATATCGTACATTTTTTAAGTGATTTCGACAGTATTATATTAGATGGAAAAATTTGATCGCTTCGACAACAATTAACGCTCCAGGCGAAAAAGTGAAGTGGTTCCTTGTCAAATGTTTACGAACTGTCAATGAAAATCCAAAAATAATGAATTACAAGTATAGACAATCTGCTGATGACTATCTTTGTATCAATATAGATGGACGTTGAAGAAAATTATCTTTACCATGTTTTACATTTAGCAAAGCCTATTTTCAATATCGCCATATAAATATAACGGTCTGAAAATGCTAACATAATAAATCCATAATATTAATAACATAATTCGCTTAGAGTTCCATCATTGGTGTTTGTCTTTATCAATTTATTTCTCTGATAGAAGTCGCAATCCAGAACAGAGTTTAGAGAGTGAAAGCCAAGAACGATGAAATTTCATTTCTGTAGATATTTTAGATACGTTCACTTTTTTTTGCTTGTTCTTATTTTTTAAAACCTCATAAATTTACTGTCAATTTGCTTTCAGCCCAACAAGGACATAAAAATATCCGGCCACGTGAGTTGGGTAAGCAGATCCACCCTGGAAGTGGTCGTTTGGCTGGAGCAATTCGACGACGGCAAATGGCAACGAATGACCAAAGCGCTCTTCTTAATGGCCGCGAGAGACAGCTCTAACAACACAGCCTCAATCGTAAACCCCATCGAGCCAGCCAACGAGAGAGAGAAGATCATTTTAGTAGGCGGCGAAGAGAGAAAGAAACGTCGATTGGCCATCGGTTCCGCCCACTTATCCAAGAAAGCCCCCACGGAGGAGGAACAACAACTTCTACACAACCTTTACGTGTCAACGGTGGATCCTTCCGATATCAGTATGGCCAACAGAATATTGCCCCCGAACAGCGTTTGGATGTCCGACACGAAGGTGTCTAACGTGATCTTAGGTCAGCCGGAAGACAGAAACTTCCATAACACCGTTTTCGGTGGGTTCATCATGCGCCAGGCGACGGAACTGAGTTGGATCGCCGGTTACATGTTTTCGAAAGTGCGTCCGCGTACCAGAGTTATCAGCGATATCCAGTTTAAAAATCCGATTGCCGTGAATTCCCTCATACAAATGCACGCCACAGTCGTGTACACGTACAGGAATTTCATCCAAACAGTCGTGTTCGCTCAAGTGTACAATCCACTCTCGGGATTGACGTCCACCACGAACGCTTTTCATTTCACGTTGGAGGCTCAGGATTTCGTACCTTCCGTGGTACCCCAAAGTTACTACGAAACGATGCTGTATGTTGACGGTAAGAGACATTTCGGAAAGGGTTTGAAAGAAACACAGGAGGGTTCCGTTTTCAGAAGTAAAATGTGATAAGGTTTAGTCGAATAAGACGCCAATGCAGTGAATACGTATATTAGATTTTTTTGTTGGTTATTTACATAATTATTAAGTCTATAGGTTTCATTGTTTCTCTTTAAAGTATTTCAATGTTTTTTTTTATTTTAGTCTTTAAAATTAAGTTCCAAGTAAAATATTTTTTTTCTGCCTTAGGATTTATTAAGTCAAACCCATATTTTATTTATTTAATGTGCATACTCAACGTATTATTGAATCAAAGTCCGTCTATTATTTATTTATTGATACTTACCTATATTTTGTTATTTACTTTTTCTTACTTTGTTGTTGTGATTTACTAAAACTCCATGTACTTATGTGATTAATAAATTTATTTACAATAAAAAAATGTGCATTAGTTTAACAAAGGTAACTGCGGACAAACAAAGAGATGTTTCGCAAAATAAATTAAAAAAGCAATTGATTATTTCCAATTTCAATATTATATTTTGTTTTTTCCTAACTTTAGTTTTCAAAGTTTCAATTTGCTTAACTTACTAATATAAAAGTAATAAAACAGGATGACTAGGTCTTTACTATAAAAACGAATAGTACGTATAAAACATGTAAAAAAATAACAAGAACGTATATAAAAATTAACAAATAAGTTTGAGACATAGACTTATATATGAACAACGCAAGTAGAAAATATTTGACTAAAAGTATAGAAAGTAGCTTATTCTTAGCAAAAAACTAATGCAATTGACAAAGTGTATCGCTACAAAATTAAAATGATTGTAATTTTCAGAGGGGATTATTAACTGTCTGGAAAAAACTTAAAATTTTTTCCAGGCAGTTAATTGTAAAATCCTAGACAGTCCACTTAATCCTTGAATCCTAAACCACACAGTATAACAACAGCATGCCAAGCAGCAGAGGAATTCTTTGATGTATATAAAAGATGAAATTGCAAAAATACACTCTGGAAAAATAGTAAAAACCAAACTATGAGACTATCAACCGTCATATTACATCACACTTCTCATCACTCTCTTCTATAAAAAACCATGAGTAAACGATAATATTTTTAAAGAGGTTAACCAAAGAAAACATCTTTCGGACAAATACAAAGCAACAAAATCTAAGGCAGATTTACAGACAAAAAAGCTAAAAACACGCAGTCGGTATGAAGAAGGCTCGCTGAATAAAGCGGAGAAAAAATTGTATAAATACATCAACAGAACTTTATCAAGTCACTTGTCTGATATTCATCTAAAAGATCCAAACACTGGGAATCTCATCACAGATCTAAGTATGTTAGTTCAAGTCCTGGAAAACCAATTTCAAGCAGTATACACTACTGAAACACTACAAAACTTTCCAATATAGATAAAAACTAGAAAACTAATACTTTGCAGTTGACAAGAAGATTTACTGCAATCCAGTGATAGATTTTTAACTGACATACGAATTGTAGAACCTTGGACGCGAGACTGGCTTATGAAACTCAACCGACAAATGCACTATTCGGCAAATATAGAAAAAAGTAAGTCACAAATTATTTATAACATGAACAATAGGTTACAACGAACGATAACAATACAGACATATCAGCTGTAAACGAGCAAAGAGATTTGTTGATTGATATGTCAGAAAACCGTTTAACTAAAATGGGAAACATATAGTTCAAATGGTGAAAAAAGGATTAAGAAAAATGTATATAACATTTATCAAACCAAAATTTAAGTACTACAATACAATCTGGAATCCTTACTTGGTCAAAGGCATAGAGCTCTTTGAAAAAGTCCAAAGAAGAGCGACCAGAGCGCTGAAACAAAGAAGACAAAGAGAACAAAGTTACAAAATCAACGTCTATGCAACTATGATGACACTCCAAAAAGATATTTAACTTAACAAGCACAGACAGAACTAGAGGGCATTTCAAAATACTCCAAACATGAATGTGAAATCCTGCGAAACAAGATACTTTCTCACCACCAGAGGGACAAAAACAGACTAGACAATTTCCTTGAAGAAAAGCCCAACATAGTGACCTAACGAATATAAACAGTAGCTCAATAAATGCAAATCGCTTACCTAATGTGATGTAAAAATTTTGTTTAATGCCTGAAAGAATCAGAAACACCTCATTTTGTGTTTTTGTGAACAGGCCAATTGCATTAGTCTTTCAATCCTGTATAAAATATCAAATTTAATTTAAAAAAAAAACTGAAAAAAGTTAATATTACAGTGGCACCTTATGAATAAGTTTAAGTGGTTTCGAAAATGTTATAATGTACAAATACCGTTACAATGAAACACATTTCCCGCAATTAAAATATTTTAAAACCCACCAAGGGCCAACAAATGTTTAAAGTTTTAAACTTAACTAACATCGATAGAATTCCATAAAAACCGTTTCAAATCATACAGTAAATTCGGGGGTGAGGTCACCTTTTTTTAATTATCCTCCTCAATTAGCTTCCGGGTCTTCGTCGTCGTCCAGTTCCTCTTTAGGCCTCGTCCACTTTATCATGGTCTCAGGCGATCTGAACAAGAATATCAATTTGGCGAACAAATCTTCTTCCAGGGCGAATTCTTTCGCTTCTCGCACGAGATACACGTCCAGGCAGAGTTGCAGGACTCTGTCGACGTTGGGCAGGTCTTCGAACATAATTTTGGCCACTTGTTCCGCGAACAGACCGCGAAGGATACGTGAGGCGACCAGGACTAGGGTCGTATACAATCCGATTATTCTGGAAATCAAAACGTAAGTTAGTTGTCCTATATTATATCCTAAACTTTTAGGGATCGTTGTATAGTAGATATTGAATGCAACTTTCTGTTTGACCATTAAAAAGTTTCCGATATACTTGTACATACATACAGTATTGTGCAAAAAGATAGCAACATTGAACTTTCCTATTATATATCTTTTAATATCTATTTTATAAGTAAGGGTTATATATTATTTACAAGAATAGTTAGAGCCTGTTTATATTTTCATATTATCATATTTTTTGTATCATAATAAATAAAACACGAAATTGTTTTATGCAAATTGATTATTCAAAAATATAGCAACAGAAAATAGTTTTGATTCTAAAAAAAATATAACCCAACTAAATTAAAATCAATTTCAACTTCTCCTTTATAACATCTGCACATAGTCTTGGCATGAACTCAATTAATTTCATAATATAGTCATTGTTCACTTCTTTTCAAGCCTCTTCCACTATTTCAAAGAGAATATTTGTATTAGAGCATGTTAGGGGCCTGATTTTGGTGTCATTGTAATGCCATAAATTCTCTATAGGGTTTAGGTCTGGAGATTGGGATGGACAGACCATTACATTTATTTTTTCATTGGATAGCCACCTCTTAACAAATTGAGAAGCATGTTTTGGATCGTTCATGCTGAAATATGGCTGTTACTGGCATGGCTTCATCCATATATGGCACTAAATGTGTTTGCAGAATGTCTTTGTACATGAAACGATCCATTTTGCCCACTATTCTTACTATGGGTCCCATGCCACAAGCCGAGAAACATCTCCATACAAGAATATTTCCCCCTCCATGTTTAACTCTGGGGCAAATGTACTTTTTGTTTAATCTTTGTTCACTGGGGCGTCTGACGTACATCACTTTATCACTCCTGAATAAATTATATTTAGATTCATCACTAAATACGACTTTCTTCCAATCAGCTACAGACCAGTGGACATGAGATTGGGCAAAGTGAAAACAAGCCTTGACGTTCTTCTTTGAGAGTAACGGTTTTTTGGCGGGACGACAAGCAGGTAAGTTGGCATCAAGTAATCTTCTCCTTACGGTACTGGAACTGAGGTTTACTCCTCCACCCTCTTTGAATTTTGCCAAAATTTGGGAAGAAGACAAAAAAGGATTTTCTTTGCCTATCCATCCTCAAATTTGTTTTTCTGGGTCTACCAGGAATGGGTGCCGGTGCAACTGTTCCAGTAAGGCGAAATTTTTTGCAAACTCTGGATACTATTGACCTGTGAAGCCGTAAGCTTCTTGCAATGTCACTCTGCCTAACACCATTTTCGTAATGCTCCACAATAGTTTTTCTTACATCACCAGAGACGGTTTTTGAGCGACCCATTTTAAGTTAATTCTGAGATTCAAAAATAACAACTTTACAGCAGGTAAATCGATATTTAACTGATAAAATAAATGCGAAACAAGAATGTTGCTATATTTATGCACATTGTCTAAATAAACAAACATGAAGTTCCTTACTCTGCATTGGTATTCTTATAATATCTCGGTATATTTATAAATAATACAGAGGCGTGTACTTTAAAGTAAAGAAATAATATGGAATAAATAAAGGAGCAAATATTATTTTTAAAAACATGGCTTGTTGCTATATTTATGCACAATACTGTACATACAACTTAGTTGGCAATTATAGATTCAAGTTAAGATAGAGAAAAAAAGGATAATAACAGTTTCCAGTTCAGTTGTCTAGGAGAATATTTTCATTACTTCCAGGCAGTTGAGTGAAATCAGTTATTTCTTAATGAACCTAGAGAGTAATCTTAGAGAGAACTCTAACTGCCTGGAAGAACATTTTGATTTCCAAAAACTAGGAATCAATTCCTCTCCGAATCTAATCTTGTGCAAAGAGATGAAGATGTCTTTTCCTGTAAAGCAGAAAACAATGTTAAAACTTCTAGATCTCGAAAAGCATATTCTCTATATGAGAATTCACGCTTGTACCACATTCTTTGAAGAACAACCAAAAAATAATTTTAGCATTAGACATGATAGTTTGGCACTCCAACACCATATTTTGACATAAGGCAAAATAGGCCTATGAGGGTGGAGTTTGGGACACACAGTTTGTCAAATTTCGTAGATAATATTAAATTTGTGCATCTATATACACTTATACTTATGATACCATTGGTATTTTTTTTAAATATGGGTAGTATGCTTGTTCCAATATAATATTTACGATGCCTATTTCGCAGCCCATTTCGATCCTTGATTATAGTAGTGTTGTGAAGTTATGCAGTTAGATCAAAAAAATGCTTAACAATTTAATATAAAGAAAATATGCATAATAATTTATCAGGAATTTAACAGAAGTAACAAAGGACGTTCAAAATTCAAATTTCAAAAATAAGGTTCTATATTTATGTTGTTGTATAATGTAAGTTTACAGGTTTGAAGTTTGTAGTATGCTACGATTTACCGAAATCCCACTGTTGTTTAATTTAAGCCATTTCCTTGAAAACTGCTTATACAAAAAAATTAAATATAAGTCTAACTTACCCTCCACCGGTAATTACGTTCAACGTTTCCGGGAAAATTTTGTCATTCAAAGTATAAATAACCAGGGAATTGCAATCTTCGTAAGCCAGATCTTGCAGATAATGCTTAAAAGTGGTGTCGTTGCATTCCTCGCGCACTTGCCACCACTCCTTGTCGTAAATCGAGCTGTTCGGCCTTAAAAGGATTAAGGATAAATTTCGGAACGTCGGATTGTCCGATTCGAATTCTAAAAGGTACAAAATTAATTTATTTACTTATTAAAAAAAACCATCATCATCGCTCACCTTCAAATTCGTTGGATAAAATCCCTTTAAAAGGTTCAGACGTCCCGGTGTTGGTCACTTTCAAGAACTTCGGCATAATATTTTTTAGCAGAATCGGTTCGGCTTTGGTGTTCTGAAGCATCTTCAGTAAATTGTCCCGTCCGGGGTTCGGTTTTTCCGGTGTGCTCGACGGCAGGACGATTTCAACGTTGTTTGACAGAATCCCGGAATCTGAGGGGCTGCTCGTTTTATGGGATACTTTGTAGTCCAGTCGTACTTTTATTGGCTTTGCTAGAAAATGGGATTTAGACCAATTTAGAACTCACATTGTCTACTATACTATAAGAATAAAATTATAAAGAAATAGGTATTGTATTCAAAATACTCTACTGTATAAGTAACATGTGCGTAATCACTGGCTTATATTCGTATGTTATTTATATTATTTGCCAATATATTATTGTGAAATAAACATTTAGTAATAATTTTAGGAGAAATTCTTCTCTTGGAAAATAGAAATAATTTATTTAGTATAGTTTAAATTGAAAATGGGAAAGATCCCTTCTTATAACACAACATACTATACGAACTTTGATTCTATTAAAGATAACTTACTCGAGTTTACTTCCTCGATCATTTTATTCCTGTCGGGAGGCGATATGCTCCACACCTTCGCGGAATCCCAGCTGAATTTAGCGGCGGCAATATCTCCCGGATCGTAGTTGTTCGAAAATATTTGCTCCGCCCGTTTATTATCCTTAAATTGATTGAGTAGGTTTTGATAATCGTTATCGTTAAACCTGAAGTAGGAAATTGACATAATAAAACTTTGAAACTGGACAAAATCAATATGCTTACTGGAATAACGCGTTACTTTGGGCAGACATTTGATACACTGGATCATAAGGACCGATTCTCAGCTCTAAAGTGACATCGTACGGCGGATTACTTTCGCCCACCGCTTTTCCCAATGAAAAGAACACCAACGGGAACCAAATGATGCCAATTATACCCACTAAAAGACCACCGCCCATCAGGTATTTTACTAGGTAGCCTTTTTTCGTTCCTCTTGGTTGCGGGTACTCGTCTTCCATGTTTCTTTGACACTAAAAACGAATTTAACCCATTTACGCCTACCGTCCTTTTAAAAGGATTTCAAAAAGAAACTCTGCATTTTTCTGATTCAGCTGACGGTTTGAAGATGTCGCCAATGTCACATTATATTTAGTTAACATCTTAAACAAGATCAATCGCGATCGTTAAGATTTTGTTAATTTTTGGATCGATAGTGACGAATAAAACACGCTGCGTTTCTAGTGATTTTGCAATGAGTGACTCAAGGTAAGATATGTTAAAACTCATTCTTGTTTTGATTGTTTTTAACAAATAACATAACATACTGACCTTTTTATATATTTGTGGTTATGTTTCACACTTCTTGATCAATTCAGGAGCGTTCAATTAAACGAGTCCTTTTAAAAGGACGGTAGGATTATATACTACTATGTGGTTTCTTACAGGTATTGGAAAAAGCCACTAACCATCGCAGAAATCTTAGAGGAATTGGAGAGTGACATCCTACAGGCATTACAATTTTTCCACCCCAAAATGCCAACGAAAACTGCGATTTGACGTAGAAGGTGAAGACGACTGGGACAGTGATGACGATCTACCACTGTCCATTTTTGTTGGAAGGCGACCTAAACACACAAAGACGTTTGACTATACTCTCAATAAAGATTTAGAGTCTACGTTTATGCAATGGCAATCAGTTCAAACTGCACAAAGCAATCGTTCCCCTGGAAATATTTTCAAGCTGTTCTTTGATGAGAACTTGGTCGGAGAAATTGTCAATTTTACCAATATTTATCCACAGCAAAAAAAACCGCCCCGGTAACGTTACTGCAGACGAGATGCACTGCTTCATAGGGGTGTTACTTGTGAGTGGATATACAACTGTTCCAAGGCGACGTATGTATATAAGGCAAAATTGCAACGATACCCAGAATAAACTTATATTAGTCGCTATTTCCAGAGATTAGAGATATAGACAGAGATAGATTTCAATTCATAATGAGTAATCTTCATTGCAGTGATAATACTTCCTTGATAAAAATGACAAGTACTCTAAACTGCGTCCTCTTTTCAAGAGCCTAAATAAAAAATTGTTTATTTTGATCCCTACCAAGGTGCGTCGACAACAATTCCGGACAAATATAAACACCTGGATTTGGGAGCGTCAATATGCAGATGTTTTACAGAAAATACCTTACCAGCACTTTCACATATTTTTTGACAATTTTTTCACATCTTTGTCACTTCTAAAGGAGCTAAAATTGAGGAACATCAAGGCAACTGGTACTATACGTAAAAACCGGATCCCACAATCTCCATTTAATGCGACAGTTCTGAAGAAAAAGACACGAGGTACATTTGAATGGGGTGTTGCCGATAATGAAATCGCATTATGCAAATGGAATGACAACAGCGTTGTTACTTTAGCCACCAATGCAAGTTCAGTTTTGCCAGTAAATAAGGTCAAACGATTTTCACAGGCAGCAAAAAAAAGCATGTTTATATAGATCAGCCTCAATTGATCAAGGCATACCTACAACGAAAATATGGAAGGTGTAGACGGTAGTGATCAAAATATAAGCCAATATAGAGTTTCAGTAAGAGGTAAGAAGTGGTATTTTCCGTTATTTTCCCACTGTGTAGACATGGCCTCACAAAACTCGTGGCAACTCCATAGGAATAATGGTGGTACTCTTGACCAACCAACTTCAGTTTAGAAGGGACCTAGGGACACAGCTGCTCGAAACGTACAGGAAAACAACTAAGAGAGGACCTTCGAAATTACCAAAAACTGCATTCCAATTTTCACGTTACGATAGACTAGATCATTTAGTTACATATCACGAGAGTCAGCGGAATGTGCTGTGTGCCACAAAAAAGCAAATTTTGTGTGCCAAAAATGTGAAGTTGGTCTTCACCCAAAAAACTGTTTTGTGGACTATCATATAAATTACTTTTTAAGTTTAAGTTTCAAATATTTTACTATACAAACATATTTTTAAGTCTTGACTTATTTTTCTAATAGTAGCCCTTTATCCTACCGTCCTTTTAAGAGGACCGCCGTTTTTTCCAAAACTGGAAATTGAAAAAAAAAATCATGATTTTTTCTCGACTTATGGGACCTTCTACCGTTTTTAAGAAAAACAAATACAAATTCGGAAAAATATAGTTTCAGAGTCAAATGGGTTAACAATAGCTATAATTATATAAATATTGACATAACAAGTCGCAATTTTATTTATTTATTTAATTCAAAGAGAGGCAATATTGATGAAATGCGCGATCTTGATTTGACCTTCAACTCACAGCTATCTTTTACCGCACATATTAATCACATAACTAATAAAACATCTAGAATATAACTTGTGCTAGGACTTTGTACAATAATGACAGGTACTCAACCAGAAACTATAGCAAATCGGTCTGGTGTCCCACAAGGTAGGCTTTTAGGTCCTTTGATATTCATAATATATATAAACCACTTAATGTATTACGTTAAAAACTTTATTTTTCCACATCAGACACACTGAGACTTCAAACAATATTAAATGACATTTTGAAATGATTATATAATTAGTGTAGTTTAAATCATTTGAGGGTGAATTTTGCAAAAACTGAGTACGGTGGTGTTTTCTCAATAATTACCTTAAGTACAAATATGTGCGAAAAAATATCCTCCATTTTTAACCAGTCAAAGACTCCCATCGATGTCTCGGTCCACATCCAGTCCATGACTGAGCGCAATTCAAACAGGAATGGTACCAACATAAAGCCTTTGAATAGGAACTGATTCACCATACTGTAGCCTTTGCATAAGCAATTACCGAGAATTCTCGAAGGATACCCGCAACGGATCTGGTATGCAGATAACAGGAAATAAATGCACTTTACCATATAGTAGACTTGCGGAGGAATCACGGTTTTGAACTCTCTGTAAATAAGCGATATATAAAAATATATGGATGTTTTTGGTTCGCTTACTTCTCGGTTATAACGGGAAATAGAATAAAAAGCCAAATATGTAGCAAAATTATTTGGATAAACTGGAAAATCAACTTTCCCAGTATGTTTCTTCTCAGATAGATCGCCCTATCGATAATAATGAGCGTAAACTGTAAAATTAACATGAATAAGAACATGGGTGGCACACGGTTTTCCTGGAGGTAGGCCTTGAATCCGCCATCGCTGGTTTGCGACTAAAAATTCAACGAATAATAAATTATGTTCGTATTTAATAATGTAACTTACTCCAAATGACGAATATCCAACAAGTAAGACGAAAAAGTTGATGAAATCACATAAGAACATAAAGGTGTACACATCGGCAGCCACTCGAGCTGTCGGATCCGATAGTTGTAAGAAGAACAGACGGACAGATTCAGCATATTTGGCCACCCTGTGAAATGTATGAAATTAAATTAAATATACTTTATATTAATATTAGAAGCCTAGGAAATAAATTAAATTTAATTGTTAACCAGTCAGAAAACAGTATACCATATAATTTTAACGGCAAATTGCATTTAACTTAATGACGAACACTAGAGGAGGAAGAACCAGTACGTTCGAGATGGGATAAACTATGTACTAAATAACAAATGCACTATAAAAATCGACGACTGTAATATTATATTTATATTTTATCGCAACAAAATCTAATAATAGATACTCAATTTACAGGCTACGAAACAACCAATGTAAAACTATTGGAATAACAAAAAAAAACCATATACGAAGACTCTTAAAGAATTCTTAAGCTATTAATAGTTATAAACAAAACATTGAAATGAGTGGATTTCAATTTCAAAATACAATAAGCCAACAAAATGCCACTCGTACAACTAATAATACTGCAACAATCCTCGATAATAAATTTTAATAAGCAGATCACAGAATTAAAACAAAAAGATATTGGTATAGAAAATATACCTCAAAAAATTACAGATGGGGGTGTAAAGTAGAAGAACCAATAAGGACAGACAATATTGACACATTCAAAAAATAGACTAGAATTATACAAAATACCAAACTGTAAATTAAGAATGCTGAAGTGCATTTAGGGCTCGGTGTTGGAAACTCTGTAACATTTGTTACGTAGTTTTAAATATTTAGGATTAAAAATCAAGTATTTCAAATTTTGTGATGTTCTCTTGAAAATCCCGGTTTTTTTTTAAATTTCTTCATAAGGATAGAGCATAAATAGAAAAAATGCCAAGCGATTTAGAGATCACACATCCAAGGTTTAACTTTTAATTTTCTTAACAATTCTTCAAATTTATTAGGGTTGGATTGTGAATATCAACTAGAAGAATGCCAAAAAGAAAACAAAGAATATCTCTTTGAGTTTCTTTGATTATATACTTTTTTTGTGTGATAAGAAACTAAATTTAAATATTGAAAAGACAGCTTATATGGTTATAAAGCAAGCAGATAAAAATAATTAAGTCCTGTATTAAAAATAAACGACTTAGTGTTAAAAAAAGTCAACCAACACAAATATCGTAATATGGAGAATACAGTGTTGATAGTATAGCAATGTTGGGTGCAACAAGAAGGTTTCTCTACAACCAAATCTAAGGTATCTTATCCCATGTTACGTAAATGAAAACGAGTTAAATAGCAAAAAAATCTTGTAAAACAAATTCCTCTCTTAGAGAAACTAAGGACTGTTATGGGTATAATATAAGAACAAACGAAAGACTTGCAACACAACTATGCACGTACGAAAAACAGGATAACAAATACTGTGTTTAAATAAAGAAATGAATTGTATATCGCAACTTAAAGACTTTCTGAAAAAACAAGTACAGCTAAATAAAACAAAAACCAAATTAATCAAACTCACCCTAATTTTAGTGATTCTGGAATATGATCACAATGGTTCACCTCCACACTCTGAACAGATAATTCCTGTTCCTCTTGATCAGAATCTACACCCGGAGGCGAATTAGGACCATCGCCTTGACCGTGTTCCTGTGACTCACTTTTTACTTTACTAGAAGATTTACCACCGGACTCACTAGGAGAGAAACATTTTTATAAATAAAAGAGAGGTTAGAAGGAAATTAATTTACCTGGTAGAATTATGTGCTGTACTCGTGCTCATCGGTCCAGCTATTATGCTGCTACCGTTCACCTCCACCAACTGACCATCCACCAGCCGATATTCGCTCTCCGTGGCAGACATTACCGCTATCTGGGCTGACGGTTCGCTAGTTGACTTCCATATTCCCATAGATTTCAACATCATTCTGCAATTTAATAAGTAGCAGTTAAATTCGATGACATATAGTAAGTAATAATATTTACCTGTGAAAGAAGACTGCTAATAGCAGCACAAGATCCCAACTAGCGTAATTTTTCTGCCTTTGAATGCCAATAATGTTCGGAGGGAAGAACGGATTGGACCCGTAAATATCCTCGTTCCATGGGATGATATCCATTTGAAACAAGCATTTTATTAGCACCACCAACTAAAAACGCATTAATTATTATAGGAAATATATTAACGCAATCTTACCTCCGTGTAAGCAATAATGGTGACCCAAAAAGTCTTCGAAGGCCTAGGAATGGTCAAGGAACCCCAGAAGAACACCATTAACGGCAACGTCAACGATAAGAACGTGGCGGTTTTAGCTTGGTTCAGAAATACGGCGAAATAGCAGAGCCATTCGGAGCGACTCATTACGACATACCAAATGGCCAGCAGTAATCTTACGATCGGAGGTTGGTCGTCCGAGGACATTTCTTCCACTTCTCCTTTTTCGGAAGACGAGGTTTTTCTGAAAGGAGTTAAAATCTACAGGATATTGTTGATGAAAATTGAGTTTTTTAATTATTTAGACAACAACAACAAAGAGATGCTTAAAATAAAAAAGCTGAAATAAGCAAATAATGTTTGGAACTATCTGTATTCATATAAAAAAGTTCATATAAAGATATGTTAAACGCGTTTAAAAGGTGTATAACTACGGTTATACAGGGTGATTTTTATAAAAAGGTCATGTTTTTGGGGGATGATAGGGGACGTTCAAATATAACTTTTGATATGAGATACTATGGGTCGGAAATGCTTCAGAAGCAAAATACAGGGGGTTAAAGTTTTTAAAAAAATTAAGAAATTAATTTTTAGTTTTTTGACTGTTTAAGATCACAATTATTTTTTTATTATTTAATATTTTTTAACGTTATCCAATAAATTTTTTTTCCTTAGTTTTTATTAATGTTATTTATTTTTAAATTCTGATAAAATGGTGCCTTTTGGGAAAAAAATGCAGGATACCTTTTTTTCTGTTAAATAAACCAAGGATTCTTAAAATTTGTGATTATCAGTGGCGTACTAGTTTTTTTTTATTAAAAAATTACTCTAATGCCTATCTGATCTACGCCACTGATTGAAACTAAAACATATTCTTTTTACTTTTAAAGCATCTTTATTTGGTAGCTTTATTGAGAAAATTCGATACCGATATCTTAAACAGTCAAAAAACTAAAAATTAATTTCTTAATTTTTTTAAAAACTTTAACCCCTTGTATTTTGCTTCTGAGGCATTTCCAGACCGACGAAAACTAGTAATACCATCATCCCCCAAAAGCATGACCTTCTTATAAAAATCACCCTGTATTATTATAGCCTTGTTTGACAGTAAACATAATGTATCTCTTCATATATTCATTGCATCGATACTTTGTTTAGTAAATATAATTTAAATTAAATTAAGAGTTTAAAGCAGATTTGTTTTTTTTCCAATACAGGGGATAATTAATCCAATTTTTATGAAAAAATTGCATCATCATGACCAATGACCAGTTTTCAGTATAGACCCTTACGAACCACAGGAACTTAAATAGGCCGCGAATAGTGGTAATTAAATATAGCCTTGGTAAATTTTAGGTAGAAGCAAATCAGAATTTTTTGTATAGAAAAAATTGATTAAAATTCAATTTTTATTTTGTATACTTAGGACAGTGTTTCAAACATTTTAAAGTATTTAAGGCATTTTTTCCTCTAATTAACAAATTAGATACAATTAAAGGATATTCTACTGAATACTATACTCTTTGTCTCTAGAAAATTGAATTTTGAAATCACTACCCCCCTTAATGATCAAACAATGTTCGTGAACACCATTGCGTGAAAAATTTAGTATGTTCGAGATTTTTTTTATACTGGTGAGAATTCTGAACTACATTTGTAAAGAATATTTCACTGATTATTATGCTTTTTGTTTCATGCGAATATTTTTATTAGTTTTAGGGATATCGGACGTTGAAGTCAGTAGTTCCTTAATGGTCAAACTTCATTTTTAGACACCATTGCATACAAAAATTAATACATTCGAGACTTTTGTTCTTACAGCTGAAAACCCTGAATATTAGTAAAAAATATGATTATTATATTTTTTGTCTCATGATAATATTCTTATTAATTTTTGAAGTCAGTGGTCACCTTAATGACCAAACATCATTCTTAGACAGCCCTGCATAAAAAATTTAATACATTTGAGATTTTGGTCTATACAGGTGAGAATCCTGAACGATATCTGTAAAAAATATTCCGCTGATTATTATGCTTTTTGTCTCATGAGAATATCTTGATTGGTTTTTGAGATATTGGACTTTGAAGGCAGTGGTGACCTTAATGATCAAACATCTACTTATAATAATAAGAAACAAAATTCCTATAAAATAAATATTTCCTTTGATATATAATGATATTAATATTTTCTTTTGATTTAGATTATAATGAATTCGCGTTATTATTTGTACTCTCTATGAGCATTAGTTTTTTATAACATTAAAGGTTTTCCTATAAATACTTTGAAAAACGACAAGTACTAAAAGTATTAATTTTAAATAATGAATAAGAAGAGACAAACAAAAGTAAAATAGAGGGTCTAACCTTCAGGCAAATGGTCAAAAAAACCCCATACACCTCAAAGTATCTAGAAAAAAAACGATATGAAAAGTTCGAATATTGCTGAGGATATAATTGGTAGAAATCAGGAAAACTGGTGCAAATAAACAATAAAAAAAACATTCCAAGCATGGTGCGAGGTTCACTCGGTGATTGTTACCTTGAGGAGCATGGTGAGTCTAGTCCTCTTTCCAAGCTAGGCGCCAGAATTCGGATTTCTGGAACGGTCAGCACGCTCGCCTTGCGCCTATAAAGCGAACATACGCAGGCGTACAGCCAAACTACGTTTTACTAACTTTTACTCAACAACTACCGAAGCCTAATCACTTCAAAACATTACACTATAGTAATTAAATTAATTATTTAAGAAGAAGCTTAAGCTGTTTAGTATATGAGTTACGGATTTTATTTGCGTCTGATGTTCAAGCATAATCACGTTCTTGTAGTAATATGAAACAAATTATGACAGCAGTTGTTATGACTATGTTGACGCTTCTATTTGACATTCAACAGTCATTTTCTAGAAAATGTACTGGCAAGAGTTCAAAATTGCTGTGTCAAAATATTTGAACTTGTATTTGTACCTAATGAAAATAAATAATTTTTTAACTTCCAAAATATTAAAAATGCTGCTGCGGTTGAGTGAAATGAAATTAGTCATGGTTGATCTACATGGTTAAGTTTTACTATCTATTTAACTGTACTAGACAAGATAAATACGATAAAAGCTTGCAATCAATAAAAGTGAAGTGTCACCACTACCTCTCCTCTTCAGAAGAGTATGGAAGAGACGTAGCTACAACTTTGGTGTCAGTCTCCGCAGCGCTATAAGAACATTTATCGTGGCAAACTTTGCTGCTGCTCGTCATTGGGGTCACCCTATAAGACACCGAAGTCTTTGCAATACATTATAAAGGGTCTTAATAGTATTCTAATTACCATATTAATGAATAAAAAATTGTGAGCGTAAGCGGATATAAATAAATTGCCCGTTAAATCACAACGGAACCTTTATTTTATGGGTTGGTTTTAAGATTAAATTGTTCATTTTTCTTTGTGAGAAAGTTCTAATTCGAAGTTTAATAAAATGTATATTCCAGGCAGTATTAATATATTTAATGTTCATTAATTTCTAAGCTAATGTCTGGATCTTTTAGTGTAGTTTATTCAATTATACTTAATGATACAATTAAAAAAAAACTGCATTTTTTAAGAGAAATTCAACCTTAAAAACAACACCAATTAAGCATCTTGCTCCGTATGATTTATTATGCAATTTAATTAAAAATATGTGCAACAATGATAATAATAATAAGGAAAATAAAAGGAAAGAAACAGACCTTCCGGCTATCAGAGCCCGCCTGTATGTATCTGAAGAGCTGAACACCCCCGCTATCGAAGATGCAGGTGAAAATTCCTCGCTAGCCATTTAAAAAATCTACTGTCTACAATTCTATGACTAATCAAGTGATTTTGCAATAACAACTTAGTTGGTTAGTCTACCTAAACTTACTGACAGTGAAAATTATTTAGGAACTTACATCGTTTGTCGCATGAGGTCGTGGAAAGATCCGGCTGGGTGCCAAAGCTGGTTGGACCCTAATCTGACGCCGACGTCGTATTGGGTGCTTTCCTATAAAATAATCATTTAAAAAAAGGTTGAGTTTTTGACAGAAGTCGTTGTACCTTTAACATTTTACGTTCCTTTCCTAAGGTTCTAAGCACGTAACGGTAGTCTCGCGAATATTTGTTGAGGAAGCGGGTAAAACTGATCATTCCGCTTTCGATGAACGCCCAAATGAATACGATCCAGTGCACAGATTTTTGGAATAAAGTATATTCTTCTGTATGGAGAGAAAAATTAAATAATAACCCTCAAAACTTTTGAACGGTTTAATTTAAAACCAGCACAAATTAATGGTATATCTGTACTCATACTTGATAGTGTTAAATTTCTGAACTGAATTGTACATTGGAAGTAACAAATTGATACAATGAAATCAACAGCACAAAAAGATATAAGTATTCATTAGAGAAATAACAATAATTTAGTACATGGCGAATTATTATTATAAAAACTAAGCACCAGTTTTTAAATTTCAATACACAGTACTACCAAACTAAAACCAAGTTTCTTCTATGTAGTATTAGTACTAAAGGGCTGCATGAACGATTTAAAAATCTGTGTGTACCTACACAATCTATATAGACTTCATAGCATGTATATAATTTTAATTTATTAATTAATTTGTATATTCTTTGTACTTAATAGTCTTTATTAGCTATTTTTGTTAAAGGAAGAATGAATCGTTATCAGTGAAAGTGTCAAGATTGCACGTTGGACGAGTTAGTTAAATGTGTGTGTGTGTGAAAGATTATAAGTGAACAGCGGTAAAGTCAGTTTAGTGAAAAAGAAATTTTAATTTTAAAGAAGAAAGGGCTTATCCAGGGAATATGGAATACTGAATAGTCTGGAAAGGTGTGTAAATGACATATTTTGGAGACCAGTATAGCAGAAATGTGAGTAGTGTTCAATTACAAAGAATCTTTGCTGCTGATTTACTTCAATTATGAAACTCTCTGAAAGGGAGGAAATGCATTCAGACATTAAAATAAAGAGCACAAAGATATGGTCCTTTATTCCTAAATACACCCTAGGAAATCCAATTTTCATTTATGGACTATTACTTTGACCCTTTTGAATCTGATACTGCTGCAACTTCTTTCAATCGTGATTTGGAATCTGGACTACATTATTATCACAATTTGAGGATAAATGCTTCCAAAACTAAGATATTGCTAGTCTGTTCTTAAAATCTCCGTTGCAGAAATCTTTAAGGCTAATGGTCAGATTTTGACATACTTAAAGTGTGACAAGAACCTTGGGCTTACATAAAAATGCAGGCACGTTATTCAAATTCAGCAGACACCTAAAAGAATAATAGATCACGGGGGGATCACACGATAAGAAAGCACAAGCTCCTTATATGGTACAAATTTAGCCCTGAACCGCTTTCTTCTAACAACTTTGTTTTAAATAATCGTTACTCTCACCGGCATCTAAATATATACGTACTGGGTTCCGTTAGTTCGCTAATATCTTCGTCTTTACTGGTGCTAGGTTGGGGATCTTCTTTAATAGTAACGCTTTTCGAAGTCGGTTCTTCAATCTAAACAAAAATAAACAAATTTTAGTCAATATTTTGTAATCTTAATAGTAAACTGTTTTTAAATAGCTTGATTTATCTCGACCAATTGTCAAGATACATATATTTCTCTACATAATAACAATAATAAGCGTGCTCATAAAAACTTAGCGTAGCACTTTTTACCTGGTCGCTAGTAGTACTTAGAGTAAGCAATTTATATACACTTTTTGATTTGACACTTTTTGTTTGTGAGGGTCAATTTTCAGTTGAAATGTTCCAGAACATGCATAGAAAGTTTATCACGTTCTATTCTTAAAATGTGTTATACTATTAGATGTCTCCCTGGCAGCTTTGGGAAAAAATCACTTAGCAATAAGGATCATGAAATGTGTAATTTTTCCTCTGCTGCTACATTTTTATTCTTTCAGAATTGTTTTACTAATGAATCGTTTGTAGGCAAGGCATTTTAAAGAGTGCAATAAAAAAACACACACAAAAAAGGGCACATCGACGGTGAGAGAGAAAAAAAAAGCGATTAATAAGCGACAGCGATTAAGGGTAATTAGTGACTCACTGTGGGGGGTGCGGAGAGCGGGGCAGACATGGTCGATCGCGCCGACTTTTTGCGAGCCAACGGCACGCTCGATCTACGTTTCATGCTCTTTTTGCGCTCCCTTAAAACGGACACCACGTCCGTTTTTATTGCGGCATTCAAAAACTATAAACCCAGAAAATCTTAACGTTCACACTTGACAAAAATGACACACTACTTCTTTAGGTCACTATACAAATCTGGTCAATTTAGTGCTTGGGTGTCTCAACTCTCTTGTTTCTCCTTCGTTAGTTAGAGGGCATTTCGGCACCCAAGAAAGAAATTGGCCGGGGTATACATATGTTACTATTAAATATCCTCGCATACTCATTGGAAAATATTAAAAGCTGACCAGAACATACAAATTATTGTTCAGGTAATATATTATATGTTGAACACACTCAGCAGGTTTTATTATATTATAATATTAGTAGAAAAACCTCTAAAATTTTGGAAAATATATAGACCATCCCTAAGTTCCTGGAAGTAATTAGAATTTATTTCAAGCAGTTAATGGGGTAATCACATCTAGTTCAAGGCGATACTAGATCTTCTAGTATCGAAAGGGAACATGAACAACTTTCTAGATTCTTTAAGAGTCATCAAGTCTCCTTGATTACATGGTTTTCAGTCAGTGAAAAAATAGTGCAATCTCAGATTGACTACAGAATTGTCAAGCTGGGGTGGTATAAGAGATTGCTACTTAAATAATCTTGAATTAATTCAAAAATTGATTTTAAAATTATTCATTAATAGGAACAAAACTTTTCCCCGCGTTATTTTATACAAAGAAGCAAATGTTTTTGATGTAAGGCAACTTTAATTCCTTGAATTTATCGTGTTGGTATATTAAAGAAAAACAGATTTAATTCTGAACATCAACTTTGCCCAAACGAGCATTACGATGGATTGTTGTTACTGACATACAAGATTTATCATGCTGTAAGTTTACCATTTTGAAAAATTGGTGTTCTTCCTACAATGTGTGTTATAAAGGATACTTTAAATGGAAAATATGTTAGCCTGGTAAAATTATTAAATTTTGGCCAGCTTTTTCGATTTTTACCCAAATTTGGCTTCAAATTAAAAAAAAAATGCGACTTACTTCTCCCATAGTTGGCTGATCCGATCGCTCGTCTTCATCTACAGTTTCCTCGGGCAGTAAATCCAGCTCATCATCGTCCAGTTCGTCAAACATATAGTAATCACCCGAACGAATAGCTATTTAAAAAAAATAATTAATTAACTAGTGGCACGGTTTTTGTAACGGCAGTATTTAAAGAAAAGCTTTTGTATAAATTCTCACTACACTATCGAATTTATTGAGAGCAATTAATTTTCCATTGAGTGATTTGTAACAAAACAGATGCCCATTAAGTGTATACAAAAACGTTTCTATTCTAAAAGCAGTGCGAGAGTTATAGACATTTAATTTTTGGGTTGTAATAAAAGAGCACGTTCATTCTCGTCACTGTGTCCTTTTATTACGCTAAAAACAGAAAAAGAAGCATGCCAACAAGCAATGTAGAAGAAACAATAATTATTGTGTTAAGTGCCTTACGTAAAACATAAAGTGCAAGTGTTTGATAATAATTAAAATAACCAATAATTTAAAAGTACTTTTTGAAAGTGGCGCTTATTCGTTTCCTTTTTTTTCCTGTGATAGTCTATTAAAGAGTTTGAAATAAAATTGAGCTTTGACTAACTACACTTGAAAATACATTGTTTGTTTCAGGTAATAAAGAAAAAATGTATAATTAATTTACCCTGTTTGAACGTTTCAGGTGGCTTTCTCCTGTACTTAGGCCTACGTTCTAAAACTGAATCTATAATAAAAAAATATAATCATATAATAAAGCATATGGATATGTACGCAGATATTATTAATTTATTTACACTGTACAGTGCCAAATATTATTTTTGGTGGGATATAATAAGTACATTGGACATATGGTTGGCAGTTCTTAAAATGCTGTTGGAGGTAAGATATGAGGGTAATTATGCATTTTTATTTTTACTTCGGGAATTTTATGGAATTTATTGCAATACTAAATGTACTTTAAGATGGTTTAGTAAAATAAGCATCTTAGTCGTTATTGAGTTCGGATTAATTGCCTCCAGGTATGTATTACTCCACAAAAGTCGTGAAAACGAAAAATATTTTGCCTCAACTGCCTGGAAAAATTAATTAATTACCGATATTTAAATAATGATTCTAGGCAGTTGACTCTCGTGATTTTTTTCGAAATTTCAGACGCTTTAATTAAAAATTTATCTCAATTGCTCGAAACCAGTTTTTGTTAACGCGAGTCAGGTTAGAGTCTTTGACGTTGCCAATAAAAGTATATAAATTTCAATACAATATTTTGTTGACAAACATTTCTTAACATCTGTAATATCAAGCAAAAAACCTCATATTCCGTGAATAAAAATAAACAAATATTTATCTACCCTACAAAATACAAGTAAGTGTTGTCATAAGTTAATGTTTCCAACCTTTTATGGAGTACTGTATATAGTGAATCCCATAGTTTTGTACCGTCCATAATTATCCTGAAATTTTCCCTTAGATTAAGAAACTCCCAACCAAATCACACTGAAGCAAAATATATACGCCGCCCCATCTACAAATGGGCACTCAAGCCAACCAAAACATCATTTAGGAGGAAATTACACTCGTGATGACTGAAATGCGACCTCGTCGAATAAGAAATGACACTTTGTCTCGGCGTGACCAAACTGCCCTGCATCCACGGAGGCCCGAGACTGATCTGGCGATGTACCGATGGCCCCCGAGGCGGTTCGCTGACCGCCTCCGCGTAAGGAGGCGCCTCGTCGTAAGGAGGAGGAGAAAACACCGGGAAACTCTCGTCCGGCGAAGGGGGACGGGGATTTAGTTCAGAATTCGGCGGTGACGAGAAGGATAATCGTTGCGGTTCGAGGTAACCCTCCAACGAACCGGTCATTACGGCGGAGTACGGGGAAGGTGGGGCTTGAGGTTGTATTAGGGTGGAGGAACGGGGAGTGAGTGGAGGCAGTTCCTCCTCCTCCTCCTCTTCGTCTTCTTCTTCGATGGGGGTGTGATAGCCGGTCGGGTTGGTTCCTTGGGAGGTGCAAGATGAAGTTGACGCGGTACGAGCCAGGGGAGGTTTCGCTAAATTATTAGGATGAGATGTGTTAGATGGTGTTTGGAATGAGACCAGTAAAATTTAAGATTAAAGAGTATAGTTTATGTTCTCTTAGTCACTTAGTAGATATAATAGAAAAACACAAGTCAAAGCCACAGACAAAGCGGGCTATTAAGTTTGTCAGTTTTTTGGTAAGCTGACAAGGGATTTACATCGCTAGTCTTACTACACCTCAAATATGTGTTAAAATGACTCTGATATCACATACAGTGCGTTTTTTTAATGCGGTAGATAGGATTTTACATGGTAAAATTTCAAGTGCAAGTTAAGTTTATTTTTACTAAGCCTATGCAGACCAAAATTCATATAGGCAAAGTTTGGGTCTCTAGAAACATAACAAGCTTTAGTTTCTTCTTAAAAACTTGCTAGATTTTCAGAAAAATCAAATTTAATCTTAGAAAACAAACACGTTTTCATAGCCTTGTATATTGATTTAATACCAGCTATTTCATCATAACACTGACAATGTCGAAAAGGTGACTTAAATGATGTCAAAAACGAAATTTATTTAACAAATTAAGCATTTAATTTTAGTAAAAATAAATCCATATAAAAAAAATAAAGAAATTAAATTAATAATTTGTATTTTAATGCTTTTAAGCAGCTACTTCAGGAACAAATTACATCACATTCTTTTAAGGACCGTAAATTTGACGAAGGGTTTTTGTTTACTCTTAAAAGAAATCTTTCTACTACATACTTTCTAATTGATTTGCATAGAACTGGGCGATCTGGATATAAAAGCCAGTAAATACATTTGCCCTTTCCTGGTATGAGACTGATACAATCTTCAATCTTACTCCAATCGTATAAACAAGAGTCATTTTTTAATCAATAATTTTAAAAAATTAAGCTTTTATTTGTTGTTATGTCAAAACATTTGACAACTAATGAATGTCTGTAGCCGGTGGTCATGTATTGTACGGGGTATTTCAAAAGAGCCCATTTTTAAATTAATTTTTAGAATAAATTTAAGCATTTTTATTCTAAGAGCTGAGAGTAGTATGCTGCTAAGAGCCCAAACTTGGCCTGTGTCAATTTTTATAACTACAGTAGAAATGTGCCTAACATGCACTTGACATTTTAACATGTAAAATCCTATGTAACGCATTAAAAAAACGCACTGTATATGCTACTGTGTAAAATACGAGATATTTTTCATACACGTATATATCTTATAGTGTACTAAAAGAATATCATACACAAAGAAATCTAGAAAAAATTAGGAAATGCATTAACATATATAAAACAATAATTATACCAAATAAGATATACAAATAAAAAAATCGAGAATACAAATTTGTTTAAAACTAAACAACGATTTAAAAAATTAAAACAGTGGTGTACTTTTATGAACGCCATTGCTAAAAATTATTTTTTTTCTTCATTAAACCAAAAATAAACGTTTATTTAACTATCGTATGTTGCTTGGGTTGTATCCACTACATCAGAATTTTTAGATTTACTATAAACAAGTCATGTATTTCTGAACCCTTGTAGAAAATTTTCTGTTTGACTGTCTTAAGTAAATAGAGTTGTGTTATTGGGTAAGCCCCTGATTTTGAAAAATGGTTTATTTTAAATTTCTAATTAATAAAATATGTGTATAAAAATTATTCAAAGTTTTGAATGAAATTTAAAGAGACGAGTTTTTAAAAATAATTGATAATTGTAGGGAAATGTTACCAAAATAAGTAAAACTTCTTATTTAGAGTGTATGAAGTTTTAGTATAAGACATCATACCCTGATAGAAGGATTCTGAAAGAAGGATTTTAAATAGACGATAGAAGAAGGAATTAACTGCGGCAAACTGGTGTGTGTAGAGAGAAATTTGATACACAACAATAATACACCCCTCTTCTGTGACTTTAACTTGGAGAGTATATTAAGATGAGCCATTTCTCATTTGTTAAATGTTTGGCCATAAAAAATTATATTACATTCATTATAATTTTAGTAAATTACCGTTTAAAAAATATATGGACAATAAAAAAATTCTGTTAAGCCACCAAAAGTATATTGCATGACATTTAAGAGAAAAAAAATACAAAATTTTATTATTCTTAAAAACTATCTAGAAATATGCTAATTAAACATTCAGTATCTAAATCTCATAATTTAAAGACAACATTAAAATTGCCTTTTGCAATGCTGTAAAAAAAATGTCGGTTAATTGCATTAATGGGTTTAGTCGAAAAACTACCACCAATTTATCTGAATATACCAGCAAAAATATGGTAAAGTTAATCCATGCATATCTTTATGTCAACAAATACGAAAGATATTTAAATGCTTACTAAAAGAATTACTCATTTAAATAAAATACTAATGAATGTATTATTCAAAATATTTAAATATTAGCTGTTTTCAGTAGTTACTAAGTTATTAAACATGTAATGTGCGATTATAATAATAAAAAAAGAAAACCGAACTTTCAGAATGAAGTAGTCAACGTTAAAGAACTAATATCAGAAATTCAATTTTTATAATTCAAAGAAGAGAAGTGCAATAGCCCATTCTGATCATAACAAGGTTTGATTTACGCAGTCATAAGAAGAAAATAGGGCTGATCTCTTATAGAAACAATACCCAAGTGTATGTCATCAAAAAATAAAGTAAACATTTACAAGAAAAGTCATTTTTCTTATTTACTTAAATATACAGGGTTTAAAAGAATTTTGAATAAATTACTATACAGTGCTTTCATTTCAAAACGATACACCCTTAATAACTTTCTTAAAAGAAAAAAAAAAACACGTCAAATTAGATATACAGGGGGACGTTTAATTATGCATTTACTGAAGTTCTGTCAATCACCTCCTCACCTCCAGCTAACCTCACTTTAATATGTCAAATAGGAACCCCCATCGTGTGATATTTCATAATAAGGAGCGTAAAATTCTCTATTCAACGGTATCAAAAAAAATGAAATCGGTAAATGTGTAAGCAAATAGTTAGCGAAAATATCTAGAAATAATGAATATTTTATTTACGCCAAACTTCGGTATGTCAAATGGCTACCCCATTGTGTGATACATTATTTTAAAGGGCATTCATTATGCTATCAATGGTTGTAAAAAAAAAATAAAATTGATTGACCAAGAAGCAATTAAATTGTAAATCGGTAGAGTAGAAAAACAAATTTAATTAGTTTAACAAATTTATTTTATTAAATGTTAGCAAGAAAATAAAAAAGCCTATTTTCAAACTCCTTACGAACATTGGCAAGGGTCTGTCCGCTAATTTCTTTGCATTCTTGAAATATTCTATTTTTTAAATTCTCAATACTCTCAGGTGCGGTTTTATAAACTTTGCTTTTTAAGTAGCCCCAAAGAAAAAAAGTCTAGTAGGGTTAAGTCCGGAGACCGCGCAGGCCATTCGATTGCAATCCACTTTTCTCGAAAATTTTCATCAAGCCACTCTCGAACTACCAAAGTGTAGTGCGCGGGAGCTCCATCCTGCTAAAAATTTATATTATTTTCATTCAATAATGTATAGCACCACGTTGATCTGCTTGATTTTCCATACATTGAATGATGGAAGGGTATATTGCATTTTCTAAAAGGTTTAAATAAATTTCGCCAGTCAAATGTTCTTCCAAAAAAAATGGCCCGATTATTTCATTCCCATAAATTCCTGCCCAAACATGAATTTTTTGGGGATATTGGGTATGGCCTTCCCGAAAAACAAGCGGATTTTCATTATCCCAGTATCTGCAGTTATGTCTGTTCACCAGGCCATTTAAAAAAAAGGCGATTCGTCACTGAAGCAAATGTTGTTCAATAAATGGGGATCGTCGTCAATTCGCTGGCACATCACTTCACAAAATTGAATTCTCCTATCAAAATCATCTTCTCCGAGTTCACGAAGAATATGAATTTTATAAGGAAAGAACTTATTTTTTTTTTAAACTTTATGTACGGAACCAGTGGAAATATTTGTTAGTTTTGTGGCCTTTGGTATAGACAAAGTTGGATCCATAGCAAATTGTTCTAGTACTTCAACTTGGCATGCTTCATCGACAACTCTATTTTTATATTTTTTCTTATTGCAAATCCATCCCGTCTCTTCAAATTTTCGTATCAATTCTAATACGTATTTATGGCTCACGTTTTTATCTTGATACCTTTCATTAAATGCTCTCGCGGTTCTGCGAGCACGCCGATCTTGAGCTCCATAAAGGAAAATTATTTCTATTCTTTCGGCTAGCGTATACACCATTTTATTAACTCACTGTTTTAACTAAAATTGAAAAATTGCACGAGTCAAACTGACAGTTTTAACAATAATAAATCACCTGCCTTTTAAACGCCTTAAAAATGTAAGGTATTGCAGTGTTTTTTTGTACCTATTAGGTAGGTTTTGCAAAAAATATAAGTAAAATAAATACACATACAAAGTTATAAGACTGCAAAGATTTTTGCAAAAAAATTGAAGACACTCTTTTTTCTCGCAAATAACGGTACACATTCTTTACTTAAACTAATAAATAATTTGCTTGAACTAAATGTACTGTTTGTTACCACACATTTTAACTTCTAAATTGCTTGTATTTATTTTTTTGATGATCTATTATAAAAAAATGTAAGAATTTTAAAATGATGTAGGTACCACAGTAAAAGTATTAATTTAAAATACCAAAGTTTGGCGTAAATAAAATATTCATTATTTCTAGACATTTTCGCTAACTATTTGCTTACACATTTACCGATTTAATTTTTTTTTTGGTACCGTTGAATAGAGAATTTTACGCTGCTTACTATGATGTATCACACGATGGGGATTCCCATTTGACATATTAAAGTGAGGTTAGCTGGAGGTGAGGAGGTGATTGACAGAACTTCAGTAAATGCATAATTAAACGTCCCCCTGTATATCTAATTTGACGTGTTTTTTTTTTTTTAAGAAAGTTATTAAAGGTGTATTGTTTTGAAATGAAAGCACTGTATACTCTTAACTTTTCGGATCTCGTCTATTATGTCATCATTTATCTAGGCGACATTGATTCAATTTTTTTTGATTCAATGTTTTTTAGAAGCATAATTTGACGTTGTTAGTGTCTATAATATCAGAATGGATTGGCAATAAAGAATATTTTTATATGTATCTTAACGATTAAATATATTTAGCCATTTTTTGTATGTTAAAAAAGTATGCATGAATTAAACATTACAAAAAATTACAAATAATTTTATGCCTTTTAGGCCCGTTAATAATACCTTGAATCTTCTGCTGGTTGGCCTTAATTCGATCCATTTTCACTTTTATTTTCTCGAGTATTCGGTGTTCCTCCTCCACTTGTTCGTCCATACGTTTCGATCTCATTTCCTCAATCAATTCGGCGCCTGAATAAGAACAAAATTTTCACACAAATTCTTATTTTATAATAATGCGTAGTGAATTCACCTCTGGACGCTAAAATAGTCGTGGCTTTGGTATCGTTGATCATGTGGAAAAAGTTATAGCTTTGGAACAGTCTCTTTTGCATAATCAATAAACCGAAACACAAACCGTCCCAAAACAATCCCAAATACTCTCTGGGCACTTTGCACTGGCTAGTACTGGGCAACTCGGCGATTTCCTCGATGTTGCCGAACTTTCTGACGCAACCTATACCGAACAGCATCAGCCAATGACATTCACCGGTATATTCATGTATGAATACGCAACCCAACAGTTGGAAAAATGCTTTTATGAGGATTACCGTTACGTTGTATCCTAGTAGCCAGTTCCATCTGTAAAGTACAATTAATGATTAAATATTAATGAGAAAAAAGTCAACACTCGGCTTGGTTTAAATTATTTAACACTAAACTCAAGTAGATTCAAGAACATTTAACATATTAAAAGAGATCACATTACACGAAAACGTCTGTGGCATAACTGAATGTTCTTGCACCCAGCAAATAAAAAGGCAGACCAAGGTTAAATATTTAGGTGTTATTTTGGATGAAAATCTAAAGTGGCACCACCGTGTTGAGTATATTTCCACTCGAGTTCGGAAACTTAGTTACAAATTTCGTTAATTAAGACAATTTATGCAAAAAAAGACCCTTACGACCATTTATCAAGCTCTGGTTGAATCAATTATAAACTATGGGCGGAACAAGTAAGACCATCCTGAAACCTCTTATAATTACCCAAAAATATGTTCTGAAGGTAATGTTTAACAAACCAAAATGCATTCCTAGGATATTTTATTTAGAGAAGCTAGATTGTTGCAAGTAAATCAAATTTACTTGAAAGCAGTGGTTAGGCTTCTGTGTAAGAATTTACACTACTTGCATTTCATATCTCAGAATCAGAACACTAGACAAGCTTTAAATAAGAATGTAACTATCCTAAAGACCACAAAAACTAAATGTCAAAAAACTTTAACATATACCTCAGCAAAAATCTATAATCAACTAACCCGTAGAACTCAGAAATAGACCCTATAACAAAATTAAAAGTAGAATCCACGACTGGATATTAGATGATAACGTCACTTGGTTAGTATGATACACATAGTACTGCTTATTTTTCTTCCTGTTATTTTCCCTTTCTTTCCTCTAATTTAATTTAATTCTATTTTATTTTTTGAAACACTTTTGTTTATACATTATTTTCTTAAAAATTGGTTTTATTTTAATTAATTAATTTGGATAGACAGAAAATGCACACACAGTATTTTTAAAATACCATTGTGCAATGGGTATTCTTAGCGGCTAAGCAGTTGTTATTTTGTAATGTTATAATGTATGAATGTATTATTTGCTGAATATATATATTAATATTATTGGAGGCTCTGTTTTCATTGCTACACTTACTTCTTTATAATTTCCTTGATTGGTCTCAAATACATGTCCGATCCCTCCCATAGGAACAAAAACGTTCCGATAAGGTAACCGACGGAAAATAGGTTCGTTCTATTCGTTCCGGCCAAAAACACTACTGCCAGGGTTATGTAGAATAAACTACATAAGAGACACCGTTTCGCAATATCCAAATAAGATCTAAAAGAGAAATAGTACAATTATTTATATAATATTCGAACTTTGATAATGTTGGCCTTAATCAACCATTACTAGTTTAATTTTTATCTTACCGGCAGTAAGTGATAAAATCAGGCACGGGATTCTCGAACGTCTTATCTTCGGCCAAATGGATGATGCTTTCGTTACTGCCTCCCGCATAATTTTGCCCAGAATATCGACTTTCGATTCTAAACACCACCCACTGCCTCGAGATGAAAAATAACAGCAAAAAGTCCCATATTAATCTATTGGCGTTCGGTTGGTACTTGTCGTTCATTAGAAATGCCCACTCTTGTAGCCTTATGTACATCGGATTTGAATTCCACGGGTATTCTATCAGAGAATTTGTAGTTATGGAACGGCCTCTTTATAATTCAATTTACTCACGAAAATCAATGAATGTATGTACTTAGTAGTTTAAAGTGTGGTAATAAAATTCATGATATTTTGTTAATTATTACTTCAAATATAATTTAACCCACACATTTCCTGTTACAGTTTTTTAGTCTAAGTCCTTTATATAGGGAGGATAATTAGGTTAGTGAATTGCAGTTTTGTATTCAAGAGAAGGGTGCAAAAAATTGATTCGGTATAAAGATTTAGTCAGTTACCTTTAAGAGAACTGTCACACATTTAAAACTAGGTCAAAATATATCGAACATATCTAATGCATAGAAATTGATGACATAAAATTGTTTGACTTACCTATACAAAGTGTAGGTGGCAACCCGATTGCCATAAAGTATTGAATCGGCAATAAGATTGCCGTAAACAGTACGTAGAACACCCACACTTTGGAGAGGGTGCTTCTCTTTAACGAGTATAATGCTACAAGCCAAATGGCGTAAAATACTGCATAAAGGTCCATCCTTATGGCTATTACGGCCACTGTAGCCATAAAACTTATCTAAAATGATGTCAAGTTAAACATATTAATATTATTATTTGCAAATAAAGTGGTAATTTGTACTGGCGACCTTTTGCATGCAAATCGTTAATTAAGAACTAATACCTTTATTCATTCAACTGTAAAAATAACAGCAATTTTACTGTTAACTTCCCTACCAGTTTTAGCGGGAGCAATTAACTGATCCTAATATCAATACATCGTTTTTTGACCCTAATTTTCCTATGTATGTGAAAGGGGATATAAGTTAAAAACATTGATTTTGAACATTTAATTTTAAAAAAAAATTATGCCCTTATAGGCCTTTTTTTAGTAAATTATAAAAGGCTTAAACTTTTTGTAGGAAATTTTAGTATAGAAGCTCCTGTATACAATCAATCTTCAATTATAGTTGAAGAAACATTCAAGGAATCCCAGGATTCAAGAATTATCCCATTTTTTTATTAACATACGCTTAGATGTTGGCTGATTTACAATAGATTAATCATTTAATTGACTGCAGGCATTTCTGTGATAAACCTTCCAATATCTTATCACCTACTGCAAGAATTTTAATGATTTATTCAATTAAGAATGTTCCAGGGAATCCGCGAATCAAGAATCACAGCACTATTCTGATCACCAAGTGAAGATTTATTAGAAGTGAATGATTTTATTCAGTACCTGCATTCCTGTAATAAATTTTCTAATATCTCATGATATAATAAGCCTTTATTTCCAACAGGCAACTTGCCCAATAACAGGAAACAGTTGCAAAACAATGAAAAATATAGTTAAAAAAAACACACACAAACAAACCTAAAAGAATGAAAAGAAAAGAAAAAGAGTAAAGTAAAGTCACATTCTCAAAAGTTATCCAAAAAATTAGAACAAATAACTATTAATATGATATAAAAACCCAATTATAAAAGTTTAACAAAATAATCACATATTCAACAAAATTAAATTAAATTAACTGCAATATACCTACTAACTATAACTTAAACACATGGGCCCTAATCCCAAGAGTAATGATCCACCAAGATATCGATAATCACATGAACCGGAGAGAAATTTATATCGCACATGTGACAGATCCGATTAAATATAGCGCATATTGTATATAGTGGCGATTTCAACAGGATGTTAGTAGGAGGCTTTGGCAGAAAGAATGTTAGGGGATGTCTAGCATTAAGCCTAGGCACTATGAAACGTACACCAGAAAGAATATGGAATAAAGAATGATATACTGCAAAATCAATTTTCCCTATACCGTATGACTCATATTTGTTTTTTAAGATTTTATAATTAATGGGGTCAAAGTTGATAGGTCTACAAAGATGTAAAAGGCAGGTATATGTCTATCCAGAGCATTATATAAATTCAAGGTAAGTTTGAGTAAGTTGATCTTTTTTAAATATTCCGAATTGGTTGTCATATAAAAATTGACAGATAAAGACACAGTTCTTGAATTAGTTACATTTTTATTAGGTCCATTTTTGTGTAAAGGTATTGCGATTTCTGTTTTTAGGATATTCTTTTTCATACTTTTCCCTCAATTTACTTTAATTTTTCTTAACCCTATTCATACCAAATTGTATCTAATAGTTGTACGGAAACTTTTAGGTTTGTCCTAATTTCGTATAATAATGTATTTTGCAAGTTATCATAGTGCGGAAATAGTGTTTTATATAAAAAGCAATCGTATGCATTTTTGTAATCTTTTTTTTTTAAATAAATTTGACTATTTCCTAATACCTAATAAATGATTCTTGTTAAAAGGAACTTCAATCAAATTAAATATAATTACAATATCAGAACAACTAAGTTACAAAAATGAGGATGATTTCATAAACGTTTGAGCAAAATTTTTTTTTGCTATACAATAATCTTAAAATGACCATTGGCTCATAAAAATATTATGCAGTTTTCATTATATTCTTCACTTCTTCTTATATTTTCTTCATTATTTATTATTATCAATATGCATTATATTCAGTAGGATCTTAATATGAAATATTATCCTTACTTCGACTCCAAACTTGAAATAAGCGTAATTCGCCAAATACTTCAGCATGTCCTTTAAGCTCCTGTCGGCATGCACTCTGGTAATTCTCGGGAACATAAAGAAAGCCCTAGTGGTCGGTTTCCCCCTGGCCAACTTGTAATAATACTGCCTGACCAAAATCACTGAATACAGGGTCACTATTAAAATATAAATTATGTTCCACTTGACCAGACTGGGCACGGATCGGCCCACTTCATCGGACTTTTCGAACCCCAACCAAGGCATGTTATTCGATATATAAGTATTGTTTGGGTCCTGTAAAACACACTCTCTTAAAAATATATAAAATCAAAAATTGTAAAATCCACTTACGGCTTTACAAGTAACATTCCACCATTTCCCCGGAGTGATATACTTGATCTGATACAACATCCGGGCCAATAAAAAGAGCGACACCAGAACCGAACTTGAATAAATCGTGAATAATTGTACGGCCCTCCCGAGGGTAAACGACAAGGGGATCATAAAAATTAGGATGAAGTATAAGGCGCATTTGTCGTATACGCACAGAAGCATGGCGAAGAACAGCACTATTCTTCCCATGTGGATTTCCAGGAACAAATACGTTAGGTTTAGGATTTTGTGCATCCTGGTCACCCATCTTTCTAGGACCGCTTTAAATGTTATATCTGTTGAAGAAATTGAGCTGAGTTAGTAAGTATAGGATGTATTGAAATCGAATATGTGGTTTACATTACATTATTTTATGTTAAGTACCACTTATTTTAATAATAATTAGTAGTCGAATGCACTCCTCTAAACAGGGTGACCACGGTAACTTTGGCAAAAATTGTAGGGTAGGTAGGGACGCCATAGGCAAGTATTTTGAGCATAGGAACCCATGTCCGGAAAAGCCCCCGTTCGGAGATGGGGCTGTTTTAAAATTGGACCCTTTGCGGCCCAACGTACACGAAAAGTTTTTTTTAACTTTTTCTGAATACCATGTATAGTTTGTCAAATGTCAGGTTGACTTTGAAATCGTTTATTTGGCGGTTAAGGAAGTAATCACGATTTATATCCGCACTATGTTGTGAATTGAGCGGTTGTTTTAAAATTGAAATTTTTGCGCCAGATGGGAAAGCAATAAGGCAATCCTGGCAACCTATCGTACACGAGCCACAAATTAAACGCTTTAGTTTAAAAACAAAAAGATGTAATAATTGCAATAAAGCTCTCCACAAAAAATACCGGAGATAACTCATAAAACTAAAATTATTAAAATAAAACTAGTCTTAAAATAACTGTCAGTCAGGTTGAAGTTTCCGTCAAAAATGTATGGTTGTCATTGACAAAAAAAATACATGGTGTTCAGAAAAAGCAAAAAAAAACTTTTCGTGTACGTTGGACCGCAAAGGGTCCAATTTTAAAACAGCCCCATCTCCGAATGGGGGCTTTTCCGGACATGGGTTCCTATGCTCAAAATACTTGCCTATGGCGTCCCTACCTACTCTACAATTTTTGCCAACGTTACCGTGATCACCCTGTATATGGTAGCGTTTTAAAATTAATTTAGTTATTGTAAAAAAATTAAATAATACTTCACAATTTACATAGTTAGTTGAAATGTCCATTTTACAACTGAGGAAAAGTCTTTTTTATATTTGATGATTTGAATTTTAGATTTAGTTTCATAGAATGGTTAACATGCTGTCTTACTTTGTAATCTCTATAATACACATGCAGTATGTATGGAAAAGAAATCTAATGTTTTGTATACAATATTTGCCTAGAGTATTTTTTTATATATGATTTTTAAAATGTAATTCTGTATAATTAGAAGCAGATAAAGTGAGTTTTTGAACAGGCCTCCTCACACAATTATTCCGTACTTTATAAGGGATTCTACTGAAACTTCATATAAATATATTAACATGTTTTGATTAAGGTGATATTTTGACAACTTCTAAGTCTTCGTTTTCTAACTTTAGTAATGCAAAATTAGGTTAAGAACTATCTCAAATCATTTAATTATTCACTATCGAAATATATTACTTACTTTCAAAATCGCTTAATTCAAATCTGTACGTTGACGACGTAGGATCATCTTTTTCACTTCTCTCAATCACCGCTCCGCCTTGCAGTGAGCTCTGGTTCAAGTCGTCATCGTCTGCTTCCTCCTCCTCGTTTATAATGCTCGTATTTTTAGGATCTGAGAGCACCATAAAATCGTTGTGGAAGTAGTGTAATTGAACAACGGTTATTATAACAAAGAACGTCGGGGTAACCAGTCGAACAAAGAGCTGTTTAGTCTCGAATTTCTCTAGACCTATATCCAATTGTCTATAAAATATGAGAATGGTTAATAGTGCTTGATTCAGCTCTCTTAATATGAACTTACTGCTCTTTTTCGACGTGCAAGTACTCTGTCCAATACTCAGGAAAGTTGTCAAACTGGTAAGTGTATGTTAGTACAAGTACTAACATGGAGAATATGATGACTACCAGCCAAAATCCAAACATCATTTTACGCCAGATAGTGAAGGATAACTGCAAAAAACAATGACTCATAAATTAAAATCTGCTGTTGTGTGTGCCCCTCGGTTATAGTACCTGGAAGGACAGTATAAAAATCAAGAACAACGCCATATAGAAAATCCGAAACCCGGTCATTCTTTGGCCGGTAATCGCCACGGCAAAGAGCGTTATCGCCACCACCCATATCCAAAACTTGGTGAGGAATTTCTTCAGGTAGCCCCCCACAACGTCCATGATTTTCGTTTCCTTTTTCTTCGATTCATTGTTGGCACCTGCAAGGTAACAATCCACCTTATTTTTTCTGTTAATAAACATTCGAAATTCAAATATAAAGTGACCTGTAATGCGGATTAAATATTAAAAAGGCTTTTTATTTAAGGCTATCGCGTGTTTCCGAACGTTTATTTGATGCAACGATAACAAAATAAATAGAAAATCGGTGTAAAATGATAAGAACTCAACTATTTATATAGACGGCTAATATTCAAATTAATACATCAACTAATTTAAGTGTGTCTTCTAGGCATTATATATTTATAATACTAAATCAGTTTTTAATTTTCAACTGACTAGAAGAAAATACTTTATTTATTCCAGGAAGTTGGTTTTACCAGATTTTAACTGCCTGGAAAAAAATATTTTTTTAGTCTTTTAAGTGACTATATATAAAATTACAGGAACAAGATGTTATAAAACTAAAGATTCACAAAGTAATTTTCTCATTTTATGATGTGTTATATACGAAATTATGAAGACATAATTTCTTTAATATTCCACTAGCATGTGATTTTATTTCTGATACTGCTTTTGCTACTTGACCCATGAATGACATATTAACGTAATATGGTTCTTACCTGACGTAGCGGCTCCCACTGTCAACTGTAGAGGCGCCACCATATCAGCGAGAGCACTAGACTGTTTCTCGAGCAACCTCTCTTGCATATACTGCCTCAGCGTAACCCAAAACATACAAGTGTACAAACACTTGACCAACAAGGGATTGCAAGGCAAAACGGCCACTTTTAAAAATCCAATCTGGGCCAAATTGATATTCTGTATCTTCGAGGGAAGCTCTTCCTCCGTTAGGTTCATGGAGTAAATGTATGCGGATAACAGGAGGAACCAGGCGTAGAACACTAGAAAAGGGCTGGAGCGGAGCATCGATTTCCTTTGATTCGGTACGAGCCATATTAGGTTGGCCCATATTAGTAAAACGAACGTTAGCCAACTGATGTAGGTTATGCTCCAGGCCTAAAAATAAGGAATTTTCTTGTTTAAAGAAGTATAATTTAATCTGAAGGAATATGTCAATGGGTGTATAGTATGGTTTTGAGTGCATTGTCTTTCAGGTGATTGATAAAGGGTAAAAATCAGGGAATTTGTATCGACCTAGATCTGGTGTTCCTCAAGGTGGACACTGACAAACTCAATTCAACTTCAATTTGTTTATTAATGACATAGAGCAATAGATTACATTATATCTTATAAGTATCTAAAGTTTGTAGATGACAGGAGATTCTGAAGCTGATACAGGCAGGGTTAATTGCTTTTATTCTTTTCATACCTACTCGTTCTTAATTTCCTTAAATTTTTACGTTAGTTTATTTAGAAATCAACACATGATTGACGTATTTTGTTCTATAAATGGTAAGTAAAACTTAAAAATGTTAACTTTGGTAAATGATCTGGAAGTTTTCTTTGTTTTTGAGATCATTATAATGCAATGGAAAATCTGGGTTTTATTTAGGTTAACGCGTTATTTTTCACTTTCATTTTTAATAATTTTATGCTATTTTTTGGTAAAATCTTAATTCAATTAGAGTATCCTCTGTGGTTTGGTCTCCATACTTTGCTGTACATACTGATAAGTCATAAGGAGTTAAAAGAAAATTCATAACAGTTTTGCAACTTTAAATTTGGAAATTGAATTCATGATGTCTGTTTTGTCTATAAGATTATTAATTGACTGTCCAGCTTTATTTGAGCAGACTCTTAGTGTGAATTAAGGTTAGGTACCATGGAACAAATTATGGAATGCACAGTCCATTGGGTTGATCATTAAATTTTCTGAGTCGACATTATTATCTTGATCCATTTTGAGGATTAATCAATAAATTTAAAAGCAATGGAACAGGAGATTATAATATTTATTGTTATATGAATTTGATATTTAATTGTATTTGCCATTGTCTATTTTATCTACTAAATTCTAAAAGTAGTTCTAGACTCTTAATAATGGTTAGATTCCTAAAATGTATAAAGTGGTTTGATTGTTTAGTTGAGTTATTTGTACATGGATAGTGCCACTTTATTGTAAGCTTTGTTTACTTATATGTCAGGTGTTTTGTGTATGTTATGGTAAGTTTTTGTTGAATTCTCCTTTTTTCGGGTTACATAATTTTAATTATTGTTTAGGTCTGATGATGCTCTAGTCGAGCGAAACATGTAACCTTTGTAATTTTATTAAATGTATTTGTGATGCTGTAGATTTCGTGTTTTTACCTTTTATAAAAGTGTATGACCAGCATCTTTGAGATAATGGATGAATTTTTCGAGTTATATGTATGTAGATTTTTGTTAAATTTTTAATGGAGTTCTTACATTTTTTGATAGTAAATAAATTAATCAAATCTTACAGGAAAGCGCACGAGTAAAATTACTTTATTAAATATATCTAAATTTGACTTTGAATAACATTGAATCGGTATGACTTGAACGGCCACATACTAACTTCTCTGACTTTATTTCTATATTTCAATCTTGTCCTCCCAAGTAACCTTAAAACTGATATGAGACAAAATCATCCAACCGATACACCAATTTCTCTGGAATGATTTACTATTTTCCCCGATTTAACCTTCAAATAACCTTAAACTAATCTCTGTGTGATTTAAGACTTACCATCATAATAATATTCGTTCCCAAATACGATACTCTAATGATAATTTGCAGAAGATTCTCGAGGAAGTAAACCAAATTCTCTATAAGTGTTGGCTGATAGTTTTCTTCTAAGTTACCTGTGCAATGATAGTTAAATATAATCGATACAAAAATTATTATTAAAAAAAAATATATTTTACCCATTTCATCCATTGGAATATCCTCGGGATGTTCCCCGTCCACTGTAACGCTTCCAGTGGAATCTTGCATGATGGCGCTCCGTTTACTGGATCCATATCTTCTTGTAGGGCTGACACCTTTGATCAACTATTAAAAAATATAATTTTAGACTATTAAAGGGAAGGGCAAACTTTTCAGTTAAAGATCTTGGTGCGAAAACTGTATTGAATGAAAAAAAAATAAATTCAAGGAACGAATCATCGCACAAAGATCTCCGTTTGGAAAAGTGTAAAAGTTACTTGCCCTGGCATTTGCATGAAAAAAAAAGAGTTAACCTTTAAATCTACCATCACCCGTGACATAAAAGCAATAACGAAGCAGTAAAAGAAAGTGAAAATACATACGGGGGTGTCCTCTCTCGCGTCTGATTCGTCAGAAATGCGTCGTTTTGGATCCTAGAAAAAACCAGCAGCAGCCAGGCTTTAAAGCGCATTTAAACAATAAAAAATAAAATAAATATATTAAGGATTATTATAAGCGTAATGAGTGTAATCGGTTCTTATTTAAAATTATTTACATTATTATTGTATATTCTGTAATATGATTCATTCACCACTTAGTGTGTCTTATTCGTCAAAGATTAGATAAGAGTCTTTATTTCTCGCTTTCCTTGAATTAAAAAAAAATCATGAATTGATCCTTGTTGAGTAAAACAGATACTTATAGGCACGACTGGCCAATTGCTTTTTTGAGTACAAAAGGACCTACTGATTAAGGTGCAACAGAAAATCATAGGCAAAACCTAAAAAAAATTACATTACACTCAACACTTTTTGACCAATTCAGTACAATTCTGGTCGAATTCTAGTTAGTATCAAAAGAAGAAGAAGAAGAAGAAGAAGAAGAAGAAGAAGAAGAAGAAGAAGAAGAACGCTCTCCTATTTTTACATATCGCACATTGATTTTTGCAGCCGTGTTTTATGTAAATAATTTAAATGAATAAATTGCAAAGCAAAAAAAATCGATTACATCTAAATGCCTTGTAAAAGTCATGCAAAAAAAATATGCAAAGTGCAGACTAGAGCCGCTTACTCGCACTTTTCTCCCTGCACTTTGCCACCTGTGTTTAGTAATAGTCGCGGAACGCATTAGTTGTTTCTTCGTAACCTTATCGGAGAGCTGCCGGGAGAGTTTCCCTTGAAAACTGCCCTCCAAGCGGGAAAACGCGCCCTGCTTCTTCTGAGACTACAATAATTCGTTAATATTCAAAATTTTACTGCAGGTTAGTTACACCAGTAAAAGCCACCAAGTTGGTTCGGATGCGTTATATGAACAATAAAAGATGCGGTTAATTATGTCAGCAAACATATTGGCATGAAACAATTAAGGGAGTACTTACTTCAGGTTGTAGTAAAGCCTTTGATTCCAGCACTAGTATATAGAAGAGCCAATAGAGGGCGAAAGGATTAATGTACGAAGCCCATTCGGTTTTTTCAAAGTTAAAAGTGCGCGGATCGGTTTCATTCGTAATGTCACAATATGAAACTCTTAAGGGGGTCAGACCGAAATATCTGAAACATTAATGAATTCAAGTATCAACAAAATTCGCCTCTACCTACACTCCTTGTAAAGGATTACAAATACCAAGTTTATACGAGCAATTAAAGCACTTTAGAGGTTAAACCAGTTTAGAGATAATTCAGTTTGGCCAGTGTTTACGTGAAAGATTCCACCTGAAAGTAAAACAGCTGTTTACCATTGCCAACTTAGGAATTAAAAAAAAAATAAATTGGTTGAGCTAACTAGTTAGTTTATTACTTGAAAAATTGATTCGTTAAAGTAAAAAGTGATAACAAAATGGCAAAAAATTAACATCTAACCTTAAAATATCTATTTATAATTTTTTTTAAATCATTTAAGCACATTTTTGGTGGTAGCATTGAGACTTAAATCGGTTGAGTGATGACAGATGTTTACATGGTGTTTTAAAACTTTATTTAAATCGATTTAAGCTAAACCGGTTTACGGGTATTTATACATGCGAATTATGTTAAGCCGATTTCCACTAAACCACTTTAAGGTGCTCGTATAAACTTGGTAAATGATTAAGTTCAAATAAAATTACCAAACAGTTTTACCACTAGCAGATACTAACATCGAAAATAAAGAGTTTTGGTTAGTGATAAAATTATTTCATAATTTGAGTGTCACACCAAAGATGCCAACCATGTTATTATTCCAATATAAAAAGGTCGATATATTAGTTTTCTTTTTGTGTTGGGCTCAAGAGCTTACATCACTATTAATAAATCTGCTGAGCTTGTATTCGATTTGCTGGCAAGTGGCCTTCTTAAAAAAATGTTTATTAGGCAGTTTGGGTTTCTGTTTCTGTAAGCATCGCCTTTAAAAAATAAAGTTAATAATAGTAGTTGTCTCGCGGAGCCCGTTTTATAATCATTACATTTTATCGATTAATTTCGTTCTTTAAATAAATTAATCTTAGTGTTTTCATTGCGTCCTGAATCCTGTATATTCCAACAGGTTATGGGCCCAGGAGCGCTAAAATAAACTGAAAGGGCGTGAAAATTATTCGGTGTGGAAGTTCCAAATGAGTGCGTTATTAAAGTTAGACAGACTTTGGAACTGTGTTACTGGAGAATGGGCTGCGGATGCTGATAGTGCGACTAAAGCGCGACGTGAGGAGAAAGCCTTGTCAAAAATAATTCTTTCTCTGGATAAGTCGACGTTTCCGCACGTGATGCAGGCCGAAAACGCTAAGGATGCACGGAGTGCCCTTGAAAAGGCGTTTGAAGACAAAGGGTTGCATCAAAGACTTAGAATGCTCCGAAGTTTATGCTCCATAAGGCTAGAAAACTTTAGCACCATGGAGAGCTACGTAAATGAAGTAATGGCTCTTTTCCAGCAACTGATCTCTATTGGATGATGAATTCTTAGGAGTTATAATGTTGCAGGGACTGACTGAAGAGTACGAGCCTATGGTTATGGCCCTTGAAAATTCGGGTGTAGATATAACCTCGGACTTTGTAAAGACCAAATTACTTTAGGACAAAAAGTGGCAAAATGGCAAACTAAACGGGGCAGTGCTTTAGTTTCCAGGAAATTTAAGAAACTCCCATGGTGCTGGAAAGAACATTATAAAAATCAATGTCCTGCTCAAAATAAAAAAGGACCCGGCTCAATCCTCAAATCCTACCAAAAATAAGGATCATCGAGGAGGGAAGAGTTTATTTGCTGCTGCTCTGGGTGTTAATATGAATGGCTCGTCATGGTACGTGGACAGTGACGCCTCATCTCACATGACAGGGAATCGTGGTTCGCTAAAGGACATTACCAATTAGCACTCAGGACAGGAAATAATTGTGGCAAATGACTCGAAACTGTGTGTCAGTGGTACTGCTAAAAGTGTCGCGAAACTAGAGCAAGATGGCAGAGAAATGGACATACAAGGAGTTAAATATGTTCCAGAACTTTCTGTAAATTTGTTATCTGTGAACTCTATGGTTTCGAAGGGATACTGTGTTTATTTTGACCCCGAGGGATGCAAAATAGTTGACCAAGAGAGTGAGGAGCCAGTAGCTACGGCGACAAATGTTGATGGCTGGATATTGTTCCGGATTATGTCAACGTCGTAAGTACCTCAAATTCACAGATGCTATGGCATAGGAGATTGGGACATATTAACCATTGTAGCAAGAAATTGCTACAAAATGGATTGGCAGCGGGTATTTCTTATTCCGAAATACAGGTTCCGGAATACTGTGAAAGTTGTCTTAAGGGCAAACAAGCAAGAAAACCGTTTCCCTATAAAAAGGACAAAGAGGTTGTGCCACAATATCTGGACCTTATCCACTCAGATCTTGTGGGACCTATGGAAGTTGAATCTTTTAGTGGTAAAAAATATATATTCACCCTAATAGATGATAACATTTTGCTGTATGGTGGAAAATCAAGTAGAACGAAAAATAAAAGTTTTAAGGACGGATAATGGCGGTGAATACTGTAACGAAAAATTACAACAATTCTTGCGTGATCGTGGGATTAAGTATGAATTGACAGTCCTCAACAGAATGGCGTGACAGAACGCTATAATCGCTCCATACTTGAGAAAGTTCGTTCTATGCTGATGGATTCTAATAGTCCAAAACAAATGTGGGCGGAGGCAGCCAATACAGCGGTATATTTGTTGAATCTTTCTCCAACAAAGAAACTACCTGGATCTACGCCAGCAGAAAAATGAACTGGCAAGAAGATTGATATAAGCCACCTAAGGATCTTTGGGTGTAGGGCTTATGTTCACATACCAGATGTCAAACGGAGGAAACTAGATAGAGAATACATCTTTGTGGGTTATTGTGAAAATAGTGTTGGATACCGTCTTTTGGATCCAAGTAACCATAATGTAAAAATAGCCAGAGATGTTGTATTCTTAGAAGACTCAATGCCAGATCGTGCTAGCTTGGATGCTCATACTTTACAAGAGACTTTAAGGGTTATAACACCATCAGAGACTCTTGACGAAGCTGTAGAGAGTAATACTTCCAGTACTACCAGTACAAATAACGAGTTCGAGACATCGTCAGAGCGTACAAAATCACCAGACGAAGTGATTCGTGAAGTGTCAGTGAAACCCAAGCAGTGATCTGTGAAAACCCCGAGGAACCTAGATATCCGTGTAGAATAAGACGTCATCGACGATATTGTTGATTTTGCAATGATAACTTTGTCAAATGATCTAGAGCCAACAACTGTTTCTGAAGCATTGTCAAGTACCAGAAGTTCTGAATGGCGACAAGCTAGTAAAAATGAATTAGATGCTTTTAACGCTGACAATGCTTGGGAATTGGTTGACAAACCTCACAATAAAAACATTGTTAAAAATAACATAATGAAAATGGGGAAATTGTTAAGTACAAAGCTAGGCTAGTTTGTAAGGGCTTCACCCAAAAATATGGTGTCGATTACCTTGAAACTTTTTCACCTGTCATTAGATTTATTAATTCAAGGTTATTGTTGGCTATGGCAGTAGAATTAGATTTATTTCTTAGAAGCCGATCATTTAGACGTAGAAACGACATTTTAACTAAATCCTTAGGTAGCAAGAAACATACGTTTATTTGTAATAAGTTAAACCTAAGTTAAATTAACTTATTTGCGTGTGTTAAATCTGCAACCATGTTAAAGTGTTCTTATTTTGAGACCTATTATATTGAGGGAGGATGTTGTTATTCCAATATAAAAAGGTCGATATATTAGTTTATTTTTTTTGTGTTGGGCTCAAGAGCTTACATCATTATTAATAAATCTGCTGAGCTTGTATTCGATTTCCTGGCAAGTGGCCTTCTTAAAAAAATGTTTATTAGGCAGATTGTGTTTCTGTTTCTGTAAGCATCGCCTTTAAAAAATAAAGGTTATAGTAGTAGTTGTCTCGCGGAGCCCGTTTTATAATCATTACATTTTATCGATTAATTTCGTTCTTTAAATAAATAGCTTAAATAAATGAATCTTGGTGTTTTTATTGCGTCCTGAATCCTGTATATTCCAACAAACCATAGGACTAATGATTGAGTTAATAAATTAAGACTAGGTTATTAAACACTTATACACGACTAAGATTTTTATATTTTGCCAATTTTCTAGAGAAAATTATGAAAAATAAATAATTACCTGGCCCATGTGCTGTTCCTATCTAAAAGTTCTTGGGACCAGGGAAACTGATAAGCATAAAGGGCGCTCATGTGCAAAAATACGAACGGTACCACGCAATACATCAGGATGGCGAACCCCCTGCGTAATTGTTTATAGCATGACCACCAGGTGGCCACCGACAAAAATATCAAAAAATATAAACCTCCTATAATTGACGGTCTCAGTACTGCTGCCAGGCAGAGCGTTATCAAAACACCATAACGACCTGAAAAGTACGTCGTCACATATTGAACTTGTAGGTTTTACAGAACACGATGCTCGCTCTTACCTACACCTATGATAAATAACAGGTACTTTTTCCTATTTTTAACTTCGTCGTTTTTTCTCTCACTTTCAGTACGATTGTCTCCTTCGGAAGTCTCCTCGGGGATGGTTAACTTCTTAAATAAAACGTAAAAAACTATCGAGATTACTAACATAATGGGTTCGGGTGAGATCCACGTAAAGGCATCGTTTATCGATATGTGATTCAGTCTTACAAAACCTACGTGCCGTAGGAGTTTCTCTAAAAATTCACAGTCCTAAAACAAAACGAGGACAATAGACATTTTACAAATACACGGCATTGTTACGGTAATAAAAATGTTACCTTCAAAAAATGGGCATATGGCGGCATAGCGAACAGCGTGATTTGAAAACTGAGCTGTCCCAAAGTGGTTAGGGTCGAGACGGCGATTAAGATTTTGAGAAATATGCCGGTGTGTCCTTTCATGGTGAGGTCCGTTGGTACCGGTACAAACGGAGTGTAGCATAATAGCAGGAAGTATGTGGCTGAGAGCAGTGATGGCCTGAATATGATACCTGAAACATTACATTATTTTAGTTTAGAAGTATTAATAATTATCAATTTAATTTATGTAATTGTTGTAACTAGGGTAAATGGAATAGAAAACATTTGTTATAAAATTTAACAAGATATCTAATAAAAACAGTTAAAGGAAGATTAAAAAAAAACTATTTATAGGTTTAAGAGCTAACAGGATTTTCAGCTACATCAACCAATATTGTTGCAAAGAAGAGGATTGAAAAAGCCATGATAATTAACGAGTCAGGCGGATTTTATTTACTATCCAATTTTATACCGTCAATAAAAATTCGTGCTCTTATATCAGGACCTTTTGACAAAGTCACTTATTTTACGACCCATCTCCTAAATTTACAGCTTCGCTAGTGAATTTTGATTTGACCCATTTCCTTCTTTGAGCATTCATAACTTAAATAAAATTACGATATATTAGATACATAGAATATAGAAATTAAGAGATAGACTTTGTATACAACATTATTTTGTTAGTTACAAATACAACTATTTGACTTTGACATTTCTTAGAAAAAAAATAAATCTGCATTAAAAAAATGACATGAAATGATAAATCGATATACATATAAATAAATAAAAATTAAATTCGTCGATTTTGGCCCACTGTATAGGGTTAAAATAGAGGAGCGGCGGCAAACGACCTAGACCTGCCCACAAGCTAATTAGGAGTTCTTCTATGAGTATGTCCCGCTTTTGTTGATGCACTGTTTAGTTATTAGTTCTCTGATCAATGAAGACGACCCACTTTTTCAGCTCTGTACTCGGAAAGTAGGACAGTAGTGTTAGCCTAACCGGATATATAACTTTTTCCTTGATATTTGGCCCTTTTATCTAACAAAAATGACTGATTTGGAAAATTTACCTAAATTAAAATAAGTATTTTCAAATGGACATTACTCACCTTGTACCAATGAGAGCATTAAAGTTGATACGTTGTTTTATTCGGAAATAATACAGTTTTATTTAATTCAAATGAATTTTTTTAATTGCAGTTTTTTAATTGATAAGACTCATTTATCTTATACGCTAGAATGTCACAATTTCTTAAACTTTCGACGTTAAAAAAAATACTATAGACAATAACTAAAAACTATACAGATAAGTCTCACGTGAACTCTAATCGACCCGTTAAATTTCATAAAATTCAAAGAACCGTTGCGACCTGTATTGAATTCCCTTGACAAAAATCGAATAAAATAAAAGCTTTTCACTTTTAAGGTGCCTTGTCCTAAACAAAAAAAGGAAAATTTGTAAATAATCAAGTTGTAACCCTGCATTATAAAAAGGTAAATATTGTTTCTCTTTCCTAAATAGAACAAAAGTTATAAGCACTTTTGCCCGAGAGGTTCCGATTTTCGGCAATAAATCCCAAGAAGAATAATTATTTATAAATTTACGTACACTACCGGACAAAAGTGGAGAAACAAAGTGTTTTTATATTAGTGTATTTAATCATTAATTTTTTATTTTTTTAAAATATAATTTTGTTTCTAGTCTTCAGTACCTCAGTAAAAAATTTAAAAAAAAAACAAGTGACAACTAATATATTTTATTCTTGTTTTTACAGGGGACAAAAGTGGAGAAACACTATTTTTATTTATTTTTTATACACAATGTATTAGTTAGTTGTACATACAAAGACTAATAATTATTATTTTTTATAACTTCAGCACACCGACTTCGCATAGAGTTCATTAGGCTGTCAATATAATCTGCTGAAATGGAATTCCACTTCTCTTGAAGAGCTGTGAACAAATCATCCTGGTTTCTAAACTTATCTTTATTTTTTTGTCTGATTTTCCTATATAAATGGTCCCATAGGTTTTCTATCGGGTTTAGATCCGGACTTTGTGCGGGCCATTTAATAAGGGGCACATTGTTGTCTTCAAACCATTTCTTTACTACTTTTGCGGTATGCTTCGGATCGTTATCCTGCTGAAACGACCATCGAAGCGGCATATTTTCTTCTGCGTATATGGAAGCATAATATGATCCTGAAGGATTCTTAAAAATTGAAATCTGTCCATTTTTCCTTCAACTTTTCTTAATGGTCCTACTCCTGATCCGGAAAAGCAACCCCAAACCATGATATTGCCTCCTCCATGTTTCACAGTTGCCCTGGTGTACTTTGGATTAAGTCTAGTATTGGCAGGACGACGAACCCATTTCATTCCATCAGATCCGAATAGGCAGAACTTACTTTCATCAGAAAATAGAACCGTTTTCCACTTTTGGGTTGTCCAATCAAGATGTTCCTGTGCAAATTGGAATCTAGCCAATCTATTCTTTTTAGAAATGAATGGTTTTTTGGCTGGACGACGGCTATAAAGTCCAAGTTCAGTCAAACGACGACGAATAGTACGCACAGATACCGAAACCCCAGGTATTTCATTATAAATTTCTGTGGCGGGCATAAAGGGATGTTCTGTTACCAACATTTTTATTTTTCTCTTAATAACTTTATTCGTTTTCCTTGGCCGTCCATACCTTGGACGGGTAGTCACACTATTATATTTTTTAAAAGCAGCAATAGTTTTTGAAACTACGGATCTATAACGATTAATTTGCCTAGCAATTTCACTTTGTTTTACACCAGCTTGAAATTTTGAAACAATTAATTTTCGGAGATCAATACTCAGATCTATCCCGGCATTTTGCACAAATCGTATATAACAGTTTAACACTCAACGTTAAGATCAAACTAATGATAAATAATCACTTTAAATACCAAATAAGATTTGTTTAGAATGTTTATTCACTTTTGTCCGCATAAATAATTTTTTGATTAACTGATAAGGTAAATACAAACAAGAAGGATGTGTTTTTATGCTGCAATAATAGAGCTAAATGATTTCTACTAAAAATGTAAAATAACATCTTGTATGTTAAGATGTTATTGTTAAATTTGTAAATGTTTCTTCACTTTTGGCCGGTAGTGTACATAAGTAATCTGTTGAATGATAACCAATATTAAAAAGTTGACACTATCAGTGTTATTTTTTATTAGGACAATCTAGGGCGGGATATCCACTTTTAAGGGTGTGGAAATGCGCTCTGTTTATTTAGTAAATGGTTCGGGGGCGAAAAAAGGAACGACACGGTGAATTCGATTATCGGGGGAGTGCACGCGGTGTCCCAGGAAAGCAAAATTATTAATCTAATGGCTTTCTGTGTTTTGCCTTTTTTGAATTATCATTGAAATTGGAGAGTATAAATGGAATGGATAGATGCCAGTTTTAAGCCTCTGTTTGACTCTTATATGTCTATTAAAGAAATTAAAAGACAAGGCGTCAAACTAAAATGGTCTCGAAATACCAGGTGGTTTATTTATTAAAAAAAATAAAATTCAATCAGACATTTCTATAGAAATTTATGAAGAAAATAGGAAGGAAATGGGTGGAAAAGGTGGGTTCTTATTTATATATGTGTATCTCAGTTTAAGAAGTAGAAGAGTATTGGAACAAAGTGATGTTTTTCTGGTATAATTAGATAAACCATGCCAGAAAACCACTATTTATAAGCGATCCAAACACTATTAAATTAATGAAGCGATGAAATAGGAATTGATGCACAAAAGAGCTTTTTATGTTCAAACTTTTACCATCCACATCAGTTTTTTTAAACCATCATCAACATTAATGAGCCCAATATTGAATTTGTATATCCATGAGAAGGAGGATTTAGATTGTGATTAAAAATTCAAAAAGTGGGGTTGTATTACAAATATGTCTAGGATAAAATACTTAAATTAGCAAAGACTGGCAATTTCTTTTAATAGGTCAAATACCCTATTAAAAATGTCCTTGTCCCGTATCCTGAATTTCGATCCATTGTTTCCCCTTTGCCCGAGGACTCTCCCTTTTCCAGACCTACGGGGAATTCGTGGTAAAATGCCACCCTATAATTAAAAAAAGCGGTCACATATAACAAATTTGCTCTTGCCTCGCTAAAAAGGTTACAAGGGGGACTTTTACTATCTCAACAATTCTTTTACTTTTTTTAACGTATTTTTAAGCACACATTTAAAACACCTAATAACTACTTAAACCAATTATTGATGTAAAAAAATGAAACACGTTTTTTTTTTTAAATATTTATTAGCAGTGATGACCTCAGAAAGCCTTTATCAAGAATACGTTAAATACCATTTAAATATACCGGTTCGGCGCTACATATCATCATTATAATAGCGGAATGTGGAATCACTATATCACCGTATCATTATGCAAGAATTATAAATAAACTGAGTAATTATAGTTGGTATCTGCAACAACTTAATAATATTATTAAAAAATATAATGAAATTGTGATAGTGCTTAACAGTTAGAAGAGCACAATTACTGTGTTTCTAAAATTAAGTATTTATAAATGTTTTTTTTAATTAATTATATTATAATAGTATTTTAGGTATGTACTTACATGAACCCATTAATACAGGCATCAGGCACCTAAACAGAGCTGCACATATCCAATAGTTGGCCATTTTGTTAACTAAACTAAAACAGACAAAATTAATTAATTTATTTTTATGTTTATGTACATTTGTTATATATATAGTTTTAGGTAATAAAGGAGAATTTCAGAACTATGTCGCCATCTCTTTTTAAGGAATCTTTTGTAGTGATTTGATAAGCTGTACCAGGAACATCTAATCACCTACATATTCTACAAAAAATAGAATAATGACAGGGTTATATCCCAAAAAATGAATTTTTACCAACCAACAAATATATAAATATCAATAATCCAGGTATCAGTTTATCTTGACTAAAATTAATCAATCAGAACCAATATTATTTACGATAAATGTGAGATTCTCAAATATAATAATTTATCTGTTTTGGGAATGATTTAGATAAAACCAATCTGACATTTCAATTTAATTAACTTATGGTTATTTGTTTGATTGCTGTTAATTTGGCCTTTGTTGCCTAAATGAGACTTACTTTATGTGCATCAAACAGTAAGATCTCTTGCACTCACTCAATGCACTTACTCTTGGAAAAAAACTAAAAGCATTAGTATACTTGGTATTGGCTGAATCAATAATTGGATATCGTTTGAAAATATGGGGTGGAACTTATTCAGCAGCTTTAAACATTCTTAATGTTAACCAAAGATATTTGTTAAAAGTCATATTTAAAGAAAATGCTAGATACTTAAGTAAACTCTTTTTCTAGGAAGGTCAAGTTATAACCATATAACAATGTTTTTTCATTAGTGTACAAACATCCTGACTTAAGACAACAAAATACTTCAAACTATCATAGAAAAAACAAGTCTGCGAAGTCTGTAAACATCCCTTTCTTTACTACAACAAGAAATCAAAGATTTGTAACATATATTGGTCCTAGGCTCTATAACATTCTCGCTATAGATATTAAATCTATTTTATAAAAAAAATTGACAATTTTAGAGTCAAAACTTCCAGTGTTTGCTAATATTTTAGACAGATTTATACCAAATAAATTAGGTATGTTAGTCATAGATTGTTAATAGATAAGTTTTTCATTATATACATATTACAGGTTAAAATAGAATATTGTAAGTGATGGATGCATGATTGCTATGTAAAATTTTCTTGTACACAGACACAGATGTTTATCTAGGGGTACAACTATTACTTGTGTAATTTGTTTTCCCTAATGTATTTTTTTTCCCTAATATATTTCAATTTCAAAAAAAAACTTCTATTTATGTAGGAACCTATTTTATTAGGTACATTAAATTTAACCTTGTAATAATTGATTCATTGATCCACATAATATAGTCAGTATAGATGAATGCAATTTTTTAACACAGTGGTATTTAAAAGAAGGGAGTAAATGAAATGTGTTAATGTGTTATAATAGTTATTGCTTGAAAACCTAGAAAAGCTTTTAAGATTTTATTATTGCAACTAAAAATACATGTCTCTGACCAAAACTTGTAACATATAGGGTTTAGGTCTCAATTTTTCAGTCATATGATATGAATCTCTATTACTAATTATCGTCCCATTTGCATACTCAGTGAAATTCCCAACAATTTGTTTTTAACCTGTCGATTCGATTAACTTTTTTCAGTGCCACTTTTGACAAATTACAAAAGGGAATTTACTTACTCGGAACTATCTTTCACAACCATTTTGATTGAATTGACATGGTTAAGTAGCATACAACATCACCGTAAACATTTGTAACTATCTGTCGAAGCAACATTGACACACAATAGTATCTTAGTCTGATCGTTAAGAAAGGGCTGATATTATCAAGGATTCACAGAGCTTTTTCCTTGTTAGGAAATCAACAGTAAACCGATTTGCATGAGTGTCTTAGACCAGGTGAAGTGATCTTCTAATGTTAATATGAGTCGCCACTTAGATTTACACAATATAAATTAATATAGCTTAATATAGGTGGGATTTTCTAACAATGGATATGTTTTTTAATGGATGTACAATTACAGAATGTAAATATATAAATTGCACTTACATACCTTTAACAGAATTTTACATAGAAGTTTTAGTGAATACCGACTAGAAGTAGCAAGAATACATGGTCACCACAGCACTATTTTAGTTCCATGAACGTTATAATAATGGAAATTTCGTAATCGGTGTATGTTGCACGGGAAAACACCAACAAATCAAATCGTTATCTTATTATTAGTAATTTGTAAACAAACGGGTCACACCGCTGACACGCTCACCGACACACTAGCAGAAAATCAGGAATCGGGAAATTTATAAATAAACATGACTCAGAGTCAGCTGTAAGTTTAGTATCGTTGGTTGCCTAATTTTGTATTGGATTTTTTAACCCTACTTTTCCTGACGTGTGGCAAAAACAATCCATACCAGCGTAATTTTCTATTTAGAAAAGGATGAATAGAGTTGACGTGAAGAAAAATAGAAAATTATTTAGTCCAGTAGCAACTGAGCAAATTCAAACTATTAAATTTAATTTGAGGCGGACGATATTCATATAAGTTCAGTAACTCGTGACGGTTAATAAATCTTTTATTAAATCTAGATTAAGAATATTTATATAGAGTTGCTACTGGACAACTTTTTTTTAAAGATACATAGTCCAGTAGCAACAGCTAATATTTAGTTTTTAAATTTTTTTAATGATGATTATTAGATGCAGACGAACCTAATTATCAGTATTCAATTGATAAATTGGGAATTAGTTTAAATAATTTTTAGTTGCTACTGGGCTATAAATATTTAAAAAAAAAGTTGTCCAGTAGCAACACTATATTTTTTTCTTAATTTGGTTTAAAAAAAGATTAAGATTATACATTAGATTACTATAGTCATGTGAATATTGTCCGCCACAAATTATATTTAAAAACTATCGTTTTGTTCAGTTGCTACTGGACTAAATAATATGCCATTTTTTCTTCACGTCAGCTATAGCTATCCTTTTCTAAAAAAAAAAATTACGCTGGTACGGATTATGTTTGCCACACGTCAAGAAAAGTAGAGATGGAGAAAGAAGAGAAGTAAAGATGATTATCATGATGTTAACACTTAACAGCCTAGTTGTATTTGTGTTAAGAAATTAAACATTGATGTTAAAATTGAATATAGAAATATCTAAACACGTAGTTGGTTATAATAGAGAGTTTAAGTGCAGCAAATCCTACGTGCGTTTCGTTGAAATTCAGGATACGGGTGTACGTTATTCTGCGTTAAACCTCTTTTATTATAAGAGCGTGACTCTTATTATGGGGCTCTCCCGCAGTGGAGTTTTCGCACAAAATTCGGACCGGTCGGACAAAAGTGTTTATAACTTTGGTTGTATTTGGGTTAGAGAAACGATGTTTACCTTTTTATAATCTAGAAATATGAGGCTTTAATTTGATTATTTTCAAATTTTCATTTGTTTTTTTGTGTAGGACTAGGACGCCTTCAAAGTCAAAAAAAAAATTTTCTTCGATTTTGGTCAAGGGAATTCGATACAGGTCGCAACGGTTTCTTGAATATTATGAAATTTAACAGATCGATTAAAATGAATGAGGACCTTATCTGTATAGTTTTTGGTTATTCTCAGCAGACGGGAAGTATTTCTTTTTAACGCTCAAAGACTTCAGACATGTATGATATTCCAGCCCCTCTGACGGTTTAACGGTGTTTTTCCGGAAATAATGACTCACAAGAGATAGGTGCGCCTCATCGAGAACTACAATTTTTATTAAGGACTTTTGTTGAAAAAATGTTTTTTTTTTGGGAAAAAAATTAAAAAAACCTCAAAAAATTGATTTTTTTAGTTTTTTCTGTGTAAAATTTTTACGGTGCAAAATTTAAAAAAATTTCATTTGGATTAATTAAAGCTGCATTCTTTTCGAATAAAATGGCGTATAAAGTTTAACCGTATCATTTATACAGGGTGAACAGTGCTCAATTGAAAATACCCTTTTTTACACTTTTTTTTTTCCAGCCTTAATAACTTTTTAGCGGCACCCGCTAGAACAAAATGGCTTATGGGCGGTTTGTAGCGTGTGATAAGCAGAATCCTTTGCAATTTCAACCGTACTTTTAAGTAAAACCATTTTTGAGTTATGAATTTTTTAACATTTTTTGACTTTGGAAATGAATTGTGCGTATCCGGTATGTGATAGAAAAACCAAAACCGATGGAGCAGATGCGCCATTCATTTTACTATGACATACTAAAATTTCATTTTTTCGCTATTTTTACAAGTACCCTAAAAGTAATTTTTTTTCAAAAAAGTCCTAAGTACGAAAAATCGCTAAAAATCTACCCACACAAGAGCGACGTTCGAGTCACCTATGACCGGTGTTATGGCCGGCGTCTCCATGGCAACGAAAACGGCGATTTTCATTGAAAAAAGACCCTTTTTATAATCGAAATTTAACTACTAAAACCAATTGGAATCGGTCCAGAATTGATGTTAATCTGTTCCTAAGGCTTTATACTATTTTTCCATGTACAAATCATAAGGTAAAAACCTTATTTTATACCCGAAATCGTCCTCTGAAAATGGTCGATTTTGACGCCTACGCGCGATTTTAATGCGGACTTTTACGGTGGTTTTGACAACATGGCGTCAACGTGGACGAATCGGCTCGGACTTGCTTCCTAATTTCATTGATAAAATGCTTAAAATAGCTCAGAACTTCCTGAAATTGGTATTGAATTATTCAAGAAACTCTGGAGAATCCGAATATGTGCATACCTTTTACCAAATCGGGTTCTTTTAGCCGTGATAATTCGGCAACGTTTGACGTTTTAGTATTTGCCGTGTATTATTATAATATTCATGCGACACAGTGGTCTATACAAGTCATTTTGCTAGACAAAAATTACAACACAGTGGGTCCTAATGATAAAAAAAAATCTAATCGGGATTTAATGGGTATTATTATTTTACGTGGTAATTTTTTTTTTTGAAACTTTTTTGGTATTTGCCCGATTTGAATGAAATTTGGTATTTGGAGTTTATTTAAATATTAACACATACTTAGAGCGGAGCTCTTATCACATCATGGTTCTGTGAAGCCTGATACCCCAAAAACCGTAGACTCAAAGCTTGTAAGACATATAACGCGGTGAGTAGCGTTGTCGGAGCAACTGCTCAACAATCTTCAATGGTGATTTCGACATGAATTATTGTATTTAAAAAACTTTCTACTGATCAAAATTAAGAAAAATCTCTACTGGTCCCAACTGATCAAAGTACGACTTGTTTATTGGTCCACGGGACTAATTTACTGCACGTACGTATACGCGGAACGTCCCGAGCATCCACGATTCGATTCGATTCCAGTGCGGATTGGGTTGTTGTTTGTTTAGGAAGTTGTTTTCTCTACCTGCCTTATTTTCACATATAACCACAAATAACTATTAGGTAGGTTTCTATAAAAAATAACAAATCAAAAAACACAATTTCCTAAATTTCTATTACTAAAAAACAATAGTAAATGAAAGATAAATTAATAAAAATTATCCCGCCTCCCGCCTGTCACATGACAAGTCGCTGTCAATTCTGTCACGTCACGTCAACACGCAGAAAATATTTCGCTGGACATTTCGCAGGACACCTAACGTTATACTCGTGCGTGCGTTAACCTCGTTTAACGTGCGTAAATCTTGGCTACGTCGTCGCTGCACTTAAACTCTCTCTTAAGTAATGGCGAAAATATAAAAAGCTTTATATGTTTGTCCTATATAATATCGCTTAGAACTTGTAAGTCCCGAATATAAACCGATTCCAAGCGATCTATCGGTTTTAACCACGGTTAAGCCCTTGGTTCACCTGGAACAGTCCTTTTATAACATAACCAATCGTGTCCGCTTGGACGTGTTTGGTTGATACAACTTCGTAATTTGTCAGCTGTCACTATCATCATTTTGTTTGTTTTTAAATAATATCCCAGACGCCAGTGTCGCCAGTAATATTATATGTAATTAGTTCTTAAACATAAATATCAAAAAAGAACACTTATTAGCCATAATAAATTTTGTGTCATTTTTAAAAACGAAATAATTTGTTGTTTGTTTTTATTTTTTCCCGCACTTATTTCAATATCTTTGACATTTGACGTTTAGAAAACAGCTCCGGACGTGGGTAATTACTGTTCCATATTGATGACGTATAAAGGGCTAATTGGTGACGTCACGTATCTCAAGCGTAGAGAGAGTATCTCTCTCGTCTCTGGACGTGTATAACGCTTGCATTCATTGAAATGAAATGAAAAACAAACTAAAATAGTTTGACAATGACAAATGATGTTCTATCAGTCAATGTCAACAACTGTCTGTCAGCTTCCTGTCAATTTTGCCAAGCAAGATGGCCGACAGACGATTCCTATTTTCACCATACAAGAAGCTTCATATACGTGATTTATCCAAGAGAGAAATGAAGGCCTGTTGACACACCGCGTCAATTCTGTCACCGCCCGTCATTTACAACCGATCCAACGTTGCCACGTCTAACAACTAAATCTAATAGGTATGAATAAAACCAAATTTCCAGCTAGATAATAAAAGTGTTAAACTAACTTACAGAACAATAATTAGAGCATGGTCATCTTACTCCATATTTGCAGAAAGATTCATAATTATGTAAACACTATATAAAAAGGACTTCAACCCCTTTTGGTCTGTTCGACGAGGATTTTTACAAATACAATGGAGTAAGTAGGTACAGGCCCTTTCCAAATGGCACAATTTATTTGAAACCTAATACTATACATTATAAAATAAATTAAAAGTTGCACTCGATGCAGATTGCAAAAAGACACAGCTATTTTAAATTTAATTATTTATAAATGTTATATCATGAGTTAAACTTTTCTCGTTCTATTATACAGGGTGTAACATAAGTGTTGACTTTAATTTTAAGGGTTGTAATTTTCAATTCAAAAATTTCAAATAAATGAAAGTTTAGAGGCGCTTCATTTTCGAGATACAGGATGTTACATTTTTTTTAATCGACCTTTTATGTTTAATTAAAACATTACAAATACACTTTAATCAGCTATAACCATTTGTGACGATATTGCAATTATTATTTAAAATTTAAACGCAAAAAATAGCATTTTATTAATTAGTTTATTGAAGTTTTTATCAATTTTTAAATGTTATGTTATATTAGGAATATAAAGCTCAATATATAAGTCATCAAAATTTATATATATTCTCGATTAACTATTATGTATTTACAGTCTTGCGTAATAGGATTCATGAACGACCATTGAAGGCTTAATGTCCGAAATTTGGGAGCAACCTGAAAAAAAAATTTTAAGAACAAAATTGAAAGACCTTGAAGTAAAGTAAAACGCGTTTGTCAGCTTATGCATGCGGAAAATGTATGCAGGGAATCGTTTCTTCGCTTAGCAAATGAACATTACATACTTACCCGATATGGCTAACGCATATTCAAACTCGATCTTGAGAATAGTTAAGATCTTTTTAACTCCCTCCTCGCCACCACATGCCAAACCCCATAAAACTGGTCTACCTAGGAATACCATTCTGGCCCCCAAGCCTAACGCTTTAAAAATATCGGTACCGTCTGAAAAGCCTCCATCAACATACACCTCTAACCTATGACCGACCGCTTTGGTGATTTCCGGTAGGGCCTCAATCTAAAATCATGTCAAATGTAAATAATTCGAATTAATATTTTTTGGGAAAAAATTCGATACGAGGGAGGTATACCCGAAAAATGAAAAAAGCCAAACTCTGGAGGTCGATATCTCGGCTTCTATAACAACTATCAAGAAAATTTCAACGGTTTTGTCTTAGTTTCGTCATTCTGAATCCAACGAGACCTTCCGCGAGGTCAAAGCTCTTATATTAGCTGAGATATCGCATTTTTGATCTCAAAAACAAGTTTTTGAAGGTGGTAGACAATGGTACAGTGAAAACATCTTGTCGGACTTGCATTGTCTTATTTATTTATTGTAACACGACGTTTCGGTTGGTAAGTATCTCCAACCGTTATCAAGTGTAAACTCAGTTACATTAAAATGTATTTTTTGATAACGGTTGGAGATACTTACCAACCGAAACGTCGTGTTACAATAAATAAATAAGACAAAGCAAGTCCGACAAGATGTTTTCTCAAAAACAAGGTCAATAAAAATCAATTTATATTTACCGATGCCGGCCAGCCATCGACTTGTCTAGCCCCGTGGTTCGAAACCATTACGGCACTTGCTCCAGCGTCGGCAGCAGAAATGGCATCGTCAGCGGTCAGTATTCCTTTCAGCACTATTGGCAGTTTCGTTATCGATTTCAGCCAACGTATATCGTCCCATGTTAATGAGGCGTCAAAGAGAGCCCCGAGATCGTTCATTGCCGAACCGGTGTTTTTGCCCACTTTGTTAGCTGTTAAGGCATATTTTCCTTGAAAGTTTGCTAACCTAATAAAGTGAAATCCTTGTTTTACTGTTGTTATATCGTATTTTTCAAGCATACTCACTTCAAGTGCGAAGGTAGCTGGAACTTGTTCTTTATATCTGCTAAACGTAAACCAAACATTGGGGTGTCTACAGTAAGGACTAGCGCTTTAAAACCGGCATCTTCCGCTCTTTTTACTAAGGATCTGGTAACATGCCTAAACAATACAATAGCAAAGACAACTCTGAATCTGACTTTTAATTTCCGAAACATGTCAAAGACTATAGTAATATCTATGTATAAGAAGTCTCACCTGTTCTTTTATAATAGTGCAAAATAATAACCGTATGCAAGATCTGAGTTGATCAGACCTGTATATTAGGTATAGAAATCAACCTTGTGGTATGAATAATGAAGAGAGAAAAAGGTACTTAGAAGAATCTTATAGACAGACATAAGTATGATCTCTGTTATTTTGATTGAGAGTGGATGAGCAATATGAACGACCAAGGAAATGCATATGGATTGACCAGAAAGGAACCCAAAGATATAATACCAATAGATTTCTAAGGTTAACGTTATTCACCTATCTTTGTAGATATACAACTGAAACCATTTAATAGCTTCTGGCGCTGCCTCCGCGACTTCTTCTATACTGCTAGTGGCTATTGTGCTTAAAATAAATATGGTTCCCATACCTTGAGCAGCTGTAAAGATCAATATGTATCATATGATAAAGTCCAGTGCAACGATATATTAGAATGGTCACCCGTCAAAACACCAGCATTTTACTTCTCAAACAATGTAAATAGAAGGTGGATGACATTGTTTGGCCGGTGGAATGCTGGTATTTTGACGGGTGACTTTATCATAAATATAATTAATTACCTCTTGCACTGGCACACTCTCCATCTGGGTGAGCCATCCTTTGCATCGCAGAAGGAGAGATTCCGACAGGTATCGACACTTTCTCGCCTAACACTGTGGCGGACAAGTCCGTTTTGGAGACGTCTCGTAGACATTTCGGTCGAATTTTAAATCTGCAATGTTCGCTTTATGTTAGGGCCAAGGCGTTCTGTTAAAAAGCTTGAAAACATTAAAATACATTGCAACAAAAGGTGATATGGGCCCGGACTAATGCGGCTCTAAATCAAAGAGAACTAGACCAAATTGATTGAATTAGCCTAATTAAGATGGATTAAGTAGCAGACGTTATTGTAAAAATCACTTTGATAACAAGTACATTGCTTTTGTTGTTTCAACATGCACATATATGATAACATATTGAACCCTTCAATGTCAAGTCAAGTGTATGTTACACTCTTCATTTAATAATTTTGAATTAAGACTTACTTAGAGAAGGCACTTCTATTGTTCCTCAAAGTTTCTTGTCTTCCGGCGCCACTCTTATAATAGTCCAGCGCGTTTTTCGGTAGCAACTTGAAGGCCTCTTCTTGGAATTCATCTACGGAAACGAAGCGATCCATTTCGCAAACTTTATGGACCTACGTACATCAAACGATGATATCGTGACTAATAATATAATAAGCGATATGAGGATGATTGTTTTTTTTATACCAACTCTATAATATGATAGTTTGGTAGTGCGAGTGTATATGTCAACATTTTTGAATTTTTAGTACATTACAGTCATATTGCAGCAATTTTTTAATGTCCGCTTTTTTCATTGCATCCGCAACGTTGCTGAAACATTATAGCAGTATTTCATGGGGTATGTTACTGTAATACTGCATTAATGTATGTGCTGTATTGAAGTCCTGTTCATCTTAAGATCTACAAGGCGGCCGGTGACGATATTATTGTACCGTTGAAATCTATCTTAGACAAAATCTGGCTCAGCGAAAATACCCCGCAAGACTTTAAAAACGCCAATATCATAAACATTTACAAGAATAAAGGCTCCGCGCATGACTGTAACAACTATCGCGGCATTTCATTACTGTCCATAGCGGGAAAGATTCTATCAAAGATCTTAGCGGATAGACTACAACCAGTAGTGCAGAGGAACCAACGATCTGATCTTTGCACTTCGCCAACTTCAAGAAAAAGCGAGAGAACATCAGACTCAATTACATGTCGCATTCATAGATCTGGCGAAGGCCTTTGATTCGGTTAACAGAAAGGTCCTCTGGTGCATTTTAAAACGTTTCGGAATCCCAAATAAATTCGTCTCAGTGGTCGAAAATTTACCTACAAGTAATCAAGCACAAGTGCTAGTAAACGGTGAGCTTTCCGAACCGTTCTCCACTGAGACGGGAGTTAGGCAGGGCTGCGTCCTGGCTCCTATTTTGTTTAATGTTTTCCTTGCGGAGCTATCGATCATTGTTGACAGAAATCTAACTGCCAGAGGGATTGGAATCAGATATAGATATGATGGAGGACTTTTCAATTTAAAACGTCTTAGAGCTAGAACAAGAGTGCGTTTTATCACGGATCTTCAATATGCAGATGACTGTGCGCTGATTGCGTACACAGCAGAAACTCTTCAGGAACTTCTTGCTTCTTATGCCTGAGCATACCAAGCCTTAGGTCTAAAACTAAACACGTCAAAAACCAAGCTTCTTATAACTCCTGCATCAGATATTCCTCAGCTCATACAGGTCAATGGCGAGACTTTGGAGCAAGTTGAACGCTTTAACTACCTAGGTAGCGTATTTAGTACAAAACTAAACATAGACGACGAAATAGCAAACAGAATTAGCTCTGCATCGAAAGCGTATTGGAGTCTTAAGGATCGAGTGTTTTACAATCATAATCTGAGTCTTAAAACGAAAAAGGCAGTATATAGAGCAATAATTGTACCAACGCTATTATATGGATGCGAATCATGGATCCCATACACACGACATATAAAGGCTCTTGAACAATTTCAGCAACGGCAACTGCGACAGATGATGAGAATCAGATGGTTTCATATAGTTTCTAATAATGAGGTTCTGCAAAGATCAAACTGTATAAATATTGACACTATGGTACGAAGGGCAAGAATGAGATGGCTGGGTCATGTATACAGAATGGACGAATGGCGCATACCAAAATCTCTTTTGTATGGAGAACTAACAGAAGGTGCAAGGAGGCCGGGAGGCCAATACAAACGCTTCAAAGATGTCGTCCACGATGATTTGAAGCTATTGGGAATTGAAAACAACTGGGAAGAGATAGTCAACAATCGTGCCCAATGGTGAAGAGCGACGTCCGTTGCTTCTCAACCAACTAGAAGAACTCAAAGACCGGCTCTGCAGGAATTTCCGTGTGATGTTTGTGGCCGGATTTGCCAATCTCGCATAGGATTGTTTAGCCATAGTAAAACTCACCAAAGACTGTAGCTTTATCTTTAGTTTAGATTTATCTTTTATGATGTTTTTTTATTTACAATAATAATGTGCTGTATTGTAGCACAGATATAAGTAGCTAACGCTTGCGTTAGCTACTTATATCTGTGATTGTAGTGATATTCACGTAATATTACTTATATCTTTCATTTATATTGCTGCTATATTTTATATTAATTTTATATGAATTGGCAATATTGATAAAATATTACAAAATTTATATTCTATTTTTATTGATATAATTGGGATAAAGTCATTTATTATAAGAGAGTAAAACATACAGGAATTTGTGTTTGATAAATATATATACATCTATATATATATAATAATAAATAATTGTACTATCTATATATTTCGATTATTAGTATTATATTTCATTGAAACCCACTTAATAAGCATTTGTATGCAAAATTTAGCAGATACCTGTGAAACTAATCAGCTATTTAATGAATCATTAAATATTTTACAAAAGCAATATGGCTGCAATATTACACATCGAATTTCAGTGATATATATCGCATTTGTGACAGTTATTAAATATTGCAAAATCATTGCAGGTGCAGCATAGGAGCAAATAAAATTAACAGCACCTATATACGCAATATTGCGATGAAATATTGAAATATAAATTAAAATGAAATATTGCTGGTATTTTATATGAACAATATTACAGCGATAGTGTACTTGCAATACAGATGCAACATTACACTAGCATTTTACGGATATATTGCATTTTCAACAATAATGAAATATTGCAACAATATTACAATTACTACATTTATGTGCATTATTAACTTTGCAATGTATGTGCAATATTGAAGCAATAAACATGTAATATTATATTTATTAATAATTTATTAGTAATGTAACAATATTGCAGAAGTAGCATATCAAAAGAATTATTGCTGCAATATAACATGCCGACAGGGTAGCCAATACTTTACAAATGGAAAAGAAAATTCCAAAATCCAACAATATCCTGATGTCTTTAAAAAACTTATAGTCGGTCTACGTTTTTATCTCCGGTTACTATAAAAATCAACATATTAAAAATCTTAAAAACAGAAGTTGTCTTGATGGTATATCTGCTACACTAAGTAAGAAAAAAGAACCAATGTAGAAATTCTTGAACCCCTTCTTCACATAATAAACAACATTTATAAAACAGAGCAAGTATCCATCTAATTTTAAAATATCAGTTGCTACCTCTTTCATAAACCAGGACTAAAAATTACCCTTTAATTAAAAGATCTACTAACATTAGAATGTGTTAAAATACATGGAAATAGCTTGTTTTAGACCTGTAGAGTGAGTAAAGTAGAACTCTTTAATCGAACTTTGGGAGTCGATAGTAAATAACTATTTGTTGTTGTTTTTTTACCATAAGCCCTCTATCTATTAACGATGTTTATAATAAATATAGTAAATTGATAAGGCTCCAAGAAAGAGACACATATAACATTTTTAATTAAATCAAATGTATTTAAGTCGATTTATTATGTTGATAAAGAGTGATATGGTGACGGGGTTTCACCAAATGTGTTAACACTTTAACCGCGATAACTATTAAAGATATAGGTGCGAAATAAATTGCGCTGAATTTAGGAAAGGTTCTTATGTAAATTCTGTTTAAGGTGCAAACTGGTCCAGGCATAATTTTTTTAAAACAAAGGTAAAAACACAAAGTCACGGTCTCATCAAATCCATATAATTTTTTAAAAGCTACGCGTGTTTCGCTCCTATCGGAGCATCATCAGGCCTAGACCTACACAGATCACATTACAACTAACTCTAACTAAAAAAAATTATATGGATATATGATGAGACCGTGACTTTGTGTTCTTACCTTCGTTTTGTTTCTATAATTTTTCCAGTTATCCGGCTCCAGGGTTAGGTGAAACGCTAAGCAACGTTTGTTTTTGCAAACCCTATCAAACGAAGCTTGATGGGTGAAAAGATCAAATAAATAAAACTCTATAAAACTACTTATAAAAATATATATATTTTTAATAGAAGTAAAAAATGCACTGCTAAATTTCTTGACAAGAAAAATTGCATTAAATGCCATTGACTTCACTTAACGACTTGTAACGTACGTTCCACAAGAAAAAAAAACCGAAATAAACTTCACGCGCTCCTCTTCATTTCCTCGGCAATGGCGTCCAGAAAATCTTGAGTGTTGAGGTACATGTCGTCGGTCACTTTATCAAAACCGCCCGCGATCGAGGCAGCAAGATCTTTGGTGTATTTTCCAGACTCCACAGTCTTCACGCAGGCAGTTTCCAATTTTTGCGCGAACTTAATAACGTCCGGTGTATCGTCTAGTTTTCCTCTGTGCTCGATACCTCTGGTCCATGCGAAGATCGACGCTATCGGGTTGGTCGAGGTCGGTTTTCCTTGTTGATGTTGCCTGCAAAAAAAAATATTTTGGTACCATTTTATGAAAAATACAAACAATAAAGTCAGAAAAAACGGTCTGAATGGGAGAGGCGCTGCATGGATTTCTTCAAGGCATTTGATAATATCAGTCAATAAAGTAAGTGTAGTCAATAAAGCAGTGTGGGACCGTTTTAAATCTATATTATTGTATGAGTGCGGGCGGCCAACACGTCTTGAACACTTATTGTCATAAACAATGAATTATAAAAAAAATTACATTTTGTGTCATTTTTATGTTTTTTTCCTATCTTCGGTGATAAATGTTGGTGACCACTAAATTGAGGTTATAACCCCATTTTCATTTAAGAAATGAAGCTTATCCCTGCGTGAAGTTAGTGACGAATTAAAAAATAAATAAATTTTGACAATTTGTTGATAAAGCGGTAAAATGAAGAAATATATAAATAGTGTGTCCCAAAAAACACCGATAAGCCGAAAACGGGCAATAGACTTACTAGAAGATGTGCCACTTAATATTAACCGAAACGTGGTAGTTCAGGTGGATGGGACGGGGTGGAACAGTGATGTGGCCGCCACGTTCACCCGATTTAAGCTCTCTGGATTTCTTTTATTGGGGAGCAATAAAAGAAGAGAAAGTCTACAACAATCCTATAGAAGATGTAGCTGAACTGTTCCGAAAAATCCAGATCAATAATGGATTAATAACGCGATTTTTTCTAAAAGGGTGTGGAGTGTGTAGTAGGAATGAGGGCGGACAATTTGAGCATTTGTCGCGACTCTAATAAAGTTCTATTTCATTTAATTTATATTTTTATGTATTAATTTTTACTGTACATTTGACTATGTACTAAAAAAAATACACCCCTATTGAACCAATAATCTAGCAAGTATCTTATTAATTTAAAATCTAGATTAGATACGCCAATTCACTTGCCAAACAGTGAAGTAATTTTCTTTTCCAGAACAGTTAGGAAATGATGGTTAAAAGACACAATTTTCAATACAAGTTGGGCAAAAAACTGAAGATTTCTTAAAAATGTGAACAGATGTACCATTTGAAAGTTTGAAAAAAGAAGTGTTATTCAGGGTTACATTCTTAGAACATTAAATACCATAGACGAGGTTGTTTGAGTTCACCATCTCTCAGACAATGATGTCAAATTGACTTTCCAATTTTTCATTCAAAATACTTATAATTTTCTTAATCCACTACATATTTTTTCAATGTGTTATATTTTGTCTCAGGTATTTCTGACAAAAAAGTTAATGAAAAAACAACAACTTGGCAACGTAGAATACCTCTAAGTTTACAATGCACGTATCCGATGTTGCCACTTTGTGTTGTTTTTCTAGATATTTTTTCATATGTATAAAGCTAGCGTCCGATCGATATCTAGCGACCATAGTCAGTCTAGAACGCAGCATTTGTCGTTTGCCAGCAACCTATTTATAGTCCGCGCCTGCTGTTATTTAATCGATATAATGCTCGTATCTCCTGAAATTCCCAAGGAATTTTAATATTTTTTTGTCCAAATATTAACAATCGATAACTAAATCGATTTATAGTGATTATAGACCTCTACAAACTAAAGTTTTTTAAAATTATTTAAAAAAAAGTCAAAGAAATGAAAAAGGCCCCCAAACCCGTAAATATCTAAATCATTTGAGATGGTTTCAAACCTTTACAAACAAAAGTTTTTTGGTAACAAATTATTTAATTGTTAGATGTTAAAAAATATAAAGAAGATCTACTTAAATATAATTCAGATCAGAACCTTGCAGCATCTTTTAAATATAAATTGTGCAATTTTCAATCCCTAAAATGGACGACCAAGTGGCTTCCGAGCTGCTCTTCAAACTGTATCAAAAGCCTTGGAGAAGTCCATGTAAATAGAATCCATCTGAGGGAACTTCTTGTACCTTACTACACGAAGGTAGTAAAATCATGTGTTTCTTCCAGGCAGTTGAACTCCTGATCTTAGTCATATATTTCTTCAAGGCAATTCACTTGATACAATTGGACATATGTTATGCATAACGCGACCAAGCGCCAAATTCGTTTTTTTGGTATTATTGTGTCATCTGACGGCCAAATACCATGTTTATCTACGAAAAAAATCTCGAGCGTTAGAAATCTATAATTAAAGATATATTTTATATTAAACTAAGCGCCAAACGGTTTATAACACTAGTTGAATTTTGCATAAAACGACTAAATGCCACGAAATTGCGTAGGTCAATAATTAAACGCCATGATACTGGGCGCTTGGCTTAGTAACGCAAATAGCAGTTAAGTTCGGTCATGGCATGTCATGTGATCTGGCACCGAAAAATAGGTAATATATCACGTGATATTTGTCAAATTTTGATCATTTTTCTCGCAGATGCATTTACCGAACTTAGCTAGGAAATATCAACAGACGTTTCTTGAGTGATTTAATTTAAATTTTACTAAATCGCGCATATCAAATAAATTTAGAGGTAAGTAGATACCAAACTATCTAGTGCTACTATGAAATGGGGCAGTAATAAAACTTTTTAGATCGAATCGTTAGCTGTTACAAAGAAACTCTAGTTTTATTTGAAGTTTTTCAAGGTATGCTATAGCTATGCAGTTGTAATTTGCTTAGCTTATTACGTTAGTAAATAAAATGGTTTAGTTTTACTGTAATTTTGTTGTTTCTTTTACTTTTACAGGATTTTCTAAAAGATCTGTAAGGGTTTTAAATAATCACTTTTCATTTTAAGTCGGTGTTTCTAACAAAATTTTCTGTTCATATAGGGCTGTCAGTCGAAATATATAGTCTAAAAAGTAAATACATGGCATTGCATAAAGGCGCTACGCGACAAGCTTGGCGTGTGGTTCAATTTTGTAAAATAAAAAACCTAATAATAAGTAAAAAAAAACATAACCAGACTAGGTGACATTTTTTATCATAACTTCTGAAATTTATTATTTTTTGCTAAAAGCTTACATAGTATAATTTGAAATAGTGTCTTGGATATAACTTGCAAAAATTAGATCTGTATTAAATTTTATTGATTTTTAAGGGCATTCGAAACTTAATTGCGTTTTCCCACAATTGTTATTCTGGCGATTGGTCGCGTTATGCATAACTACGTCCAATTGTCCTCAACTGCCTGGAAGAAATATATGACGTCTTTATCTTGGCAGATCAGGAGTTCAACTGCCTGGAATAATTTGAAGAATTTCCTGGCAGTTGTGGCATCTTTAAGGAATTTTAGAATAAATTAATTAGCAACAAAAATATGTGGAAAGTAATAAGTGAAAAAAAGCCAAAAAATAAAGAGAATTTTAATCCAATAACAACTTTTTTACGTATTTGCCATTAGACATAACAAACAAATAAAATGTTATTTCTCTATTTTTCTGCAATGCAGATTCCAGAGTTATCCGATTCGATTAATAGCGTATCAAACAGTAAAATAAAATACATTTGGCCTGAGTAATAAATTCATAAATGCGATGCCATACAGCTTTCACATCTCAATGCCTTGATCAAGTTACAAAATACAAAGAAAACACACTGTTCAAGGTTAAAAACAAGGACTAAAAAAATTAAAAGGTTGCACTAACGTTTTTAAGAGGATGGTACAAAAATTAACGTCCCTCCAATAGATGTAGAAGTGAAGTATAGCGGGTTAAGGACAGAAATCAAACCTCAAGATTTGAAATTAGTCGACGTTTATTTACGTCTTTTTCAAGGCTGAAAAAGATACAATTGGTGCAAAATGGTGAAAGCAATAGTTATTAATACAATAGTTAAGAAACCACCCAAACAATTATAATGCTTTAGTCTTCGTTTATTTGTGGTTTTGTTTGGGTGGTTTCTTAACTATTGTATTAATAACTATTGCTTTCACCATTTTGCACCAATTGTATCTTTTTCAGCCTTAAAAAAGACGTAAATAAACGTCGAAACGTCGGCTAATTTCAAATCTTGAGGTTTGATTTCTGTCCTTAACCCGCTATACTTCACTTCTACGTTTTTAACAGGGTTGGAAGCAATGCAGAAGAAGGTGATTCCAAAACTCCCCATTAATTAAATAAATAAATAGACCTAGTAGTGAATGATTAATTACAGATACTTATAAGGCAAATCATTAACTACTGATAACTGTGACTCTTTAAACATTATTGAGAAAACTCTATATTCACCTATAATGTCTGGTAACGGTTCCATGAGCCGCCTCAGACTCAATAGTTTTACCATCGGGACACATAAGCACCGAAGTCATCATGCCAAGAGAACCGTAACCTTGAGCGACGATATCCGACTGGACGTCACCGTCGTAGTTCTTACAGGCCCACACGAAACCACCGGACGACTTTAGAGCCTGCGCCACTTGGTCGTCGATCAGTCTGTGCTCGTACCAGATCTTCTTCGCCTCGAATTGCGATTTGTATTCTCTAAAATCGCATTATTAATTGGCGGAAACGACACCGAATTCTCGCGCTTACTTCTCATAAATTTCTTGGAAAATATCCTTGAATCTTCCGTCGTACTTTTTCAAAATGGTGTTTTTGGTGCTGAGGTACAGGGGCCAACTTTTAGCCAGGGCTATCTGGAAGGAGGACCTCGCGAATCCTTGGATACTTTCGTCGGTGTTGTACATTGCCAAGGCCACTCCGGGGCCTTTGTATTGGTAAACTGGGATTGCTATTGGTTTGCCATTGTCTGGTGTGTATACAAGTTCAAGCTTAAAAAAAATATTTCAGTCAGTTAGGTTGTGAAACGGAATTCAAAGCCTATAAAACAACCAAAAAAGGAAACAAAACTAAAGGGATCAAATTATTATGAATATTTCAACCTTTTGTGATACACTTAAAATAAATTAGGATGATCATGCATTGCTAGACACTACAACTTATCATTAGGAAGAAAGCTCTCATCAGGATGTTTTGCGGTGCGAGTAGTAAGGGAGGAATTGGGTCAACAACTAGCCTGCACAGTTTACTTTCTCATTATTAGAGTCTCACCTTAGGTACGGTATACCATTCTGGGGTGCTGCTAATCAGAGCTTACTAAACTTGGTTTTTGTTCTGTTTTTATATTGATAATAACGCAGTCCGCTTTATTGTCAATATAATACAAAAAGAATCATGTAGATCACACTTTGTGACTTAAAGAATTTTATTTCTTACATCCCTTTTCATTCTGAAGACATGTTCCCTTATCTTTAAAAACCGTGATGAACTCCGACTCAACACGAAACACATCAAATTCACTTCATTCCTTTACCAATTAATTCTCAAATCTTCTCTGGTAAAAAAGTTTATAATTTACGATGGTCGAAAAATGGTTAATCATCTGCCAATCAATTTAAGAACAACTTTTTCTCTTAAAAATGTTCGCTGTCAATTAAAAAAAACACTTTTAAATAGGGCTTATTATAGTGTGAATGAATTCTATCAGGATGATGAAATGTTGATTAATTTAGATATGTTTTGTATAGTAAATTTTAATCTATTTTACAATGTATTTATGTATGTGGTCTTAATATTTAGCTACGTATGTATTGCTTAGGTTTTTATTATATTATGCTTTATCAACAAAATTTATATTTTATGATAATAAAGCACTTTTTGAATTTGATGAATAAGGTGGAACTTATTACCTTTCCAGGTTTATCCACCACTAAATCCTGCGCCTTGTACTGATCACCGAAAGCGTGACGTCCGATGCAAATCGGTTGTGTCCAACCTGGGACCAATTTGGGAATGTTCTTGCAGAGAATCGGTTCCCTAAACACTGTTCCTCCTAGGATGTTCCTTATAGTGCCGTTCGGGGATAGCCACATCTTTTTCAGGTTAAATTCTAACAAAAAACATGTTAATATAATATTAAATAATTAAAATCAGTTATTACTTTACTATATCAGGCTTAACAGAGTAAACAATGATCCCAATGGAATCTATGTGTTCGTTTAAGGGGTTTCACTATTGTAGATTATGAGATCGGTTAGATATTAGGTGATATAGGTATGCAAAGAGAATTAATTACTACTTACACTAATTAAATTCTTAATTATGATCAAGGTTTACAAGGTATTTAGGTCAAAAATAATGTTATTAAATTGAGACTTGAGAAATTATTTATTGTTTATGTGTACTATTTTGAAAAACAATGATTTTGTAGTAAAACTTCTTACTGCTAAAGTGTGTGGGGTGGGTGGGGGGTGTAAGGATAATATTTTTGAAAAATATTATCTTTTATAGAAAAATAAAACCGTTTTTTAACAAAGCTACCCTTGCCCCCCCCACCCACCCCAAACAGCTTACCAGTGAGAAATTCTTATGCAAAATCACAGTTTTTCAAAATAGTTTGCATGAACAATAAAATGATTTCATTAATAATATCTAATCCAATAATACTGTTTTTATACTAAATATTTATAAAACTCGAAAAATTCACCCATTATCCCAAATAAGATGCTGATCATACACTTTTATAAAAGGCAAAAACACAAAATCTACAGCATCACAGAAAATTATATCAAATTTAATTTTTAAAGAATATACTAATTGACATATTTAATAAATATAAAATAAAAAACGATAAAAAACTGAGTTTTTCGCATTTTACTCGAAAACTTTGAGGTTACGTGAGAAAAGTGTAAATACAAAAGTTGTAGATTTTTTCAACGGCAACAATTTGCCATTAAAATCATCCCTTTAAGACAATTATTTTCTACAAAATATTCGTTTTTCATCAACACTACCTTTACACCCCCCACCCACCCCACAGGTTTTACCAGTAAGAAATTCTTCTGCAAAATCACTGTTTTTTTTTTTAAAAATTCAAATGCAATAACACTGTTTTTGTACGAAATATTTATAGATTTGGAATGCTTAATCCCTTCTAAGTCCATATTTGTGGCACAAAAATGTCCTTTTACGGTCATTATTTTATCAATTTTCATATATTATATATTACTTTAATTACTTAATAACGGTACATCTAAGTACATTCTTACAAATGTCTTTTATATTCCTTTAATGGCATTTAGTCTATTTCAGGGCATTTTAAAAAATTAATAGCGTTTGATACCTTCCACTAATTTTTTATTCGATTCCAGGCATTTTAAATTTATTTAATGAGTAATTTAAATAATTACCTCAAATATTTTATACAATTTTTCTGCTATTTGAAGCCATTTATACACCAGGTGTTTTACAAACACACGAGTATTTATATTTTCCGTACCCTCTAGGCATTTGAAGCATCTACATTTTACATTAGAATTTCATTCGAAGCATATGAAATCAGGATTTATTTCTTCCAAATATTTATATTCTAGACACCTGAATTCTGGATTTGAGAGAATAAATTCAGGATACTTTTAAAGTATTGCTACATGTCACAAAATTCATATATGAAGATAGTAGAGATGTTTCAGTTGTAATTTGTTTTTTACCTTTCACTCTAGCTTCATCGGGTGTAATCGTTGCACATTTAATACCGACGTTGTGTTTCAAAATGGCGTTCGCCGCGTCTATTGTTACTTGATCGTTGGTTTGATCCCTGTAAATCATATCTTTAGGTGTGTTGATAATGTATATGGGTTTATAGTAGTATTTATTACCTATAGGGTAATCCCAAGTCATAGTAAAGACACTCGATTTTCAGATAAGGGAAAATCAGAGACTCCTTAATTTTTTCCCAGATTATTCTGGTCATTTCGTCACCGTCCATCTCCACCACTGGGTTCTTCACTTCGATTCTTTTGGCATTCGAATCTAGAAACAAATAAATTTTATTGTATTTAATAATGGAAGGAAGCAGTTCATACATTTATGAATTATGTACATATGTTTATCTGCTTTTAGTCTTATCTAACTAACATTTTGTACCTAGACTATGAGAGAGTCATCAAGATGTGCACTGATCATGATCAAAGTCAAATGCCTCCAGTCACATCAAATGATCTTATTAATCATATTAAAAGTTTAGAAAATAATTGTGCTCCTGGTAAAGATGGAATATCTTCTCGACTTATAAAAAAAGTACATTGCACTATAATAAAACCACTAATTCATATAATAAATCACATCTTTAACACAGGAATAGTGCCTACAGCTTTTTAATGCGCTCATATACAAAAAAAGGAACAAGATCAGATATTTCCAACTACAGAGCCATTAGTGTTATTACAACTTTTACAAAAATTTTCGAAAAATGCCTTAAAGTCAGACTCTATGGCCATTTATTATCAAATAAACTGCTGAATTAAAATCAATATGGCTTTATGGAGGACAGAAGCACTAATGATGGTTGACCAAATAAAAATAAACTTAGAGTCAGATCAAAAATGTATAATAGCTGTCTTTCTCGATTTAGCCAATGCATTTGACACTGTATGAATGTTTTTGAAAGTTATTCACATCAGAGATCTCAAATTGTTAAAATAGAACAGTGCTTGGCCCATTATTGTTCATTTATAAATTCATTACTGGATCTAGATATTAATGGCATATCAATTTCCTTTGCAGATCATACAATACTGTATTTAACTGGTTCATCATGAGATTCATGAAGAGACAAAATTTTTATTGGTCTAAGTAAAGTAAAAACATGGCAAAATTCTCGTAAATTATCACTTAATCTTGCTAAAACAATTTATGTTGCTTTTTCTCTTACTGAATCAAATGGACCTTTATACAATTCAATTACTCTTCAAAAAGCCAATACAACAATATATGAGGTGTCACATACTAAATTCTTGGGCATAACTACAGATCAACATCTTAAATGGTCAGAACATATTCATGAAGTAAAAACCAAATTAAGAGGTCTAATTCACAAATTTTACCAGATAAGAACCATATTATTATCTCATAAAATTATAACTATGATATTATAAATTAATAGTGGAATCAATATTAAAATACGGTATCATAGCCTGGGGAGGGATTTACAATAAAGCTCTCAATCAGTTCATGTTATTCAGAATTACTTATTAAAGATTATCTATATCCAACAAATCAACTATTCAATGAAAGCATTTTAAATGTTAGAGGTCTATACTTTTTAAGCAATTATATTTATTGTTTTAGAAATATAAATAAACAGCTTTATTCCTTTATACAGCAATTATTCCTGGTAGGATAAGCATGATTTGCATATGCTTATCCTATCAGGAATAATTATAATAATATGTCCCTTTTAGAAGGTTTGATCACAGTCTAACAAAGTCACAGTTGAAAGCTGTAGTTGCTTAAGTTTGAAATTTTTCATTTTTCGGGTATACCCCCCCGTATCGAATTTTTTCACCAAAAATTGATTTTTTTCGAAATCAAACTAAGTATACCAGCGTCTTATTTGGGTCACCTAGATTACGAAAACACCGGGTTATAACAGGATCCGAGCAGAACTAAGGGAATGAGAGCACTTTGAAAATCCTGAAAAAGTCGTTTTCGACGTCCGTTTTTGAGGCCAAAAATGGGCATCAAAAATGCCATATCTCAGCTATTAGAAGAGCTACGACCTTGCGGATGGTCTCGTTGGATTTGGAATGACGAAACTAAGACAAAACCGTTGAAATTTTCCCGATAGCTCCCATAGAAGCTGAGATATCGACCTTCAAAGTTTGGGTTTTTTCATTTTTCGGGTATACCCCCCCGTATCGAATTTCTTCACCAAAAATTGATTTTTTTCGAAATCAAACTAAGTATACCAGCGTCTTATTTGGGTCACCTAGATTACGAAAACACCGGGTTATAACAGGATCCGAGCAGAACTAAGGGAATGAGAGCACTTTGAAAATCCTGAAAAAGTCGTTTTCGACGTCCGTTTTTGAGGCCAAAAATGGGCATCAAAAATGCCATATCTCGGCTATCGTAAGAGCTACGACCTTGCGGATGGTCTCGTTGGATTCAAAATGACGAAACTAAGACAAAACCGTTGGAATTTTCCCGATAGCTCCCATAGAAGCTGAGATATCGACCTTCAAAGTTTGGGTTTTTTCATTTTTCGGGTATACCCCCCCGTATCGAATTTTTTCACCAAAAATTGATTTTTTTCAAAATCAAACTAAGTATACCAGCGTCTTATTTGGGTCACCTAGATTACGAAAACACCGGGTTATAACAGGATCCGAGCAGAACTAAGGGAATGAGAGCACTTTGAAAATCCTGAAAAAGTCGTTTTCGACGTCCGTTTTTGAGGCCAAAAATGGGCATCAAAAATGCCATATCTCGGCTATCGTAAGAGCTACGACCTTGCGGATGGTCTCGTTGGATTCAAAATGACGAAACTAAGACAAAACCGTTGGAATTTTCCCGATAGCTCCCATAGAAGCTGAGATATCGACCTTCAAAGTTTGGGTTTTTTCATTTTTCGGGTATACCCCCCCGTATCGAATTTTTTCACCAAAAATTGATTTTTTTCAAAATCAAACTAAGTATACCAGCGTCTTATTTGAGTCACCTAGATTACGAAAACACCGGGTTATAACAGGATCCGAGCAGAACTGAGGGAATGAGAGCACTTTGAGAATCCTGAAAAAGTCGTTTTCGACGTCCGATTTTGAGGCCAAAAATGGGCATCAAAAATGCCATATCTCAGCTATTAGAAGAGCTACGACCTTGCGGATAGTGTCGTTGGATTTGGAATGACGAAACTAAGACAAAACCGTTGAAATTTTCCCGATAGCTCCCATAGAAGCCGAGATATCGACCTTCAAAGTTTGGGTTTTTTCATTTTTCGGGTATACCCCCCCGTATCGAATTTTTTCACCAAAAATTGATTTTTTTCAAAATCAAACTAAGTATACCAGCGTCTTATTTGAGTCACCTAGATTACGAAAACACCGGGTTATAACAGGATCCGAGCAGAACTGAGGGAATGAGAGCACTTTGAGAATCCTGAAAAAGTCGTTTTCGACGTCCGATTTTGAGGCCAAAAATGGGCATCAAAAATGCCATATCTCAGCTATTAGAAGAGCTACGACCTTGCGGATGGTCTCGTTGGATTTGGAATGACGAAACTAAGACAAAACCATTGGAATTTTCCCGATAGCTCCCACAGAAGCCGAGATATCAACCTTCAAAGTTTGGGTTTTTTCATTTTTCGGGTATACCCCCCCGTATCGAATTTTTTCACCAAAAATTGATTTTTTTCAAAATCAAACTAAGTATACCAGCGTCTTATTTGAGTCACCTAGATTACGAAAACACCGGGTTATAACAGGATCCGAGCAGAACTGAGGGAATGAGAGCACTTTGAGAATCCTGAAAAAGTCGTTTTCGACGTCCGATTTTGAGGCCAAAAATGGGCATCAAAAATGCCATATCTCAGCTATTAGCAGAGCTACGACCTTGCGGATAGTCTCGTTGGATTTGGAATGACGAAACTAAGACAAAACCGTTGGAATTTTCCCGATAGCTCCCATAGAAGCTGAGATATCGACCTTCAAAGTTTGGGTTTTTTCATTTTTCGGGTATACCCCCCCGTATCGAATTTTTTCACCAAAAATTGATTTTTTTCAAAATCAAACTAAGTATACCAGCGTCTTATTTGAGTCACCTAGATTACGAAAACACCGGGTTATAACAGGATCCGAGCAGAACTGAGGGAATGAGAGCACTTTGAGAATCCTGAAAAAGTCGTTTTCGACGTCCGATTTTGAGGCCAAAAATGGGCATCAAAAATGCCATATCTCAGCTATTAGAAGAGCTACGACCTTGCGGATGGTCTCGTTGGATTTGGAATGACGAAACTAAGACAAAACCATTGGAATTTTCCCGATAGCTCCCACAGAAGCCGAGATATCAACCTTCAAAGTTTGGGTTTTTTCATTTTTCGGGTATACCCCCCCGTATCGAATTTTTTCACCAAAAATTGATTTTTTTCAAAATCAAACTAAGTATACCAGCGTCTTATTTGAGTCACCTAGATTACGAAAACACCGGGTTATAACAGGATCCGAGCAGAACTGAGGGAATGAGAGCACTTTGAGAATCCTGAAAAAGTCGTTTTCGACGTCCGATTTTGAGGCCAAAAATGGGCATCAAAAATGCCATATCTCAGCTATTAGCAGAGCTACGACCTTGCGGATAGTCTCGTTGGATTTGGAATGACGAAACTAAGACAAAACCGTTGGAATTTTCCCGATAGCTCCCATAGAAGCTGAGATATCGACCTTCAAAGTTTGGGTTTTTTCATTTTTCGGGTATACCCCCCCGTATCGAATTTTTTCACCAAAAATTGATTTTTTTCAAAATCAAACTAAGTATACCAGCGTCTTATTTGGGTCACCTAGATTACGAAAACACCGGGTTATAACAGGATCCGAGCAGAACTAAGGGAATGAGAGCACTTTGAAAATCCTGAAAAAGTCGTTTTCGACGTCCGATTTTGAGGCCAAAAATGGGCATCAAAAATGCCATATCTCAGCTATTAGAAGAGCTACGACCTTGCGGATGGTCTCGTTGGATTCAAAATGACGAAACTAAGACAAAACCGTTGGAATTTTCCCGATAGCTCCCATAGAAGCTGAGATATCGACCTTCAAAGTTTGGGTTTTTTCATTTTTCGGGTATACCCCCCCGTATCGAATTTTTTCACCAAAAATTGATTTTTTTCAAAATCAAACTAAGTATACCAGCGTCTTATTTGAGTCACCTAGATTACGAAAACACCGGGTTATAACAGGATCCGAGCAGAACTGAGGGAATGAGAGCACTTTGAGAATCCTGAAAAAGTCGTTTTCGACGTCCGATTTTGAGGCCAAAAATGGGCATCAAAAATGCCATATCTCAGCTATTAGAAGAGCTACGACCTTGCGGATAGTGTCGTTGGATTTGGAATGACGAAACTAAGACAAAACCGTTGAAATTTTCCCGATAGCTCCCATAGAAGCCGAGATATCGACCTTCAAAGTTTGGGTTTTTTCATTTTTCGGGTATACCCCCCCGTATCGAATTTTTTCACCAAAAATTGATTTTTTTCAAAATCAAACTAAGTATACCAGCGTCTTATTTGAGTCACCTAGATTACGAAAACACCGGGTTATAACAGGATCCGAGCAGAACTGAGGGAATGAGAGCACTTTGAGAATCCTGAAAAAGTCGTTTTCGACGTCCGATTTTGAGGCCAAAAATGGGCATCAAAAATGCCATATCTCAGCTATTAGAAGAGCTACGACCTTGCGGATAGTGTCGTTGGATTTGGAATGACGAAACTAAGACAAAACCGTTGAAATTTTCCCGATAGCTCCCATAGAAGCCGAGATATCGACCTTCAAAGTTTGGGTTTTTTCATTTTTCGGGTATACCCCCCCGTATCGAATTTTTTCACCAAAAATTGATTTTTTTCAAAATCAAACTAAGTATACCAGCGTCTTATTTGGGTCACCTAGATTACGAAAACACCGGGTTATAACAGGATCCGAGCAGAACTAAGGGAATGAGAGCACTTTGAAAATCCTGAAAAAGTCGTTTTCGACGTCCGTTTTTGAGGCCAAAAATGGGCATCAAAAATGCCATATCTCAGCTATTAGCAGAGCTACGACCTTGCGGATAGTCTCGTTGGATTTGGAATGACGAAACTAAGACAAAACCGTTGAAATTTTCCCGATAGCTCCCATAGAAGCCGAGATATCGACCTTCAAATTTTGGGTTTTTTCATTTTTCAGGTATACCCCCCCGTATCTGTTAAAATTTATTGTGATGCGTTGTCAGATTGTTGTTTAAGATCAAATGGGTATTTATCAATGATCATCGAACATAAATTTTGTTATTAATAATCAATATTGTTAGTAAGTTAAGGCTACAGGAATACATTATTTCACTTGTCTCATAATTTAATATTAGGAATGATGTATAATAAACTTCTGCACATACAACTCAGATCTAAAGATAGGATTATACACACATGTTTGTACTGTATATTTTTGTAAATAAATAAATAAAAAATAAAAAATTGTAGCATTATTAAGACCCATTTATAATTTTAACTCATATATATTTTCATACATAGGTTTGTAAAAGGTATGACAATAAGATTGCCTATTAAATCCTAAACTAACAAAAGAACCGTATGCCAACCATCTGTTGCCACCGAAGGGTTCTCCTCTCAATCCCTCTACATTGGGACTTAAGCCAGGTCAAATTCTATACATGTTCAACTTTAAGGAAAAGAAAAATGTGCCGAATTTAAACCGAAATCAAAGGCCATTAACCGCCCCCCCGATAGGGTCCGAAAACCCGATGGTGACGTAGAAAGTTCGACTAATTTGCTCGCAAAACGACCGGTCCGATGCACTTTTGGCCAAAGAGGTCGAGGACCTGCCAAATAAGTTTTAATGATCGATTTACGTTCGCCGGACCGGTGTATACGTCTGAAAAAGTTAATTTCTCAACCTGTTTTATTGTAGTACCTATAACAGAGAGATCTTGAAGTATAAAAATATGATTAAGTACATGCTGCAGTCTTGGTTAAAAATGATCTATTTTTTTTCCTTTATCATTAGTCTCTTCAGTTATTTCCAAGTCCATAAAGATGCTCTAGTTCAAATCGAAACAAAGCTTTCAATTGCAACGGTGTCATTTATACATTTTAAAATCCATAATAATTACTGCGAGGTCACTAACCAAAATCAATGTTATCTCTAGTAAGAAAATAGTAAAATATTTATATGTTTGCGCACTGTGATGTAATATTTGCTTTTTCTCGACAATTATATTTGGTGATAAATATATTTATCAAAGAATAATGTGGACGAATATTTTACAGTTTTCCATAATAGTTTCATGTTAGTAGATATTACTTATTTGAACACTGTATACATTTTCGTTTATTTAATTGTTATCTTACCATGTAACTTATATTGGCTTACATTTATTTATTTTTTATTAATAGAACGTTATCATTTAGTATAATTCGGCTTGCGGTTATTTTTGGGTTTGTTGCTAAGTAACATTTCATCAGAAATTACCTGGATTCATTCATTCATTAAAAAAGAGGGCAGAACATATTACTTTTGTTCGCAATTGAATGCAGTTTAACTTAGGAAAGGAGTTATTCCACATGCATTTCCTGAATGCCTTCAATGACCAGTTGGAGATCATAGAAGAACTAATTTCTCTCGATACTAATCATGACATAATGTTTGAATTAAAGGAGAGGTGAAGTAAAGCTCTAGTATGATATAGTCGAAGAGGTTTTCTGTAATAAGGCTTTTCATTGTAAGGATCCTTATTTTGTTATTGTTATATAATTTAGAAATAAAAACGTTTAGAGTTCCTTTTAACAAGGTTGTGACACCACTATTAGAAACCGTGAATGAATGGCTTCAATCCCAAAATTAAAGTAGACAGTCCACATCTAGATCCTCACCAACTGACCAATGACATTTGCATAGTATAATAATTATAGTTGCTAATGCAACCAGTATTTTTAACACAACTCTATTAGTATTATCGCCTATGCATTTCAATGATTTTCCCTATGAATGAAAAGTCGTTACGGTTTGTTTTTGTCTGCGAAAGAAAACGTGACAAAACGAAAACAAACCCGACGAGGTGAACGCTCTATCGATTGTTCTTAAGCGTGGATGCCCTCCGATTTGTAGCTGTCCCTCTTCAGATATACCTCTTGGCTTTTGCAGTCATGCAAGGGTATAATATGAAATATGTCTTCTCTGCTATTTTAATTAAAATGCAACAATATATAAACCGAGACTTTTGATATGATGACTTTTCAGTTAGGAACATTTTAAATTTGCTCTTGAACTATAATGGTTTTAATTTAAGTTCTCTGATCATTGTTTGTATATTTTGAGACAGGCATAGTAGAGGAACTTTTCATAGTGTGAAGTTTTATGGCTTGGTAAAACAAGGCCATTAGAATTTCTGGTACCTACTGTACGTATGCAGCCCAATGTCCTTAATAAATTTAATTGTTTTTAAATACATAGAGTAAGCACTTGCAAATATATATAGATGTTAACGTCAGTAGTTTACGCTCTTTGAAAACTTCACTACAGGATTCTTATCCCCATAATGTGATGTTGTAAGATATGATATGACATCCCATAGTAAACATGAAGTAAAATAAAAAGTACACAGTTTTTTAAATTTTAAAAGGGCTATATTACAGACAAAAAAAAATGAAATGAGGGGTTTATATAAAAATAGAGATAAGATCATAATCATTGGAGTAATTTATTTGTTTTTAAATGTAGTCATAGTGCTATTAAAGAGGTCAATATCCTTATTGCTATGTAAAATATTAAACCATGAGAAATTTCAACATAAATAAGGTGCATTTCTTGCCAAATTATAGTAGGTTTAGATTCTAAATAAAAGGGTTATCTAGCTAGGCGTTTTCTAGTATGAATGGGGTAACAAAAAAGTGTAAAAAGGTGAGGTGCATCAATTTTATAGTAGCATAGTTTGAATCAAAAAAGCTAGCTGCTTAGAATAGCACAATGCCTTACAGATAAAAAATTAAATTATACTTATTAAGAAACCTCACAAGTTTGCTGTAAAGCATGTTTTCAACAATCAAGGAAAAAATGCTAAGAATTGATATTGGCCTGTAGTTTTCAATAGCTTGATGATCGCCCTTTTTAAAAGCTGGAATTATTTTAGAAATGACTCTGATAGCAATGCTGTATATAAACTCCTGGACAAAATTATCGCACCACTTGATTTTTAGAGATTTTTTTTTAATAAAGATAAAAAAATAAGCAAACTTATAAGCATTGTTAACTATGCATTATTAATTAACAAAAACAATTATATTCTATTTAACAAAACGAGATTTAAGTAATTAAATTCAATACAAGGAAAAGCATCGATTTTCACTAACTTCAATTTTGATACAAAAATAAAACAATAGACCCATAATGAATTCTTAATAACGTGTATTGCCACCTCTAGCTGCAATGACCGCTTGAAGTCTTCGCAGCATTCCTCCTATCAAATTATGAAAACTTTCCTGCGGATGTATTCTCACTCCTCACGAGCAGCATGTTAAAGCATAAACATAGTTTTTGTCCAGTTCTGCTTTTTATACGAGAAAAGATATTATAACTGTTTTAACTGATATTTATTTTTATTTAAATTTTCTTGACAAAATAATTAGTGGTGCGATAATTTTGTCCAGGAGTTTATGAATAAATAGTTGCCAATGGTTCCATTTGCCACAGCTTTATTGACATTTACTGTTGCCGATATCAAGTCAGTGCCAACAGATTCTCCTGGTATTTCCTCCTACCAATTGGTTCCAGGAATATGGATTCAGATGGAATGGACATGTGGTTGAAGTAAGTAGCAAATGGTTAGCAAAATGACTATTGATTTGGCTTTGAGCGTCCATATGTATCTGCCAGTTTTTGTTGGTCAGATATATACCTCCTTCCATTAATGACCAGTTAGTTTTCACTACTTTTTTTTTCGCACATTTAATACTACTACCAATAATTAAGCTTTGATTTCAATGACAGTATCATTGATTCTATCCTATTTAAAATAAAATAAATGTTTAATTAGAGGATGTTTATATGCAGTCATTTTTTATTTATTTATCAGGTCATAATTGTGTTGTATCTCAGGGGTTGCAAACAGTGTCATTGAAACAAATGACCTTAGTCTTGAAAAACTTTATCTCTGACTTTACTTGTACATTATACCAACCCTGTACTTTTCCAGACTGTGAAATAGTACATTATGTTCATGACACTTCCTTCATTTTTAGTGAGGGAGAAAGACCAGGACCAAATGACTTGATCCTTAAATGCTTTGAATGACTGATTTATGGGAAATAACCTTACTCCTAATGTGTCAAAAACTTAGATAATACCCTTTACCCAATCAAAAACTGACTTTTCTTTTACATACAAATACACAGTCATAACGGCAACTGAGGAAATGGACTCTCTGGGGTTAAAATTGGATCAGGGCATATCTTGGAAATGTTCAATGGCCAGTCAGTAGGTATAGTTATACTCTCCAGGTAATTAGATATAATGTTGGCTGGCAAATAGCACTCACAGCTTATTATGCCTATATACAGTCTCAAATAAATTTTGGTTCGATATTTTGGGGTGACAAATAGAATTTTGAAACTGTAGAAAAAAATGTATTTGTATTATATTTGGCATGAGAAGTAGAGATAGCTGCGGGGGTGTATTTCAGGAAACTAATACTCTTAGAATACACGGCTTGTACATCTTAAAGTTTATAGTAAATAACTTTTCTCTGATAGGGCCGGCCAATATTATCATGACAGAAGATATGAAACTAATCTAAGGCCTATAAAACCAAATTTTACTTTTCTTCAAAGGAATATTGTGCAGTGAATAGACTTCCTCTAACCCTGAGACCTTTACGTACAATTATTAGAAAACTCAAGAGTATATCTGATGGAAAGAAGCTTACTATCATTAATGAACTGTTTGAGGATGGATAAATGAGACACTAGGATAAGATACTTTTAACTTCACCACAGGTTTTAGAAATAGGTTTTTAGTCCGTAACTTGTGCTTTATACTTTTAGTGTTAAGTGTATATAATTGTGTCTTTAATTTTTCCTATTTATGGCTGGATCCATACCCCTGGTGAGGTTTTTATGTATTATTATATTGTTTTTGGACTATGTGTATAATAATTGTTTTCCATTTAAATCTAATGTAGGTACTCTCTCATTAGGATATTTCAATAAGACATTCAATCCAGAATATTATTTCTGTTGATGACACATAATGCATATCCCAGGATTGTTTTAGGTTTTTAAGACATATTACTGTTCAGTTCTCTTTAATTATCTCTAGAAATATCTGCGAAAACACTGTATCATAAAAACAAATCAATCCTCATCTCTATATATATAGATAAAATGAACTCCTGAACACCCCGTATAATATGTAAGATACACTATCACACACTTAAAACAAACTCCCTACTTACATTCGCGGTTTTGTTGTAAACATCCGGCCTGTCCCAGCATAGCAGGTGCATGTTTCCCGATCAGCTGATTCCTGCAAAGTTTCGTAACTGTTCCCGCCATGTTCAGGGATGCGATCGGTGACTTTTTTCCTGCGAGTGTCGACGTGTTTTAGTGAAAAATAAACGAGCGGTAGCCGCCGGTTTCTTTGGACGAGCAGTTGAGCACTTTCTGCGTGATGCAGGCGAGTTTTGTCGCGCACCCGCTCGAGTTGCTTGTTGCTCGCTCGTCACGTTTATACGAAGGTTATCGAACGAGTAAGCAGATGATGATCTGTGCATGCAACAGGCCACATAGTGCAGTTATTTCGTTCGCTTTCCGATTTATTGTTATTGTGAATAAGATGCACGATTGCATGTTTTGACTTTTTAGTCGAGGAATTGTCATTTTAAGGGTTATTATATCTAAGACGCTTAAATTGAACAACAAAATTATTTTTTTGGCTATTTATTGAGGGTGTATTAAGAAAACATTCACTAGTCAACTATTAAGTAACTTTACTCTCAAGGGAAGCCGAATTTGCAAGTATAAAAAGAATATTAAGCATAAAGGAACAAAACGAATTGGACAACAATGTTAGTACATGAAAATATGCTCCTGAAGGAGAAAAACTGGATGTACCAATAGGAAATAATGGTCTAATAAATGTTAAACTGTTTACAAGTGTTAGGGCATTTAAAAAAGATCGTGATTATAAGTGCCCATGGATGAACTACTTTGTTAATAAAAGATGATAGGTCAAAAGTTATACCAGTGAATTCACCTCAAGAGGCCTCTATAAGAGAATTAAGTATTACCCTATATGATTATTTAAAGAATTCGCCCCAATAACACTATAAAATGAAAATGCAACAACATAAACAGAAATAATCAAAGCATAATTTATTAGATCTAGGTTCAACGTTAGTGACCTATTTATTACAACTCTCTTTCCAATCATAGTTGCCTTTCATTTAAAATATAGCATAATGGTAAGATATGTAGGTAAACCAAGAGTTGATAATAAAATTAAATGGATAGCTGTATAAATGTAGCCAAAATAATCTAGTATATTATTGTTCCGGGAGTTAAGTGAACTAATCCAGGTATCACCAAATATAAAAGCAGTAAAAATAAAAGAAAATAATACCTGGATTAATGGCGAAAGGGTTCAAATGATGAAGATGGTACTTATAAAAGAAATTTGTTTGTAAAATGAGTTTCGAAGAAAGAAAAATAAAATTAAGACATTAAGAAAATATTTCTTTTTGTAAAGTATGGGATCGTACTGGTACAGATCAAAAAAAGCAACGTAAATTTATCAACAATTTTTCTAATAATAAATTTTTAACTGTAAACAGAAAAACTATTAAAGTAAAAACTAATACATTTTTCACAGGTTGGTAAAAAATATTGTTTAAGAGTTAAACAGTGACATTCAAGGATGACTTAAGTTTTGATGAAATTATTTGTAGCAACACTGATATACATTGAACATGATTGAACATTGATATATATTGAACCAAACGAGGTCTGTGAAATTTGATTAGGATTAAAACGTAACTCTCCTCCAAGTGACAATAAACTAACATTATTAGATTTAATTAATTTAGAAGATTACGTTACAGGTATTATTTGAGATTTATTAAATAACGTTTTTACGTTTTAGTAAATAAAGTCCCTCTAATTTTTAAATCTGGTAAAAAAGATCAAATGAAAAACTACCAAACAATGATTTAAAAAGGCTTTTGATGTAGTTAGTTGGGATTTTAGAAGATCTGGTAGAAAAGAAGGTAATTAATTTTTAATAAAATATATATAAATATGGAAAAAAACAAATTGATGCTGTTCAAGCATAAAATAAACATGTAGGCAGCATAGATATTATAATAGATAACGTTCATTTAGAAAAGGCACCAGGAATGTTTAAATAATACAAAATAATGTTTAACTACGATAGAATTACTCATACATTGCATAATGTTTTATGAGTTCTTAAGCTAGAATGAAATTTGTTTCTTGAATAATGTAAATTAATATACACATAAAATCCTTAACAACCGAATAAAATGGAATTCACAGCTACAATACCAGAGCTCAATTTAACTTTTACCAAAACTGTGCTTCGATGGCATAAATAATGAGTTACCTAATATACTAAAAAATAAAAGAATTTTTAGGACATTCGTAAAAAAACTAAAAAATTTTCTTTTATTAAAATGGATGTTGAGCAACGCTGAATGCACTTCTTCACTTGAACTATATGCATTAATTTAAGTTCCTATAAACAATCGAATTGTGAATTTGTTTCCAGAAAAAAAAAACTTAGAATATTTCTGACTTCAAAGAGGCATTTATTACGGTTTTCAAATTTTTTACAATTAATGAAGTCATACTTCTCTCATCCATAGTGAATGAAGTTTCAATCGAGGGACATTCATCAGAGCCCACCTCAGGTATACCCCAAGGGTTTAATTTCCTTATATAACATAAATCATATATGCAAAGTAAATGAAACTGGACACATTTTCTTCGCGCTTCAAATATAAATTGTACAAAATAAGGAAATTGGGTATTATCTAAGAAACATGCCTGTAGCAGGATTAAATGAAAAGTACTCTATATGAGAATCGAAGAAAATTAGTTGATACCTTTATAAGTTACTTAATTACTTAATGCTATAGCTTTTGGACCTGAGTTGACACAACTGTTACTAACTCAAGGTTTTACTACTTTTTTTCATTTATCTAACTCAGCAACACCAATAAAATGACTTCAGCTGAATTTTACTGGTCTATTCAGTTACATAGATTCCATGAATATTTATAAAGAAACATTACAGGAATAGTTAATGATTGCATTGGGTTTTTAGAACGACAATCCGGTTCTTGACAAATTCGACTGCACCAGATGCGACATAGTATATATTTAATAAACAACGAGATGTATGTATTACTTAACATATATACAGAAAAAACACCCAAGTGACAATCGACTTTTCCAGAGCATAAATTTCAAACCCAATTTATTCCTTTCGTCGTGCAGGCACTCTATAAACGTACGAGAACTAGAAAAGAGATAAACTTTTGACCTCTTTTGAGATTTAGAATTTGAACACCTAGTTTTTTCGAAAAAGTCCGATTCAAAGGTTGTTGCTTGTATTTTTGTACATAGTGAAAATAAATAAATGTTCAAAATACATGATTAGATTGTTTTTTTTAATATAATTTAATAATCATTCCATTAACATTTCTAGAACTCAATAAGGATAAGGATCCTATAGTCAGTGAATCAGCAAGGTCCTGCGATCTTAGCCCAAATGACCTTTCGCTATGAGGTCGTTTAAAATTTATTATTTTTGTCTCGATAGGAGTGCAGCAGACTTGAGGGTGCCATACTGATTGCATAGCGATATTGTTTCCAGAAACTTAAATCACCGTCTGGTTGAAGCATTTTTAGGAATATATGACAGGAGACTTAAGAAATGTACGCCTTGTATTGCCCCATATTTTCGTTTCACTTTATTTTTAATTCTTCGTTGCTGCTGAATACTGGGCCCTTATAGATTTCCACTACATAAAGCTAATATAGAAAAACCAACAAAGTTTCTTATAGGGGTGTAATGCTGAGTACCAAAAATCAATAGGCAAGACTAACTAATTATTTTACATCCGTCTGCGGTCTATTCTATAGTTTCTCATACCCTTAAAGGGCTTCTTCGAAGGATCCTCGGCGGTCTCGACGGTCCATAAGCGGCATGTAAACGTGACGAAGGCATGGGGGGCAAATAAAATCGTTTCAGTGTATCCTGTCTCTGTACCCCGGGCCGGCGGCGTAGCGAAGTTCAGTGTCTCTTATTTTCGGTCGGTTGATGCACTTTCGCCGAACCCGTCTGGGAACTTCAAGTTTTTCGATTTTTTTTTTCTAAATTTATTTTTTAGCTTTTGTTTCGTTTTGAAACTGATTCAAAAATCGAGTACATATAGTGGTTTAAATTATACCTAGAGATTTTGGTAAGTGTAATTAGGTATCACAATTAGTTAGTCTATATATTAAAGAAGTTTACTTATACTTAGCTACACTATCAGGGGAATTTTATTGTTAACGCCCAGGCAGTCAATTACTTATAATATTATTATTATAATTAATTATCCATACTTAAAAAAAAACAGAAAATATAGAAAGCACAACAGAAGTACCTTAAGAATATAAACCAAAAGATGCATAAAATACTTTAATATCTACACTTTTTTGTGAATGTGAAGTAATGTGAACTCTTATATCAAATGAAATGAAAAATTTTCAAAACCCAAGTATGTAATTGAAAGAACTCGTCCATTATCTCAAAGAGACCTACGTAACTCTAAGTCTCAGTCTCAAAATATCTTTTTAATTAATCAGGTAACATGTTTCGCTAATAAAGCATCATCAGACCTACAATAAACAGAAAAACACACGTAACTACAATAAAACCTTACATTAAAACAAAATCAAATATTAAAAATTAGTTAAAATCACCTTATAGCTAGATGACCTGCTAAGTACTGACAAATAAAATTTAAATCTGAGAATACCCACATATTTTGTAATAAAAGCAATAACAGGGCACAAAAATTCAACAAAAAATATAAAAAGGGAAAAACTACACCTGTTACGTTTTGTTGTATTTACAATCCATTTATTTATTAGTATTTTTATTATTATAAATGGTTGTAATTTAAACATTAGAGGGAACCTATTGGAAAGCTTATAGGAACCAAAAAACATTTATGTCATAATAAAATTGTTGGTTCCACCTGTGGTAAAATTAGATTTTTATTAGTAACATTTCTAGTGCCAAACTTGTGTTGGATGTTACATTTGAAAGCATTAATAGATTTGAAAAATAACTGTTCTACAGCAAGAAATTCAGATTCATTAAAAAGAAGATTATACTAGAACACATTCTTGCTTTGAAATATCCTACTTATTATTGCAACACACACGGGTTTTAGAACACTTTTACAATTTTACAACATAGTATCAAAAGCCTTTTATAGGTCCCAGAATATCCCTATAGTTTTTCAATCCTGATTAAAACCTTTTCAGTTAGTTACCCCCACACAATGCCTCCTCCATGCTAGTAGTCTCGTTAAATGCAAACTTATTGTCTTATTTAGATCCAATACTAGGCTGTTCAAGAAATTTATTGACTCTATACATTTTTCAAAAAGTTTGCTTATGTTGCTAGTTAAACATATTGGCCTATAGTTGATCATTTGCTCTCTGCATGCTTCTTTGAATAAAGGGACATTATTACAGTTTCTTTTAAAGCTGTTGGATATGTCCCAACACAGATCAATAAAATGCTTTAAGAGTTTTAGGAGTACTGTATGATTTTTGACCCGTGTAAAAAAAACAAAGAAATGAATGAACCTAATTCCTTAATATCATAATGAATATTTATGAGAAAACTCTAATAACATCAGTGATATGAGTTTGAAAAAATTAAGGTGCAAAAGAAAGTGCTAAAATAGTCACTGATAATATAAATAAAGAACCTACATAACAAAGTGCCACAACAACAGGAAAGATTTGCAATGCCCATGAAACCTTCCTCAGGTAGCAAAGTCCTTTTGGGCCCTTTTACCACCTATAAGTAATAATATTCAAAGAAGTTACAAAGTAAAATTCACTGAAATATTTGACCTGTTACAGAATAAATAAGAAAATTTATGCAGTGCTTTCAATCACACTTTAAGAGTAGACCTTAGTGTTAGCTTCCAGAACACTAAATCTAACTATAAGGGTTTTGTCGGCCCCTGTTAGTGTCTTGTATATGTTATTTTATCTACAGCATTTGCTGGTGATACCGTCTTGTCTTATGGCATTGAAATGACCTCCCATTATTTTTATATAGGGATTTCAAAGGATTCATTTTAAACCTATGAAAACTTACATACAAATAAAAATATTAACTGCAATTTGTTTATCACATAAAATGTTTTTAACGACCGGTAAAAAGGTTCTATTTTTACGAGCAATAAATAACTCAATTTTTGATCTCCCAGTCACACAAGTTAAGTCATAAATCCTTAATTGATAGCGTGCATTCTGCTTATAACGTTTAGCTAAATAGCCCAGATATACTTAATTTTATCTCGACTTAGCCGTTGAAATGGATCCGGTATATATATAAATACTAAAAATAAAACTCAACTATATACTTATGTGGGGAAAGCTTAATCTAGGTCAAGATAAATACATAAACGTTATGGGCGCCATGGCGCATTATTTTAATTTTATTTATTTATTTTTTTTTGCGAAAGTAAATATAGATTTAGTACGGATACATAATAAAGGTTGATTTATTAAGGCTATAGAGAGAATAGTAGATATTTTGTTTGGTGCAGTGTACAGCTCTGTTAGTACGTACATTGAAAATGAATTATGTAGTTCAGCAGTAGAAATTCTTTCAGGTTCAATGGTAAACATTTTTATTAATTGAATGATAAATGTTAATATTCTGATATATATTAGTAAAAATTAATATCCACCTTATGCATCTAAAAAGAATTAAGTAATTATACCATTAAGTACTTATGATTTTTGATAACATCATGGCAACAAATTTATTTTTATTTATTAATACTTAGCGGTTCTCGGCAAAAAAGCTCAAGGTCAAAAATATTTATCTACCAATATTGAATTGCACTTATCGTTCGCGATTTTTTTAAATTATGTAACCGTGTAATAAAAAATTGAAGTGTTAGAAAATATTTGCCTGAGAATTGTATTATTTGTTTAAACTACTGATTCCAATAAGTTATTTATTTATTTTTAGCTTAGTAGTAATTTTCTTTTTATGTTTATATACCTAGAATTGGCTAGTGAGCATTGATATCTGCGATGGAGTAGGACTTTTAAAAACATAAATTGCCAATGCTCTTTTAAGACTACTTTTCTGGTCTCACATCTATAAATCGTGAACGATCGCTGTTAAATGATGTTCATCGTCTTTGGTCGACATAACTACATAAGAAAAGTAACTTTTCAAGGCGATCTAGAATGTAACTAAAACGTGAAATGTGGTAGAAACCCAAAAAATGGACTTTATACCCACTTTTTGGCATTTTTCTTCTTCCTAGACTCACAAATCATGCACGATCGCTATGAAATAACATTCATTGTCTTTGGTGGACATAATTATATAAGAAAAGTAATTTTTCAAGGCGATCCAAGATGTAATTTAGACGTGAAATGCGGTAGAACCCCAAAAAGTGGACTTTATACCCACATTTTGGCATTTCTCTTCTTCCTAGACTCACAAATCATGCACGATCGCTATGAAATAACATTCATTGTCTTTGGTGGACATAATTATATAAGAAAAGTAATTTTTCAAGGCGATCCAAGATGTAATTTAGACGTGAAATGCGGTAGAAACCCATAAAGTGGACTTTATACCCACTTTTTGGCATTTCTCTTCTTCCTAGATTCACAAATCATGCACGATCACTATGAAATGATATTTATCGTCTCTGGTGGACATATCTTCATAAGAAAAGTAACTTTTCAAGGCGATCTAGGATGTAATTTAGACGTGAAATGCGGTAGAAACCCAAAAAGTGGACTTTATACCCACTTTTTGGCATTTCTCGTCTTCCTAGACTCACAAATCATGCACGATCGCTATTAAATGATATTCATCGTCTCTGGTGAACATAATTACATAAGAAAAGTAACTTTTCAAGGCGATCCAAGATGTAATTTAAACGTGAAATGCGGTAGAACCCCAAAAAGTGGACTTTATACCCACATTTTGGCATTTCTCTTCTTCCTAGACTCACAAATCATGCACGATCACTATGAAATGATATTTATCGTCTCTGGTGGACATATTTCCATAAGAAAAGTAACTTTTCAAGGCGATCTAGGATGTAATTTAGACGTGAAATGCGGTAGAAACCCATAAAGTGGACTTTATACCCACTTTTTGACATTTCTCTTCTTCCTAGACTCACAAATCATGCACGATCGCTATGAAATGTTATTCGTCGTCTCTGGTGGACATAATTACATAGGAAAAGTGATTTTTTAAGGCGATCCAAGATGTAATTTAGACGTGAAATGCGGTAGAAACCCATAAAGTGGACTTTATACCCACTTTTTGGCATTTCTCTTCTTCCTAGACTCACAAATCATGCACGATCACTGTGAAATCATATTCATCGTCTCTGGTGAACATAATTACATAAGAAAAGTGATTTTTCAAGACGATCCAAGATGTAATTTAGACGTGAAATGCGGTAGAAACTCAAAAAGTGGACTTTATAATCACTTTTTGGCATTTTTCTTCTTCCTAGACTCACACATCATGCACGATCGCTATGAAATGATATTAATCGTCTTTGGTGAACATAATTACATAAGAAAAGTAACTTTTCAAGGCGATCCAAGATGTAATTTAGACGTGAAATGCGGTAGAACCCCAAAAAGTGGACTTTATACCCATTTTTTGGCATTTCTCGTCTTCCTAGATTCACTAATCATACACGATCGCTATGAAATGATATCCATCGTTTCTAGTGAACATAATTAAATAAGAAAAGTAACTTTATTTAGGATGTAATTGAAGAGCGAAATGCGGAAAACTCACAAAATTGCCATTTCACCCAGTTTCGTACTCAGGGGCTTAACGCTTAATAAAAAACGCGTTATATACTGAATTTTATAGCATAACAAATTATAATCTTCCACATTTATAAAACGTATTACATTTGAATTGACATAAGTAAAAAAGTAAACATATATGCATTGTTCTCTTATCTGGCATCTTATTCCAAATTTGCACGTAAGCACTCGTTAAAAAAATATGAAATGTAACAGTTACGTAAGAAAAAAAACAATCTAGAAGGCGAATTAAAAATAAAACGTACGTATCACTTTATTTTTTTGCTGTCAGTTATATTTGCTAAAGATTATAAATTGAAAAACCCCTAATAACAAATCAAAACAAAAAAATAAATAATGGAGTCCAAAAATATAAATGTATTTTTGTTTTGAAGTTGGGAAGATCTAAATCAAATCCTGTTAAAAAGATGAGTGAGTTTATAGAACAACGCGTGTACTTTTCTACTTAAAATCACCTATATATTAGCATTTTATTCTGAAAATGATTATGTTAATTAATGTAATGATCTATCACCATTTTTATGTGATACCTGACCGGATAAAAACGAACATTACATTTATTTTGTGCTATAAATAATAAATAATACCGAATGCATATGTTGACCTCGAATTTTCTGCAATAAATATTTCAGAGGTGTATAAACTCGGTTCAATGTCAATGGCATTTCGATGATATTCAACGCTGGTATACGCATTCTCTGCGAAGAAAACATAAGATTGTGTACGTTTATTCAAATAGTGTCATCACTAACAATTGCGAAACAAAAATAACATTTTCTGATAAATAATGTGACACTGCTCTTATTATCTCCACTATAGGCCGTTATCTCATTCATATTTTTTTTTCACCAGAAAGAATATGAAATAAAAGTTCCAGTATTTGAACCATGGCAAGAGGTATAACCAGAGTATGCGTCAGTAATAAGCAGTTTCTTCAATTGAGGCTTAAAAACGCGGTATTTTGGGAGAAATTCGGCAAGAGGCAGTTTTCAAAAAGCCAACCTGCAAGGAAAGATGCCGAGGTAAAAGGGATACCTTATAATAAACTCAGTATCGGAGTTCCAAAAGAGATATGGAAAAATGAGAAAAGGTAATATCATTGAATATGGAATTATATTTTTTGTATAAAGTTATGTCTCAAGACTGTTTTATCACATGTAGTAAATCTGCTTCTTCGGGCACCATCTGGCAACAGCGCTAGGGAGTTAGCTCGACTGTTACGGCGCTGCCAAACGAGAATATCTTTCCATTGATGATAGTTTTGTTATTGTTTGGGGTGAATCAGACTGCTTCGTTACTACTTCAAAAATTTGATAATCTATTGTGTTCATTCACTCCTCGACCATCAGAACTTTAAATCTTTTATTCTTTATATTCCAGGGTGGCAATTACTCCTTTGGTAACCCAGACCTTAACGAAAAAAGGCTTCAATGTTCACATAGAAGAGAGTGCAGGGGTATTAGCCAAATTTAGAAACGAAGACTACGAACAAGCCGGTGCGAAGCTCGTTGACACCAAAAAAGTATTTGATTCAGGTAAGTACATTATGCATATATCGTACTGTCTTATAGTAAGTAAATCCACTATTTTTTCCAGATATTATTTTAAAAGTAAGACAACCTCTAAACACGGAAGTTCCTAAGTTTAACGCGAGTTAAATTCAGATATCGACGAACGGACTTTTAAAAAACATTTATTGATACAAAAGGGCCTTAAAACTAGGTGAACAGAAATATGAACAGCAACGGTATTAGCCGAGGCTTTGACACAATATTAATGCTAACGATAAATTACAAGCGATTTCTTAAATATAAAAATAGTCCTAAGCTAAGCATTTTATAATGTAATATAAACAATTAATTGTGGTTTGAGGATATGTCTCCTCCACCCTCAGTTCTGTCAACGTCCTCGTTGACAAGTCTCTGCAGGATTCTCAAAGGGATGGCCTTCTTTCTTCCTTGTTTTTGCCAATGGTAGATGATCAATGCTAAGCAGCATAAAAGAATGATTGATATTGTCGTAAGAACATAATTGTGCATTGGAACATGTTGTGCTAGGTCATGGAAATGTATTGGTTTGATGATATCTTCTTGGATTTTCTTAGGGTCTTGAAGATGTCTAATTTCTAGATTGATTGAATTATTGGTGTTTGGGACTTTTATAATTTTTGGAATTATGACTGAAATATTGTTGATGGCTAATGAGTATTTGTGTTGATTAATTATTACGTCACATTGACTTTGAATAAGGTTGCAGTCTTGGAGTATAATCTTCTGAAACTGGAAGCAATCTTCATAAATTGTTTCAGGGCTTTTTGTACAAAATAGGAGTGCATTTCTATAAGTTAAGGTATGTACCTTAAAATTGTTTAGAACAGTGGCATACTGACAATTTTTGGGTAAAATACATCCATTGGCAATTGGTCCAGAGCAGATCCATTGTGAGTTGACTTCTTCGCATTGGCTATACCATAGTTCGTTGCAATAGTATTTACTAGGACTTATAATTAATTTTGATTCATTATTTGGCACAGGATAAACTAATTCTAAATTACATACATTTTGTTCAAATATGGGTATCTTAATTGCTAGAATTGCCATTTCATTTAAAATTAAAAGGCCGGTTTTACAGATTAAGGTTAATTCCGATAAATGCTTAATTGGCCATAGTGCATTTTTAGGATAGTGAACTTTCAAGTATTGCCATATTTCATTGATTTGTTTTAATGTTAAAATTTCGAGATCTAAAGTTTCTAGGTGTCCAAAAGATAAAATACGTAATATTTTTTCTAAAAATTGATTTAAGTTGGTAATCTGAATATATTGACTTTGCAGATTTAACATTAAATTAGACTGGGTATTTGATTTAGAAATTTCATTACGTATGTTTTTCGAGTTCTCGTTAATCGTGTGAATATTATTTTTAAACTCTTGCATTATATTTCCTGCGAATGAACTAAGGTCGTTGATTTTGTGCATAGACTCAAGCTGATTAAATTTCAATATTTGCAAATTCTGGGTAATAACCTCTAGGTCATTGTTATCTAAGTTTCCTGTAATGAACTTGATACCACTTCCTAGGTAGTTTATTAAACCTCGTTTTTTTCGATTCTGCATAATATTTAAGTTATTTTCGTCAAATACATTTAACTTTGCGAAAGTGTCATATGTATCATTTAATGCTTTAGAAGTCAAATAAAATTGTGATTTAATTAAAATACTATTTTGATTATTTACAGAGGGTTGCATAATTAATAAATTGGTAAATAATTGGGATAACGAATACTTAAGGCTACTTATATTAAAGGGTATATATGTAGTATGATATTGACTTATTACTAAAGAGGGAGCAACTTCTTCTATATAATATCCATTATTGTGGAGTTTGTGCACCTGAAGTGCTTGGCAAGGGCTCGTTTGATTGAGTAGGGCCAGGATCAGGGTCGGGATCAGGTGGCTGAAAAGGTATAGATTTTTTTCTAAGTCTTTTGATTTTTCTAAGATGAGTAGATATTGGTTTTTTCTTAGCGGTACCTGTTATTTTATTTTTGTCTATTTGAGATACTTTTAGGGGTACGTACTGTGGGTTCATTTTATTTCTAAGGGTAGTTTTCTTATATACCGTATCATCTGGGAGTATTTCTGGAGGTTTTTCTGTGTTTTTATTTTGTTTTTGAGTATTTGTAGCTTGCTTGTTGTAAGCTGTTTTATAAATTTGTTCGTGGAATGGTAGTAACTCCTTTTTTCGTCTGTCATTATATTGCTCAAATAAGGTTAGGTCGTTATCGATGTTCGGTTCGTTTACGTAAGGGCCATATAATATGGAAAAGGGCGAGTGACCTGTTGTCGAGTGAATACTTTGATTGTAGATTAAGACTGCGGAAGTCATGAGATTTTGAGGGGTTTCATCGGGATTTTGCATCTTCAGAATTCTTAGTTTTTCTAAAAGTGTGGAATGCAATCTTTCTACAGGACTGTTGGAGGAAGAATTTCCTGGAGTAGTGTAATGAACTTCTATACAGAAAAGTTGACAGAATTCTTTGAATAAATTATTTTGAAATTCCTTACCCTGGTCTGTGACGATTTTTAAGGGGGTGTTATGATGTGAAAAGTAATGACGTAGTTTGCTTAAAATAGTAAGGGCGTTTTTATCAGTTATAAAATAGGCTTGGGCATATTTCGAGAATGAATCTATTATTGTTAGAAACTGACAATTTGAAAACTGGAAAATGTCTAAGTGAAGTGTCTTAAATGGTTTTTCAGAGAGCAAGGGTCCTTCGTAAGCGATTTTGTAAGGGTGTCTTTCATATTTATTTTGAAGGCATATTTCACATGAATTAATAAAATTAGTTATCGAATCTCGTAGTTTAGGCCAATAATATTTTTGTTTAATATGGTTATATGTTTCTGTTATACCGTTATGGTTACTTTTGTGATAATTGGCTAAAATTTCCTTTTGTTGAGTCTGGTCAGTCACGTCAAGGACGTAAGTGCTGGCAAAAACTAGTTTTACGGTTGTATTTAGATTAGAAAATACTTGTCTTCGAAACTCGAGTTTTAATTCGTCATTTTTAATAAATATAGTAAAGGTAACATCTGGTTTAATTATGTCCTTGATAATTTTTAAAATGTGTTGTTCCTGATTTTCTTTTGAAATTTTTACAAAATGGTGGTTTTTATTAAAAGGTTTAGTGTAGGTGTGTTTAAATTCATCGCCGTAGTCGATGACAAGACGATTTGAGGCATAATTGAGGGGTAATTCTGATATTGGGATATTTTTTCCTTCTGTATCATTATTGGAGTGTGCAGTGACGTCAGAATCGTCGTCGTTTGCGACAGGGTTAACAGGGTTTGAGATGTTTTGGGCTGGAGCGTCTTCTTTGTATCTTTCATTAAAGACAAAGTCGGCTAAGTCAAAATCGGATAAGTTGGCAACTGTATTGTCAACATTTGGGACATTAGACTGTGAATCGGTATCATTTGTTTCAAGAGTGTTAAGATTAATGCGGGAGAGAGCATCTGCTACTAGATTCTCTTTTCCTTTTTTATAGTGAATTTCGAAATTGTATTCCTCTAGTTTTATTTTCCAACGAATTAATCGGGAGTTGGGTTCTCTGATTTTTGAAAGCCAAACTAGGGGATTATGGTCAGTTTCAATTAGGAATTTTTGGCCATATAAGTATGGACGAAAATGTTTGGTCGAGTCCACTATTGCGAGAAGTTCTTTCTCTATAGTTGAGTAGTTTTTTTCTGCCGAATTTAGGGTTCTGGAAAAGAATGCAATTGGGTGGTCATTTTGCGATAGCACACTGCCTATGGCTATGTTGGAGGCGTCGGTGGTGAGCTTAAAGGGTTTTGTGAAATCAGGGTATTGCAAGATAGGGGAATTGGATATGAGTTCTTTGCATTTTAAAAAGGCATTTTTATACTCTAAATTTTCTATATCAATTTGAGTATTTTTCCGTAGACATCTCGTTAAAGGAAAGGTAATTTTGGCGAAATTTTTGATAAATCGGCGATAGTAGCCTACAAGCCCTAAAAAGGCTTTAATTTCTTTCTGATTTCTTGGTATCGGGTAACGTTGGATTACTTCAATTTTTAAAGGATTGGGTTTTATTCCCTCGGAGGTAATGATGTGTCCTAGGAAAGCTACCTCTTTACTCAGGAATTCTGACTTATCAGGCTGTATTTTGAGATTAACTTCCCTTACTTTTTTAAATATCTGACGTATATGATCTATGTGTTCAGATAGGGATTTAGAAAAAATAACTATGTCATCCATGTAGACAAAGCAAAATTTGTATAAGTAATCACGGAAAACTTCATCCATCATACGTTGGAACGTAGAGGGTGCATTTTTGAGACCGAAGGGCATTCTGAGGTATTCATAGTGACCATTGTTGACAGTAAAGGCCGTTTTTTCAATAGAATCGGGATCCATTTCTATTTGATGGAATCCTTGGGCGAGATCTAGGGTCGTGAAGTACGTGCATTTTCCGAGATTATCTAAAATTTCATCTATTCGGGGAAGAGGCCATTTTTCTTCTATTGTCTCGTTGTTAAGGGATGTATAATTTATCACCATCCTATGTTTCTGGATGCCTGAAGCATCGGGCTTTTTTGGGACTATCCACACGGGTGCGGAATACGGAGATATTGAAGGACGAATTATTTTGTTCTCTAGTAATTTCTGAATTTGGGATTGTATCTCAATATTCATTAGAGGGGGATGTCGGAAGGATTTTACATAGATAGGTCTGTCTGTTTTAGTTCGAATTTTATGTTTGGTTTGGCTGGTAAAACTGAGGTCACATCCTTCGTGATACATTATGTCTTTGTATTCATGACATAAAGGTAAAATTTTTGATTTTTCGAGAGGGGTTAAGTGATCGAAACGTAAGATGTTTTCAGGGTTGAATTTTTCTAAAATTGGGTATGATGGGTCTAGTATATCAAATTGATCTTGGGGGATGACTTTCATCCTTTGATGAAAATTTACGTGGACGGTAGGCGTGGGGTTGGGAATAGTACAAAAGCCATTTTCAACTTTTACTAAACTGTCAGGTATAATATGATTTTTTATGTCAAATGATGGCAAAATAGCGACACCATTTTCGAAATTTACTGGTATTTTTAAAAAGTTATTGTTAAAGTTGTGTATCGGATGCAAGAGGGGTTTATTGTAAGCCAAAGAGAAGGGTATTATTATATTTTCCAACTTAAGGGTTTTGCTTTCATAATCTAGCAAGGCTTTTAAGTTTTTAAGATCTTTTGATCCTATTAAGGCATCGAAATCGTTATGCCAATTCAGTACTCTCATTTTAAATTCGTTTTTTATGCCTAGTTCTTCTAGCAAGGAAATTTTTAAATTTTTGGTTTCTTTATAAGTGTTCTTGCATGCAGTTACTTCGAAAGGTTCGATAAATATTTTGTCGGAATATTTGTTTGCAATTTTAGGAGATATGATAGAGTCAGAGGCACCGGAGTCAATTAAAATTGTCAAGTGCTTTTGTGGTAAATAAAAGTATGGGAGTTCAATTTGTTGTGCTACGTTATTTAAGTTGATGGTAGATCTGGGCCTGATTTCGGAAAATTTGCGAAATTATCAATTTCGAAATTTTGTTCGGAAGTGGGGTAGTGATTTTGGTCATTAGGATTCGTTAAGGTGGGATCGAAAGAGGTTTCTTCATATTGAAGGTTTGGCTCGTAATATTCAGAATAATGTTGGGGTGAATAATCGGTATAATGTTCAGACTGGTTATCTTCGACATAAGGCACATCGGGATAAGAGTTAGCGTTGGTCTCAATGTTAGTTAACTCTTGGGACACAAAATTTCGGGGGCCTGATGATTGGAAAAAGTTTGGTTGTCGAAAAGGCATTCTTTGTTGATACTGCCTAGAGGGTCCAGTTATGGAGATTGACATTGGAGTAGGGGGGTCTAATTTAGGTTTATTATGATTTTGGGGAGCGAAGACGTTTCTTGGTTTTCCAAAAACTTGAGCATTTGTCGGATAATGTCTTTGAACTGGTCTAGGTCGAATTTGTATGGGTTGACTGGGAAATTGTTGCTGGGGGAAGGTCATGGGGGGTTGATTCTGGGGTAGTAATCTTACGGGACTTTGGAAGCTATTTTGTTTTACATAGGAATTATGGTTATTATTATTAGTAAATTGGTTATTATGAACATTAGACAGATTTGAAAAATTTACCTGTGATTCAATCATATTATAGTTAATTACATGCGTATATGCATCATCAAGTGTATTAGGGCGTTGTAACATTAACATCGTTTTTAATGTCTGAGGCGAATTGGCTGTCAGAATTAAAACCGAAGTTTTTTCTATTTGATTAATTAAAATTAATTTCGCATTTACATCTGAGACTTCGCAATGTAATTTAGAAAAAATTCTTTGTACAAAGGATTTGAGTCTATCTACAAATTGTAATATGCTTTCATTTTTATTGATCTTAAAGTATTGTAATTGTTGGTGTAAAATTTGATAAGTGATAGGATCACCGAACTTTATCCTTAGGGCCTCTTTAATTGAAGGCCATGAATCTAAATCTGGTCTAGAAAGTAAAAAGTCTCGAGCATTGTCAATTAACTTTGACTTAATGGCTGCTAAAACAACTTTATTTTGATCAATACCATCAATTGTAAAATATAATTGGTAAAATTCATCTATGGATATTATAAAACTTTCCAAATGGTTTTGAATTCCAGAGAAGGTTGGTAAGAGAGAAGTGTGGAATCTTATGTTTTCCATTTTAATATTTAAATTAGGTTTAGATAAATTAGAATCTAAAGTTAAGTTATCTAATAGGTTACTTATGCTATCTAAATTATTTTGATCGGAAATATTTTGACTATTAGAAATATTTGAATTTTCGTTTTCAACTACTAATCCTAAAGATGCCCTATTTCGTATTAATATGTTTTTTAATTTTTGCGACGGATATGGACTAGACATTAAATAATGGCAATTCAAACAAAAACTTACAGTACAATCAAGGGATGACCCATAGAGCTTGCACAGTAGAGGTTCACAACCAAAGGAGTCCCTATAAAGGTGTGGCTTGAATCGTTCTGGTCCAGATGAGATGCTTGGGAAGGCAGCACTTGGATCAGCTAGGTCCCTGACAACACGGTAGGCGGCTTAGCAGTTTCTCGGCTTGGTCTTCTCCAAAAGGGTCGCAGTACCAAGGGTTGCGGTACTTGGGGTTGGTCGATGTCTTCAGATTCTTGATGGATAGTGCACTAAGATTTGACAATCACTTTTACACAACGGTAAACCGATAAAGGGTAAAATTGCACTATCCTGTTCGCAGCGCCAGTTAAATTCAGATATCGACGAACGGACTTTTAAAAAACATTTATTGATACAAAAGGGCCTTAAAACTAGGTGAACAGAAATATGAACAGCAACGGTATTAGCCGAGGCTTTGACACAATATTAATGCTAACGATAAATTACAAGCGATTTCTTAAATATAAAAATAGTCCTAAGCTAAGCATTTTATAATGTAATATAAACAATTAATTGTGGTTTGAGGATATGTCTCGCGGACTCTACGCTCATATCGTTCCTATATCCTGCCCAAAATGCTGAGCTCGTGCAACAGTTGGGAGAAAGGAAAATCAACGCGTTCGGTAATATCATCCTTGCAAAACATCTCGTGAAATTTCAAATATCATATTTTCAGCAATGGACTGTATTCCCAGGATATCCAGGGCCCAAGTATTCGACGCTCTTAGTTCCATGGCCAACATAGCGGGTTATAGAGCTGTCATAGAAGCTGCCAGCCACTTTCCCAGATTCCTCTCTGGTAAGTTTACAGTAATCGAAGAGGTGGAAGAGTCCTCCAAAGGTCCTAAATAGTTCAATATAATAGAAATTCTTGCTTGGAATGCCTGACACCTGCAACAAAATTTGAAAGGAACATTCTTCTGAATATCTTGCTCTTTTTTTAAACAAGAATATTCTTAAGATATTCGACTTTAAAGTGAGCAGTTGGTCCATCCAAGTCCATCCTCAGGATCTCCTTAATATTACAGTAAAAAAATAATGAAAATATTTCCAGTGGTTCCGAAGTTATACCCAAAAATGTCCGCTGATGCATAAAAATCTTGATAAGTACAAGGATATTCCCAGAAATGACTTTGACCTTCAAATGACATTGCTTTCGTTCCCACCTTTAAAGAATGACCTTGAAAGTGAACTTCAAAATAGGATTAAGGTTAAAACGTTTAAAAGAATACAGCTATTTACCATGTTTTTAAAAAAAATTTACCCTTGTCAAGGTCATTAAAAACATCCTTAAACGCGTTTTTTTTTAGCCGGCGTCAAAACTTTTTAAAGCCTTGACCTTCGAATGACCTTACTTCAAACCCCAGTGCCAACTTAGAGGTTAAACTGAAGGTCAAGGGCGTTTTGTTACATAAATTAACCTCTCCATTTTTTATGCTTCAATTTCAGACAATTTACGTGTAAATTACTTGACCTTGTTAATGACCTTTAATTGCTACTGCTACATATCAATTTTGGTCATTGTGGCAACGGGTGCTGTCTAACTTTGAGTTCAAGCGAACAAGGTCATACAACAGCTCAGAATCAAGTTGAACTCCTCACCTTTGAAAATTTCCAATAGTTTAAAAAAAGATGACCTTGGGTTTAACCTTGAGGTATATGTACTGACCTTGAGATTGTTCTCGAAGATTACAGCAGGTTTATCTCCAAGGACCAGAACTGGACCAGAAACATTTCTAACAGAACAAATTTGTTAACTTTCCAACATTAAATCTATACCGTCCAGTAACTGGTAAAACATTGCTCTGGTAATTTTGAATTTGGACATTTATTTCATATTAGGCCAGTTTTTTTTATCAGGATCCAATAGTACACACAATCGAAGGCCTTGGAGGGGTCACAGAAGTTTGTATCTATGTTCTCCTCCCTCAAACCTTTCTCACCAAGTAGTTCAGTGATACTAAATAATAGCTAAAGAGTAATATCAAAAGTTACGTAGTGATGACCTTGAATTTTACTTTGGAAGTTAATTTTTAAGGTCTTCCAACCTTGAGAGAAGGTCAATTCAAAGTCAAATGCTTGAACAATTACTAAGAACCTGTTAACTGAAAGGGTCTTTTAAGGAAGGATAGAGGTAGAGCAGAAAACCTTATAGGAATGATCTATTTCAACTGTGACAACAGATTAGTGGTTTGAACCTATTTTTCACCCAAATGGATAAACCTTGAAAATGAATCCCATTCTTTAACACCCTAAAGTCACTCTATTCACTTATCCCTCATTGTACCACTCTCTAATCGTGCGTCAAAAAAAACAGGAGAATCCTATTAAACAAATTACCTTGAACTTCTAATGACCTAATGTATCCCACCCCAGTGTTTTCTAACTGGTGCAACTTTTTCTAATTACGAAGATTCTTCTTACAAATCCAACTGAGGGACGGATCAAAGACGATACTTCGAAACTTGGACTATCCTACCGACTGCACCATTGACCTATTAATTGATTTAATTAATAGTTCTAAAAAATGTCCGAACTTTTCCAGCAGTATCATTATTAGAGTGTACCAACATGTCGAAATTATTTCGTTTATCGGTTGGGTCTAGGACTAACTTAATAGACTCCAAAATTCTTGCTTGAACTGGTTGAAACCTAATAAGAATATTCTCTTTATTTTTTTAAGCTCACAACAGTCACTTTATAAAACTGTTATTAAATAGACAGTGTTAGCATGAATATCTCTCTTTAATTGAATTTTTTCAGGTCAAATAACTGCAGCAGGAAAAGTCCCACCTGCGAAAGTGCTCGTAATTGGAGGTGGCGTGGCAGGCCTGGCGGCCATTGGTCAGGCCAAATGTATGGGAGCAGTCGTCAGGGCTTTTGACACCAGGTCTGTGGTCAAAGAACAAGTTGAGTCGCTCGGAGCGGAATTTCTCACCGTCACTGTTGAGGTATCAATTGATTTTTCAGGTTTAATTTACTGGAAATCTGAAGAATTAGACGAGCAGGTTTTATTCATTAATTAGTTTATGGAACTGTTTTAGATATTAAGGTTAAGGAGTATAGACTGAAGTCTGAGAGATTAGGTTGGGCTGGGCTGAGCCATTTTTGCAGTTTTTCGCGTAAAAAACAAAAAACTTCCAGTCGATTTGGAGAAAGGGGTCCTTCAGACCTGGTTCGTGCTGGGACCTTTCGATCCTGAAAATTTCAGGAAATTCGGTCAAGCGAATTTTTCGGAATCCTTTAATTCTTCAGAACTTGTAACAAAAGCACTCTATAAAATATAATAATGTTTTTTTGTTACAGGAAGAGGGTGGAGATTCTGGCGGTTACAGTAAAGAAATGTCTCAAGAATTCATTGACGCGGAACACGCCCTATTCGCTAAACAGTGCAAAGAAGTGGACATAATTATATCCACGGCTTTGATACCTGGAAAAAAGGCCCCTGTACTGTTATTAAAAGTAAACACTTCATAGGTTACAACCACCTCAAAATAATCCCTAAATAATCATTTCTAGGAACATATAATGAGTATGAAACCGGGCAGCGTCGTTGTCGATTTAGCCGCCGAAGCTGGCGGCAACATTGAGACAACCAAACCCGGACAGATTTACACGTTCAATGACGTCACTCATATAGGACTCACGGATTTTCCTAGCATGTTGCCTACGCAGAGTTCCACTTTATATGCGAATAACATTTCGAAGTTCTTACTGTCAATAGGTAAAACCATTGAGGAACTCCTTATCAGACGTGTTTAACCGGTGTGTATGTAATTCAGGCGAAAACAACCACTTCAACATCGACTTAAACGACGAGGTGGTGCGGGGCAGTATTATCTTGCATAAGGGCGAACTTATGTGGCCTCCGCCGAAACCTACGGGACCACCGGCAGTTACTGCCCCCAAGAAAACGGAGAACGTTAAGGAAACCGCTAAAATTATCGAAACGGTTGATCCGTTTAAGAGCACTTGTAACACCGCTTTAATGACGACAGCAGGTTAGTCTGGGTACTTTTAGCTCTTAAGAATTTCATTTTCAAGTACAACTGATTCGAGTTGTGTGAAGGATGATCTTTCTCACCCAAATTTGGTTGTATATTGTTTGAGATCCAAAAAGTCACACCACATATTCCTGAGATCAAAATAGGGCGATTTAAAACAACTTACCTTAGTCCGAAATTGCTTCGATTCTGACCTAGAGGACGGTAAAATTGAAAAATTAAAATCGAATTGTTTAAAGTTTATGAACGATTTTTAACGTACGACTTTAAAAATGTATCTCCGAGGGGTTTTGTAGGATGCAAAACCCGAATCACTGTGATTATCAGAGGGCGCTCCATACTGCAACTTTTAATGGTTTAAAATGTCCATAACTTTTTTCTCAGTATATTTTTTGTCAAAGAAAAACAACATTTCCTCATCAATTTAAACAAAAAAAGCCCCTTTTGTTAAAACTGGCTTAACAAAGGTAAGAACACAAAGTCACGGTCTCATTAAATCCATAACTGTTGTAATGGGATCTGTGTAGGTCTAGGCCTGATGAAGTTCCGATAGGAGCAAAACACGTGTAGCTTTTAAACAAACAACAGTATATCCAAATATTTCAAATAACAATTTAGTGGTTTTATTTAAGCACGAAATTAATTTATTAAAAAATACGGTTTTTGTAATAATTATTAATTAAGTGTTCCCCATTTTCACGGATACAAAGATTTACATGCCTAAGCAAATTAAAAATAACTCTATGCATAACTTCTGCGTTAGCCCGAAGATTATTTGTTCAATGCGTTGCCATAGTTCCTTTTCGTTATTCACCCTATTACTTATATACCACGGACTTAATATGTCCCCAGTAGAAAAATCCGGAGGAGTCGAATCTGGAGAACGTGGAGGCCAATTTACCTCTACCGATCCACTTATTTGAGTACCAACCATTGAAATAAATTCAGAATGAAAAATGTGGTCGAACAGAATCATGCATAAACCACTGCGAATTTAAAGAAGTACATAAATCTTTCTATAAATCGGGCAAAGTGTTTTGTAGATATTTCTGATAAATCCCTCCCGTTAATCTAGGAGGAAGAAATACAGGAATATATGGTGCGATTTTGGGGACACCTTATATGTTCTACTATAATCGCTAGTTTTATGTCCAACGATTTTGTAGGTATTGGCAGTATAATTGGCTTGGGCATGGTATCCCCCAACCCGGAATTCACGTCAATGCTCACCGTCTTGGGTTTGTCGGGCTTAGTCGGTTACCATACAGTGTGGGGTGTCACTCCCGCCTTACATTCCCCCCTTATGTCAGTTACCAATGCTATATCTGGAATTACTGCTGTCGGCGGTTTACTTTTGATGAACGGAGGCTATTATCCTACAAATTCTGTTGAGGTAAGTATTTTATGAAGGAAAAAGTCCGTTCTGAAGTGGAGTTAATGTAACATAGAAATGTTAGGAAAGGAAGTCTTTTCTCCTCAAATAAAAGACAGTTCTGCTGTTTACAGACTAAAATGTTCTCATTCTAATTGCAATATGTAGTACACATCAGACAAAGCAGGAGAGTCAAAGGACCATAGTAAACTCATTGAAAAGAATATTAACCCTTAACTAATACCTCTTCTCCTTTCGCCAATCATATTATTGAGGCTGGACTTGAAGCGGATTGTCAGAAGGGTTTAAAGTTAGAACTTTTGGAAATCCTGGAAATAAATAAATCCATTAAATCATCGGTTTATATTTGCGTTAATGAGCAAACACTTACAGTAACACAAATATTTAATTTAACTCATCGACATATTTAAAACACTCATTTTTTAATTTACACCCTATCCTTGGATTAGCAAATTTCTATTCAATAGTGGGAACGAGTGAGAGATAAGGATCAAACTGTAGTGGCTGATGTTTCTCTCTCACTTGTTCCCACTACTCAATAGAACGTGAACTACTGAATAGAGTGAGAGAGAACCATCAGACTGAAGTGGCTGATGTTTCTCTCTCACTCGTTCTCACTACTGAATAGAAATCTGCTAATCTAAGCTTGCTCGATTTGTTCTAATTTTAACTGTTTACTAGATATCGTGCAATGTACCATTCAGATATCGTGCAATGTACCATTCGAGTATTAGTTTAATAGTAATTTAATCAGCATTATGCAATATCGTCGAAAATTAGATTGTAATTCTTCATTTAGTAAAATGGCGAAAAGTTCATTTTTTTAAACGGAACCTCCTATATTTTATTTTTTATTCTCATAGACAATTAAAATACCTTTAATTTAATATAACACAATCGCATGCAATGGTTTAATAAATGACAGTGATATGAAGGAAATTTTCGAACATTTATAAGATCGTTTTCTGGTGGCTTCTTCTAATTTCGCTTTTATCTAGATCTTCAAAACAGGTAATAACTCGCTAACTTAGCTCTTCCTTTCTGTTTACTGGTGTTGCATACACCCTTTCCTATATATTATCCGAGAAATAAAAAATAAAGGGTGTCAGATCTGGCGATCTCGCCGGCCGATCCCATACGCCTAAAGCATCTATCGTCGAACATGTCGTACATTCTACCCTTCTGTGATTGATTGACTAATAAGACAAACCTAAATTATCCTTAGCACTTCCAATTGAGGCTTGTACATTATCTTCTTCATAGATAACTGACTTTGTTTTATTAAATATAGGTTTAGATCTTTAATTAACAAAATTATTTTGTAACCTTACATACTTTCGCCCATTCATTGATAGTAGATCTCGATATATTTCGTTTTAAATTTTCTACTTGTTCTTGCTATTATTTGATCACATTGTCCATGGAAAATAAATAACCTCATCAGAAGCTCATTTGAGTAGTTAATAACTTAGACTTTTTAATTAAATTGATCATAAGACGCAATGTCAATATTTTATACCTAATATAATGAAAGATGGAAAGAAAAAATGGACTTTTCGCCACTTTGATAAATGAAATTTATTGACCCTGTATAATGCTAATTAAATCACGCTATGGAATATAATCAAGATGGTCTCATAAATTGATATTTAAAGTTTGAGCCTTTTAAAAACTTAAATAGCTGAGAAATAAACAATTAGTTATACCTTGGTTTAAAAGTTACACCTTGGCTTTTTCATGATATAAAACGTGATAAAATTAACTTATTTCAGATGTTAGCTGCCGGAGCGGCCTTCGTATCATTCATCAACGTCTTCGGAGGATTTTTAGTCACCAAACGGATGTTGGACATGTTCAGGAGGTCGATTGAGTATAAATCGATGTAAAACAGTGAATACCGTTCATTTTTTCAGACCCGGTGATCCACCAGACTACAACTCTCTGTACGGAATACCGGCCGCGGTATTTTTAGGCGGTTACGGCTACGCAGCCATGGCCGGATTAGCTGAGGTGCATCAAGCCGCTTACTTGGCTGCCTCCCTGTGCTGCGTTGGCGCTCTAGCTGGTCTTAGCAGCCAAACAACCAGCCGTTTAGGCAATAATCTTGGAATAGTAAGTTTTTCAATACTAGAGTCGAATGTCTTATTTATTTATTAATTGATAATTGTTGCGAGCTAAATTATGTATTTTTCTTCAGATTGGGGTAGCGGGTGGCATAGCAGCTACTTTAGGTCAAATAGCCCCCAGTAACGAGGTGTTGGCCCAAATGGCAGCCGTGGCTCTCGGAGGCGGTGCCATAGGGTCGATTATCGCCAAAAAGATCCAGATTACGGATTTGCCTCAGCTGGTAGCAGCTTTTCACAGGTAAAAAGTGACAGCAGACGTTTAAAGAACGTCTAAATTACTTTCGGCAGTGGATAGCAGTTTAATTCTGTGTTGAGTTCTCAAAGGCTTTTGACACAGTTGACTTTAGTCTATCAACCTGTAGCAAAAGTTACGAAATACAGTATCGAACAAAATTAGAGAGACTCGACTACTTACGTCTTTTATGTAAGATAAAAATGATTAAATTCCTCTTTTTGTGCTGAAGGATGTTATGTTTTGAAGTAGTTTAAAAAGGCACTAAAATAAATTTAAAAAAAAAACATTTCTCAAGATTTATTAGGAAAAATAAAAAAATGCAAAAAATTCTGTGCGACAAAATTAGAGAGACTTATCCTTAAAGTACATTCGTACCCTATACTAATGAAACTAATCTAATAGTTTGTCCAGTACCCTTTATTCTGGATAACTTTTTCACATCTATTCGGCATCGATCCAATGAGATTCGAAATTACAGCCGGATCCATTGATTTCCAGGCATTCTCGATTTCTTCAAATAATTGAGCACGATTCCCGATGTTTTTAGTGCGAATCTTTTTCTCTATAATCTCCCAAAGATTTTCAATTGGGTTCAAGTCCGGCGATTGCGGTGGCCATTTTAAAACTTGAATTTTGTTAGCCAAAAACCATTCCTTCACAAGTTTGGCCGTATGTTTGGGGTCGTTATCCTGTTGGAACGTGAATCTTAGCGGCATTTGGTATATTTATTTCAAATTCAATTGAATTCGAGCAGCTACATTTAAATTGTTCGTCAGTACTAGAGGAGGTATGGCTTAAAATTAAACTTAAAAACAAAAACGTTATAATAGGCACTGTATACAGGCCTCCTTCAGGCTCTGTCTCAGATTTTCTGGATACCCTTGAGAATAGTTTATCACAACTTTATACAAATTGCCATGATATTATATGTGGTGGAGATATAAATATAGACCTGCTAAATATAGAGGACACAAAATCACAGAATCTCAGGAAAACAATAGAACTCTTTGATCTAAAACAAACAATTAATAGTCCAACTAGAATCTCAAATAATAGCTCAACACTAATCGATATTATTTTGGTTTCTACGCAGAAAGCCAGGCAAGATTTTTATGGTACTAATAAAGTAAATAATCTCTCTGATCATTATTTAGTATTTGGTCAGTCTTATTTTAAAAATGTAGTAAACACCTACAAATCTATAAGGTCAAGATGCTTAAGTAAAATAGATAAACAAAGCGTGCTCGACTGCCTGGCTGTATCTCCTTTAAATAATACTTATTATATAAATAATCATGTGTTGAAAGTTGATTTTTTTATTAATACAATACTTAACTTATTTGATCAATTAGCTCCCTATAAAGCAATTAACTATAAACATAGAAACCAGCCATGGTGTACTTATGCTGTTCAATGTTTTATCAAGCGAAAGGATCAGGCTTATAACAAATTTAAAAAAAATAAAACCCCTCTAAATTGGAATTACTATAAATATATTAAAAACGAAACTACTAGTATTATAAATAGAGAAAAAAGAGCCTACCTAGAACACTTACTAGAGAATAACAATGGCAACGGAAAGATTTTATGGAAAACTCTCAAGAATCTTAATATTTTAAACAAAAAGTCGGGTGATACCATTCCCAACAATCTTAATAACCCGAATGAAATAAACAACTTTTTTCTTCAATTTTCTCAACTTGAACCACCAGATCCGGACTTGATTTTATTATATACTACTAGTACGGCAAAAAACTTTATTGAGCTTTTTTCTTTTAGATTGACGGATGAACAGGAAGTTTACACTGCCTTATCATCAATAAAATCAAATGCCGTTGGTCCGGATGGTCTAAACAGTGAAATGCTAAAATTATGCTGCCCTCAGATTCTAAATATTTTAGTTAATATTTATAACTCGTGTATTCTCGTATCTAAATTTCCAGACTCCTGGAAAATTACTAGGGTTTTTCCGTTGCCAAAAACTAAAACCGAGCCCACAAACCTTTTAGAATTAAGACCCATATCCATTTTATCACCCTGCTCGAAAATATTTGAAAAAATCTTAACCGCTAGAATAATAGAACACCTGAATAAACACAATATCCTTCCCTTGAGACAATCGGGATTTAGAAAAGGTTACAGTTGCTGTACAGCATTGTTGGACGTGGTTGATTCAATAATGTCAAATATAGACTCTGGAAACTCATGTGTTTTGATATTGTTAGACTACACAAGAGCGTTTGATAAGGTAAACCACCAGGTTCTGTTCGCTTTGCTATTGCATATTGGATTTTCACAGAGTGCTGTCGATCTAATTAAAAGCTATTTATCTAATAGGGTTCAATATGTAGAAACTGATAAGGGATGTTCGGACAAAGGGTCGCTTCACTGTGGTGTTCCACAGGGCTCCGGGCTATCCCCGTTACTATTCTGCATATACACCTGTTATCTCACACATGCCCTTGAACACTGTATTGATTATAGTTTTGCTGATGATAAACAATTATTATACTCTGTCACACCTAATAGCATAGCACAAACTCAACTTAATATAAATAAAGATTTGAATCAACTAGTTCGAAACTCAGAAAAACACCACTTAAAATTAAACCCTTTAAAAACTAAAATACTTGCTTTTGGAAAACAAAAAATTGACTTAGAAAACCAACTTAAAATTAATTTAAATAACTCAGAGCTTACCTTTGAAAAAAAATCTAGGAATTTGGGGGTAGTTTTAGATACAGATTTAAGATTCAGCGAACATGTATCTGCGTGTGTACAGAGGGCGTATGCAAATTTAAAGCTGTTATATCCACATAGGCGTGCACTAAGTCAAAAACTAAAATTAACATTGTCAGATGCTCTTGTGTTAAGTCACTTTAATTATTGTGATGCATTGTATGGTCCATGCCTAACCAACCAGGATAGGGACAGGATACAGCGAGTTCAGAGGTCGTGTTTGCGGTTTGCATTTGGCATAAGGAAGTTTGAGCCAGTCATTCACAAACTCAAAACTTGCAATTGGTTGGATATGGAAAATCGCCGTACATTTCACTCCGCTGTCTTATTCCACAGAATAATATTTAATAAAAGTCCACCATATTTGTACAACAAAATAAAGTTTAGAACAGATGTTCACAACTTAAACCTAAGGTATAGGGGCTTAATATCTCCTCCTTTCCATAAGACTGCCTTGTTTGCAAGATCTTTCTCTTATAATGTTTACCTATTATACAATCATATTCCTCTCGAAATGAAAATACTCACGCCAACAAAATTCAAATATCTATATAAAAATAACTTGCTAACACACCACTAAGTCTTGTTGTTTTTTATTTATCTTTTTTTTTCATACGGTATAGTGTACTTGTGTTTTGGGTAGGTACAAACGTCTACTATAAGTATAAGAACTAGGAACTATTAGAATGTTTTAGGTAAAGACAGTGTTGTAATTTACTTGTGTTGAAATTATAAAACTACATACTACTTATGATTTGCTATTGTGCTAACATTGAATCTATATATTAATTTAATATTCTTGTTGTTAGTTACAGTTACAAAATTTTCACGGAGTTTATTCAATATCAGTTTTACTGCCTTAAACTCCATTTTGCAGTAATACATTTATTATGTATAAAGAATGTATACCAATAATGCATTTTAAACTTGTACTATTACTGGCAAATAAATTTATTTATTATTATTATTATTTCCCATTCGGCGTAAGGCAACATTACATCTTCCAGTATAGTCCGATACATAAATCTATCCATAGTGCCCTCAATTTTGTGGATAGGACCCATTCCATAACCCGAAAAACAACCCCAAACCATTAAATTGCCACCTCCGTGCTTCACAGTACCAGAAACATATTTTGGATCAAGCCTTTTGTTTGCTGGGCGATGTACGAACTGCGCTCCATCACTTCCAAAAATATTATATTTAGACTCGTCACTAAACAAAACCTTATTACAGTCCTTAGCTGTGCAGTAACGGTGACGTGTTGCAAATAACATTCTAGCAGCTACATTTTTTTTTGATAGATGGGGTTTTTTTGCTGGTCTCCTTCCAGGAAGCCCCACCTCCACTAATCCAGATGAAACCCCAGGCGCCTCCAATTCAGCCAAAATCTGTGTTGAAGATAGACGCGGATTATTCTGACTTAGTCGTTTAATTCTCCTGTCCAGCAGTACTGAGGTTTTTCTCTTGCGGCCACCTCTTTTAAGGTTTGTCACTCTTCCACGGAGCTGATAATTTTTTATTGTTCTGGAAATCATTTGTTTACTGACTAATTAATGTTTGTGAGCGACCTGAGTTATAGGCTTCTATAATTTTTTCTTTTAGGTCTATGGAATAATGTTTACCACGAGGCATTGCTAATGATATTCTCAAACTAATAAACAGAAATTAAACTAATCGCGACTTCAGCGAAACTAAATAAAAAATGAGTCTCTTTAATTCTGTCGCAGTAATTTTTTATCAATGTTAAAAACATTCTTTAAATAAATGTAAACATGAGCTACAAAAATGAATTGTTGATAATAGAATTCTTGTCAACTCCGGTATACACTGCTTAACAAATATTAATATTATTTCAAGTACAAAAAATTGGAGTTGGCAAATAGAGAAGTCTCTCTAATTTTGTCCGATACTGTACATCACTTTTTCATCTTATGAATTCGAATACGGAGATTTTGAAAACGCATTCAGTGCCTCATATGTAGTTAAATCAAAACGTTTTTTTACAGTAAGTTTGTTCTTAGGACTTCACGTTCACGAGGGTTCTATAATAAATGAGAGTAGAATATTAAGAACATCGTTGATATGGAGAACAAAAAATATGTGCGATGTATTTAAATCGTCCCAAAAAAAAGAAAATCTCGTTGTCGATTACACTGCAGATTAATCATAATGAATTTGCTGAAGATATTGTTTTGATGATTCTCTTTTTACTAGGTTCATCTAATTTTTCTTCGCTTGTTCTCTATTATCATGATCAATGGTCTACATCCTCCTATTGATAGAACGCTTATATTCCCGAGCAACACACGATAATGAAATAAACATTTATTTTTGGTTTACACTAGATGTATATTTTTAGTTGAATTTCAACTATAAAAAAACTATGAAAAGTATATCGTATCATATATGTGATATCGGGGTCATTTTATTGAGGTGTAGTGATCGAGTGTAAAGATTAGCCATGTAAATCCCTTGTCCAATGCCAAAATTTTCTTCCTTGTGTAAACAGAATCGTTTATGATATACGTATATTCTCCAGTTTAATAAATATACCTTGACTATATACGGTTGATAAAAATACCAATAGTTTTAATTTAAAAATGGTATTTTTGAACCTAGATAGTAAAAAGTTGTCTAGAACCAAAAAAAAAATATTTTTTTTAAAGCTTAATTACTTATCTTAAAAAAGTTGATTTTCCACTTATTTGTGATAAAAGAAGGCACAATTACTGCAATTTTCATGGTGATCTCTCAGGCCTTGTTTTAGAGTAATAAAATAGGGGTTTTTCACGTTTTATTCGAAAACCTTTATGGTTTCACCTTCAAAGGTTATGTGAGGAAGTATAGATTTTTTGATCATCTATAAGTTTCTTAAAAAGCATTTTTTTCTCAGGCAATTATGTTCTGCAAAAAAAAACGTTTTTCATTAATGCTACCCTTAGCCCTCCACCCACCCCACACAACTTACCAGTAAGAAATTATTTTCAAACATTTTTTTTTCCAAAATAATACCCATGAATAATAGCTGGTTTTGTCGTTCTAATCTAATCTAAAAACACGGTTTGTTTATTTAAAATTGATATAATTTTATATATAAATATTTAGTATAAAAACAGCGTTATTAGGATGGATAATATGGATGAAAAACAATGATTTTTCAGAGTTTAAAAACTAAATATGTAAAACTCGTGTCAGTATTTTTAAATGCCAAAATTTTCTCCTATTTGTAAACAGAATCGTAAATGATATACGTATATTCTAAAGTTTAATAAGTATAGCTTGACCAAAAATTTACTAAAAAATCGTTGAATAAACATATATTTAACGATAATAATATATGATGTGTTACTTGGTTTGACTATTGTTAACTCTACTCTACATAGTTTATCGTTGCTTAATCCTATGACAATGAATTTCTATTCAGCTTGGTGGGTATGGCCGCAGTCCTGACGTGCATTTCGACCTACATCCATGATTTTCCAACCTTCGCCACCGATCCCGCTGCGAACGTAATTAAAACAGCCCTGTTCCTGGGAACATACATCGGCGGGGTTACATTCAGGTAAGTCCTTCCTCATTATTAGTTTTTTCAATAGAAAAAAAACATATTATTTGCAGTGGTTCGCTTATAGCCTACGGGAAACTTCAAGGTATCCTCAAGTCGAACCCGTTGCTCTTACCGGGACGTCACGCCTTAAACTCGGGACTCCTATTGGCCAACATTGCCGCCGGTGGATACCTGTTTTATGATCCCACATTGGCCGGTGGTCTGGGAGCTTTGGGAACCACCGCCGCTCTCAGTTCTGTCATGGGCGTTACTTTAACTTCGGCAATTGGAGGTCAGTTAATACATAAATCAGTTATATTACGAGACAGTTTTACCACTAACCAAAAATCTTCGGTCAAGGTCCATTCTTTTAATGAAACTCTCCATTTTTAATAAAATTTTTATAGCGACTTTGACAAGGTCAAGTCAAGGCTCAGTGAGGGTCAAATCAAGGTTAGGACCATATGCAAGTCACGTTAAGATCCAACTCAAGTGAAGGACGAGTCAAGGTCAAGCCTAGTCCAAATTAAGGTCAGGTTGAGTTCAAATCAAGTAAAGTCAAAAGCTTTTTCAGTATAGACCTAAATCCAACAACAAGTCTATACCTACAAGGAATTTTCGTAGAGGGAATAACTTTCGTTCGTATATACACGTATGGCAAAGAGAGGTGTTGAGTGCGGATAAGAATATGTACAACTGATATCAGAGCAATGGATTTTTCTTTTAAATTATGAAATAGGGCACAAAATGGTAACTTGCCAAGGAATTTAGGTCCATTTATAAGTTTGTACATGTTTGTATAAGAAGTAAAAAATTTATCGTTATTCCAACGATCCGATTTTTTCCTTATATAATAATCGTGTAAATAAACAAAAAGATTCCAGACTTAGAGGGGTGTTGGGTTGCAATAATATAAAACTAAACCACTTTGTATAAACGAATAACCATATTAATAATTATCATTACAATTCACGTTGCCATATTGAAGAGGAAGTAGGTCTATTATTGTCTATTGTCATAAAAATACATTATAAGGTGTAAGTTTTAATGTATGTACATAAACTGCTAATACATTTTAAAACAAATAGTGTGAACAGACAATCTTATACTTATAATATATATATATATATATATAGTTTTAGTTTATTAGTTTTTAAACTCTGAAAAATCATTGTTTTTCATCCATATTATCCATCCTAATAACGCTGTTTTTATACTAAATATTTATATATAAAATTATATCAATTTTAAATAAACAAACCGTGTTCTTAGATTAGATTAGAACGACAAAACCAGCTATTATTCATGGGTATTATTTTGGAAAAAAAAATGTTTGAAAATAATTTCTTACTGGTAAGTTGTGTGGGGTGGGTGGGGGGCTAAGGGTAGGATTAATGAAAAACGTTTTTTTTTGCAGAACATAATTGCCTGAGAAAAAAATGATTTTTAAGAAACTTATAGATGATCAAAAAATCTATACTTCCTCACATAACCTTTGAAGGTGAAACTATAAAGGTTTTCGAATAAAACGTGAAAAACCCCTATTTTATTACTCTAAAACAAGGCCTGAAAGATCACCATGAAAATTGCAGTAATTGTGCCTTCTTTTATCACAAATAAGTGGAAAATCAACTTTTTTAAGATAAGTAATTAAGCTTTAAAAAAAATATTTTTTTTTTTGGTTCTAGACAACTTTTTACTATCTAGGTTCAAAAATACCATTTTTAAATTAAAACTATTGGTATTTTTATCAACCGTATATAGTCAAGGTATATTTATTAAACTGGAGAATATACGTATATCATAAACGATTCTGTTTACACAAGGAAGAAAATTTTGGCATTGGACAAGGAATTTACATAGCTAGTCTTTACACTCGATCACTACACCTCAATAAAATGACCCCGATATCACATATATGATACGATATACTTTTCATAGTTTTTTTATAGTTGAAATTCAACTAAAAATATACATCTAGTGTAAACCAAAAATAAATGTTTATTTCACTATATTTGCCAGCACATAAACTTACTATAAGCCTCCTTTAATACTGGGCAGCATATGTTTAGTTGCCTTTTTTACAAATAAGAGAAAAACACACAATAGAGAGCCACGATTCATTTGATTTGGTTGCTAAATAAATTACCTCTATGTAAAATATTTTTACTCTCGACACGTGTTTCGCTAACGATGTTAACATCTTCGGCAGAAGATTAACACTAAACTAAAACCACTTACAGATAGCTTTATGTAATGATGATATAACTAATTGAGCGGAAAATGCAATGAAGCATGGCCCAATAAATCTTAAACACTTTATAATTAACTATAAGGAATTGGACCTTTATAACTGTTAAGAATGTTTTTTTGATTTTTGAATTTTGCTAAACTTTCATATGCATCTAACTGGTTTTAGTAATATTAAAAGTTATCTATTTCTATAAAGTGACCAGTATTTAAAACATGTTCAGCCACATTTCACTTGTCAGCTCTTCCATATTTCACATGTTCCTTAAATCTGACATTAATTAATCTTCTGGTTTGTCCTATGTACTTTTTATCACAATCGTTGCAATTAATCTCACAGATCCTGAACTTTTCATTGGTCTCTATTTCATCTTTTGGGTTTCCTAAAAGATTTCGTAACTTTAATAGATCGAACTTTAATAGATCATTCTTAGACCTAAGTCTTTGAAAACCTTATCAAAGCCTCTCGTCAAGGTAGGATCGTTGGTATTGCAACGAAAGTTTGCTTATTTTCATCTTTTTGAAATGTGTTAGGTTAGTTTTTAAGATTAATTTTAAACCAATGTCTTCTAATCAGCCTATCAATAATCTTATCGTCATAACCGTAGACCCTAGCAACTTCAATGGTTGATTTTTCTGTATTACTTAGAGGAAATGAGACCAAAAAATGCTTGATAGCCATTTTATGTTGAAAACATCTTGTTTAGCTTAAAATGTCATTTTAGGTGCCGACATGCCGGTAGTGATAACCGTCCTAAACAGTTACTCGGGGTGGGCCCTTTGCGCCGAAGGGTTCATGTTGAATAACAACTTGATGACCATCGTGGGCGCCCTCATTGGGTCATCTGGCGCAATTTTATCGTACATTATGTGCAAAGCGATGAACAGGTCTTTACCGAACGTTATTCTTGGCGGTTACGGTACTTCTAGTACCGGCACCGGAAAACCCATGGAGATAACCGGCACTCATACCGAGATTAACTTAGATGGTGCGGTGGATTCCATTAAGAACGCCAGGAATATTATTATCGTACCGGGGTATGGGCTTTGTGTCGCTAAAGCACAGTACCCGATCGCTGAGATGGTCGATGCCTTGAAGAAGAAGGGAAAGAACGTTAGATTTGCAATTCATCCAGTTGCAGGTAAAATTTGATTGATTGATTGATTGAAGTTCAGTTCAAGTACATTATATAAATACATTTATTTATGCAGGTCGTATGCCTGGTCAGTTAAACGTTTTATTGGCGGAGGCGGGTGTCCCGTACGACGACGTCTTCGAAATGGAAGAGATAAACGAAGACTTTGATAATACGGACTTGGTACTGGTAATCGGTGCTAACGATACCGTTAACAGTGCCGCAGTTGATGATCCTAACTCCCCTATAGCCGGTATGCCGGTGCTGAACGTGTGGAAGTCCGACCACGTTATCGTTATGAAGAGATCACTCGGTAAGTAATAATAATAATAATAATAATCGTCTTTTTATTCGAAAAAAAAAACAAAAGATTGACACATATTACAAATAAAAAAAGGAAAAGTTTAGCCTAAGGCTACTCAAACTTAACCCTAATAAATAATAAATAAATTTCTGTAAACATACATAATAATAATACAAAGATGAAATATTATAAAGAAATTATTGTTCCTACCAAAAAAAATACTGTACACAAACAAACACCCTTCTATGCAATTGTATACAACCATCATCAACCTATGAAGCACACGATACTAGTGACTTAAAAAATAGAAGCTCGACTGTTCTCTAAATAAATACAACCTAAATCCTCACTTAAACTTGGTTAAATTATGAGGTAGTAAATCATTGTTTGGCAAGGAGTTACATGTTTTAATCGCATTGTAAGTAAAAGACTTCTTGTATTATGTCGAGGAATAATATATATTTGCATTTATTTCTGGTATTTATATCATGGACGCTCAAGTGGGTTTTAAGTTTATTTTTTAGAGACTTAGATATGAATTTTGAATTAGTAATTAACCCAAATTTTGAGTTCTACGATTTGACATATTCAAGCAGTTAAATTCATTAATTTTATGTGATACGTGATCTGATTTTCTTAAATTAAAAATTAGACGAATACATGTACTCTGCAACTTTTGAATACGATATTGTATATCTTTAGTAAAAGTAATCGGTGTGAGGAAATAATAGTTAAATATCAAGTTTCTTTATGATTGTATGGCATAAAATATTCATCTCCGGTATTTGTAACCTTTAAAAATCAATGTATTAACTTAACAATATAAGTCTAAATTAAAGGTCAAAAAGAGAACGCTAAAAGTCTTCCTTCATGATAGTCAGAGGGTCTATTAAGATGCTTTTTAAAATAAAAAAATTCAACTTCATTGCCTGGAATTATATTGTGCAAATTGTCCAAGTCACTCTTCAATTAATCAAATATTTATTTCTCCATAAGATCAAAGTGTCTCACTAATTATTCAAAAGTACTATAAATATAGGGTAAATCTTTCTTTTTTTCTATGTGGAACAACATGTTAAATAGGGCGGCTCTATATATCCTCGAATACAATAAGGCCAATAAATTCGGCACAATGTATATACGGGTCTTTTTATTACGTTAAATAATTTTCAATTAGGATCTAAAGTCACAAACATATTCTTTATTTTTCTTTTATGAACCATCTGAAATGTGGGTGCAGTCTTTCTTCTTTACATGTCATGCATTAACATGCAATGAACTTCTCATAGGCAAAAAAAGTTGTAACTTAATTCCCTCACTGGACATATTAGTTGGACAGGCGTGTATATAAACAGCAGAGCATTTTAAATGATCGAGGAATCAGGCAAGATAAACTGGGCAGAAAAATATTATTTATCTTGTATACCCCCAACTGGAATGTAAGTGCAGCAGTCTTTCATGCTTTGTTGTGAAAATGCCCATGCATTAACATGCAATAGAAACTCATGAGCAAAAAACCGACTTAATTCCTTATCTTATTCCATACTGAAGACCTTAGTTGGCTAGGCCTGTATATAATTAGCACGAAGAATTTCGTCAAATATTTGAGGCGTAGTAATCGAGTTTAAGAAACTAGGAACGTAAATCTTTCTGCTTTAGTACTATTAGAACAAGGTAACTTGACTACTTGACGACTATAACAATAACACTATTTTTTGGAATATGCTTAAAAAGCCGATATTCAAATTAACATTCAAAAAATTATGAGTCAGTGTTTTGGTGGTATTCCAGGGAAGATTCATAAGATCTAATCCCACTTCTGACACCAACTGTAACGAAATTCAGGAACACACTCTTATTGTCAAAAACACTAACCTAATTACTCGCCTTAATTGTCGTTTAATTGTTTTCGAGGTAAAAATTGACTAAATAAATAAAAACTGAATGAAATGTCACGAAGCCCGTTTAAGTAGTTTCGAAATATTTAGAATTTTCTTCATTGTTTTTGCTGAAAGAGACCAATAATTTTAGGAGAATACTGACAGTCAAAGCAAGCAAGTATAAAAATTCTTCTAAATAATTATTACAGAGACTTACAATAATATAACCTAAATTGGGGCCCTCAAACAAGATGAACTACTTAAAAACTAGACACTATAGATAAAAATATTAAACCAAACGTAAGTACTAAATAAACCCTACGAATCAACTTTAACTACAGAATATTAATAAAATAGTGCAAAAACTAGGAGAATAATTAACTTATTTACATTTTCATAATAATATTATAGCTTGCAACAATAAACCTAAGTCAAAAGTTACAAAGGTAGATACAGTGGATATAGATGTCTCTATATAGATTACTCTTTTTAGGTGTGGGATACGCAGCCGTGGACAATCCGGTCTTCTTCAAACCGAACACCTCAATGTTATTAGGAGACGCAAAGAAAACGTGTGACGCCCTCTTGCATAAGATCTTGCAAGACGTTTAAGGCTGTGCCAAATTGTATACTCATACCCCGATATTGTTATTAGCTAAACTCGTTTGCATTTTTTTTTTAAATTAGTTGTAAGACTTGTACATTTTTAAAGGCAGGAAGAGAGGACCCAGTGAACGTGAAAATATTAGGATCTAAGTCATAAAATATATTTTTAGATATTACATACTTATGCAAAACATGTTTTTTTTTATGTGTATATTCTTGGAAACTAATTTGTATAGATACTGCGCGTAAACTCAATTATTAGTGTAATTTTAAAACTCGTTAGATACCAGCATTGTTTTCAATTTGTAAGTAATATCGTTAAATATCCAAAAAAAAAAGAAACGTGTCAAATTATATTTTTATAAAGCTCCTTTGTTCGGTTGTAATATACACTCATATTTAAATAAGAATATATAATTACTAATGATAATTTTGCCCTTTTAAAGTATTGTCATGTATTTTAAAATCTAAGGAGAAACATAGTCTGAGTTGTACAATTTTCTGTACAGAAATATCCTCAGGAAGATGTCAAATTTCCTTCCGTACGTTGTAAATAACCTTAGAACATTATTACCCGATCGCGGGTTTAACCATCTAAAACTGTATTGTATATTGTATTTTGCTATTGTACGCATACATTTTGATTAAAACTTTATTATATTTTGTATTAACGTTGTTTTATTCAATAATACTTTGCTTAATACAAATAAAATATATACTTAAGTTATAATAAAACGTTTAGTGATTATTCCGAGTTCAGAGATTGTCCGCTATCATCTTCGGGTATTTTCTGTAGCTTTTGCCTGTCTTGGTAGTTCTAAAAAAAATAATTTGCGTTAAATAACTTTTTTTTTAAATATTTTTGATTAATTAGACTCTTAGAACAACGATACTCTTTTGTCACCCAACCTAGACAATAATATGTACATTTCTTCCTATTGCGTGTGTTCTGTGATTTCTCTTAAGCTTTTGATCACGTTTAAACAAATCAAGCTTCACGGTGTGTCTTGTGGTCTTATCAGGATTTTACTCAAGACTTTTCAACCCATTTTCCTTTTTCGATTATATGTAAAAGATAAAGTTAAGAGTACAACTGACTGAACAGAAATCTAGAGGCTTCGAGAGTGATGAGGTAGAAATCAGAACTTACTATAGGACGAACCAAGGTAAGAGGATGTTTGCAGAGCGGAAAGTTGGTTTATGTTGGTCAATGGTTTATCACTATTTATAAGAGTCACATCAATAATTGTGAAGTAAAATCTTGAGTGTAGCCTCCTTGGAAATGGGACAAATAAGTTTCTTAAAATAAGCTGCTGAATAAAGATAAATAGTCTTATCACGACCTTGAGTCCTTTTCAAGTTTCTTATAGACATTCTTCACGAAACAAAACAAAAAATTAATCCCAAATGGTGACGTTATCTCGATAGCTTTTATCAATGAAATGATCTATACCGGATTCTAGGACATGTCAAGCAATACAAAGTTCAACTTTTCCAAAAAAACATTCAGGGATACACCTTTTTGAACTGCAAGTTCCATTTACATGGAAAGACTACTTTGCTCAAAACAGTCTGACCGCTGCAATATTGAAGAGTTTCACACAAGAGTCTTTTAAGTACTCATTGACTTATTCCAGGCACTTGAAGTTCTATTCAAGGAATATGAGTCACTTTGCCTGTAAGAATCTTCTAAGTACTCATAAACTTAATCTAGACACTTGAAGGTAATCTGAAGGTCTCTTTGTTCGATTTGAACCACTTCAACTGCCTGTAAAGGTCTTCTAAGTACTCATAAATTTATTACAGGCACTTAAAGGTCTATTCAAGAAATATGAGTCACTTTGACTGCTTCTAAGAATCTTCTAAGTACTTATAAACTTATTCCAGGCACTTGAACGTAATTTGAGGGCCTATTCCAGGAATCTGAGCTACTTTAACTGCCTGTAAGTATCTCCCAAGTACTTATAAACTTATTCCAGGCCCTTGAAGGTCTATTCAAGGAATCTGAGTCACTTGGACTGCTTGTAAAAGTCATCTGAATACCTATAAACTTATTGCAGTCACTTGACGGTAATCTGAGGGTTTCTTCGAGCAAGTTCAACCACTAAGTGCCTGTAAGTGAATGACTTCAAAGAACTAATAAACTTAATCTAGGCACTTGAAAAAAATCCATTTAAAAAATCTGAGTCACTTTGACTGCTTCATACAGTTATTCCAGGCACTTGAAGGTCTATTCAAGAAATATGAGTCACTTTGAAGGCTTGTAAGAATTTTCTAAGTACTTATAAACTTATTCCAGACACTTGAAGGTAGTGTGAGGGTCTATTCAAGGAACTCACTTACTTCAACTGCCTGTAAGTATCTTCTAATTACTTATAAACTTATTCTAGGCACTTGAAGGTAGTGTGAGGGTCTATTCAAGAAACTCACTTACTTCAACTGCCTGTAAGTATCTTCTAATTACTCATAAACTTATTTCAGGTACATAAACGTAATTTGAAGCTCTACTCAAGAATTCTGGGACATTTCAACTGCCTGTAAGTATCTTCTAATTACTCATAAACTTATTCTAGGCACTTGAAGGTCTATTCAAGGAATTCATTCACTTCAACTGCCTGTAAGTATCTTCTAATTTTTTTTTTTTTTTTTGGGGTCGGTGGAGAAATTCTTTATGAACACTGGTTACGCGGCGCCGCCCCCAGTAGTGTGGGACTCAGTGTCGAGTCTCTTTCGTCCTGTACCCACTAAAACTCCACCGCTGGGTGGTGCCTTGTGGCTCCCTACACTGTGGTCTGCTAAGCAGCAGTCCTATTGTGTCCCACAGGTTCAATTCTGTAGCTTCAAGGAAGTCCAGGATTGTGCCCAGTGGTAGATTTCTTATACCCTCTGGTGAGGGTTTCTCTTCCCCCAGGAATGTTGCCCTGGTTTGATTAAATGCTTCACAGAAGCACAGTATGTGAAGAGTTGTTTTGTCCTAACTGATTTCCCTAGCGTATGCAGGTGTTTCCTGTTGGGCGCATGGCCTGTAAATAGCCCCGCGACCCTTCGCAGTTGTTGTCTGGAGAGGCCCAGTATGTTCTCACCCTTCTTGAAGGGTGGGCTACCTATAAGTTGTTTGGATTGTTCCATCTTTGGCAGCTGTTCCCAGTAGGATTTGTTCTGGTTTGTTAGCCAGTTGCCTCTTCCAGGTCTTATCGTTGACACAACATGTTGGTGTTTATTACTTCTAATTACTCATAAACTTATTCTAGGCACTTAAAGGTAATGTAAGGGTCTAATAGAGAAATTTGAACCACCTTGACTGCCTGTAAGAGTCTTCTTAGTACTAATTAACTTATTCCAGGCACTTGAGCGCAATTTAAAGGCCTATCCCAGGAATCTGAGCTACTTCAACTGCCTGTAAGTGTCTTCTAAATAATCATAAACTTATTCCAGCCACTTGAAGGTCTATTCAAGGAATATGAGTCACTTGGACTACCTGTAAAAGTCTTCTGAATACCTATAAACTTATTGCAATCACTTGACGGTTATCTGAGGGTTTCTTCGAGCAAGTTAAACTACTTCAAGTGACTGTAAAAGTATTAATAAATTTATTCCAGACACTTGAAGATAACCTAAGGGTCTATTCGAGGAATCTGAGACACTTCTGACTGTCTCTGAATCTGAGACTGTCAGAAGTGTATCAGATTCTTCAGAACTAAGACACTTCTCAAAACACTGTTCACATACCCTTAGAACAGGGGGAGTTACAATCCATGTTATCTAAACGACTTAAAATATGACTTAATTTACTTTGCACCTTAAGGAATTTTCCTTATTCAAATATAACTGAATACACAGGATACTCGACGCTATCATCACTCATTTGCATCTGAATGAGCAAAGTTAACCTAAGTCGAATCTCCTTAATAGTGCCTTCTCCAATATCTCAAACACTAAATTCATAACATAATATCCAATCAACTCTTTAGATTAGTCTCGTTGCTAAAATAATGAGAAATTGTTGTATGTAAACTTATTTGCAAATGATTGATTCTCAATACCCTGGACGGGTGAAAAAAGACGTTTAAGATGAGGACTAGTACAAAAAAAGGTGTGAAGTAAGCATGTCCTGTGACAAGGGCGAAGCACTTGCTTAAGACACTCGATATATGGTAACTATGACTTAATATACACCTTGGCGGTTTCAATTTATCTATAGCCTATCCCGAACTAAAGTGACCCTAAATCGTAGCACTTAATTTCCTGTTTACTTTGGTCAGTCACTACCTTGTAAAGAGAGTGTAATTTTAGTGTTTTTCCTTGGACTTTCCTTTACCGAGGCGAATTTGATTGAAACCACTAAGGTTTTACTTGCCTGCTACAAGTACGTAAATTTACTACATAAAACGTTTACCTCTTTTGCGATTTGTCGCAAATGCGAAGCGGTACCGGCACCAGTTTTTCTGACCAACTCTGACAAATATCCTTTGGGGTTTCTTAAGAGGATGTGCGGATGGTCGAACTCTACCGCTTTGCCGGCGTCCATAACGAGAATCTACAAAAACAGAAAATAAAAGAACTTGTTTGTTTCAGTCAGATTAACTTCAACTAAATCTTGGAGGGATTAACATTTACCATAGTACCATACAACCCAAACAGAAGCCGAAGGAAGACAACAAGGATTTATTATCAGGAGATGCTTATATGCTCCAGTAGCAGAATTTTTGTAATCTTCTAGAATTAGGAGTTCTTTATACAGTTGTCTTTCATTCAAATGACCAAAAAACGTTTCAGTACTCCGTCGTACTCCAAGTAACTTAAATTCTTACGAGAAACTTATAAGGAATTAAAAAATTATTCCACATCCACGAAACCTACAATCTCCAAATCTTCAGTCATAAAAAATTAAACCCAACCCAGCAAAACTAAACATAACGCAAGACAAAATTTCCTCGTTTATTAAAATTAACAGCTTAAAACATCTGGACATTCTGTCATTAATTTTTACACCTTTAATGATAACCCAAGAGCCGCTTCTCATAATATTTGTTCTTTTCAAATAACAAATAATTTCATTAAGGTAATAATTAATTACCTAAATTCTACATTGAGGAATCGAATAAGAAATTTTAGATATTTGAAATAGTGTCGAATTCAATGGCAGAAAAAATGGCAAATTAGCCAAAAACTGCACAGTTCGTGTCTGTCTGGCATAAAGGTCTAGAAAATATTGTTTCACATAGTCCATGACAATTTTATTCTATTTGCATCTCTGGGCTATTGAATATCCCACAATTGTTCCAATACCTTAATAATACCTTCTGTATTATCATCATGCGGTTTGTCTGAGACCACCCTTTCGAAATCACAGGAGTAATTTGTGATGTGAGTATAAAACTATTAAATAAAACATACGTCTTGTAAGTTTTATTTGATATTACATGTACAGCTCTACACGCGAGACGCAAATCAAAGATGTCAAATGAAAAAGTAAATTTCATCCAGTAATATTTGCTTTGGATTTCTCATCTGAATGAAGGAGCATGAGAAAATGATGAAATTGACTTCTATTTAATATTACGCAAGTCCAATTAATTCATTCGGGTCAATCGGGATCTCGAGTGCGCAAATTAATATAATATATGACGTGCGGTATTTACTGGACTTACCTTATCAGAATCCATAACAGTATGCAATCTATGTGCTATCGTCAACACAGTACAGTGCTCAAACTTAGTCCTGATGGTAGTTTGAATCAATTTATCCGTTTGCGCATCCACATTCGCGGTAGCTTCGTCCATCACCAGGATCTTATTATTCCTTAAAATGGCACGTGCCAGGCATATCATTTGACGTTGACCCACGCTGACGTTCTGACCACCTCCGCTCATTTGTTTATCCAGTGCCGCTTTAAAATCAAACAATTATTTTTTAAAAACCTTTCTCTCACTTTATTTAGGAGCTTCACCTGCCCCTTTGGTCATGGCATCTTTGTCTTCTACGTCTATCAGTGCCGACACCATCGCTTCATCAGTATACTCGTTAAAAGGATCCAGATTGTACCGTAAAGTGCCTTGGAACACGATCGGTTCCTGCAGAAATAAAATGTTCACGTATTCAATTACGGTCTCAGCAATTACCTGAGGTATTATTGATATTTTTCGTCTCAAATCGTGAAGACCAAGAACGCTGATATCCAAGTGATCGATATAGATTTCGCCGTCAAAGTATGCCAGTCGAAATAACGTTACTATGAGTGACGATTTGCCCGCTCCCGTTCTACCGACTATACCGACCTGAAACATGCGCCCGCTTATAGAGATTCTAGAAGAAATACATGTATCAAATGTACAGGACCCTAGAAAAAGTGACACGTTATATGTGCATCAGGCAAGGAAAAGAGAAGGTGTTGATGTACAGGGTGTCCCAAATTCGAGCCTCACCATTGGGATCTCGTAAACTAGAAGAGATACGAGGTCGGTTAAATTGAGGTTGTTGAAGTTGCACAATTTGGTGCTCATTAATATACCCTTTTGAAATTTCAAATATTCCGAATACTTCTGAAGATATTTGGAAAAAAACCGAATATTCGCGATTTCATTTTTATTTTTTTACAACTCTATTTGAATAGATATAACAAAATAAATTACTCATTTTCATTGCTACTTTCTCTAATTTACAAAATGGTGTCGTCAGATTTTCAAACCGACGTTTCGTATTTGAGCTATCATCATTAAGTTTATTTTTTTAAATACGGCCCTGGAGGATTTTTTATTACGGATTTTACGAGCCCCTTATGTTCCTAAACCGATGATGTATCGCACTTATTCAGAAATTTTATATTAATTGATATTTCTATAAGGACTCGTGTTAAAGAGAATGGCAAAAAATAAATCTATTTTTAATGGGATTAACAAACACCTTTTTTTATAATAACGCATTAGTAAAAAAAGCTTCAACACTAACACAAAATGATGTTCAAAAATAACAGAATTAAAGAAAATATTCAAATAGTAATCCGCCTTTTGTCTAATCTCGATTTTGTGGCGTATTTTGATAAAAACGGGTTTAAAAAAATCCCATAGGGTTAGGTCGGGGCTTCTAGCGGGCCAACGTACGGCTCCTTGATTTCTAATCAATTTTTTAGGGAATAATTCATTTAATAAATTGGTCCATTATAGGGTGATGCACCGTTCTGTTGCCACCATAGTTGACGTAATACATCCAAAGGTTCTTTCATTAAGGAATCCATTGTATTGGTCCTTATTAATTCTGCATTAATTCTTTCCTAAGTTAGATTTCCTTCGAGAAAAAACGGGCCGATAATTTTGTTGTGCCATTTACCGATGCATATATATTAAATGATTGTCGTTCTTACTTCTGCCTTGGGTTTTCTATTGACCAATAGTGATCGTTCTGTCTATAAAATAATCCATTTGTGGAAAAACTGCATTCATCTGTCACTATAACTTTATCTTACAACCAGTTACAAAATTCTAAGCGTCTTTCAGCATTGCCAGGTCTTAGTGTTTGACTAATATGAACTTTGTAATCCACGAATATGTAAAGTTCTCCAAACTGTCATTCGTGGTACTGCCACTTCGTTTGAGAAAACTCTAACTGAAGCTCGGGGATTATTATTTGCCTTAAAAAAAATTAATATTATTCATTTTACTTTGCAATGGTTTTAAAACTTACAGTGTCCAAGATAAGTTGTTCCTGCTCGGGATCGACTCGTTTTCCATATTTAATCTTTGGTTTAAAAAAACTTCCGTATTGAGCTTAACTATTATCAATATTAACAAAATAAGTGTAATGCGGCTGCCGTATAAATCCTTATGATGTCTCTTTTTTCTTCAGAAAAAAGAGACATGAAAACACTACTAATTTTTTTTTTTTTTTTTTTTGAGACCGAGACTTTGTGTTGTTCTCCTTTGATTTATTTATATCATGGTCTCTTTAAGAATATGGACGACTTCTTTCAAACTGTCAAAATATTTAATAGTTTCAAAGTAAACAAATAAACAATGATTGTCAACGTGCACGACGTACCGCCACTGTGTTAAATAATTGCTAAAATTTCTACATATTTATCTCAGGGCCTTTTCAAGATTTGAAGAATGCTACATTAATTATTTTATTATTTATGAACCTTTTTTTCGTGGTTATTGTTACAAAAGGTTTTAAATTCTATTAAAAATAAATGTTTTGTCTTTCTCTTTAACACATAAGTAAGTCCTCATGGAAATATCTATTAATATAAAATTTTTGAATAAAATCCTGGGTCGTTTAAAAAAACAAACTTTATTATGACAGCTCAAATACGAAACGTCGGTTTGAAAATCTGACGACACCATTTTGTAATATAGAGAAAGTAGCAATGAGAATGAATAATTTATTTTGTTATATTTATTCGAATAGAGTCGTAAAAAAATAAAAATGAAATCGCTAATATTCGTTTTTTTTCCAAATATCTTCAGAAGTATTCAGAATTTTAAAAATTTCAAAAGGGTATATTAATGAGCACCAAATTGCGCAACCTTACCTCAATTTAACCGACCCCGTATCTCTTCTAGTTTACGAGATTTGGGACACCCTGTACACATTTGAATCCTCCAAGTATTAACAAAACAAGCCATAGGTGCCATAACAACGTACGTTTTGCTCTTAAAAGTGTTTCATTGAATTTTAGATTGTTTACCTTCTGTTTGGGTATGATCTCAATATTGAGATGTTTCAAAACGGGCGGCTCGTCAGGAGTGTAACTCATCGAAGTGTCAATAAAGTCTATTCGACCCTTTTTCGGCCACGTAGACGGAGGCTTCTTATCCGGAGCCTAAAAGACTTTTTCACGAATGTTTTTACAAATAAACCACTTTTTACCGAATGCAAATCCGGTTCGTGTTCAACCCTGGTGAATTCTAAGACCCGTTCGACGGACGTCATTTGGTTCTCTAACTCGGCGGATTGTCTCATGCCCCACTGGATCAGTCCCGTCAGACCCATGGATTGGGTTATCACTAGGCCCACTGTACTGCCATAGAAATCTTTAATAATTAAATTATTAATTATTCAATTAAATATAATATGTTAAGCTAAGTTACTCTCAGAGTTCATCACACATGTGTAAGTAACACATCCAGTAAATAAGGCGGTAATCCAGTCAAGCCATTGGCTAAAGGCCCTTGAAGTATGCAAAAACATAAACCAAGCGCTGCTATGAAGGTCCTGTAAATGATCGAACTCCTTCACTAACAATTTCTCCGCATGGTTAATCCGTATCGTTTCCAATCCTTGCAGGGTGGCATTCAAGTGAGCGAAAACTGGACTTCTAGCTGGAAATATTATCTTAAGAGCAAAAACGGTGCTGGGCCAATCATCGCTCACCTATTCCTTCCAGGCGTTTAACACTCGTGCTGGTCTTAAGGTAAAACTTTCTCAAGAAGTAAAACAGTATAACCAAAATACCAACTGGGATCAGAAAATAATAGTTGACGGAACAAATCACTATGACCGCTCCAACTAAATTCAATATAATCTGGAAGAAGGAGGTGCTTAATGTTATATAGCGGTGTGGCAAATTTCCTTCTTGGGTGCATTAACAGAAAATCATTCTCGAGCGAAGTCAGTGTCATACCTGAACTGTATCAATGAACGCGTTCGGTAAAAGCTCGTCCACTTGACCGAGGTCCTTTGAAAATCTATTTAAAATTCTTCCGGAGGTGTTTTGATGGTAGAATCGCATCGAGGCAAGAATTATGCTCTTAAACATTCTGTTGTGTAACCTATAAGGTGCGAATATGACAATGTATGATCATACGGAACTGTGCTTTACGGGGTGTGCATTATACTTTATTTCAAACAGGTAGAGAGTAATGGAATGTAAATGTCTGAGTAAAAAACTAACGAAACTCTGTGAACTTAGTATTTTATTAAATGAATAGAGTAAGAAAAAATATACGATTCGAACAGTATAAGAAGGGTACAGGTAGGTGCGATTTTTAAATGTAACTCAAATCAGCATAATATTATACTATATTTCAAGCACTATACTGTATTTCAAATAGGTAGAGAGTAATAAAATGTAAATATCTGAAAGTTTTGTAGTTATCCTTGGTCATAGGTACACTTAGTACCTATAAGTAAAAAAATAAAGCGAGAAAAAAGATACGGTTTGAACAGTATAAGAAGAGTACAGGTTGCTGCGTTTTTTAAATGTTACTCAAATCAGCATAATATTTTAATGTATTGCAAACATTATACTTTATTTTAAATAGGTAGAGAGTAATAAAATGAAAATTTCCAAGAGTTTTATTATTTTACAGGGTGTTGCATTAACAATGGTAAATATTTTAGCAGCAGGTTTCTTTTTAAACAAAATGAGGTTAAGTTAAAATTTCCTAGACCAAAAGTCAACGACATCCAGGATACAGGCTGATAAACTTAATGTAATTTTTTTTTTAAATTTTGGCCACAAACTTGGTATTTATTGCTCGTTTTTAACAAAAGTTGGAATATAGTTTTTTTATACAGAATATTTTAAAATTAACCTTCTTTTAAAGTATGTGGAATTTGGGTATGTGGAAGGGTCATGAAGGTCACCCTGTAGGTACCCCTTTTGCAAACTTAATAAGGTTTTATTACTCTCTACCTATTTAAAATAGACTATAATCAAAATAATAGCAATATACTGACTATTCCAATAGCGTATACAGTAACGAATTTCGATACTGGAAAGTCAGAAATACCTGAATTCGTTAGGTTTACTTATAGATAATTTATTCCGTATTGGATGGACCAAAATTCATATGACTATGACTATATATATATACCTGTAGGACGACATCATACTGACAGAAAAAAAATACAGACTCCTAGTTAGAGCCACAACAATACCACTCGCCATCACGATCGTGTAGATTTGAATGCAGTGTTTCCGCGTCAATTGGTCCCACCAACCCTTCTCGTTAGCGGTTCCTTTATGGTGCCGGAGTTCCTCCAGTGTCACCCTAATAGACATTAAAATATTGTTCATAAAAAAAAATTCATTAAAATATGATAAATTTACTCTAACCCAAGTGCGAAGTTTTCGTTAGCAAATGGATTTCCCTGACCTAGAAATAGCGGTCACAGACAAATCACATGAATATAATGTAGCTTTTTCATTTAAATTGAATAAGCCTAACATATATTATTGATAATGTCAAATGAAAGGAAACATGAGAACACAGTCTAAGTGACATAGAGGAAACAATGACATAGAGTTCTCGTAATGAACATGAGGTGGCGTGCTAACATTTGGGATACTTGGGCACCTGGGTTAGAGTAATTGATGACTATACCATGTGCTTAGAAAATAATCACCGCCGCTACCCAAAAACTGGGCGCCCAAGAACAACAGGCACATAACGAAGAGAACACAACAATTCCCACCGGCAGTGAAATATTCTTTGTAATTGGAAGCCGATACGGATCCGAGAGTGCGCATTTCGGCGACGGCCTTCGGACCGGCCTAAAACAATTATTTTTATTATAATTCACCCATTTAAAATTAATAAAAAACTCGTACTTTGGTGCCCTCTATGTCAATGGTGCTATTGAACGCTACACTCGTTCGAGAGATCGCTTTCAGCACTTTTTCGCTCTCTTTTTCGGGCTCAGGTTGGCCAGCGGCCACCGTGGCAGCTTCTTCGAGGAGTACAGCGAAACTGACCCCGCTTCGTCTGATTTCCTCGTAACTTCCCTGCACTTGTATAGTACCTTCGTTCAATATGATCAACTTGTCGGCTCTTTTTAAGTATTGAAGCTGATGAGTCACTAGGATCACAATTTTATTCGATAGGTGTTTTACTAGGCAATTTTCGAAAAGTTCTTGGCCAACCTAGATTGTAATAATAATAATAATAACTTCATTAGAAGCTAACAATGCGATTATTTGTTTACATATTGTCACGATATCATGGTCAATTTTTTTAAAGGTTCCATGCTTTAAGTTTTTCACCTGGCTCTTTCACCATAGCAGCAGGTATTATCTATCATCTATACCTTTCACTGGACAAGCATATATATTACTATCGTTAAATATAATATATTCATTCAAAGATTTTTTAATAAATTTTTAGTTTTGGTATATTTATCAATCGTAAATGATCAAGGTGTATTTATTAAACTGTATATCAATATACGATTCTGTTTACACAAGAGAGAAAATTTCGGCATTTAAAAAAATTGACACTGAAAAATTGATTTGTAAGGATGGCGTTAACGGAAAAGGGTTTTTTTTGCAGAAAATAATTGCCTAAAAAAAAAGCTTTTTAAGTAAATTGTAGGTGAATTACCTTACCTGAATATCAACAGCCGACAGAGGATCATCAAATAAATAAATATCGGCCTCCTCATAAACTGCCCTGGCAAGATTAATCCTGGCCCGTTGTCCTCCACTTAGGGAAGCACCTCTTTCTCCGACTATAGTTTGATCGCCATAAGGGAGTAGTGAGAAATCGCGCTTCAGTGCGCACACCTTGATCGTTTGCGCATACCTTCCCGCATCATATTCTTTGCCGAATAAAATATTTTGCCGCACAGAACCTTTAATAAGGAAAATAGAACCAGGACGTCACAATTTTGGTAAAATTGAAGAACGAACCTGCGAACAGCCACGGTTCTTGCGAGGCATAAGACGTGGTCCCCCTAACGAGGATTTTGCCGCTGAACAGTCTCAGCTCTCCCAGGATGAGCTTCAGTAGGCAGGATTTTCCTGCCCCAACCGGTCCCACGATCGCTATCAGTTGTCCACTTTTTATTTCGGTGTTTATGTTTTCCAAGCACACAGCTTGACCTGCAAATGTTTGTTTATTTTGTAAATATTGTCGTGACTTATTATATAGAATAGAGTGAGGTACCAAAGCATCCCACCTTTTAACACGCCATCTAATGTTACGTACAAGAATTCTCCTATTCATTTAAATAAAAGTGAAGGACATAATATTCGTCTTTCATGCAGTTTGTTCTCGCCCCACTCTCTCGAGGTCATAGAAATTGGTGAGGGTTTTTGCCCAACTTTCGGGTCTGGAGAGTGTGGGGCACGAAGTTAATAAATATACCCAAAAATAACCTTGCAAGACTTTGACTTTGAAGGTTTTGACTGTTTTTAAAAGATTTCCCTAGTTCAATCGAATAAATAAGAATTTAAGAATGTGTGGCTCTTAAATCGGAGCATTTAAACTAGAAGGAAAAAATGTATCCTGAAATCTTCTTCTCCTCTTAATTTCCTCACACACTAACAAGCATTGCCTCAAAGACATTTGACAGGTGCACCTTCAATCTATAAAGGGACCTTATATAGCAAACGAGATCAGATAGTTTTTGGGAAGTGGAGCTATAACTGACAATCCTCACTTACTTACCATACTTCGCAATTCCTTTGTATATAATAACAGTCGCCACTTCACCTTGGTCCAAAGCTTTTCCAAGAGTACTATATAAATACTTGGAAGTTTCCCTTAACAATATACTCGGACCCTGATTAGAGAATCTTTTCTCGTCGATTATCGTAATCGAGCTGCTCCTGGACCAATTTTCTTTGTTGCTATGAATGGACTTTTGATCGCCCTTGTCACGAGGCACTTGTGAAGCGGTATCGACGTTCGGATCCAGGATCGATTTATCGCCCACCAACGCCTCGTCTGTCATTAAGAATTGCTGAATTCGGGTTATTGAAACTTTCGTTTCGGCTATCTGGAAAAGGATGGGATTTATTTATTTAAGAAGCGAACGAATGTTTTTTAACGCTCACGGCGTTCAGACCGCGGTCAAAGTATACGGTCAAGGTTTGTCTGACTATCATATAGTATCCCCCAATTACAAAGACTTTTTCGGCAGTTATATTGTTGTCCAATAAAACGTAACTGAGTACGGTCAAGAAAATTCCAAGCCTGGCTACGAACATTATAAAAGACATCGTGCAACCTCGTATGAATGAGGTGAGCAAAAGGATCTTAAGTTCCCTCCTACAAATAGGGTTTTTTTAGTATAGCATAGGCATGGAAGTATGGTTCTTCTTACTTTCTTAGTTTGTTGATCACTGTAGCAAAAGTATTTTCCCAAGCATACATTTTAATTACTTGAATCGCCTGAATGATTTCGTTCATGCATCGTACCCGAGCGTCTGTTCTTGCAGCCACCATGACCCGAAAGCGAGCTGTCCCATAGGCCAGTAGAACTAGAAAAAATAACTGTCTAAAGATGAATCTATTAAAAATGCATTTAAATCAGAGCGACAGACCTTATTTGCCTTAAAAAAGTATCAAATCTATACTGCAAATCACAAATCTTTATCTTTAATGGATTTGCCTAGATATCCAAGCCCAATACTGTATATTTTGAATTATTGACTTGTGAAAGTTATAATAGCTGACTCCACTGAGTAACATTACCTGACCTAAGTAAATATATATTATTTTACCACTGTTTGCACCCACGGTAATATAAAAATTCATATCTTTGACTCTATGAATGGAGATGCCCATAAAATTGAGCATGTTGCCGACCCAATACGTTGGGCATAATTGATCCATAGAATCTTTTTTATTTCTAAACCACCTTAAAAAATACGCGTGTGGCGAAATTCCTGTTTCCTACAAGAGCTCACAATTATTAAAACCTTTAAACGTCGTGACATTTTCAGCATTAATGGGTACAAGGGAGCAATATAGTTCTTGGAAAAGATCCTCTTGTCTACTTATCGAAATATCAAGAGCTGTTACTGCCAGTTGTTTAAATAATATGCCAGATAAAGACTCAGAACTTATGTGGTGTTAATTCGACTAGGCCAATTCTGTTAGTTGTCAATGGCGGCTCCTTCTTAGGGTCAATTGGTCAATGACCCCCCTAAAATAATCTCATAAAAATACCAATTTTATTAAAAATATCTTTTATCTAAAACTTCACTGTGAATTATAAAATTCTCTAAGCAGTCTGCATTGGCAAAACAAATAAATATATTACTAACGTCGCGCCTCGCGCTCATCACACAAGTCCGTGGGTGGGCCGGGCCGTATTTTAAATTGTCCCTATACAGTTCTTATGGCTTATGGAGAAATGCATGTAAAATAGAACAAAGAGGGCAGATTCGCATTTCGTGAGCGGGAGTGAGAGTCACCTTTCAGTCCTATATCGCTAACGTAGTCGACGGCCCGACTGGATGAATGTTTTGTTTTAGTTAGTTAATGTATTTTAAACAAACTAATCGTCTGTGTAAAATTTTACGGAGTTTTCGAAATTGCATTGCGCGGTCATGACGAAAGTAACAGCTCCAATAATCCTGGAATTTTTCTGGGACTTATCGATTTTGTTTCTGAACTGGATTTAATGTTTAAAGAACATATTGAAAAAAGTACAGTATTTAAAGGAACATCAAAAACAATTCAGAACGATATTTTAGAATCAATGTTAGCCATTGTACATACTTATATAATTAAGGAGATTGGCCAGACAAATTTTATGGCAATTCAAGTAGTCGAGACCACAGACAGCTTCAATAAAACGCAGATGATTGTCATATTACGATATGTATTAACAGGTATTGTACATGAAAGATTTTGGAAATTTGTTAACCCTCCAGGTACCACGCACAACATTTAACTAATGTAATATTGGAAGAACTTCAATTATTAAAAATTAATGAAGCTCCTGAAAAATTGATTGCCCAAAGTTACGATGGTGCATTAGTCATGAGCGGTAAACTGGAAGGAGTACAAACAAAAATTAAAGAAATATACCCAAATGCACACTTTATTTACTGCTATGCCCATCAACTTAATCTTATCCTGCAAAAAGCGGCGAGTCAATATAAACCGATAAAAATATTTTTTGCAAATTTACACGCATTTTCGTCATTTTTCGGCCGATCTCCAAAACGTACAATGGTTCTGGATAGAGTGGCTAAAGTAAGGCTACCTAAAGCTGCACTCACTCGATGGGCTTTCAATACAAAATGTGTTAAAATTGTATACACTTATAAAGATGATTTAAAATCTTGCTTAGAGGAAATTATTGATGAGGAGCAAGATGGTAACAATATAAATCAAGCAACTGGTTTAAAAAGACATTTGGAAGATGAGCTTTTTTTTTTGGTTAAATTTTTTCCATAAAATAATGCCCCATGTTGATATATTGTTTAAACAATTGCAAATGCAAGATATTGATGTCATATCTGTCAAAAATTATATACTGTCTTTTAATAACAGTATCCAAATAATGGAATCAGAAGAACCAAAAACATCAACAGCAAAAAAAAAAGAAAAAGTACTACAACTACAGAGGATCCATAGCGATCAACTGCACTGGAAATTTGTGATATTATATCTAAAATAAATCACAGGTTTGGTTTCAATGATCATCTCATGATTTCACAGTTATTCTACACAGAGAAATTTGAAGCATACACTACCAACTTTCCGCAAAATATTTTAAATATGGTGAAGGCTCATTATCGCACAGTAAATATTTCCAAACTAAAATCGGAACTTAAAGTCATATATTGTCGTGAGGATTTTCGCAATAGTGCCGGTGCAGTAGCCATAGTTTAGCTTTTTATTAACATGAATTTGTCTGAAACATTTTCTGAAGCAGTGAAATTATTAAATATTTTGTGCACACTCTCTATGACAACCGTGGATCTTTCAAATACTTTAAAAAATCAATAGTTTGATTTGTTTTTTTTTATTAGAGTAAACTATAAGTTTTCAAACCAAAATGACCCCCCTGAAGATTGACCCACGAGCCGCCACTGTTAGTTGTCATGATTGTTACCCAATCATGTAAATTCATCTTTAGTATCGTACGCTCGGTACTCACTATATGTAATGACAAATGTCAATTATTAGGTTAAATTTACATGTGATATCATTACGAATGAGAAGTTTTCAATTACTAAAGTGTCGTACTTACTTACTAGTGTTTTATTTACTTAAAGACTAAAGTAGCACATGACATCAGTGGTTGGATTCATCTTGTCCAATGATGTCTCTGACTCTGAATTTTTATTATTGTCTCAGAGCAGAGACAACCAAAGAGACCTGCAACTAGATATAAGGTTTTACCCTATTGTTGTTGCTCTCTTTAACCTGTACATACTGTATTTCGTTGTCTCTCTTTTCCCTTATGAAAGGTGAGCTAACGGAGCGCCACAATACTAATATTTTCTCTCTTCGTCTAAATAAATGCAAAAATACGGGATAGTAAAATACAGATTTTTGTGTTCTGACTTGTGTTCGACACAGAGATATCTTAATTAAGGTAATTCTTAAAACAGGTATTCCATGGTGGTGCATAAGGAAAAATGAAGGAATTTGCAAAACACAGAAACATAAATAGTAAAATGAATTTTTTTTTTTTTAATGACATACTCTTATTATTATGCCTTATAAACATAATTGCGAGAATAACATTTGTTCGGACTATCTGCTTCTATTTTTCATTTATCTGTAATCTTTCTGTTTTATTCTTTTATTTAATTTTGTTTAGCTAACGAAATTAGCATAAGTCTAAGAAATTAGGTTAAACTTGTCTGTAAAACGGTATAAATTTCTCGCAAAATCATTTTTGAAAAACCCTTAAAATTCATGTTTAAGGTTGAATTCTTGGTATGTGGTACTACAGGATTCGAACTGATTTTTCTTTTACTATGAAAAAATTGCCAAAATTTATTGGAAGTCCAAGAAAATTGGGTCAAAGTAACCAAATAAATCCATTCAATTAATTCACAAATTCGCTTCTGGAAAGTTCTTAAAATTTCTTATTTGGGATCAATGGACAGGGTTGAACTCTTGAACTTTAACCTGTTATGATTTAAATATTGCCAAGGGGTACAGAAAGTCTAAGAAATTGGGTTTGCTCAATAAAACAACGAAATTGTTATGAAACCACTTTTCGGAAAACTATAAAATTCATATTTAGAGCCGATGAACATGGTTGAACTTTTAGCAGGTAATACTGTAGGCTTGGAACTAATTTTCCTCTTATTATGAAGAAGTTGCCTGTTTTCATTTTAAGCGTTTGTGTTATACTAAAAATTATATTTTTAGGGTTATCATTATTGAATTGTGAAAATTGAAACCTTTTTTAATTGCATTTATATAATATATGCCTGTTACTGTTACAAAATACATGTACATATCATAGGTATACCATATACCAAAAATACAATACAAAACGTTTCAAAATTATATTGAATTTATTTATTTTCCCAATATAATTAAAGTCTGCCGTCGTTCTGAGCAATTGAAAACATCAATTTTTTTAATTTTAATTAAAATAAATAAAAAATAATTGATATGTTTTTAAATGGTTATGCAGCCAAGAGAGACAAAGATGGAAAATAATAGGATTTTTTATTAGCAGACAGTTGCACGTCTCTTTGGTTGTCTCTGCTTGGAGGTTGAAACTATGCCAAGACAGACCCATATAGTTTAACCAATTTCTCAGGAAATTGGGGAGCGATAAACCTAATATACGTTACGACTAAACTATACACTACAATAGTTACTTACTCTGAAAGGGCATAATAGAGACCACTGAGAGCATCCCATAAAAAGATGCGGTGCCGACCTCGAAATATAAGAAAATCGTTATTAGAAAGCCTTGCAGTGGTGCCAACCAAAGGTAATGCACGAACGGTGGTGCTAAATCAAACCGGTTTACGTCATTGGACATTAGGTTAACGGTGTTCCCAACGGTTTCACCTCCTAGGGAAGTTATTCGGATCCGAAGAGCCTAAAATGATTGTGCATGATTTTTAGGCTTAAAAGTTGTCTTTAAGAATTTTTATCTACTGAGACTAACCTTTCTATAAATCAATGAGCAGCATGCCACCCGGACCCGCATTCCCAAATGCATGGCCGACATCATATATGGATGGAAGATCATCATGACGATGAGACTGCACAGCATTATTCCGGTCGCGAAGAAATACGCTTCCTCCTTAGAGATGCGACTTTGATCCTTTTGAAAGTAGTTGAACACCCGCATTATGTATATGGGAGGGTATTGCCTAAAATGCCACACTAGTCGATATGCTGTAATTTCATTTAGTATAGGAAGACTTCTTACTCTTCGGTGCTCTCGATATTCTTGACGTTAAAGTATCTGATAAATAATCCGATGAATATTGGTTGCGGAAGTCTGAAATTGATACTGTTTATGTGGAGGGTTGCTATGAGCACAAATAAAGTTGTGCCTACCTTACGCAAATCTCCATAATAAACAGCAAAAATCCATAATATATTATTTCCCATTTAAAGGTTCTTAGGATAACGTTGGCCAAGCTGGGATCTCTCTTCTTTTTGGCCGCATTCGTCAGTTCTTGACTCCAGTTCCTCGCCAACTTTTGCCCCAATAGTTCGGACCGATGCGAGTCCAGAGGCTCAGTGAGGTCGTCCTCGTCCAATGCACGTTTCGTACCTATCTTGAACGTATTCCGGGAATACCTAAATATTTGTGACCTTCTTTAAATTAAATAGCACTCGATAATGCGGTTTTTTCAATGGCAAACGCTCTTACAACCTCGCCCTCTTGGGAATATTTAATACACTTACCAGAAAGTGATGATGGACAAAAAGTTCGCGCCTTGCTTAGGGTTCTTGGGCCTTTCAAATGACTCGTCGGCCTGCATGCTTCAATGTATTAAGAAGTTGAGGATAAACACATGTTGTTCTATTAGTATGTCAAATTAGACAATTTGAAGTACCTGCGAGGGTGCGTGTAGTAGATGCAGGTGTGCAATACAATTTCGGATATTGAATCAGCTATACAGAGGAGTACAAACAAACCCGATGAATTGGCTCAAACAGGAAGAAAACTAGAAATAGTTAGATATTCATTGATTCAAGTCGTTTAATCAAGCAGCTTTATGGAGGTTGCGGGCACATTAATGGGCCAATGGGAGGAGATTATGCAAAGATAGAACCAAAGCCACCAAGGCCTTTCTGTCTTTTTTTAGACTGTTCATTGAAGAGTATTTTTGTCTTCCTTCCAGGCAGTTGAACAATATTTCTGTCTTTTGTTCACTCTTCAATTGAGAACAATATAAATCTATAAATCTGATAGCCGCAGAGCAAGAAGAATGTTTTGTAGATTTTTATCTAAATCCTAGTTTATTCTACCCTATAAAACCCATGAAAATTAATTAACTAATTAATTTAACGATTTTAATTAAAATGTCTGAAATGTTAATAAATCCATCATAGTTCAACTGTCTGGACTAATAAAATAATTTGAATTTAAACGTCATTAATATATAAATTCATTAGTGCAGGTACACTCCTAATTAGAGCGTCTAAAATGTTAACAAATCCGTGGTTTAACTGTCTGAAATTAAAAATAAAATAATTTAATTTAAACGCCTTGAATAAATGAATTAATTAGTCAAGGCAGTCGAGGTACAATATTAATTTTAGTTCATACTTGTAGTAGGATCGTAGGTTATATAAGCTCAAGCTTTGTGTGACTTATATATATCCAAAAATCAGCAAGTGTAGGGACACCTACTTAACCTACTACGATTCCACTGCAAGTATGAACTATAATTAAAATTGTACCTCGACTAACTAATTCATTTATTTAAGGCGTTTGCTAATTTTAAACATTTTATCCCCCTGTTGATGGACACTGCTATGTCCGAAACATGTTGGAAATTTTAAGCTATTTGTAAAATAAACAAGTGGAGGGAGAGAGTGTATTTTGTAATTTATCTTGATATATAGCCTCAACTGCCTGGAATAATAATTTAATTTCAATATAAACATTATTATTTAATTAATTAATAGATCGATGAGGATTGGCCGTGCTTTTGTTGGTTTATGGTATTTTTTCAATAGAGAAATCGAGTTTTAATCAAATAAAATAGGCAAAACTTGGGGATAGTAAAGGAGAGTCTTGAACAAATAGATACAGTCAATAGCCGTTAATTGGTGGCTGTTTATTAGGTTCTTTTGGGTACAAAATATAAGTTTAAGTAAAATAATAGGCAAAATATAAAGTCACTTATGTAGTGTTTTTTTAGTGTCATAGTGTAATAGTCTTAGTTTTACATAATGACAGTGTTTGACATTTTCTCACTTTTAGGGGTACTTTGGCTAAAAAATAGAAGCCACAATATGATTGGTCATTATTTTTATTCAATTAAAAATTCAAAATGCAGGAGTTCCTGTAAGAAATAAATTAATTTGTCTCTTATTGGCAAGTAAATGTTTTGATAAAGAAATTATTAAAATCCATTCAGAAGTCATTCTTCAAATAAAACGTTGAAGGACAATTATTAAATAAGAGGTTTTTCTTTTGAATATCTCTTGAACTTTTAGGTCAAACTTCTATAGAAAGTTCGTTAATATATTGATTTTATTATTATATTCCTCTTAGTTTATATTGAGTATTACTTAAAAATTGTTTTCAATATTTAGATAGGTCGACACTTGAACATTTGGTTTAATACTAATTATATTATTAAGAACTTCTTATATTGACTTTTTAAGAATTCAAAGGGTTCTTAAGGATCCTTTGGCTCATACACCAAATCAATGTCTCAAAAATTAAGTAAAAATAAGAAAAAAGAGCAATGATGAAGATTTGCGTCCCATTTGAAATAAATAAACGTTAATTTTCTTTGTAAACTGCCTTTGTATTTACAATATAATAGAAAAAAAATTCTTATGGTCTTATACATTAAAAATGCAAAATCACAATGAATCGGATCGAAGTGAGTAACTCATAACGCTATCATTATCTTCCTCAATCGCGTGCAATTTTCGCAATTCTTCGAAATTCTTTGAAAAAAAATTATTATTCAAAGGTTATCAAGGTAATTATCAAGAGTTTACCTGTTTGGCAACGTTCTTTAAATGGGCAGCAGTACCAGCCCCGGTTTTCTTGACTAGCTCAGACAAATATCCTTTGGGGTTCTTTAGCAGAACGTGAGGATGGTCGAATTCCACTGCTTGACCGGCATCCATTACAAGAATCTTCAAAAACCGCCTGTTTATTAACACCGGACAGTTAAGTCCTGGAGGGTCCTACCTTATCAGAATCCATAACTGTATGTAAACGATGCGCAATCGTCAATACAGTACAATGTTCGAATTTAGTCCTAATGGTCTTTTGGATCAACTTATCGGTTTGGGCGTCTACATTCGCGGTAGCTTCGTCCATCACCAGGATCTTGTTGTTCCTTAAAATGGCACGTGCCAGACATATCATTTGACGTTGACCCACGCTGATATTCTGACCACCTCCCGTCATTGGTTTATCAAGGACAGCTACCCAAAAAAAAAAACACAACTGATGTAAAAGAATAATTTAATTTCTTCTAGGAATTGAAGTGGATCAACTGTCTGGAAGAATATTTTGATTTATTCCAGGCAGTTGAATGAATTCAACCACCTCACAGGGCCAAATTATGGAACGGCTAGTAAAGTGCCTGGAAAAGTTATCCTGCTGGTAACATTAAATATTGAATTATTCTTATTTGTATTACCAGCAGGATAATACTTGCTTACCAGTAGAATAAGTTAACATCAGGAAAAAGCAGCATATAAAAGGTTTGCCAGGAAATTTATAACCTCAAATTTTTCAAAGAGTTGGAGTTTGCATAGTTTTGCAAGAAGTTTGCGTATAATATTCTAAATTTTGTTCTTAATCTGTATGAGTATTTCGTGATTTTTCATATGATTAAATCTCTCTTTATTTAATATGATAATGCCCGACGTAAGGTTACACCCTTCCCTCACCTGCCTCTTTTTGCTGGCTATGCCACTGTTATGTGTAATGTGACTGAAAAATGAAAACATACACTTAAGAGATCCCATATAGGCAAACGTTAAATTTTAACCACTATATTCTTGTCACTTACTATCGTCATCATATCTTAAAGGCAGTCCCTGAACACTCAGTGTTATTAAATTATAAATTATTTCCTCATAGGTGATAAGAGGTGTTATGGTTGAACTTGGCTCTTTTTTTATACCGTCATACTTTGTTATTTATACACAGGGTTTGTTACATTATACTCTGCTGTCTATTCACTGCACAGTATACAGTTTCTAAAAAGCTGTGTGCTGTGATTCACTGGCAAATGTCTGGTAGGATATTTACAAACAATTAGCGAAAATGCAAATACCTATGTATTAATACTAGTACTAACAAAAAGAATATCGGATTTGGCACAAAACAAGTATGCAAGTACTTGTAACTATTATCACAAATTAAAAACCAAACACTTCCATTATTTTTGTTTATTTTAATAATTTTTTCAGGACAGGAGATTCATAACTCTAATCTTTCTTTTTTTCTTAAGATTATTGTACCGACCAGAACAATTATTACGTTGTTGCCAAACTATAAACCTTCTGTTACTTAACAGCAGGTTAAAATTTGGTTCATAATTCCTCCTACAGCTACAGGTACGTTTACAGAGAGGATAGAATTTATCTGCCTGATAACACACAGGAACTTTACCAGCTGGTCCGTAATTTCAGAGAGAGCAAAAAGAGAATTAGGCTGTACAACTGAACCTTACCGACTCCCTTACTAATGGCATCTTTATCATCCACGTCTATCAAAGCAGACAATATTTCCTCATCGGTATACTCACTGAACGGGTCCAGGTTATATCTTAAGGTGCCATGAAACAGTATCGGTTCCTTATAAATAATAAATAATTAATTATGGCTTAATTAACGGGCGATGGTGATTTTAAGAGGAACCTGAGGTATAATGGAAATTTTGCGTCTTAAATCGTGCAGCCCCAGTACGCTAATGTCCAAATGGTCGATGTAAATTTCACCTTCATAATATGCCAGTCGAAAAAGCGCCACTATAAGCGAAGACTTTCCCGCGCCAGTTCTACCGACGATACCAACCTGGAAATCAAAAACTGTTCAGTTCCCCGTTCGACCTAAATTCTATTATCGCATCTAGCAAGCCCAGGATTAGCATACAATGTACAGTTTTCCGTGACATCTTCAAGACTGTTCACAGTAGAAATTCCCTAAGGTTCAGTATATGAATATAATTTAAAGGAGCAGACAAGGAATTCAAAATTCCTTGTCTTTGACGAGACATTGTTGATACGTTACATTTTTCATCATTGACAATGAATTTAACATTCCGCCATTAGTTTCAGCACCTTTCACAATTTGGCGGTTAGTACTTTGATTGGGTTTGTAGATCATACCCAAGCAACACATCATATATTATTATCGTCAAATATATATTTATTCAACGATTTTTTTAGTAAATTTTTGGTTTTGGCATATTTATCAATCGTATATAGTCGAGGTATATACGGTTTTAATTTACGTATATCATATACGATTCTGTTTACACAAGGGAGAAAATTTCGGCATTTAAAAAAATTGACAAGGGATTTACATAGCCAGTTTTTAAACTCGATCACTACACCTCAAATATTTGATTAAAAAATTGTTCTGGAAAATTACTGTTTTTCATCCATATTATCCAATTTAATAACGCTGTTTTTATATTAACTATTTATGTATAAAATTATATCAAATTTAAATTAATAGAGCTATATAATTAAATATTGTATATATATTTTCTGTAAAAACTTTTTTTTTATCTACAAAACCCTTATCCCTATAATTCTTCTAATAAATTCTTTTGAAAAATCAGCGTTTTTCGTCCATAATACCCAATCTAATAGCACTGTTATTGTATTAAATATTTATTAATATATAATTATATCAAATTTAAATAAACAAACTGAGTAAGTAGATTAGATATTAATGACGAAACCAGCTGTTATTCATGCATATTATTTTGGAAAACAATGATTTTTGAAAACAATTCCTCACTGGTAAGTTGTGTGGGGTGGGTGGGGGGGTACATCAACCCTAAATGAGAAACGGTTTTTTTGCAGAAAATTATTGCCTGAGAAAAAATGCTTTTTAAGATATTATAGGTGATAAAAAAATCTAAAGTTTTTGTATATATATACTTTTCTTACATAATTTTAAGGTTTTCAAGTAAAACGTGAAAAAACTCTTGTTTTAAGTCTCGAAAGCAGATTTTTAAACTCGATCACTACACCTCAAATATATGATAAAATGATCCCGATAATATTACATATAGCCTACTGTGTTTGATACGATATATTTTTCATACACGTATATATCTTCTAGTGTGTTTTTTCTTTCACTCAGTTGACTAACTCAGAAGCAACTCTAAGTAGAATGAATTTTGAAGTAAATGGCACAAGTTTTGGATTAACAACAATATACAAGCCTCCACCAATTTCAAAGACAGATTTTATAAGTGATTTATTTACATACTTTGAGACTCATTACGCTTCAAGTCATATATTAACTCAGTCACAAGACTTCTTTCAAAAACTTGCCTAGATCACTTGTTTATCAATCAAAAAATAAAATCTAATAATTTACAACTAAATTCATATGTAACTGAAGCGGATATAACAGATTATAGCCCAATAACGTTTCTCGCTAGTCAAATAGAAGAAAAGCAATATAATTTAATAAATGACATTAAAACTAAATTGGATATTCCTAAGTTTAGACGACTACTACGAGATTTTGATTGGTCAGTGGTGATGAATAATCATGACACGGATATTAAAAAGTTACCAACAATTATTATTAATAAACGCTTCAGAAACCTCCAACATAAAGCACAAAAAACATAAAAAAATAAAAGATTGGATTAGTAACGGTATTATCATATCAATTAAGACTAGAGGCCGAATGAAGAAAAAATTATTGAAAAGATTTGATACCCAATTAGATAAAGAATATAGAGAATATAGAAATTTAAAACAAACTCAGGGTAATATGAGAAAGTTGTACCAAATAATCAAAGATGCCACATACGAAAACGTTAAAAATAAAAACGATGGTTTTATTAAAATAAAAAATAAATATGCAGAAAATTTTAATAGTCTACTTGAAGCATCAAATTATTGTAATAACTATTACATCAATGTTGGAGTTGAAATGGAAACAGCAATTCCGCCACCACAACATGCCCCGATAACAAAATCAATTTATTTTAACCCCATAACTGACTAATAAAAATTAATTAATAAAGTGTATCTCAACATTAAAAAATAATAGTTCACCAGGTTATTATGGTATTCAAGCTGATATCATTAAACAGGCACATTTAGAAATAATTAATTCACTATTACATATACTAAACCTTATATTAGAAACTGGTGAAATACCCCTCGAATTTAAAACATCGGTAATAACACCCATTCATAAATCAGGTTCCAAAACATCCATTAATAATTACAGGCCTATCAGCCTTATAAGTAATTTTGCGAAACTCTGTGAAAAATTTATAAAGATTAGATTAATGAATTTCTTAAGAACAAATAATGTTTTATCCTCAAGTGAATATGGATTTCTTGAGGGGTGCAGTACCGAAGATGCCATGCATCAACTAATAACTGAGGTAGTAAATAATTTAAATTCAAACAGAAAATGTATGGCTATATTCCTAGATCTTGCAAAGGCCTTTGATACTGTGCCTTATAATATACTTCTTAATGTTCTTGAAAGATATGGAATTCGGGGTACTGCTTTGGAGTTATTTTCAAGTTATTTATCAGGGCGACTACAAATGGTTAAGCTCAATAATGTCCTAAGTGACAAACAGGAAATTAATATTGGCATTCCACAAGGAACAGTTTTGGGCCCAGTACTCTTTATAATATATATCAACTCACTATTAAAGGTACAGGTGGATGGTCTACTAGTAACTTATGCAGATGATACAGCGTTTGTGATTTCAGGAGAGTCTTGGGACATTGTGAAAGATAAATCTGTAAATAATTTAACTATAATAAAAAATTGGCTTCAAACGTTTAAATTATCATTAAATTTAGCTAAAAACAACATACATAACCTTTTCACTTATTAATGCGAATAGACCACATTATAGTTCTATTTTAGTAGATACTCACTGTATTAGAGAAACTTCATGTACAAAATACCTTGGAGTTGTAATTGATAAATTTCTGAAATGGCAACCACACATTGATTATCTTTCCAACAAAATTCGAAAACTAATTCATAAATTTTACTTATTGAGGGAATATTTACATACTAAGACTTTAATAATGTATAAAGCATTTGTGGAATCAATTATAAGATATGGTATATTGGTGTGGGGAGGACTTATTGAGGATATTTTTAACATTCGATCAATTTACACTCTCACAATCGGTTCTTATTACATATTCGACCTAATTTAAAGTCTTTTGTTAATCATAGTTATGATATAAGAATTAGGTGCAATAGGCAAAATAAATTACCACTAAGTACTAATAATCTTAATCTAAGATACATACATTTACTTTGAACCTAAATTGTATAACTTGTTGCCGGGTGCTTGTAGAGGTTGCACTTCCATAAAAAAATTTAAGTTGTTGTGTAAGAGTGTAATCTCTGAACGCGCTTACCAATTTGAAAAGTTTTTCGTCTGAGCATTTGATCACAGATAGTGTCATGGTTGGTTGTATTTTGAATTTTTTAATATATATGTATGTATGCATAATTTTTTAATTATGTTTCTCTCTAACTTGCTTAGTCTCTTAATCTTTCTTATCTTTGTGATAATATTTATAATAGAAAATATTATTAGTTTATATCTAAAAGTAAGTAACATGATTTGATACCGCACATACAGATGTTTCACATCTAGGTGCTTGATTGTATCAATATTAAAGCGAATCATAATTCGATAAAAACTATAATATATGATATATGTTAACTAGTCTATAGTAACTTAATATATAATTACTGTTATATGATGTTTGTAAAGTATTCAATAAAGTATAAAAGTGTAATAATGGAATATCATCCAAAAAGAAATCTAGATAATAATTACACCAAATAAGAAATACAAATAAAAAAAAAAATAACAGAAATCATTGCTCTTACTTTTTGAAGAATGTGACCTACATCATCAGACCAATTTAATTGACTATCAATAATTATTCTTACATATTTGACTTTCTATATTTCATTACCCTATCGATTTGTATATTTAGTTCTAATATACGTTTATTCAGTTTTTGAATAATATTTTGTTTTTCCCTTATAACATTTAATTAGTCGAGATAGTTGAGGTGCGATTTTAATTATAGTGTTTGAAAAGTTAAAAACTACATGGAATTAAAAATAATTTAATTTAAACTTTATTAATTAATTAATTTGTTCAGGCAATTAAGGTACAATTTTAAATAGAGTGCCTAAAACGTTCACAAATCCATGGCCCAACTTTTTGAAATATAAACTAATTTAGTTGTAGACGTACGTCACAGTGAAATGAAGACTTTTCTGTGCCAGTGCTCCTAATGATATCAACCTTAAAATCAAAACCTATTCAGTACTCCGTTCGACCTGGACTCTACTAATATTTGTAAAATTTTGGAGCATTAAAATGACGAGAGTTTTAAACGTATTCAAAATAATAAGTGTTGTAGGTCAGATCTACAGTAGATTATAAAACTTGTTCACTTATACGAGAACCTTAAATTCGACGAGTGATTCTCGAAGGAAGAAAATTACGTACTTGCCGAAAATTATAAAAATAGAAATTAGAACCATCTCAACTAACTAATGGCATATGGATGGACACAACAGCTTAATCCACAAGCGGATTTTTGAATACTAAGTAAAATAAAGCGGGCATGTTTCTCAATAATCGCCACAAGGGAGGTTGAAGTGGAAAGATCTACGTAGTATACTCCTTTTAAAGGTGACAACCCGCTCATTCAACATGATAAGAGTCAATCCACACAATAAAGATTGAAAGGGACTAACTTTTTGCTGAGGGGCAATTTCAAAATTAAGCGCCTTCAAAACCGGAGGTTCGTGCGCACTGTACCGCATCGTAGTGTCAATAAATTCAATTTTGCCGTGTTTGGGCCAAGTGCGTGGCGGCCGTTTATTTTGTGCCTGAAAACATTATATTAATAAAGATCAATCAATTAGCTGATACCTTCAATTAACTTACTGAGTATAAGTCTGGTTCTTGTTCCACTTTGGTGAACTCCAACACCCTTTCGACTGAGGTCATTTGATTTTCTAATTCGGCGGACTGTCTCATACCCCACTGGATCAACCCGGTTAGCCCAATGGATTGGGTTATGATTAATCCTACTGTGCTACCATAGAAATCTACGACAAGCTTGTTATTATTTTATTTAGTTTTTTTTTTATATACACGACTAGTCAATTTCTGTTTTGAATGTAGTTAGCACATTGAGGCTAGTAAACTCTAATGGAATTGAAGTTTTGGGAGTTTCCTTATTGCATTTTAGGAGTCTTATTAAGAGTGTATGATTTTGTTTTTTTTTTAGCTAATTTGGCATTGTTCAGATTTTGAGAGATTATAATTACTACTATAAAGCGGTTTTAATTATTTATCGTTTATTTCTTTGGGGGTAGATCCCGTGTATTGATTAAATAAATAAACATTGTTTGCCGCATTCTGAATTGACCAGAACTGTATCTAGTGGCTATACATACTTTCTGAGTTAATGACACATATATAAGTAACGCATCCAATGAACAAAGCGGTGATCCAGTCGAGCCATTGACTGAAAGCCCTCGAGGTGTAGATGAACATAAACCAAGCGCTGCTATGCAGGTCTTGTAAATGATCGAATTCTGCTACTAATAAATGCTCTGCATTGTTGATCCTGATGGTTTTTATTCCTTGAAGAGTGGCGTTTAAATGGGCGAAAACTGGGCTTCTGGCTGGAAAAAGTATAAAAGTCTCGGTCTTAAAATATTTTTAAGGTTACATGTTTCGCTTAAAATAAAGCATCATCAGACCTTACAAACTAGTAATAACCCATAAATTGTCTGTCCGGTAATTGAAAAATGTAATAATAGATCCACTTACTAATCTCAAACAATATTCTTTCTGCCCTGGACATAATTTTCACTATTTTTGGATGGTATTAGAGTTTCTGGATTTAAGCAACGCTTTTGATACCCTTCATATACAAACAGTAATTAACAAAGAAAAATCATAGTTGTATTAAGTGCTGCTTAAATGATAAAAAAAATAACTAGGTCGTCTTCAGTTTAAGTTTTTGTTTAAAAAAAAATGTATTAAAAAATTACGGATTTTTTTTGTGAAATAAACAAATTTTTACCACATTACTTTGAAATATTAATATAAATTAACGTTTTGATTTTTTTTCAATTTCTAGAGTAACTTTAAAGGCAAAACTTACTTGAAAATGTTGTAAACCACCATTCAACCTAAAATTGTTAAAGAAATCGAAAATCAGTTTATGGCGGTAGAAACCTAAATGAAGATTTATAACATTTTTAACAAAATAGAGCACCACCCCACTATTTGAGATAATTTTTACATAATGCATTTCCAGATCAGTGGATTGGGAGAAGAGGTTCAATGGAATGGCCGGCGAGATCACCAGATCTAACATCCCTCGACTTTTTTTTCCTGGGGTCAGTTAAAAACTGTTGTGTTTAAAACACAACCCAATTTCACTCGATGGTCTTCAGCGACGGATTATTACAGAATGTGTCTCTATCCCATCAAGAGACGTGTTTCAAAATATGAGAAAAAAATAAAAAAATTTCAGTACAAATGATAAATTTTACCAATAAAACTTACAAGCAAAAAAAGTATGTTAATTCGACAAACATACTTCGAGGAAAATAGACACCTGTATAAATGTAGAATGTCTGTAATATGGCAGTTTCAAATAAAAAGAAATATTTCTATTTTTTTGAAAATTTCCAAAAATAATTCGAAATAAGGTAGTGGTGCGTTAATTTTGCTAGCCAGTAGAAATAAGATAAAATTAAGTATACAAAAAGACAGCAAAGACAATTCATATAGTTCACAATTACTGCTGTTAAAAATAACTGTGCCATTTTCTTGTCTTCGGATCTAATAAATGAGCATATTTTTTATTGTAAAAATTTTCGTTTCATTTATTAAGTTAATTGGTTTAGCGCCATATAAGCTGTGGTCCTTCGATAAACATACAAAATAAATAAGTAGAGAACACTAGTACTATTAAACAATTGTGTCTCCCTCTATTTGGGGAAGGAGCCAGACAGCAGTTCTCCCCCGAATAGCCTGCTTAGTACTATCACAGCCGACTTTACTCAAGCCGCAAAATAACAGTTGGCAACATCGTACCACATGGGAGATTCGGATCCGTTTACATTAATAGACTTTTTCCCCTATAGTCTAGTCTTTTAGTTATATAAATTTCATCAATTAATAAATTAACAACTTTCTCAGTGCGTGCTAAAGAAGGGGATGCAATGTTTAAATAATTAGTGGTGTCGTTAGTTTTATTCAAGTCAGAATTTGGTAACACATCAAAGCTAGAAGAAAGATACTGTAGGTACCTCTTGGTGGGTAGATTAGAAAGAAAGAAAGAAAGAAAATGTGCTATATTACGTAAGACAACAAAATCTTGTGTACAAGCATCCTAAAAACTAAAAAAGTTTAAAATAATCTCTACTTTTCTAGAGATACACAATAATCAGAAGACTTATACCGAGTTAATAGATTTTCGAGTTGAGACCACCTACTTAATTTCAATTCGAAAGGTAAAATCCATTTTAGGTCATTTTGGAACAACCCACTGTTTTTTAAAAAGACTTTAACATGTAGGTCGCTATCTATTGATATTTGATTAACAACATTTATACAAGCATCATTCAAGTTTAAAGTATAGAAATATAGCTTTGTGTCCCCAACAATTTTTACATTCCACAGGTCAGATATTAGAATTTTTTGGAAATAATTATTCATAAAATCTTGAAAATTTGTTATAAAATCAAGGGACTTCATTGGCAAGTTCTTTATGTATTTGTTGTTCACTTTTTTTTTCGTCTGGACTTTTTCTAGGAAGAGGCACTGTTTTTGTTAAATATCCAGGTAAGTTGTTCATCTTTGGGGAAGCCAAAAACAAAAATACTTGCCTTCCCTGCTCTTAAACTACTTTTGTAATTAGATTTACATCCGGGAACACAGCAGGGACTTGGCATGTTTCAAAAGGCAAAAAAATTCTTCAATGAATTCCTATATATAAATAAAGCTAATAGAATTACCTATACTAACTAATACTATGCGTATTCCTTACCAGATTTCCTCCAAATATGTTTATAAATAAAACAAAACCTACATTTTTTATGTGAATAAAGCAAAAGCATTAACCTTGGCTCTTAGGCATAAGTTTCTAGTTTTAGTGGAACACAAGATATTCACAAAAAATCCCAATCACACAGATAAGAGCACAACACAAAAATCTTAAAAGTGATATGTAAAATAAACTTGAAAATCGATAAATAGCGCAATGACCTGTTTCTGTTTACATACAAGGTGTTTATCTTTATAACCATCTATCACTGTTTTTATAGTATATAACACGCCGACACTGGCTGGGAGATGTTACTGAGACTTAGTAAGTTCTTAATAATAACTACATTCACTTTCCTTTCCGAAATTTCACTTAAAAACTCAAATTTAAAAGAGGAATCAAACGATCTCCATTAAGTCCCATGAGAACTGAAATGAAAACGGATCTGAAAGCCATGTTGTCGATGTTATCAGTTCGCGGCTTGAGTAAAGTCGGCTGTGGTACTATATCAATTGAAAAAAGTATGATGGAGGTCATTAACACTATAGACTCACCTATTCCTTCAAGACGTTTAATACTAGTGCTAGTCCTAAGGTAAAACCTTCGTAGAAAATAGAAGAGTACGATCATGAGACAGACGGGTATCACCAGCCAGTAGCTGGACACGCAAATTATTATGATCGCTCCGACCAGGTTCAGCATAAGCTACAAAGTCCACTGTCAATCATTTAACTGAAAAAATATCATGACGCCTTACTTGGATCGTGTCAAGGAAGGCATTGGGCAACATCTCGTCTACTTGGCCCAAGTCTTTGGAAAACCGATTCAATATTCTTCCGGAGGAGTTTTCATGGAAGAATTTCATAGCGGCTAGGATTATGCTTTGGAACATTCTATTGTGTAACCTACTCAAGTAGATAGTAACAAGAAACGTTAGGGTTTACAGCTCTAATTGATTGCTTTTTAGAACGAAATTCTATCTTATCCCTTCTACAGGAGAATGAATGTTTGCTTACCTAAATGAAGCCATCATGCAAACGGAGAAGAAATATAAGCTTCTAGCCACCGCCACCACGGTACCAGCAGTGATCAGTACGGTGTAAACGTAAATGCAATCGCTTCTACCGAAGCTGTTCCACCATCCCATTTCTTCGGCATCGCCCTTATGGGCCCGGAGGTCTTCCAAAGCCACCCTAAAACCGAAATTTCTTAGGGACTTACTTCAATTAAAGCTACTTATATACCAGGTGCTTAAGAAGTAATCACCGCCGCTGCCGAATAACTGGGCTCCGATAAAAAGGAGCCACATCACGGTTATTACGCAACAATTTCCACCGGCACGAAAGTACTCTTTGTAGTTTGACGCCGAAACGGATCCGGAAGTTCGCATTTCCGCCACCGCTTTTGGTCCGGTCTAAAAATGTGTCAAATTTTTTTTTATTACCAACATAAAGAAACTTACTTTCCAAATACTCTTACTTTAAAGCCTTCGATATCGATGGCACTATTAAATGCCGCGCTAGTATGCGAGATGGCCTTAAGTACTTTCTCGGTTTCTTTTTCTGTTTCGGGCAGACCGACGGCCACACTAGCGGCTTCCTCGAGAAGAGCCGCGAAACTCACTCCGCTTCGTCTAATTTCCTCGTAACTTCCCTGCACTTGAATGCTGCCTTCGTTCAGTATGATCAGTTTATCTGCCCTTTTTAAGTACTGGAGCTGATGCGTTACCAGAATAATCAGTTTATCTGCCAAGTGCCTTATCAGGCAATTTTCGAACAGTTCTTGGCCTACCTATAACAAAAGAAATTTATTAGTCCTCAAGAAAATATCAGTACATCTGTATATGAAGTAAAACGCAAAGTTAGTTGCTAGGGTTTTGCAGCCTGGTAACTATAATACTACATTAAATACTAACCTACAAAAAACACAAGTCACAACCTTAAGGTGGAACACAAATTTGTCTAGGATACAATACAAGTTCAGACATAGATAATTTGTTCTTGCTACTTAATATTTAATTGACTATAACTAATAGATATACAAAAATATAAAGTTGTATATGCTTTCTTTGCGATGCCGTGGGATCTCCAGAGGATTTCGATGTCTTATATTGACTCCACTAGTGGTCGAAAATTGACTTTTTTCCGAATTTTCAAAGTGCTCTCATCACCTTGTAGCACAAAACCAAAGAACGTAATGGCAAATTTGATAAGTGCATCATTGATTTCATTAAAAAGTGGCACGGTTTCTCGAAAATCGCATCTCTCTATCTCTTTACATAACCACAAAAGTGGGACAGTCTGTACAGCTATAATGTTGTACAGACTTTTTTATTACCGGATGCCTTTTAATAGGAACATGCAGGGAATATACTCTACATTAATATTGCTAGTCGTCGAAATACTTTTCTGCTATAATGTCTTCGTTCAGGATATTTTGCAACACATTAACATGCTACAATAGGAGCATTTACATTGCACAAACCACTGCAAATATACAGCAAGAATGTCATTAATATCCTGGATTATTTATTTCGATAATTATTCAAGGTATATATGTATATGATTACTGATTACTAATTTATTTGGTCATTTGATACTACATATACAATAGAATAAGACAAGTCAGGAGAAAGAAACTGATAATCTTAGTTAACTTATTTAAAAGAGTAAAACTATTATAAAAAAAACCTAATTACACATATCTAAAACTTAGAAACTATATTAATCACAAAAAAATACAGACACTGACTAGGCAGGAGTGACTTTCAGCATGTTGCTAAATTCGTTGATATCATAGACGACAGACATAGACACTATTTTTAAATATGTTGAAGTTATCTATTCGTTTTAACGAAGCAAGGAGTTGAGTAAATAAAAATAAGCAAATACCTTCATAAAAGGGGGTCTTTTTAAAATAAACAAAGTTAAATTTTGGCAAATAAAGAGCATCCTTACATCTAACATTATATTTATTAAAATCACTTACTTTGGAGAAACGCTCTTGATTTTTAAATATGTATAACAATAATTTAAACATATAAATACCGGGCATTGTTAAAATATAATATTTTTTAAATGTTTCACGGCAGCTCTCATTATAGTTCAAACCAAAAATCAGTCTCATAAATCTTTTCTGAAATACAAATACCCTTGGTGCCTCTGATCTATTACCCCAAACAGCAACATGTGAGATCAAGACCCTACATTCCTAGACGCCTTTTAAGGGTAAACAATTAAAAATACAGTCTAGATAGTTTGCTGCATATCTCGTCAATTTGAGAAAGAAAAATAGGTGTTGGTACATTATAAAATTTGGCATGTTATATTTAACTGCCTGGAACAGAGAAAGTCGATTTTAATCGCCTGGAAAAAATTATTGAGGTGCCTGGATAATTTTTTTTTAATTTCTGCCAGGCAGTTGGAGAATGCTCACCCACTATTGGCTTTAACTGAAATTTTAAGAAAATGAGTGAAGTGTATATTTATTCCTTTAGAAAATCCCTTGGGAATATTTTTTCTCAGTTAATCCTAGAACAATTGATATATTCCTTTCGGAGCAAAAAATCCAATTTGACTAAAATGAGTGGAATTGAGAATACTCGATATTGAAACTATAAGCGATAAACCCTCCATATAACATGTCTTCTTGAAAAGTAATTTTTTACATAGTTGGGCCTACCATAGATTTAAACAAATTTTTGGACATTTTGAACTTTTCAGGTCAAATCCTGGAATAATGAATATGTGATAAGTATAGTCCTTTCCTGGCAAAAATTTCAATTTGACAATAGTGAGAAACTTTGGCGCCCAACATGTAAGGAATACTGCTTGTCCCGAATATGTAAAGATTGCTGCAGTGAATATATATATAATCCAAATCAGGAATTTTCATACAAGTCTTGGATGATTAAAAAAGACTCACTGTACTAATTCACCTAGTTTTTTTCCAATTATCAATGTTGGAAGAAAGATGCAGATCCTAAAATGTATGTACAACATAAACTTACCTGAATATCAACAGCAGACAGAGGATCATCAAATAAATAAATATCGGCTTCCTTATAGACCGCCCTGGCAAGATTAATCCTGGCCCGTTGTCCTCCACTTAATGAAGCACCTCTTTCTCCAACTATAGTTTTATCCCCATAAGGAAACAACATGAAATCGCGTCTCAGCGCGCACACCTTGACCGTTTCCGCATACCTTTCTGCGTCGTATTCCTTGCCGAATAAAATGTTTTGACGCACAGAACCTACAAGTACCCAAAAAAAAAAGAAACTAACCGGGACCAATTTTATTTGAAAAATGAACAAACCTGCAAACAACCATGGTTCTTGAGAAGCATAAGAAATTTCGCCGTTAATCCAGAGTTTGCCACTGAACAGTTTCAGTTCTCCTAAAATGAGGTTAAGCAGGCACGATTTTCCCGCACCAACTGCTCCTACTATTGCTACCAGTTGTCCACTTTTCAGTTGAGTGTTAATGTTGTCTAGGCATACATCTTCACCTGTAAATATCACTTAATTTTAGACTTTCTATATGCTGTCAGATAGCATATACACATCCAATGGATGTTCAATATTGGCCTAAACTAAGTCGAATTGTCCTTTGGATTAAATTGGATTTCAAATAATCGTAAATTTAAAGACATAATCCATCTCCAATGACTAAAAGATATTTAAAAATGCCTGGAATATCATTAAAAATTATTCCGAACGATATAAGAAAATACACTAAATGAGTGAAATAACAAGAAAAATGGAAAATTTAAATATTCTATTTGTAAAATGTGATTTCTCTCTTTTTTCACTTCAAATGGAATAAAATTAAAAGCCTGGAATATATAAGATATGAAAACTAAGTTACAATGCTTGGAAGGCATAAAAATTGACCTGATGATAGGTCTAGAATGAACTAAAAACTAACTTTCATCAATTTTATATCGGTATTTATGTCACTATTGTTGTTCATGTTTTTTATATTTCAGACCTTTGGATACGTTTTGAATTTTATTTCAGGCAATCGGAATAGTTTTTTTCAGATTTTTAAACATATTGTCAATGTTATTTCAGGTTTTGACATAATTTTTTATTTCTTTCAGTCATACCAGCAAGTCCTCGCTCAGCGTACTAGCTCCTGAGGGCTGGGGGCATTATGTATTTATTGCCGATCTTTATTAAATTTACTTGTATTTCTTTTGTTATATTGCATTTAAAAATAAACATTTTTATTATTATTTACTACAATCATTTACTACTTCTATTTGTACAAGAGATTGTTTTCTAAAATAATACGCATGAATAACAGCTGATTTCGTCGTTAATGTCCCATCTAATAACACAGTTTATGTATTTAAATTTGATATAATTATATATATGTATATTAATAAATATTTAATACAAAAACAGTGTTATTAGATTGGATATTATGGACGAAAAACGACGATTTTTCAAAAGAAATTTGTACTAGAAAAATGTTTGGGGTGGGTGGGGGGTTAAGGGTTATGTTAATGAAAAACAATATTTTTTCAGAAAAAATATATGCAATATTTAATTTTGTAACATTGTTTATTTAAATTTAATGTAATTTTATATTTAAATATTTAACATAAAAACAGCGTTATTAGATTGGATAATATGGACGAAAAACAAAGATTTTCCAGAAGAATTTCATCAAATATTTAAGGTCTGGTAATCGAGTCTACAAACTAGATATGTAAATCCTGTGTCATTTTTTTACATGTCAAAACTTTCCCTTTTTGGTAAACGTAATATACGTATATTCTACAGTTTAATAAATATACCTTCACCCTATTATACCAAAAACTCGTTGAATAAATATATATTTAACGATAATAATATATGATGTGTTGCTTGAAAAGTATAATTTAAACTTACCATATTTCGCAAGCCCTCTAAATATGACGACCGATGCAATTTCTGGATCCAGGTACCCTCCTAATCCTAGTAACCTGAAAAGAGTAGGATTCTTGGCAAAACTGTAACTAGACGGCAAAAATCTGCCCTCCGACGATTCGTTTGTTCCAAAATCCACCGAATCCGTTACGGAAATATTATCCCTGGTAGTGAGATCGCCCTTTTCGTTAAGAAATGGGGTTTCTTCAGGTGTTTTTGGCACCGCAAATGGGTCTAAGATCGATTTGTCGCCCACCGTGGCCTCTTCGGTCATTAAAAACTTTTGGATGCGGGCGATCGACACTTTTGTCTCTGCCACCTTAAAAACGTAATTTGTCACTATTACATTTGAAATGTGCCGCTTGGTGCTAGCAGGATGTTTTCATTCGTCAGTAATAAATGACATAAATAAAATAGTGCACTCACAGCGTTAAGACCGTGTGGGAAAAACACGGATAAAGTCTGTCTGACGATGATGTAATATCCGCCAATGAGGAACACTTTTTCGGCATTTATATCGTTGCCCAGTAAAACGTAACTGAGTACGGTCAAGAAAATGCCCAGTCTGGCAGTAAACATGAGAAAAGACATCGTGAAGCCTCGTATGTACGACGTCAAAAGAAGGATCTTAAGTTCATGCCTAAAACGTGAGTTTTAACCTAATATACTTTTAACTTAGAAACTATGCCATTATATACTTTCTCAGTTTCCTAATCATATCGGCAAAGGCATGTTCCCAAGCGTAAATTTTAATTACTTGGATCGCCTGGATGATTTCGTTCATGCATCGCACTCGGGCATCCGTTCTGGCGGCCACCACAACTCGAAACCGCGCAGTCGCATACGCCAACACCACTAAAACGTATACAGGTCGTGCATTCGACGATTATCCGTGCGGCAACTTACTCTGCACGGGCATAATCACTAATACGGAGAGCATTCCGAAAAATGACGCGTAGCCAACTTCGAAGTATAGAAAGATAGTTATGAGAACACCTTGTAGAGGTGCCACCCAGAGGTAGTGCAAGAACACCGGTGCCAAATCGAATCTGTTCACGTCATTTGACATCAGGTTGACGGTGTTGCCGACGGTTTCGTCTCCCAGGGCTGTTATTTGGATGCGGAGTGCCTAGAATGAGAAAACAATTATTGATTATATGCGTACGTTATTACGCGTAGTTCACAAGTTCTCTTTGCCTTAACAATTAATGATATTTTGGTGGGTAGTGGGTTCGTCTTTTGTAAATGATAATGGATCTCTTGAAGGATGTTGTAAGGATAGACCTGGTTGCTGAGCCTCACAGCGGTTCAACAAGATAAGTGACTGTTGCGTTTTTATACATTTATTTTTGCCATTAACTAAAATTACAAGAATTTTAAAATCGTGCGCTTTTTAAAAAAAAAATCCCTACAGCATCGAGGCTGAAGCGTGAGTGCGCGGAGTATGACATTCGTACTGAATCAATCGCCTGGTCAAGTCAATTGTGACCGCAACAAAGTTTTTTCTGGCTTTTGGGTATTTATGTTACCGGACAAACGGTGCAAAGCCTTGCAGGACATCCATTCGGGCCAGTCAGGTAAGCCCTTTGTTCTGGGATTTTTTCCGCGAAATTTATTTATCTTTACCCGCAAAATTTAAGTAAAAATTTATATTCGAATTTTTGAGTGTGACTTTAATTTGTTTCTCGTGCAATTGGTTCAGGTATATCCAATACTAATAACCATCTTTGTTAACCCCGCAGGACGGTACAACTTACATCAGTAAATCTTTTAAAAGACAATTGCATTGATAACACTGTTACCTCTGACCACCTCGCTGGAGATTTCCAGGTCCAGTTTCTTTTGCAAGGTACTAAAATTGCAACCATAGACGAGGCGGCCCGCGTATTGGCATTCTATACTATTATTCAGATCGGCCTTACTTTGAATCGTGGTAGACTACGTCTACGTGATATACCACAATTTTAAAGCCCATTCTATACTTCGATTCAGAGCGTAAGTAATATTTAGTATTCTGAAATGCAGTATATAATAGGTTTTATTTTAAAAGCAGTTTTGTAGTTCAATATATACTACGTCCCAGAAAACAAGAACAGAGCGCGTATTCTGTATTCTCCTAGGAAGGAAATTTCTTTCTATGCAATACAAATTTATATGGCATAAAAAGATATTTATTTCTTTCCTATGACGATACAGAATACGCTCTGTTTTCCTAAATAGTTTTAGGGGTCATGTTTTATTGCCCATAATATTGCCATCTTGAATAAAGTAAGAAAACAGTATTATTTATTTTAAAATAATTACATAAAACATGAATTAAAATGATTTTTCTTCTGTTAAAAAATGTTTATTAAATGTATTTGTAAATATGTTTGTTCATATTTACAAATGACATTAAGTGAAATAACATAAATATTAATTTATAAAACTATTAGGTAACTAAAATGTAACTTTTTTTTATTCATTATTCTTCAGAGAAATCTGAAAAAAAATTATTCGATCAAATGTAAATAAAACAATTTTATACAAACATTTTCAATTCTAAAACTTTTAATAAAATATACATTTTCGTACTTATAAGAAAACCTAAACTATGTTATCTATGTATTTACCCTTAAATGATATTTTTAGATATCAATAGTGTTTTCTGCCTTAAAAAAAATAACAACACGGCAAAAAAATTAACAGCTATAAAACTAGCTACAAAGGAAAATTAAAATGTGAGGCATTTTAATAGAAATATTAACATATACTGCTGTAACTCAGTTTTCTAAAGAAAATTTATAAAAGTAGTGACAAAAAAAATTAATGTAAATTTTATTTTCTTTCGTGACATTTTGCATTTGGTTGATTCTTAAAAATATTTTCTTCTAATTTATGTTTCCTTTTAATAGCCTTTTTTAGTTCCTTGTTGGAAGGTCTACCCGATTAATTACGCTTTTTTCCAGATACAAATCCCTGTCTTATTCTTCTTCTACTAATGGAAGTAGGGCGCACGCCTATATATTTTGAAGAACGTCCCTTTCTTAAATTGCAGAAAAATGTCGCCAATTGTGTCGGTGTGGTAATTTTATTTAACTCAGCATTTCCTTAGATAAGGCAGTTTGTTAACTCCACAGACTCATTTTCAGATACCATTTCTAGCAGCCTGTCGAAATTATCTTTTAAATTATTAAGAGCTGAAGAGTGTTTTTTGCCAGCTTTTGAATCATTTGATTCTTTGTCTAGAACATTAGATTCAAATATTTTTTCAGTTGCTGCAATGCTCTGCTGCGTTGCACTTTGACATGATACATTACTTAAATGGCTTTCAGAATGATCATCTAAATCTATATTTTCAAAAAAAAACGTTTGAAACACTGTGTACAAGAGCTAGCTTTGCTTAAAATTTTTGTTGCACAGCACAAAAATGCTTACAAAACTTGCCGCCTATTCCGAATGTACAATCACACGTTTCCAAAGTGGTACCTACAGTGTAGATAAGTGTGTTATCATTACTGCTTGTTACATAATATATATTTTTATTATTTTTTTCACAGTAGAGCTTTTCAGTTTTATCGCAAAATTTACTATACAGAATTTAATTTTTCGATGATCGACTACTAGCAAATAACAGCATACGGCTCTTATGATAAGATTCAAAGAAGTTAATAAAAAAGTCAATTAATGCACGTATAAGTTAAATGTCTTGCATCTTTGCAAAACGATATCTTTAAATATACGAATTAGCGCTTCTACAAAGTTATTTGTATTATTTCCCCTAGTGATTAATGATGCCCGAAAACATAAACACCACTCTTCTCTTCATTGCCAAAGAGCACTAATGTGATTTTTTAAATGTACGTACTTTAAAACAATATCATTTTTCATCAGATCGTTTAAAGATTCTTCTGCTTCTTCTAAAGTTGATGCATACATTATGGCACGAAATAAAATCATTACAGTCTTCCTATTTTCTTTGGGTATTTCATTGTGGCTATCCCACAACCAACGCTAAAAAGCTTGGCAAACGCGAAAGATACAAAGAAGGAGCTTTGGCTTTACATTTTCCGATGAAAACACAGATGTCAGCGCATTTCTTTCTGCTGAACTATCATCGCTCATGAATATACTAGGACAGCCAGTTTTACCAAAACCTTCATTACCTAATGTTTCTTTAAGCAAGTTAAAGGCTAATATATAATTTGCTTCCGTCTGAGCTGTATATAATACACAAGCTAATGGCAAGGCTCCAATTTTGGAAGCGCACTAGAGTCCACAAACACAATTGCTTTAGAAAAATGTTCCTTATGAGTACGCATCATGATTGGTGTGAGTATAATTACAATCAAAGGATTCTCTTTAACCGCTATTATGTTCTGTCCTTTTTTATGGTAAAATTCAGCCTTTTCTTTTAGGACCCTCACCACTGAAGATTCATCTCGGCCTCCAAAATTTAAATTTCTAAAACAAGGAGAAAGTTCTACGTAAAATCGGTAAAATTTAAAGATATTTTCAAGGCAAGGCGATGTAGATATACAAAAAATAACTTACCTCCACTTTTCATACAAATGTTTTACTTGCCGTTCCGTGGGATTTAATTATGCATTGGCTAATACTAAGGGTAATTTAGTGTAAATGTACATAGGTAAAGTAAATTAACATAACACTTACCGTAACACATCCATTATAGCCTCGTGTCACATACCGATCGTTTTTTATAGTGTTTTTGTTGATAATTTTTATTAAAAAATCAACGGTGGCATTACATTTCTTGTCTCTAACTCTAGTGTCTTCCCTTTTTTTTGGTTTTAGCTTTATTAAAACCACTGTGCTGGCATTTAAAAATTTTACGTATATATACGTATCTCTTTGCTGATGGGTATGTATAACGCACAATCCAGTTAGTACTTGTTTTATTACTAAATATAGCTAACCATTTGCCACAACAAATACTATTGTCTTCAACATCTGGTTTTTTAAATCGAATTTTAGCTTTATAACCATCATTGAGCTCAAGATATTCTATTATAGAATCGTCCTCACTACACATTTCCACTAATATATTTTTATAATCCATCCTTGTTTGTTGATGCTACGTGAGGCGCAGCAATTGACATCCATTGCGTACTGCATTTCAGTATTTCAGCGCGCTAACGTAATAGCGAAGCTCTGAATTGTAGTATAGGATGGCCTATGAAATTAGATAAAGCATATGGCCATAGTCTACCACGATTCAATGTAGGGCCGATCTGAATAATGGTATAGAATGCCAATACGCAGGCGGCCCACTCAATTGTTTGAAATAAATTAAATTATTCGTCCAGACAAGTGAACTCAACTTATGTTACAATCCTTTTTTCTGTTTGAGGGTTCGTTGCACTCAAGTTCTTTATTCTTCCAGGCAGTAGAGTCAGTTACTTTAAAATTCACTGTGATATGATTGAACTCATTCAACTGTCTGGAAATAATCAAAGTATTCGTCCCGGCAGTTACTCTTTTTGTTCACTGTGATATATTCCTGCCTGGAAGTAATCAAAATATTCTTTTGAGGAATTTTTCAAAAAAATCGCATTTTTTGAGCATTTGAACAGAAAAAGGATTACATGCAAGTGTTCATTGCAAGTCACACACAAGGCAATGTTTTCACTTATATTTTCCCTATTTTTTGCATTAAATATTTTTTAAAAAATTGCTGAAATAAAGGATGTTCAAGTAAAGTACCGAAAAATGAACCATCTGTGATAGATATTGTTTCGAAATGAATGGGTCCTGTTGTTTCTTGGGTGATATAATACGTAAATTGCCTATTTCAAATCTACTAGTCATGATATGCTGAATTTAACGAACAGATTGCTGGCCGAGGGTCTATCTCCAGTACATTTTACTACCATAATATGAGAATGTAAAAGCATTACATAAATGTTCTATATAGGTAAAAAGTTGGATCTTTGGAATATTATGAAAGCCACTTGATTTTCATTCATTTGTACAGCTTAATATTCCTGTTTCTTACAGTAGATCTGATGTTGCTTAGTACAGGCGAAACACGCGTAATCCTTTGACCTCAATATATTTGAGACCTGTTAACTTAAGCTATTAAAGATTTAGCATTATAACAAGTTAGGTATTAAAGACATTAAGAAATCTGAACTACTAAACCTCACCTTTCTATAAATCAACGAACAGCATGCTACCCTAACTCGCATGCCCACATGCATGGCTGCCATAATGTACGGGTGTACCGTCCCAATCACTATTATACTACAAATCATAATACAAGTGGCGAAGAAGAACGCCTCCTCCTTAGAGATGCGACTTTGATCCTTTTTAAAGTAGTAGAAAACTCGCATTATGTAAATGGGAGGGTGCTGCCTGAAAAATTGATCATTAATCATCGATTTTGGCGCTTCCTTTCGATACATCAAAGGTGCCGCCAGGCATAGTCCAGAAAGCCAGGGAATACGTTGCGTTCCTTTCTCTTTAAATAAAGAATTAGTTTTTTTACAGTCAAACGTACGGTATATACAGGGTCATCAAAAGATATCACCCTCTCCCAGCATTATTATCTGACTGAGCTGACCTTTGAGTGACCTTTAAGGTATTGCATGTATTTCTTTTAAAATTGGTTATCAAATGCTTCGACTGCATTTATTTCAATCAATCACAGGATCTGTGACTATTTTGGATAAATTTCATTCAAACACCACCACAGAAAACCCGAATAATTCAAAAACTTTTGGATGATACTCGTTGGAACTATAACAGTAATTGTAGTGAATCCTTGGCTCATTTATATAACTGTATAAGTATAAATTAGGTAATACTTACGTATGTATATAAAACTTATTATAAAAGAAAAATAGGCCTGGACTATAATGGCGGCTTCTTTGATATAATCAAAGCAGTAAGCGGAAAAATAGATCTTTTAAATACTACTTACTCTTCGGTACTTTTAATGTTATTTGCATTAAAGTATCTGATAAACAGGCCGATAAATATTGGCTGTGGTAGCCTAAAATACAGATGAGCTTTAGTAGAAAAGTGTCGATCATCAGTCAAAGTGCCAACCTTATAAAAAATTCCATAATAAAAAGCACAATCCCATAAAAGATAATATCCCTTTTAAATGTTTTGATTATAGCCTTAGTGAGGCTCGGTTCCCTCTTTTTTTTAGCGGCATTAATCAACTCTAAACTCCAGTTCTTTGCTAGTTTCTGACCCAAAAGTGAGGACTTATGCTCGTCCAGGGGTTCTGTCAGGTCGTTCTCATCTAAGTCACGTTTCCTTCCTAACTTAAACGTTTTTAGGGCATACCTAATATAGGAGGATTTTAAGAGGGAAAGTTTGTTAGAACGCACTTACCAAAAAGTGATGACTGATAAAATATTAGCGCCCTTTCTCGCGTTTTTCGGTCTACCGAGCAAATCCGAACCGGTCCTCATCTTCTAACACCTTTGGATCAAAACAACGCACTTGTCACATTGGTAAATCGTTCAAAATAATAGGTGTGCAGGTGCGTGACTTGACGACGCGCACGTCAAACACGATTGTCACACAATAAAATGCCGTAAAAAGATATGAACAAGTCGTTGGATTTAGCGAAAGGAAAACGTGAAAAAATTATTTGTGGATGCTGTACAAAACCGGAAGACTTTAGTAGCGATCAAGTGATTTTCGATTATTTCGGCAGGGAGTTTACCGAGTATGAATACGTGATTGAGAATTTAGCCATTAGACCTGCCCCTAAGAAATTATTGGATTTGGTTCCGGTACATTCCGCGAATGTTTCTAAGGTAAGGCGGCAAACTTTGAATTAAAAAATTTTCGTCAACCAATGATTCATTGACAAGGCAAGAGAAAAGTCTTTAACCGGATCTTTTTCACTCTTCTTCCGGATGATTGAGTATTTATTTCTTCGTCCTTCTTGGTAATGAAATGTAGTGAGACCTCTCTCGGTAAACAATTCTCAATGTGGTTGTCACAGAGTCTGATTGAAAAATGTACAATTTGCTCCCTCCCACAGAAAACAGGGCACTCGCACGGTCAGCAGGATTAAAGCTAATAAAGCAATAGGCCTAATTAGGAAATTGATTTGTTACAGGCAGTCAGAATATTTGTAAAGATCCTTCCAGGCAATTGAAATATTCCTTCAACTTTAAAAGATCAAAAATCAAGACAGAATAAATTGATAATAAAAGAGCAGTAAAAGAATTAAATGAGAAAACTGAGAAAGGTTAAACGTGTTTAATAAAGCGCTAATAAAAATTAAAATAAGGAACGTAAAATGACAATTTTTATGATGTTTGATTACGGTTCCTCATCCCTTTTATTTTAAGCAAAGGGTCTTATACTTGCTGATGATTTCAAGTGCTTTCCATAGATTAACTGCATTGAAGGTTGTCACAAAATGTTGCTAACTGGTTGGACATTCATAGTTTTAAATAAAATGTGCTTTCATATCATTTACCCTCAATAGTAATTCTGTTGCGTTCACTTATGGACTTAGGAGTTATTTTTGATAGTAATTTATATTTTTCTTCTCAAATTTTGTCCAAGGTTGAGAGTGCCCAGAAGATCATCCATCTTTTAGATGATTAGAATTTAGATGTAGTGTGTCAATCTTGGAGTAAGGCTTCATCATATGGTCTATATAACGTTTGGATAGCTCTGATTGAAGCGGTACAAAGGAGATTTCTGAAGTGTATATCCTACAGAAAATTTGGTGTTTATCCCCCTAGAGTTTGCGACAATAAACATATTTTATTGTCGGTGTTTGACGGGCTCAGTTTGAGTTAGAGGAGAATTAGGATATCTTGTTAACTACTTATTAAATTATTGATTGTCCTGACTTTCTTCGTCAACTCCCTTGGCCATTATAACGAATTAAATTCTCGTAATTATAGAATGTTTTATTTAGCGTATAATCGTACAAACCTTTACAAAAACCTATCATATATAAACTCTATGGTAAAATTATTTTAATGTGTGTGTTATGTAGATTCCGATATGACTTAGTTGGTACATTTTACGTTAATTTTTCCTTATTAGCTTAGTATACTTTGTTTTTTTATTTTAGGTTAGTATCTGTAAGTAGATTTTGACTATTGATACTGTAATAAATAAATATTACTGTATCTGATAATTTCACGTGTCATTTTTTAGACTTCCAGTGAATGTAATTATTTGGACTCGGAACAGAAAATGCTCTCGCATTACCCAAACAAGCAGCCGACATCCGGCGAAGGTGATTTTCGAAAACCGCGCGCCAATTTGGGCCTTAAAATACGGGACGTCAGCGAGGACTATATAACCTTCAAATCGGACGAGGACTATAAAAGACCCGAACCGCGTCCGAAACAGTTTGGCCCTAAGATGCTGCCCTATACTGACTCGCCTAATAATCGAGTCATCAAAGATATCAAAGAGATACAGAAAACGATAAGAGCTAAAGAGTATAGGACCCCAAAACAGGTAGGTTTAAATTTAAATTAAAAAAAAAAGTCCATTCCTTAGGCAGAGTTTTTCCAGAAAGGTCATCACGGATTTATGTCGGGCTAGCGAAGAATCCTTGAAGTTTAACCGACCGATGCTCCGCAGTCAAATCCAGCTCGAGGAACGGAAACTGGCGCACGCAGATCGAATAATGCCCACGGAAATAAAGGACACCATCGACACGTTGAAATTTCGAAGACCCCTGAGTCAGTACTACACGCCGGCTGAAAAAAAAATTCACGGTCACAGTCCGGGGGTGTTTTTGGCCGAGGTAAAAGGCGAAAGTATAAATGGTGACAAAGCAAGTGAGTAGCAGCATCACTTTTTGATATCAGCAAACCTTTGTGGCAAAGATTCACCTTTGGCACTTTCTTTGCTGCATTACAATTCGGGGACAATATATAGAACAATTTCCTTTTAATTTTTTAACTCATCCAGCGGATTCGTCTACTCCTTTACGAGGTTTAAATTGATCCTTGGCCCCTCAAGTCAAGGTTCTATGATAATATATTTTATTTATTTATTTATTTACATCATTCAACAGAGAAAGTCCAATAATAAAGTGGAAACGATGTATATAAACATGAAATCATCTTATCAAAATAAAATGAATATTATAGATTTGATAAATATATAAAAAAGAAGAAAAGATTATCTAAACTAAGCGAATTCTTTTAATTTCAGCTAGGCTACAGTTAAATATATCGCATTAACTACGTATAGGCGAAAATTTTATAATGTTGCTTCGAGGTATTGAAGGGTAAAAAGTGCGAGTCGAGGAGTGTGTAAATTTAGTCAAGTTGTGTAAAGTTGCAAGATCTCTGGCGAGTCAATTACGCCATTACTTAATTTATGTAAGAACTGTAAATCTGCCGAATCCCTTCTTTCCTGAAATCTTTCAAGCATACGATCATGTGATAGTATCAAGGCTCAAGGTTCTGATAGTATGGCGACCAGACTTAGGAAGAATATTCCAAAATTGAACGAACATAGGTAAAGTACAGGAGTTTAACGCTAGAGATATTCTCAAAGAATGGAGAGCCTCCATTCCTGACAACAAAACCTAGGATTTTATAACTTCTTTTTATGATATCTGATTCACTGAGTTAATGGCTGCTTGCAGTTTTCAATAGTATCAATTCTACAGTATAATTTTTTAACATCACAGTATAACAAGCTATTTACTTCTAGTCTAGGTCCTTACAAATGGTATTATTATATGTTACTGGTACTCTAGAAGAAAATACCTTACTCGAAGATGAACCCCTTTTGTGTGATGCCTATTGCTCAATCAGACTTTTCCTTTATGCGACAACCATCTATTAAATATTTTGATATTCGAATATCGATCTTATAATTCTAGAGAAAAAATAAAAACCCTAAGTAGTATTTTAGTATAAAATATATTTTTGGGTTTATTTTTTCAGGTTTTAACAAAATTTATTGACAATTTTTATTTTTTATTGACAAATCCTATACATTGTTATGATGTCGATGGAAATAAATGATTTGATTACTTGCTCTTAATTAAATAATGTGTAGTTTTTCCTAGTCAAGTTTTTTATGCTTATTATTCTTATTAAAAAGTAGATTGTCTTGTCGGTTATTACGACCTCCGTCTGCTTGTACAACTTAGTCTGTACATTTTTATACTCGAAGTATTCAACCAATATTCTCAAAAAGACTTAGATATTTATTAAGGGCAAAATTAAACTTAAGGTCAAAGTGTAATGTACATATTTCAGATTCTCTAAAAGAACAATCCGAAGACACGATTATAGACTTAATGAATGACCCGAACGAAATAAACCCGATATCTGACAATAAACGTTATTATCCAGTCGATTCTACCGCACAAACCGAAGTATAGACATTTTATTATAACCGAATTGTTTTATAAATTCAGTTTTACTGTTGCAGATTTCTAAGGGGTGTCCCTGTCTAAAGAAGCAAGAAGGCAAAAAGAACCTGAAATGGAAGATCATTATTAATAAACATGCCGGCAATCAATGTTGAGAAACCACGTATTTATTTGGTAAAATAAATCTTATTAACGAATGATAGTTGTTTTATTGACTAGATGCTGAAATATTCATAGGTCAATGATTAACAGCATAATAAGCAACTATTATTATTATTATTTATATAGAAAAATAATTATTTCTAATTGATTTAAGTGGGCAGGATTAGTTGCTGAGATAAAACTTAGCCTTAGTACCCTCTCTTTTTTTACTTCAGTAACCAGTTTAGGCCAGAGCAAACACTTAATGAGAAACACTCAAAAAGATCAAATGAGATAAGTTTGAGTGCCCTAGAGAGTATATCCGTGTGCAGTCAGTATGTGTTTATGTATCCTGAGCCCCTAAGGGTGTTAACTTAGATAATATATACATTTTTGGATGGCCCCAATTTTCCACTGAAATTAACAATTTGAATTCTCACCTTATGCAATATCACAGTTACACTACCTTGATGTTATTAAATTATCATAAATTGATTGAATTTAACAATCAACTTTACTACCTATTACTTACAATCATTTGCATTATAAAAATATTAACTCAAATATTTCCAAAATGGAAAACAGGCTCGACAGGTTTGAGGCGTTTTTAGGTTGTTTTTTCTTTTTAAGCATTTTTTTGTTGTTATTATCTGAAGGTGGATACGAATCTTCCGCTGTGTTCTCATCGGATGCCTTTTTGTTATTAGTAATAATTTCTTGCTCTAGTATAATCCATGGTTTATAAACAGAGGGAAACTTAAGGTTTTCATATATTTCAAGAAGAAACGAATTTTCCTCACCGTATCCGTATAATCCAATAGCTAAAGGTGTATTTGAACTGAAATATGGCACATTTTGAACAGCTTTCGATCAAATATATAACTCACCTTTCTGGTAGTTCAATTACATCCTCCCCACATGTGGCAGAGTGTTGAAAGTAAGTTTCAGGCTCAAACGTGGGATGTATATTGGCATAAGAGATATACATATCAGTATCACCAAATCTGTTATAAGTAGTTATATGTTACAAGTTTACTGATAATTTATTATTTTACTTACAAAGAAGTTAAGTTTAAAACTATTGGACCATGACTTCTTATATAAATGTAAGAAAAAGTATCTCTGTCCAGAGTACCTCCAGCACGTCCAAGTAGTTTGGGTTTAACAGGTACTTCCCAATTTATCATTTTATAAAATAGCTACAAATTATAAAATATAATGTATAGAAATCATTAAAATTATAACATGTTTGAAAACTAAAGGAATATTAAGTTGCTTCTATAATTTCATCCGGCCATCTTTGACCCCGCAAAGAGGTGATTTTGATATTATCATATATTAGTAGTGATTACTATGGTTTCTGGTAAGACTAGAAGAATTTAGAAAGGAAATTACCTTAGTGTTCAAGATATTTTTATTAGAAATGTACCAAAGTATTTATGAACCTAATAACATAACACACTGATTATAATAGACAACATATTTACAACTTCTTCAGATTGACTTTAACACTTCTCAGATCACAGAGTACAAGTTGTCCATGCTGGTTTTGACAAACCAAAGAATCCTCCTATTTCCAGAAGATCTTTCAATAAAGAAAATAACAATTCCTTCAAACCAAAGCACAATGGATGCCTCACTTACAGGGTTTGGGCATGGAGTAAAGATTTACATATTTTTGTTCACTTTTTACAGTCTCTTTAACATGGCATTTCCATTTGTAACTAGCCTTAATAGAAACTCTAGTAGAGGCAAACGTTCTTAAATAACTTCTGATTTTATCAATGAAGCATCAGCTCTTGCTGATTTCCATAAACTATGCAAAAATCTGATGCAATTAGATCCTTTTATCAGGAAGTTCTTGATAATTTTAACACGAAGCTCAACCATAAGACTCTCCTAAAAAAATCGTACACATATGAAATCAGAGGAGCCCCTTATCAGTGAATCAAAAAGTATTTGGCAGGAAGAACCCAGGAAACCAGGCTGAGCAGTGAAGAGGGAATGCCTACGTCGAGTTGGTTGGAAGGTAAAACTGGGGTGCCTCAGAAGGTCATGAGGACATTATGAGCTATTACTGCATATGAATAGGGAATAATCGTGCACTGATTCAGCAGGAAGCAATTAACTTTCTTGGTGTGATTATAGAAAAACACCTTGCCTGGAATACCCATATTGACTAATTGAGTAAAAATGTATAGATGCGTTCGGATCAGATAGGTCTATGAGAGAACTCCAGAAGTGGCAAGTGGAATTATAGGATCATAGGAGATCCAGAGCTTTACCCGATTGCTAACACTCAAGAAGAGTAACACAGAAAGAAGAAGAAAAAGTATAATTATTGTGGGTCACTTACTATGGTTATTATAACAAATATTAAAATAACAATTATATTTGCCATTTTACTATATAACTAATAACAGAACAAATTATAACATTTTATACAGACAGAAAATCATAACATAAACATAAAAAACCTAACCACAATAACACGGGGCTGTCAAAAAAATTACATTGACACAGTTGTCAATGTCAACGTATGCCCTACGTAAAGGCGGGTTCATAAGTTCCGTACGGTAAGCAACAAGAAGTATCAAATTTTAATGAAGCTACTCATATCTTGCCGCAAGCTGTTAAAAGTAAGACGCATGAAATGGTGCAATTTCAGTTCTTGCGTCATACTTATAAATTGTAGAATGGCCTTTTATTCAGTTAAAATAATACACAAATTAAAACTCAACTAATAAATCCATAATTTTAAAAATACATCAATTAATGCGTCTCGCCATAATCGAGTCACGTCATAATCTCCCTGTCAATCCTTATACCAACCTAACAAAACGTAATAACTGTCAACACATATGACGTTATATCTAAAGGCGCGAAATTCAAATTTTAAAATTAAATACTACAAAATATAATAATCTATTCTATAATAATCTATCTTACTAGGGAATCGTAAGTGATCAGCAATGTTCGCCAATATAACCAATCAAAAGGGTAGTTAAAGAAGTCAAAAAATTTAATTTTTGTGTTGTTTATATTTGTGAGCTTACAGTTTTGCCTTTGCCTTTATAATTATCTAAATTTAAATTGCAAAAAAAATGAATTACGAGAGTAAACATTTATTCATAGAACTCATCCAGCATTATTCTTTCCTGTATGTTAAGTCGTCCATAATATAAAGATAATATTAAAAGAATAAAGGTTGACACTGACAGCTGAGCTGATAACTTTGACAATAATTTCAGAGAGAGAGAGAGAGAAAGACAACATGAATTTTGTTACGTTATTTCAAGGCTAATAAACTCAACGTTGAGTTTATTAGCCTTGACGTTATTTTACTTCTTACGTTTTTAATTTATGAATTCACACGATTCTTGTTACATAGAGCTTACGTCTTACTTCTTATTACATACCGTATGAATAAAGCCACCTTAAGAGGAGCCTGATGGGCATGTGACGTTACAACGTTAAGTGTGTTTAATATAACCCATTAATTTTTTTTCTCTTTATTTTCAGGTCAATTGTAGCATTAATTAATGTACTTATTTAGTTGTAATTAATTAAAATATTTATTTACAAGCAAATTCATTAAAAAAGTTCTGATAAGTGACCAATCACGGGGCAGAAAAGAACTAAACTGTCAACAGTGTCACTTGTCATTTTTATGAATCACCACGTGTCATTGTTGTCATTTTCAAAATAATAAAGTAAAATAATAATTTACATAACAGACAAACAATGCCAGGAATTAATTAATTTTTTTAACGAATACATTAGGATAGAAATGCGTAGGAAATATTTAAAAAAAAAACTAAATCGTCTACGTAAAATGAATTTTCTTTATTAAGAAAGGTTAACCAAGTTCGTGAATCTTTAAACACCGGTATAATTTTTAAATAAAAAAAATAAAAACAGTTTAACATAATCGATTCAATGAATCGCAAATTACAAAATGATATTTTTACCGTGTGACAAAAATTTAAAAAAAAAAGCGCGTGGACTCCCTGTTATATAAACCATGCGCGCGTGGTTTACCGATGACAAAACGTATTTCGGATTTTGGGTGTGCGTCCGCGTACGTTTCTCTTGGTCTATGAGTGGTGGCGAAGCGGGACGTCGGCAGTAACGAGATCCACGAATCGCTACGAATTTTTACCTCATACCCCCCCCGGTTAATTTAATTCACCGTTTCTTTAGACTGTCTGTGATAGTACCGTCGAAAGTGTGCCGGTTTAGATACACGAAAAATCCGTTTATTTCAACCGACAAACTCCTGAACCGAAGTGAGAGTGAGTGCGGAGAGAAAATGAAGGAATACAACCAGGTTACCTTGCCGAATTACTCTTATGTTTTCAACTTCGAGTCGGATTTTATACACCAAAAAACGAAGGCGTGGATGCAGGATAACTGGACTCTTGGCTTTTATTATGTCGGTGCCTACATGGTGTTTATATTTGGGGGCCAGTATCTCATGCAGTACCGCCCCAGATTCCAGCTTAGAGGTACTTTGATATTATGGAACCTGCTACTGGCCACTTTCAGCATCATGGGGGCGTGCAGGACGGTGCCAGAATTTATTTTTTCACTGACCACTCATGGATTGTACCATTCGGTTTGTGTACCTTCGTTTATTGAACAGGACAGAGTATCTGGCTTCTGGACTTGGATGTTTGTGTTAAGTAAGTTACCAGAGTTAGGAGACACGGTATTTATAGTACTTCGTAAACAACCATTGATTTTTTTGCATTGGTATCATCACATTACGGTACTTTTATACTCTTGGTACAGTTATACTGAGACGGCTTCTAGTGCTCGCTGGTTCATTGTAATGAACTATTGTGTCCACTCAATTATGTACTCATATTATGGATTGAGAGCCTGGGGACATCATCCACCCAAACAAGTGGCCCTCCTAATAACCTCATTGCAGTTGCTTCAGATGGTTATAGGATGTGCAGTAAACATGTGGGCACATCAACTTTTACAGCAAGGAATCGAATGTCATGTTACCCCATTTAATGTAAAATTATCAATTTGCATGTATTTCAGTTATTTCGTGCTGTTTGCCAGATTCTTTTACAAAGCGTACATTTCGAAAAGCAATAAAAAGAGCGCACCCACCAATGCCGATTATGTTTTGATGAAATCAAAAGTCCAGTAGTTTATAAGTTTTAAAATGTGGTGACGACATTCCTTGAGGATATAAGGTGCATTTAGATTGTAAGGAAAAAAAATGATATTTTCATAAAGTATTTCGTGCTTTGCTACTTTGCTTGTCTTGTATTTCCAATTACACCATACGCCATGATTTCTTATTTGGTATATAATAATATTTACTACCTAATAAGGATGTTTTAACTTATACTGGTTGTCAATAAAATCGCTTTTTGAGATGTGGATGTGATTTCTGTTGAAGATTGGTTTAAAATAATACTCGGTAGGGTGAATATGTCAATAGTCAGGCAGTTTTGTCAAAAAAACTTTAAAATTCTATAAAAAAAATATTTATTGTTTTTTCTATAAAAATGCATTTTGGCTAGTGATTGGACACTAATTGGACAGAACAAAATCAGTAGCCGGACAGAACAGTTTGTTAGATTTTCTATATTTTGTTTTCCTACTTATTATAGGTAGATATAATTAAGTTTCCTAAGGATGATACTGAAGGATGTATCACACCTCTACTCTATAAGTTTTTCAAATTTTGACAAATTCTTTTATCCATGTATGTACCTAATACATAAAAAAAACTGCGACTACTGTTAGCAAATTAGCCTGTTTTAAACCACCAAAATCTTCAACCATAAGAATCAGAATGATAACTTAAGAAATTAATGCCTAAATCTGGCTCTGTGTAAGCCTAATTGTAAATAATGATTTTATTGACACCAGATATTTATTAATTGCAGCTTTTAATTATAAATACATAATATAGTTAATTAACTGTAAATGACAGGCTGATTATCAGTTTAATACTTTAAGGAGCAAAATAATGAATTATCGTTTTTACAGTAACTAGGTGGTATTGGGCAAATTAAATATTATCTTGCAAATAACTATATTTTAACTTAATTGCTTTTTATTTATATTATAATTGTAATGTTGTCAAACTAAAAACAAATACATAAAATGAGGGCTATAAATTCATCTAATTCCATAATTCAACATTTAATAGTCAGGTTTTTCAAAATTTGGTCTATTTAAGGTACCCGATAATCATTTTATAAACTGTTATAATTATAAGGACAAATAATGTATTCTGTCTTGTCGACAAGGTTGCACCTTTGGTCATGTAAATACACTTTGGGTAATTTTAGCATAAATTGATAACACAATTTGATATTTATAGGAATGTTAATTTTTTTACTTAGTTACAGCAATATCAGGAGGGTTATGTCCGAGGCCATGGATAATCAATACTTGTATCAATCTGCTTGTTATATCCAAGTGGGCTTTCCCAAGGAAAAATTCCAAATAAATTGACAAGTATTAAACTAAAGATATTCTCCTACAGATTTTTCTTTATTAATAGTTTCTTAAGGTAAAACTTGTGTCTTAATCTTGAACATATCTGGGAATGTACCTAAGTGATCTTCCAAGCATTGGAGACAAGAATTCAAAATATGATTTAAATTTGGTGTTAATGTGAACCTGGCGTCTGTTTTCTCATCCTCCAGTCATATTAGCAACTATTTATAATTATGTGTGATTCTGAAATGTTGATAGCAAAGAAATTTATTAAAACTTTCTTGGCTCAAAGGTTATTTAATATAATGTAATAAAATTACTTTCTCTTTATATCATACCTAGTGCTAGGAATAAGATGTTGTGTGTTATGTGACTGACTTTTTGAATGAAATGATTTTTGCTTCTTTTAGAACAATTTGGACCACCTAATTTTGACACTTAATTTTCAGCCTTCGGCAACACAGTCATCATATGATTGTTAAAATAATTTTTTTCCCATGAGTTCTAAATACATGCACATTTAAAAGATTTCCATAATTTTCTCCAGGGTAAAGTAGGGGAGACCGAAGATACATGGGAAAAATTTGATTAAATGATCTCTAACTTTTTTTCGAAGAAATCTCTATCCATAAGGTTTTATTAATGTAATAAACAAACTTTTGTCATAATATATTACTACATAGCATTATCCAAATAAATTTAAAAATATTTTTAAACCGGGATCAAAAATTTTTGGTCATTTGTCCAATGTATCCCCTGCTCTGGGGTAATAATGGACATGATATGGGGATATTTTGGACATTCATTTACTAATAAAGACAAAAAGTCTTAGAGTAAATATTTATTTAGAAAGCAACAAATTTTCAAGTTTTATTTAAGTTAAACTAAATTCTGTCAAATCTGCGTTGAAATGAATCGAATCTTTGAAACGAGGACGCCTGTCTTCAATACCTATTACTTCTCCGAATGTTACAAAAGAAGATTCTTCTTCTGTAATTTTGAAGCGATTTGATGGAATCATTCTTTTAAAAAATCGATCCTGAAATCCGTCGAAAAGTTTTCGTTCTACCCGAGCAACATAATTTCTTCCAGAAAATGGTGTTTTTCCCGGAACTTTGACAACAATGAAACCGCCTTTTTCTACATCGTGGGTATCGTGAACTGTCTCTTCTTCTTCCTCCCACTCTAAGGAGGAATCTTTTGTTAGTTCTTCATTTATCTCTTCATCACTAGAGTCACTTTCTACTAGAACTTTTCTCTTAACCTCCTTAACCTTTTTTGGAGGAGGCTTCTTTCTTGCCAATAATTCTTCTTTTTCTGGAGTGTCAGTAACTATCATACATTTTCCTCGTTTTCTTCCTTTTCTCATAGGTTTTCGGGGTTCCGCCTTTGGATAAGGACTTATTTTGCCTGGTGTAATAAAGTTAGATATATTTAAAGGACTTTTATCATTCCCAGTAACGCTAGTGCTAGGAATTGAGGTTTCATCGGCAGCGCGATTTCCGTCATCATGCTAGAATTAGGTTTTCTGTTTCGGCGAAAATACAGCTTCCACCAGATTGATTGGTAATGACATCTGGAGCAGGTCGATCTGAAACTGACGAACACAAAAACTCGTGTTCTTGAAAGAAAGAAAGAAAATGTCCTATATTACGTAAGACAACAAAATCTTGTGTACAAGCATCCTAAAAACTAAAAAATTCCAAATTCACTTTAAATTTCAAACAAACAACATCTAAAACACTTTACCATAAAATTTGCACACATTACCAAAATTAATCATAACAAAACAGATTGAGAAAAAAAGCATCTTTTTGATAAATTTCATTAAAAAATAAGTAAAGCTGTCAATAAAACAGAATTTAGAGGAAGTAAATTAAATTATTTAACAGGAAACAAAACTAAAACACTAAAATGATGTCAGAGCACAGGTTAAAAGGTATCATTAAAAAAATCGTCAAGGCTATAATATGCCCTGGATAATAAAAGTGATTTTAATTCCTTTTTGAATCTCTTAACTTCTAAAATTTGTCTGATACATAGAGGAACATGGTTGTAAATTTTTTTGCTAAGGTATATAAGTGAGTTCTTGGTGAGGGAGGATGTAGGGATTGGTAAGGGAAAAACGTTAACCTGGCGAGTCATATAACCAGTGTTAGAGGGAGGTTTAGGACATTTATGAATAAGAGTAGTTGTTTCTAAGATAAAAAGAGAGATAATTTTGAGATATAAAGAGAGGTTTACAAGAATCTCTTAACCCAGCGGAACATAGGTATCTAACTGCCCTTGAAATATGTCCCGATCAGAAGGAAAAATTCCACTTTTACGAAAGCCAGAGTTTATATTTTCTGGTGTAGCAGCACGATTCAAGGCCTTTGAGCATAGCTCCGCAAGTGAGTAAATAGAAAGAGTTTCATTTGGATGAGTCATCATCCAAGAATTGGCAGCTTCGGAAAAATATCACTTGAAAGGTGAGGGATCACTTGAAAGGTGAGTGAGGGATTCGTGGTTATCCAATATCAGTAACACGGGGTTATTTTTACTACATCTGATATTTCGTTGGAAAAACTGAAGAACTTTAATAAAATTATCTGTTGTCATCCAGCCAGATTTATTCACAAGACCCATAGATCCTTGCATAGCTCCAGACATCAAAACGTATTCTGGGAAAAATCCATACTGGTGGTAATGCATTTCCATTTGCACAAATTATTCCAACTTGGGCTACTAGCTCACCGCGTTCTCTAGATGTTACTTGTCCTATTTGCTTTTCTCCCTTTTTTCCTACAATTTTTTTCAACAGGCGGTACTGTAGTAACCCCTGTTTCGTCTAAATTAAAAATTTGGCTTGCCTCATAGTTATGCCGGCTGTAAACAGTTTTGAGCTTGCCCAAGAATTCCCCAATAACTGTTTTGTTAAACGCCGTCCTACGAGCAAGAGATGTTGCTTTCGGTTTTCGAATTGAGAGTTCTGGATTTCTCCTCAAAAAACCGGCAAACCACTCCTCGCCAGCCATTGCTTGTGTTGCCCAAGAATCCGGGATTAAAAGCTTATTTCGAGACGCAAACTGAAATGCTAGTTGTCTAGTTTTTTTTTGGAGTTAATCCATAGAACATTGATGAACATTTGAGTAAATATTCAGCTAATGCTTGTTCCATTTCTGGAGAAAAAATGTGGTTTTAAAGATATATTTTCTATCCCCTGTTCTCTAGCCCTTTTCACATAAATAGCTAAACGAGACTTAGTAACATTATACCTCTCCGAAACTTTTCGCAAGCTACCAATATTATTTAAGACATCCTCTACAGCTCTTCTTAGATCTCCTTCAGGGAATTCCCTGTCGGTTTTCTTTTTATACTCTCTCACCATCTGAAATAAATAAAAAATAAAAACATTCTGGGGATACAATGGACATCCGTTGACCCTATAGTAAAATTATTCTTTTTCCTAGAAAACTAAACAAGCAATTTCAATTATTTGTTTCTTATAACCATATTCTATAATGCACATCACCGCTAAAATAATTAGATATTAAAAAGTGTTGCATAGAAAATAATAAATGGTTACATTACTTACCGTAAAAGTTACAAGCAGACTGGCTGAAACAGGAAAATATCGATAAAAATAACCACACTCAATGCTTGCTACCTTGCGAATGCCAAACGATTGTTCGGTAGTTATTGCATTAATTTAGCATATGAGGGCGCTTCAAATACATATTAAGCGGGAGTTTTAAACATGTCCATTCTATCCTGGTGTCCATTGTATCCTCGGTCTCCCCTACCATTATGCAAAGCAAAATAATAGAGGAATTCGTGATTTTCGAAATAAAGATTGTGAAATAAACAGGACCCTTCGTCTATTATTTTGCTTTACATGCTCATTTTGTTTTATATACTCTTTATGTAGTTTGAAAGGAATGTTAAGATGTCCACAGTCCTGTAACAATGCTATTGTTTCACTTAAAACATACTACAATGGGTTTTGCATCAGAAATACAGAACTTCTTAGTTTTTGGCATTTTTATTTAGGTTTGAAGAGAGAGTTCTTCAGATAATAAGCAAAAGAATTTATATTCAATAAACAAAATTTTTAGTATACATTAATTATCTTGGTATATTTATACCTAATACTGTGGTCCAGATTGAGACATTCAGGTCAGGTCTTGTATTAATTTTTAGTATATTAACTCCGATAAAGAAAAAAGTGAATATATCATAAATTATCAAAACAGTAACTATACTTAATTTTGGAATAATATCAAGAAAACCTAATCGGTAACACTCAATCAAGTCACCCAATATCTAATAATATATAATCAATGTTGCTGAGACCAATATTCTTAAGCTTCAAAGTATTAAACTGATGAAAATCTTAAATATTTTCACACACACACACACACACAAAAAGTGCCAATCAAATTGCCTTATTTGTACTTTTTGAAAATAAATGATAATTTTCCGTTTTGGCTTGTTGTGATAGAAACACGAATGTGTATGTAATTATTTATTAAAATATTTTGTTTAGAATATATAAAGCAAAGTTTCACAATCCAGTACGTGACCTACTATATTTAATGGCGAAGTTTATATGTTGGTAGAAGAACAGCGAATTAGAAAACAATATTTTCGAAGGGCAACGTTTTGACCTTTGATTGGATGTTCTTTAGTTTTCAAGTCCAAAACGTTGCTATCTATAATTTGCTCTTTTTCTATTTTACATCAGAACGCTAGTTTTAAGTTCCATATATGTATCCTTGTGTAAAGATTTTTGGCAATTTGCCCTAATAACTGAATAAAAATATATGCTGCTTGTTTTCTCCCATAGTTACTACTGATTAATTATTTTATGTTAATGTAGTTCTCTGGCCCCCTTTTTTTTAATTATAATACGAGTGATTGTTTTAGTGGAATTTTGCGTTCAGTAAGTGGGCAAATATTGTTGTTTTATTGCACATGTACATGGAAATTAAATAAAGCATTTATTGTGTGTTTTATTGCGCCTATAAGTGCTTTATTTGTTTCCCGATAGCAACTAGAAATAGGTGAATAGGTAGATCCACGTAGCAGACAATTTTGATTTTTTTTTATGGCAGTTTAATCTGGAATAAACTGCTGCATATAATATGTTATTATCGGTTAGCGACAAGGTTATTTAATGTGCATGGTATTATTATTATGTATACAGACAGTATTTGCCCATTTTACATGTTTGTGTTAGTAGGAATCGTAGTTTGGGAAAAGGGTATTTGATTGTTGATTTTTTCTGTCGACTAGTCATTAGTTTGTAAAATATTAATACGTAATGGACTAAAAAAAAAGCTTTATCGTCCTAGGGCGATTTGTATAGGGACAAAAATATGTAATAATTATGCCTTAAAGGGTTATTTTTGTATTTTAAAGAGAGGCTCTCGATTGCTGTAAATTAAATGTTTCGGTTTTATATGTTTTACTGAAATAAGTGTAAATATGGCCTTTTTTATTTTTTTAAGTGTTTCAAACTTGTTACCAACAATGTTGTATTAATAAAATGTTTGTTAGTCCCATTATTTTGTTATTTTTTTATTTCCAGTTCATCGGGCACGTCGTGTGAGGCTTTTTAAATTATTTAGAATCCTGTGAAGCCTTGGACAGCATCAAGATGGTTTTTAAGTAAATATTCGGGATGATCTAAGACAAGATGATATATATAAAAAATACATTTCGAATTTTTGTTCATCTGTCAAAAGCCTTTGAGACAGTTGACCATAGGGTTTTTTACAGAGGAAGATTATTTGCTATGCAGATGATACAGCTTTGACGTCTCTAGAAATAACAAACATAAAAACGGTACATACTTACCAATTATCAACCATATAAAGAGAATAAAACAATATAAATACATCTTTAACCTTGTATATTGCGGTATGATAATTACATTAATTAAACGATGTCTAATTATCCACTTAATGCATAAAGATCTTTTATCACTAGACATTTTCTAGACTCAATGATTTATTTTGTGACATTGAAATGTCCCTTTAATATTTTTTTTGAAACATGAATATAAAGCTGCTATAAACAATATTTAATTACGCAAAGAACCGTTTATATAATTATGAATATTGCACCAATACTTCCAACGAGACATTCATTCATTACCAATTACTTCCCTACACACAGAAAAATCCTGATGGATTTTTTCACATTTTGTTCAAATCAAACTAAGTATACCAGCGTCTTATTTGGGTCACCTAGATTACGAAAACACCGGGTTATAACAGGATCCGAGCAGAACTAAGGGAATGAGAGCACTTTGAAAATCGTGAAAAAGTCGTTTTCGACGTCCGTTTTTGAGGCCAAAAATGGGCATCAAAAATGCCATATCTCAGCTATTAGAAGAGCTACGACCATGCGGATGGTCTCGTTGGATTTAGAACGACGAAACTAAGACAAAACCGTTGGAATTTTCCCGATAGCCCCAATAGAAGCCGAGATATCGACCTTCAAAGTTTGGAATTTTCCATTTTTCGGGTATACCCCCCCGTATCGAATTTTTTTCACCAAAAATTGATTTTTTTCGAAATCAAACTAAGTATACCAGCGTCTTATTTGGGTGACCTAGATTACGAAAACACCGGGTTATAACAGGATCCGAGCAGAACTAAGGGAATGAGAGCACTTTGAAAATCCTGAAAAAGTCGTTTTCGACGTCCGTTTTTGAGGCCAAAAATGGGCATCAAAAATGCCATATCTCAGCTATTAGAAGAGCTACGACCTTGCGGATGGTCTCGTTGGATTTAGAACGACGAAACTAAGACAAAACCGTTGGAATTTTCCCGATAGCTCCCATAGAAGCCGAGATATCGACCTTCAAAGTTTGGAATTTTTCATTTTTCGGGTATACCCCCCCGTATCGAATTTTTTCACCAAAAATTGATTTTTTTCGAAATCAAACTAAGTATACCAGCGTCTTATTTGGGTGACCTAGATTACGAAAACACCGGGTTATAACAGGATCCGAGCAGAACTAAGGGAATGAGAGCACTTTGAAAATCGTGAAAAAGTCGTTTTCGACGTCCGTTTTTGAGGCCAAAAATGGGCTTCAAAAATGCCATATCTCAGCTATTAGAAGAGCTACGACCTTGCGGATGGTCTCGTTGGATTTAGAACGACGAAACTAAGACAAAACCGTTGGAATTTTCCCGATAGCTCCCATAGAAGCCGAGATATCGACCTTCAAAGTTTGGAATTTTTCATTTTTCGGGTATACCCCCCCGTATCGAATTTTTTCACCAAAAATTGATTTTTTTCGAAATCAAACTAAGTATACCAGCGTCTTATTTGGGTGACCTAGATTACGAAAACACCGGGTTATAACAGGATCCGAGCAGAACTAAGGGAATGAGAGCACTTTGAAAATCGTGAAAAAGTCGTTTTCGACGTCCGTTTTTGAGGCCAAAAATGGGCATCAAAAATGCCATATCTCAGCTATTAGAAGAGCTACGACCATGCGGATGGTCTCGTTGGATTTAGAACGACGAAACTAAGACAAAACCGTTGGAATTTTCCCGATAGCCCCAATAGAAGCCGAGATATCGACCTTCAAAGTTTGGAATTTTCCATTTTTCGGGTATACCCCCCCGTATCGAATTTTTTTCACCAAAAATTGATTTTTTTCGAAATCAAACTAAGTATACCAGCGTCTTATTTGGGTGACCTAGATTACGAAAACACCGGGTTATAACAGGATCCGAGCAGAACTAAGGGAATGAGAGCACTTTGAAAATCCTGAAAAAGTCGTTTTCGACGTCCGCTTTTGAGGCCAAAAATGGGCTTCAAAAATGCCATATCTCAGCTATTAGAAAAGCTACGACCTTGCGGATGGTCTCGTTGGATTCAGAATGACGAAACTAAGACAAAACCGTTGGAATTTTCCCGATAGCTCGCATAGAAGCCGAGATATCGACCTTCAAAGTTTGGAATTTTTCATTTTTCGGGTATACCCCCCCGTATCGAATTTTTTCACCAAAAATTGATTTTTTTCGAAATCAAACTAAGTATACCAGCGTCTTATTTGGGTGACCTAGATTACGAAAACACCGGGTTATAACAGGATCCGAGCAGAACTAAGGGAATGAGAGCACTTTGAAAATCCTGAAAAAGTCGTTTTCGACGTCCGTTTTTGAGGCCAAAAATGGGCATCAAAAATGCCATATCTCAGCTATTAGAAGAGCTACGACCTTGCGGATGGTCTCGTTGGATTTAGAACGACGAAACTAAGACAAAACCGTTGGAATTTTCCCGATAGCTCCCATAGAAGCCGAGATATCGACCTTCAAAGTTTGGAATTTTTCATTTTTCGGGTATACCCCCCCGTATCGAATTTTTTCACCAAAAATTGATTTTTTTCGAAATCAAACTAAGTATACCAGCGTCTTATTTGGGTGACCTAGATTACGAAAACACCGGGTTATAACAGGATCCGAGCAGAACTAAGGGAATGAGAGCACTTTGAAAATCGTGAAAAAGTCGTTTTCGACGTCCGTTTTTGAGGCCAAAAATGGGCTTCAAAAATGCCATATCTCAGCTATTAGAAGAGCTACGACCTTGCGGATGGTCTCGTTGGATTTAGAACGACGAAACTAAGACAAAACCGTTGGAATTTTCCCGATAGCTCCCATAGAAGCCGAGATATCGACCTTCAAAGTTTGGAATTTTTCATTTTTCGGGTATACCCCCCCGTATCGAATTTTTTCACCAAAAATTGATTTTTTTCGAAATCAAACTAAGTATACCAGCGTCTTATTTGGGTCACCTAGATTACGAAAACACCGGGTTATAACAGGATCCGAGCAGAACTAAGGGAATGAGAGCACTTTGAAAATCCTGAAAAAGTCGTTTTCGACGTCCGCTTTTGAGGCCAAAAATGGGCTTCAAAAATGCCATATCTCAGCTATTAGAAAAGCTACGACCTTGCGGATGGTCTCGTTGGATTCAGAATGACGAAACTAAGACAAAACCGTTGGAATTTTCCCGATAGCTCGCATAGAAGCCGAGATATCGACCTTCAAAGTTTGGAATTTTTCATTTTTCGGGTATACCCCCCCGTATCGAATTTTTTCACCAAAAATTGATTTTTTTCGAAATCAAACTAAGTATACCAGCGTCTTATTTGGGTGACCTAGATTACGAAAACACCGGGTTATAACAGGATCCGAGCAGAACTAAGGGAATGAGAGCACTTTGAAAATCCTGAAAAAGTCGTTTTCGACGTCCGTTTTTGAGGCCAAAAATGGGCATCAAAAATGCCATATCTCAGCTATTAGAAGAGCTACGACCTTGCGGATGGTCTCGTTGGATTTAGAACGACGAAACTAAGACAAAACCGTTGGAATTTTCCCGATAGCCCCAATAGAAGCCGAGATATCGACCTTCAAAGTTTGGAATTTTCCATTTTTCGGGTATACCCCCCCGTATCGAATTTTTTTCACCAAAAATTGATTTTTTTCGAAATCAAACTAAGTATACCAGCGTCTTATTTGGGTGACCTAGATTACGAAAACACCGGGTTATAACAGGATCCGAGCAGAACTAAGGGAATGAGAGCACTTTGAAAATCCTGAAAAAGTCGTTTTCGACGTCCGTTTTTGAGGCCAAAAATGGGCATCAAAAATGCCATATCTCAGCTATTAGAAGAGCTACGACCTTGCGGATGGTCTCGTTGGATTTAGAACGACGAAACTAAGACAAAACCGTTGGAATTTTCCCGATAGCCCCAATAGAAGCCGAGATATCGACCTTCAAAGTTTGGAATTTTCCATTTTTCGGGTATACCCCCCCGTATCGAATTTTTTTCACCAAAAATTGATTTTTTTCGAAATCAAACTAAGTATACCAGCGTCTTATTTGGGTGACCTAGATTACGAAAACACCGGGTTATAACAGGATCCGAGCAGAACTAAGGGAATGAGAGCACTTTGAAAATCGTGAAAAAGTCGTTTTCGACGTCCGTTTTTGAGGCCAAAAATGGGCTTCAAAAATGCCATATCTCAGCTATTAGAAGAGCTACGACCTTGCGGATGGTCTCGTTGGATTTAGAACGACGAAACTAAGACAAAACCGTTGGAATTTTCCCGATAGCCCCAATAGAAGCCGAGATATCGACCTTCAAAGTTTGGAATTTTCCATTTTTCGGGTATACCCCCCCGTATCGAATTTTTTTCACCAAAAATTGATTTTTTTCGAAATCAAACTAAGTATACCAGCGTCTTATTTGGGTGACCTAGATTACGAAAACACCGGGTTATAACAGGATCCGAGCAGAACTAAGGGAATGAGAGCACTTTGAAAATCCTGAAAAAGTCGTTTTCGACGTCCGCTTTTGAGGCCAAAAATGGGCTTCAAAAATGCCATATCTCAGCTATTAGAAAAGCTACGACCTTGCGGATGGTCTCGTTGGATTCAGAATGACGAAACTAAGACAAAACCGTTGGAATTTTCCCGATAGCTCGCATAGAAGCCGAGATATCGACCTTCAAAGTTTGGAATTTTTCATTTTTCGGGTATACCCCCCCGTATCGAATTTTTTCACCAAAAATTGATTTTTTTCGAAATCAAACTAAGTATACCAGCGTCTTATTTGGGTGACCTAGATTACGAAAACACCGGGTTATAACAGGATCCGAGCAGAACTAAGGGAATGAGAGCACTTTGAAAATCCTGAAAAAGTCGTTTTCGACGTCCGTTTTTGAGGCCAAAAATGGGCATCAAAAATGCCATATCTCAGCTATTAGAAGAGCTACGACCTTGCGGATGGTCTCGTTGGATTTAGAACGACGAAACTAAGACAAAACCGTTGGAATTTTCCCGATAGCTCCCATAGAAGCCGAGATATCGACCTTCAAAGTTTGGAATTTTTCATTTTTCGGGTATACCCCCCCGTATCGAATTTTTTCACCAAAAATTGATTTTTTTCGAAATCAAACTAAGTATACCAGCGTCTTATTTGGGTGACCTAGATTACGAAAACACCGGGTTATAACAGGATCCGAGCAGAACTAAGGGAATGAGAGCACTTTGAAAATCCTGAAAAAGTCGTTTTCGACGTCCGTTTTTGAGGCCAAAAATGGGCTTCAAAAATGCCATATCTCAGCTATTAGAAGAGCTACGACCTTGCGGATGGTCTCGTTGGATTTAGAACGACGAAACTAAGACAAAACCGTTGGAATTTTCCCGATAGCTCCCATAGAAGCCGAGATATCGACCTTCAAAGTTTGGAATTTTTCATTTTTCGGGTATACCCCCCCGTATCGAATTTTTTCACCAAAAATTGATTTTTTTCGAAATCAAACTAAGTATACCAGCGTCTTATTTGGGTCACCTAGATTACGAAAACACCGGGTTATAACAGGATCCGAGCAGAACTAAGGGAATGAGAGCACTTTGAAAATCGTGAAAAAGTCGTTTTCGACGTCCGTTTTTGAGGCCAAAAATGGGCTTCAAAAATGCCATATCTCAGCTATTAGAAGAGCTACGACCTTGCGGATGGTCTCGTTGGATTTAGAACGACGAAACTAAGACAAAACCGTTGGAATTTTCCCGATAGCTCCCATAGAAGCCGAGATATCGACCTTCAAAGTTTGGAATTTTTCATTTTTCGGGTATACCCCCCCGTATCGAATTTTTTCACCAAAAATTGATTTTTTTCGAAATCAAACTAAGTATACCAGCGTCTTATTTGGGTCACCTAGATTACGAAAACACCGGGTTATAACAGGATCCGAGCAGAACTAAGGGAATGAGAGCACTTTGAAAATCGTGAAAAAGTCGTTTTCGACGTCCGTTTTTGAGGCCAAAAATGGGCTTCAAAAATGCCATATCTCAGCTATTAGAAGAGCTACGACCTTGCGGATGGTCTCGTTGGATTTAGAACGACGAAACTAAGACAAAACCGTTGGAATTTTCCCGATAGCTCCCATAGAAGCCGAGATATCGACCTTCAAAGTTTGGAATTTTTCATTTTTCGGGTATACCCCCCCGTATCGAATTTTTTCACCAAAAATTGATTTTTTTCGAAATCAAACTAAGTATACCAGCGTCTTATTTGGGTCACCTAGATTACGAAAACACCGGGTTATAACAGGATCCGAGCAGAACTAAGGGAATGAGAGCACTTTGAAAATCCTGAAAAAGTCGTTTTCGACGTCCGTTTTTGAGGCCAAAAATGGGCTTCAAAAAAGCCATATCTCAGCTATTAGAAGAGCTACGACCTTGCGGATGGTCTCGTTGGATTCAGAATGACGAAACTAAGACAAAACCGTTGGAATTTTCCCGATAGCTCGCATAGAAGCCGAGATATCGACCTTCAAAGTTTGGAATTTTTCATTTTTCGGGTATACCCCCCCGTATCGAATTTTTTCACCAAAAATTGATTTTTTTCGAAATCAAACTAAGTATACCAGCGTCTTATTTGGGTGACCTAGATTACGAAAACACCGGGTTATAACAGGATCCGAGCAGAACTAAGGGAATGAGAGCACTTTGAAAATCGTGAAAAAGTCGTTTTCGACGTCCGTTTTTGAGGCCAAAAATGGGCTTCAAAAATGCCATATCTCAGCTATTAGAAGAGCTACGACCTTGCGGATGGTCTCGTTGGATTTAGAACGACGAAACTAAGACAAAACCGTTGGAATTTTCCCGATAGCTCCCATAGAAGCCGAGATATCGACCTTCAAAGTTTGGAATTTTTCATTTTTCGGGTATACCCCCCCGTATCGAATTTTTTCACCAAAAATTGATTTTTTTCGAAATCAAACTAAGTATACCAGCGTCTTATTTGGGTCACCTAGATTACGAAAACACCGGGTTATAACAGGATCCGAGCAGAACTAAGGGAATGAGAGCACTTTGAAAATCCTGAAAAAGTCGTTTTCGACGTCCGTTTTTGAGGCCAAAAATGGGCTTCAAAAATGCCATATCTCAGCTATTAGAAGAGCTACGACCTTGCGGATGGTCTCGTTGGATTTAGAACGACGAAACTAAGACAAAACCGTTGGAATTTTCCCGATAGCTCCCATAGAAGCCCAGATATCGACCTTCAAAGTTTGGAATTTTCCATCTTTCCGGTATACCCCCCCGTATCGAATTTTTTCACCAAAAATTGATTTTTTTCGAAATCAAACTAAGTATACCAGCGTCTTATTTGAGTCACCTAGATTACGCAAGCTGAACAGTTATATTAAATAAATATAAAATATTGTCGAATTTAAGTACACAAATAGTGTACTATATATACAATAAAATAAATCAAATTGATACACAATTTGTTGATTATAGAACCACAGTTGTTTAAACACAATAGCATAGAGAAATTCTACACAAATTGATTCTGTACCATTTCCAGAATCAAATTGTATGTAAAATCTATACAATTCTTGAATTTTTATTCACCTATTTTTAAGAGTGTAGTAATTCTATATTGGAATTCCCACCGTAAATAAGTACAGGATGGTCAATTTTTCCTATAACCTCATATTTATAATTTATGCAACTCGTCATAACGAAATGCCAAATGTGAATTCCACATATAGCAAGATGACGAAATATTCTGACACATGAGATGGTATCAGAGATACTTATGTAATATATCATATATAATAGAAGATATGTTAAGAAATTGAGGATTTTATTTAAACCAGAATGGAGGTTGGGTACGTTTGATCCATGATAAAAAAAATTGAGAGATTTTTCTATTATTATACGTTTACTCATGAAGCATTCATGAAATATCTTATCTTTACAATTATTACTACATTGTATTTTAAAATAAATCAAATAGTCATTTAAATAACTTTGATTTTTTTATCACGTTAGAAGTCACTTAGACTGGTCAACAGTGGAACGTTTTCTATAGTATATAGTTTAAGTTAGTACTACTAATAACTACCGTCAACTACATTTTTGGGTAAAACGTACGTTCAGATGGATAACCTTCAGACACTAAATTCATCAACGAAGGTATTATAAAAAAATATAAATAAAACCATCATTAAATATTTTACTGATTATCATAGTTATTGCTAACTCATTATCAGCATTATAGTTTCGAGATACTTATGATTCAAATAATATGTAGCTAATGTAGGTAGGCTAATAAATATGTGTAGCTAAATAGTATAAGTAGTTAGACCATAGCATATTGAGAAAGTGGGTTCTAAGTTATATAGTATATTTGGGTGTTATGTAAAAAAAGCAACGTAAATATATCTGTAGCTATTAAGCCCCATTTTGCATTGGTTGATTTCGATTTGGAGTTTGTTGTTGAGGAAAATATACCTGCTTAGATTTACTAAACCATTGTTTGAGTTGCAAAAGCGTGTCTACTACCTAGCGCTATCTACTCAGACACTACCAATAATATGCGACTTGATTTTAATATTAATTTTCCACATCCTAGATTATCTACTTATGTTATAATATTGGTTTGGAAATAATCAAATGTGTTGAAAACATCACGTCGTAGGTAATCGATTATCAATTAAAAATCAATAACAATTACTTAGCAATATAAGACTATGGGAATAATTTCTATGACCTACAATATTATAAGGAAAATTTCGTTAATTCTTCGATTTGCGTGTTTAAATATCGAGGATATTATGTTGTTTTTCTTTTTTTAATTAATCTGTAGCCAGGCAACAATAATGGTTACGTTATTGATAGAACTATATAACTGCAAAGTAATACGCGATATAATCAAGCATTGCTGGCTAATGTGAAATATATTGAATCTTCATTTCATGATATAATATTCATTAAATCCCTCATTTTGGAATGAGTACTTATGGTGCGATCTAAAAGTGCATCAAAACATCAATTAGTCACCAGATCTCAATAAGTAAATGATACGATAATATTCCAGACTTTCTTTAAAACTTACTTGAATTTATGCAAATTAAAATTGATTTGCCACTATTTTAGATTGGCAGAAATGGAAGGTAGCGTCATATGGTCGCTAATTTAAGCTAACTTTGTCCTATAAGTGGAAGAAATTTATCCCTTGACCTTTTCTAGTTCAAGGATGCAATAGTTTGATCATATTTATTCGGTCGTAAGACAAGTCCTGTAAAGGAACACGATCTTTAGTAATAAAAATGTTCATATCAAAACTCGATGAGTTTTTCTGGTCTTCACATTAATCATATGGAAATTAATGTAAATTGGCCTGAAGCCTTAACTAATTGCGTATTCGAGGTTACTGAACGGTAAGCATATGATATAATCTTAACGGCAGTAGATGTAATAAATATCATTTTTTCATTGTCTGGCTTTTCATTTTTAGGAAAACTTATCAAAATTGAAATAAACGAATAATATTTTTTGTATTTTCTTCTAGAGCTGTCTTTTTTTGGATTACTTGACGAGTGCTGAAAAAAATTATTGATATTTCTAAGTGTTTCAGTATACTAGAATACTAATATATAGTAACGTCTTCTAAGGATTATAATCAATTATATATTACAAATAAAACGAATTCGCACTATAATTATAACGTCATCCATGTTAATTAAAAAATTATTGCATTTAACAATAATGAGCGAAATTACAATTAAAGCGACATCATATGATTATTCAAATAATTTAAAATTTAATTCGGTAGTTACGTGTAATTAGAAAAAAAACTAATGGGATTGGAGAGATATAATTAAATAAAAAACAAGGGACAATAATTCTCCTTAATCTATATTATGGTTTTCCTGTTGCTTATTGGGCTTTGATGTATTCTTCCATTTTCTCAAAAATTGTACTATTCCAGGCATTTGAAGTGATTTTTTGAGTCGTGTTTTAGGATCTGAACATTTCTTTTCTTTCCAGAAAATTGAAAAGGTTTTTGTGTTCTTTCAAGGTATTCCTGGCATTTGAAATAATGTTTCTTTGTCCAGGATATGAACGAACGAATTTTTGATTTTGTTCAGGTTACTTAAGTAATTTTTCTGTATTTATGGAACTTGAAATATTTGTCCTTTAACCACCTAAATGAAGGAATTCTTATTTAAATAAGTTGTTTTTTGTGTTCCCGAAATTTTAAATGTAGTTGTTTCTTAGTCCAGGAAATTGAAAGAAAGAATTAATATTACCCTATGAAATTCTATAGTACATCACGAGCATTCACCGCAATATTAACAATACAGTTTTTTTGCATAAAGGCTAACAAATTAACCATTACAATAGTAATTAATTAAATGTAATTAGTCTAATGGGGATATTCATGTATATTCATAGACCCAATGGGGAAATTCCATAATATATTATATAGTACATAATACGTAACAGTGACGGATCCAGATGATATTTTTAAGGGAATAATGCTTCTCCTATGGCAGATAATAATTATTAAAAAAATCAATTTTTTTAATAAATTCGGGCTAACGTCATTTTAACTATATGTATTTAAACGTTTATAATTTTATCGAGCTTAACTATCGGGGACAGTATGTTCAACAGCATTACGCTATTTCTTATAATTGCTGCAATTAGCTGACCATTTATCTGGTTATACATGTACTGGATTACACCAATAACTTTAATGTTTAAATTTAGTACTTTAAAACAATGGTTCTAGATGCTTGCTAACGTGTTTATTACGCATGCATTTTCAAACGTATCGTATATTATATGTGACTTATTTAGTAATAATAGCTGCCCTTAAACAATTTGCCATTAACGTCATTCAAAGCATATTAAATTAATCTCGAAATTGACGTAAATTAGAGAATTATTTCTTAAATTGTGTATATCTACAGGAAGGAATTAGGCGTAGGTTAATTTAAGTATAATTTAACAATTTTCTTCAAATAAATTGTTTGCAAAATTTTCGACTATTTCCCTCATTATAAAACGTAAATTCAGAGCAGAATCGGTCCCTTTAAAATAAATCTAATATTCGCTCAATTAACTAAATCCCAATAATTATATTTAAACTATTGAGATTGTCGCTAATTAGTATTTTTATATCAAACTAATAAGTACAAATCTTGATTACATTTCAGTTTTAATGCAGTGGATCCCTCGTGTGGCTCTAATAGTTTCAATTTAGGCTGTCTTATAATTGAAATTTCCCGCGTTTCAATAAATTTAAATTTGGCGCCAGATCGATAACACTTTTTTGAACCGGATTGGTTTGGTACTAGCCAATGAGACGCGGCTTGTAAACGTCAAAAAAAAATTTGAGGTTAATTTATCTTTTCCTATGGGCGAACAGATCAAAACAAAACTAATTAAACGATAAGATAATTATTAACTTATGATTTACCGTATTGTCATTAGATTTAGTTTCTTTATTATTTTATCAATTTACAATGGCATTCACCCACGTCCAGTACACCAAAATACGTGATCGATTATGCCAACTGGGAGGAAACTGTGCCTTGAAAAGCTTGCAATTTTTGAAGACCACATTCAAAGAAGATATCAACTCTCAGCGGGTTTTTGAGAGAATTCAAGACATTTCGTATCTTTTCAGGATTTTAGAGAAACGCGACTGCATCGGGCCAAATCATAAGAAAAACTTGTCAATTATGATTCGAGAGATAGGCCCCGAAGATGAGTACATAAATCGAATTTGGTATGGACGAGAAGTTCCAAACCTCTCAGTGTTTAATTCGGGTGCTGCTAATAGGACACAAGAAAATAGGGGTAAATTGATTTTATATTATCAAATCAGTGTGTACCTATTTCTCTACTTAATAAGTACCTAATTATACAGGGTGTGCCAATAAGATGTAAGGCTAAGATTGCGCCTTAACTATATGAGGTAGAGCAAAAAGTTCTACAGCAAAGTTGTAAGGTTGACAAAAACTTACGAACTAAAAATATTTGTATGTATACTACTGCGTACAAAATTTAGGTCATATTGAACACAATTTATAATAATTGTAATTGATCTTTAAAATTTGAAATTAGTGTAATGATGTACATTTATGCAAAAATATGTAACCTAGTATGTAATTTAATTTTGTTGTTTTTTTTAGCAGTTTAGGTGAATAATTGTGTTGGTTAATTTTTCAAGTATGTAATAATAATAATAATAATAATTGTAGGAAAAGTAATAATTCTAATTCTTCAATAATTTTTTCTAAGCAATCTTGATCAAAACTTAAAGAATACCCATTTTATGCATAGTGTTTTACAGAAAAGTTAAAATATCTCAAAAAGTACTTGGTTTAGCTATAGGACATATTAAATAAAAAATGAAGGTATTTGAGAGACAAACTTAATTAGATAAAAATATACAGGGTGTTCCATTTGAAAAATTTGAGATATTGCATATTTAATTTCAGCAAGTTTGAAAGTTCTTTAAAAACACCCTGTATTAAAAAATTACAAATTATCATAGTCAACCTAGAGGAGGTACCCTAGACTAACTGTGGTACAAGTTTCATGGGCGCAGAATAAATTTTAAGTTAATTATGATTATTTTAAACAAACCCTCTAAGAGGCAAAAAATAACATAAAAAAATTAATTACGTTGCAACGCCGCACGGAAATTTTAAAAACGTTATACCAAAGTAAAGTACTCTTTTTGCCTCACATTTTAGTACCATAATAGAGAAGGCGTACCATTTAAAAAAATATCATAATTTATGTTAACTTTTTTGTGACACACCCAGTATACATAAAAATATTTTTAGTTCGTAGGTTTTTGTCAACCCTACAACTTTGCTGTAGAACTTTTTGCTCTACCTTGTATAGTTAAGGCGCTATCTTAGCCGTACACCTTGTTGGCACACCCTGTAGAAGGAGAAAGATTATTAACAATTTTAAATTTGTTGAAAAACTTTTTTTTAAATTAAAATGGATCTATCAAAGGTCCAGTCAGTTAAAATAACATCTAACTGATTTTTGTATTTAATATCCTCAACTCTTGACTTTGTAAAGGTACATAGGCTTGAGACATTGGTTCTAAATTGGTAAATAACTCAAAAGCCATGTAGTTCTTTAATAAATGAAGAATTTTATTATGGAGAAAATTCTCAAACATATTTGCTGCTGTTTAAAATTGTGATATATCCCTAATATTCTTATATTGGTGGTATTGCCTGATGAGTTTGAGCTTTAAACAACTTTTCTTAAGTTAAAGATTATTACTATACTGACTACCAAGCTCTTTAATGTCCTACAGGCAGAAATAAAGACATTTTATATAAAAGTAAAGTAATTGTCTTCATATTTTTATTTTCTAGTGATACCTCCTGTGATAAGAGATGTAACAGATAGAGTAAACCAGCTAATTAAAATGCAAATAGGTATAAAATGGAAAGAGCTTGCAAGGGGACTTGGTATATCAGAGGGTATAATTGAACAGCTAGAAAATAAACATCGATATGATCTATCTGAAGCCATACATGAAGTTCTCAGGAATCACCAAGAAACATGTTATAATAACGAAGAGAGATGGAGAGTTGATTTGCAGAGGGCCCTCGACAGGGCCCGAAGAAGGGATCTTATTGAGGAAATGGATGAGATATTGAGGAGTTAGTGTAGAGTAAGGATGCTTTATTGATTTTTAATTTGACTTGTTATTATATGCAGTTAGTTTGAAACCATAAATCCTAAAGCCCTAAAAATCATTTTTTACATTAAATTGATATTTAAGGTTAGTATATGTCTCTTACCTCATATTTTTAATATGTATTGTCACCGAGCAACATGACTAACTGTACATAATAACAGGCAAACTCATGATTGATGATATATTAACTAATGGATTGTTCGCCTTTGCAAAATGTGGGATTCACCGAATGTACGTTATTTTTAGCTTACAATTGAAGCTTATCAGGGTTATATAGACTGGCATGGATTCAAGTGATTTTTTTATTGATAATAAATGAATGTTCCTGTGCCATAATTCACTGTTCAAGAGTTCTGCGATTGCATTAATTTTAATGAATTTCAGTTTAGTTTTTTAGTATGTTTATCGGATATACGTTTAATTAGTACTTATATGAAACCAAAAAATAAATTAGTTCTAGTTGCACTCTTCTGAAAACAAAGTTTTTCGACTCATTTTTTAGTGATGTTAAATACATGACAAAATTACCAAAAAATTTACATTTGATCTGTATTTATATTATATATCAGTTTGTTAAACTTACTCTTTATAAAACCTTAAAAAGTATTTTATATTATATTATGTAGTTAAAAAGTTTGTAATAATATATTTTTGTTGATATACATGTGTATTTAATTTAATTCATAAAATCTTCCTATGAGACAGAAAACATGTGTTTTGCAGGTGGGCAGATCCTAATCCAAGCATTTGCTTGCTGGCATTATTAACTTACTTTATAGGTAAGAGTAAGTGCATGCAATTGTAATAAGATAAAACGAGAGGTCGTTAGTTAAAACTAAAAAAGGAAAAAAACTCCAAGAAGTACAAAATTATTAAACATTTTATTAATATCTATTTTCATGAGGTTGTATTAGGCAGTCAATAAGTAGTTACAGTTTTAATGATGCGAATGGCCTTAGATTAAGACAATTATTACTTAAACCTAAGTTAAACGAGAGAAGAACTAAAAAAACAAATATTGAAAAAGTGTTTTCTAAATTATACTAACAGTCCCAATATAAAGTAATAATTTTACTTAACAGTTTAGTAACCTTAAAACTAATAGGATTAGGCCTTATGTCAACAACATAAATGCAGTTTTCTACGGATCCACAAAAGAAATCATGATGTACCGAGTACCATTGGTCACAAGTAGACCCTCGTGATAATGGGTCAGTCTACCGGGGTGCATCAACATCCATCCAACTTTCGAGTCGGTAACGCTACAGTTGTACCTGATAAATCGACAGCCGCCCCCAGAATAATCTTTACCTGCTTCATTTAAGGCGATGTTGATGGTATAAGTTGAACTGTCGTGGTGGGGTCTTAGTGACGGTTGCTCGTCTGGTCTGTATCTAAAATTGAACACAGGATAAATATGGCAAAAGATTCGAGAACTATTTGTACATCCCTGGAATAATTAGATTATGGATTAGAATGCCTGTAAATAAGCCCGAAATACAAAAAAAAAAATCCCTATAATCTATTTCCTTTTTGGTGAGAGCACAGTGCCTCATTATTTATGCAGAAGTAGCATAAATATAGGGTGAGTCTTCCATTTTTCTACATGTAACAAAATGATAAACCAGGCTGTTTTTACCAATTTTAAGTGGACAAGTCCTGTATGGTCTCAAATACAATAGGACGTAAAATTCGGAACAATGGTTTCGAGTTCATTTTTATGACAAACGGGTTGCCAGTATCGTCCCGACTATGGATTTTATCTATTATCTATTAGATAAAGATTTTTAGAAAAAGTATGGTTGGTAGGTATAACCTATACTTATTAAATTAACAAGAAACATTTCTTAAAAGCGGGAAAGCGAAATTTGAACATTTTTATCCTACCGGCACTTGCTCACGGTGTGTCCTTCGTTAAGCCAGGTTTTATCCAAATAATAAATGTTTCTTCCTTCCTTTCGATACTCCTTAATTTGCCCTAAATACTTTCTTCTCCAACAGACTATTTATTCTTTATCTATTAAAATAGATTTTCTATTTTGCTTTTGCCAAGAAAAATGTAATTCGTGTAAAATTTTCCATAATTTTTTTCTTTCCATTTTTGGTACATTTTCGTCTTCTTTTATAAGTGTCAAAATTTTGTCGATAGTTGGGATTTCATTCTTAAAATAAAATGAATGTACTGTCCTCCTGATGATATGCTTTGCTGTCTCATCAACTGCTATCGGCTTCCTACCGGCAGTTTTCTTTACACTCTTCTTAGGCAAGTTCTCACGATTTTCACTTTTTCTGTCACTAAGCAGTCCAAATTGTTGCTTTACTTATGCCTGTCATATTGGCACATGTAGAAACTAGATTTCTAACAGTACTTAGAGGCATTTGATGCACACTTGCTTTAAAATCTAAAACACCTTTACACACTATGGGACTAAACTTTGACATTCTTACAACAAATGAAATAAATTAAGTTTTTAGGATATATCTACAATATATACCATAAAATATAACTACCTGTTTGCATTTAAGATTGCACAATTTAGGTACCTATAATACTTATACCTCCATATTTACCTACCTAGACAATATCTACTTATTAGGGTTAAAAAGAACTTATTCATTAGGTACTTAAGTAATTCAAAGAATTTATGGCTAAAATTGGCCTATTTCTTGCACTATTAAATAAACCCAAGAAATGAAAACATTCAGGTCTTAATGTACTTGAAAAGTGGGACGCCAATGGTTTACGACCGTTTTATGGCTATCGACTCTTTCGTGTGCTGCTACGGATTAAGAAATGGACTATAGAGAAAATTAATTGTCATTACATAAGAGAAAGAAACTTGAAATGCCTGGAAGGACATGAAAAAAATGGTCCAAATAACTGAAAGATATACCGGAAACACAAAAAGTGTCCCAGGAAGAAATTGAGAGTGTACCATCCATACCACCCAGAAAATGTAAGAAAAAATGGCAAAATGATCTGAGAAGTCTGCAACATGTAAGAATTCGATCCTTGAAATATTCCAATAGAATAATTTGTAGTTTCTTCTTTTGAAGTTGTAAATTAAACTTTTCTGACAAGTACAAATGATTCTTGTATTGCCAATGGGTTAATAATACAAGAAATATTCAATACAGAAGAGAATGTCCTATTTATTAATAAGATTTTCGTTGTAAATGGTTAAAAAGTAATAGTATATGCATGCATTACATTATTTTTATACAAATATGATGTGAAATTATACTTGGTAAACCAATGTTGACTATAATTGAATACGTAGTAAAAATATATAAAAAATTAAAAAATTTAATCAATACTTTGTGGATTTTATGTCGTTTATAGATTTTAAATCAATTTAATATAGTCGAAAAATCCTAAGAGGCTTTAAAATTTCATTGCTTTAAGAATCGAGTTTCATTTTATTATAAAGTGCACAACTACTGTAATTTTTAGCAAAATTCAGCATTTTCAGTTAATAATTACTTTCATTATATGTCGTGTAAAATACATAGGTATTTCAAAAACATGTTTATCTAAATGTATGTGACTTTTATGACAGGTAAAATAAGTCCAGGTCTTAGTATCCTGAGCAGTCATTATCTAGTCTACCGAACTTGTTTAAGGGCCATAATTGTCGATTCGAATGCCTGGAATAAACTAAAAATTACTTTAAAAGTAATAAGAACTTAGAAAAAAAATAAAAAAAAAACTAGAGAAAATTAATTGACATTAAATACCAAGAAGAAAAAAACCTGAAAGAATATAAAAAATCGCTCCAATTTTTTTATACTGGAAATATAAGGATAGTCTCAGAAAGAAACCTAAATTGGCGTCAAATGCCCGGAATAATATGAAAAATTCCTAGAACATATAGAAAATTACTTTAGAAGCCTAAGAACACCAGCAGTTTACCGTCAATACAGAAAATATAAGCGAAAGGTAAATTCCAATGACTAGAAAACTATATTATGTAAGATTTTCACGTGCGCTAATTTGTTGTCTGAAACATACAAGAAACTATTGTAAGTCCCTGGAATATTTAGATTGGGGATTCAAATGCCTGGAATAAAGCATAAATTACTTTGAAAGTACAGACAAAAAAACAATAAAATGCCTTTCAACACCGCGAAGAAACTTTAAATGTCTGGAAAACATCTGGAAACAAAACACTAAAAACTATTTGTGATTTTTTTTGGAATAACATTTATGCACAAAATTTTCGCAAGTGGTTGCCTGATGGACTAATAAAAAATTGTTCCTCTTTTACCAAATAAACCAGAAGGAGACACCGAACGAAAAGAAAATAAAGAAGTTTTATATTACAAGCAGACGAGCGTTGCTATTTAAATTTTGCACTAGGACAAGTACTTCAACTTTCAGATGAAGTATCTCTCGACTGTGAATCAGAAGAACACTTAAGAAAAGTTATTTCAGTGACGTGTACAATGATTGAGCTTCGATTTACGTGTATTTAATTTATCCTCTGGTATGCAGCTTTTTAATCCCATTTGGCTTAATGGAACTATGGGGTAAGTTAAGTAGTGCTGTAGTTAGATCATAGATAATGACATTCTTGTGTATATAAATTTTTCAATTCTTGCCGATTTGTGTTGTATATCTGGGGCATTCAATTAATCATCCCAATTACTCTAGAAATGTGCGACTAATTTCAATTTAATTAAAAAGCAATAAAAAACATCATATGCCTTACCTAACAACGAAATTCATTAAACTCCTGGGCGGATCATGATAATAACCAGTAAAAACGTGCTCCTGTAACGGCCTTACGTACTTCTGCAAGAAATACAACCAGTGCCTTTCCCATCCCACTTGGTTCATGTGAATGTCCCTGGTAGGAACCGCCTCGTAACCCCCTTCTAAACGCTCGTCCTCGTTTTTACCAGAAGACCATTTACCGAAACTCTCCATCATATTAATTAACGACTGGGCGAACTTCCTTGTCACTATTGGGAACCTATAGACATCCGGACAAGGCTAAAAACTATTTAATCAATACCAATTCACATATAAAAGCTATTTTAATTCACCTGTTCGTTTTTGTGTTGAGGGTTAAGCTCCTCGGGATAATCGGGATGTATATAAGCCTCCTCCCAGTCCTGCTCGTTCTCGAAAATCTGATACATGTCCGGTTCGGTCCTGGTGATATCGTAAGAGTCCGCGTTGATTAAATGTCCAAAGTCCACGCGATTCGAGACGTACATGAACACGTCTAGATCCCGAAGCGTTTGACATATCGCCATGTCTGCGTCCACGGTCGGTTTGTTGTATGACAATTGTGATCTGTCGTAGGTTTTAAGTAGGGTGGAGTTGATTACGTAGGCACTGTTTATGTAGGGGACGTTCCATAAACCTCTGAAATTAAAAATAAAAATATTAATCAAATCAAATCAAAATATGCTTTATTGTCATAAGAGATCGTTTAATCTTGTCGACAAAGCTGTATGAGAAGAATGGCATTAACATACATAGGTAGAAACAAAAAAAAAAGCACATATACAATACACAAATCGTACATAAGTACATACATCTCTTACAGCAAAACTTAAGTACTAAATACACATTTCTGACAGGGCACAGACAAATATATAATGTCATGTGTTAAAATCTATCTAAAAGAAAGTCATTTACTTCATAGTAGCCTCTTGCAACCAACAATTTTTTAACTCTTTTCCTAAAGGCTCTATTACTTTGCACTTCCTTAATATCCGCTGGAAGATGATTAAACATTTTTTTGCCATCAAATATAAATGACCTTTTTATTAATGAGTTTGAGGGTACAGGCAAAATCACATCATTAGCCCTTCTGCTGCTATAATGGTGCCTATCTCCAACATTGAGATCTCTGTACTTTTTGTGAATTAAGCACACCGTTTCTAGCATAAATAAAGAAGGCAACATAAGGATTTTGTGAGTAATAGTAATAAAAAGTTCTCTACATGAATCTCTTAAAGCTACTTTGCAAATATATCTGATAGCCCTCTTTTGCAAGATAAAATTATTATAGATATTATAGGCAGTTTCAATTTTATTTTTAATTTTATTAAATTCTATACAATGCGTTGTTGTCACTGAATATTGGGGTTTCGTGGAATGTTTCAGGCAAAATGAAATATCTGGGTGTGCTGTATTATATACTTCTGCTTTATTGGATGATTGGACATCATCATTGCTATAGCATCCCTCTATAATTCAAAAAAAAATACAAGCTCTCCTATAATTTACTCCATCACACCAACATTAAAAATTCTAGATTTCATTGCCGCACTTATTTTGGTAGTATCTCCTCTTGATTGGCTAATTTTTTAAAAAATTATAATTTATAGATAGCATTTAAAACTTCCAACACATTATTTAACAAGCTCATTAAAGATTCAAACATTAATTCTTAACCCAATCGAGAGTTTACTCACTTAACTGCGAGAACTGTAATGCCGTTTACATTGGTCAGTCTGGAAGAAAAATAATAACGAGAGTGCAGGAACACTTAAGAGAATATAACAAACACAAAGATACCAAAATCACCGAAACTACATCGGCTTTTGCCAAGTCATGTATTATCTTCAAAACACTTTCCTTCCATCCCGGAAAATGTAATTAATCCTTCATGAAAGAAGCTCGACTTATTAGAGAAGTTGGAGATCACAAGGGCAAAAAGGAGTCCTATACTGTCTTGTGTGAATAATGTTTTTACCTTTGTACCGCATTCAATTTTTAACAATCTTTATCACGACCTGGATAGCACGTAAGTTTAGCGCTTGCCTACGAACCCGATGGTCTCGCTGGTTCAATTCTCGATCATATTTTATTTTTTGCTTTATTTCCGTTCTCCCGTTCAATTTAACCTCATCCTGCTTGTTTTCTTTACTTTTGTTTTATTTAGTTTTGAAACCGGATATAATGGGACATCAGCAATATTTTTTTATGTATTTATTTTTTATTTCAACTTAAATATTTGTGGTGTTAAACGAATAGAAACTTTACTGGTAAGTCGTATCTCAACATTGTAATTCGTGTCTATGCATTGTTGTTTTTTATACTAGGGCTGCTTTCTACTTTTAGATTTGATGATGCCTTAGGGCGAAACACGTGTAATAGTTTAATAACCTGAGACCACTGACTTTGTGTTCCTCCAATCTCTGAATTTTTATCCTTCTATAACACCATGTTTCGAACTACTGTAGTTTGTTTAATTGGCCAGCTTTCCAGTATTGAAAACACATAGCACCTTAATATTCTCACTCTTAGTTCTATTGTGAAGTCTCTGGAACCCTAGATTGATTTCAGTTTTACAAACGCGTTTTTTGCTATTTCTATTCTAGTTCTTATATCTATTGTTTGGTCTCTGTTGTTTATGTTTCTTCTTCTAAGAATTTTGACTAGACACTACGGTTCTTTAACATAATAATGATACAACTATCCTCCGATGGAATGGTCAACGAGGATCTAACTGGTTTTAAAAGATGATGTGACAGCAACTAATTAAATCGTTACTATTAATAATTTTAATAAATTCTTAAATATACTTATTGACAGTAGATTAGAGTTGGAAGATCACATTGAGCAGCTCTGTTCTATGTTGACATCTGGATGTTTTACTATATAAACAATTAGAAATAAGGTGATGTATGTGTATTAGTAGCTAAAGACGTCTATTTTTCATTGATATTGTGCTGCAAAAACGTGCCCTAAGACAAATGCTCACTTTATTATCCGGAAAATCTCTTCTATCTTTATTTATATTGGAGACTGTTTTTTTTGATGCATAAGAAGTATTCTTTAGTTATCCAATCGAAATATGTAAAGGCAAGTGTTTTTGCCATCATCAGACTAGAGTTACTTAACACACACACAAATTCTAAACAATAACAAATTTGTAATTGTTTAGAATTTGTGTGTATGTTAAGTAACCCTAGTCTGATGATGGCAAGAACGCTTCACGAAATTTGAGTTTTTCGTGTCTTACCTTATCAAAGGTTTATTCGAAGTCTTATAGCATACATGCGAATTCATAACACATTTAGTACGAACAACGCCTTTGTGGTACTTTGTCCGTCTCCGAACCCAAATTGATTGTCATTTATTCCTTCTTTTAGATTTACATTAATGCGTTCATGTATTACTTTCAAACTTATTAAAGATAATGTTCTGAATTTACAACAGTCTTTAGCGTTTGTGGTTTTTGGGTTGGGTATATGTCCTGTTTTTTATATTTCGTTAAATAAATTCATTCAACTTCTACTAATCTGAGCCGTTTTTAATTTTGTTCTCCAAACAATGCATTGATATATTCTGTCTATTTTCTTGCTTACTGATTTGTATTCAAACCTTTTTTTTTATCATATAATTAAGTCATCTCTTTTATTTTTTGTAGACTCCTCTATCTATTTGCAATGGTCTTTTTGAATGCTTGATTAATTTGATTTGCTTGTTTATCTCTCTACATTTCATATCTCTGTTTTATAAACTGTCGTCCATTAACTCCAGGATCTCCTCTGTCATCCATTATTTCTTTTTGTAGATTTTTGGCTTTTGGTTAATTTTGTGTCTATATCAGTGATTTGAAAAATAAATTTTTTTATTCATTGGTTTTTAATTGATTTCCTATATCCAACGTTGTTTTTTTTGTATTTCGGATATCAGTATTTTCTGATATTATTATTTACCTAATTTTGTGACGCTTTGTACTTGGGTATATTTTTGTCAACATAATTTAGTTTTTCACTCTTTATCTGCTGGTACGATTTACATATGTAAAGTTTACGTTTGGGTATACATGAATCATGTATTTATTATTATAAAATTGTTGTTTTGACAGAACTGAATAAGTCTAACTCCCAGTGCATTCATCTACTTTATCCACCATTGCCTTTGCATTAAAGTCCCCATTATAATTGTCACATTTTCTGTTTTAGTGGATTTCGGAACATTCTCCAAATCAAATTAAGGCAAAAATCCACATCCTCTTTACCCCCTTCATTAATACGACATAAACAAACACGAAGGACTGACCCGCGGACGATCAAATTGCTACTAGGTATCATAATAATTTATATTAAATTAAAGCGTTGATATATAGAGGAACGGATCTGGTGTAATATTTGCGTGAATGTATGCGGTCGCAGTACGAATAATCGGTTACGCAGCAGGATGTTCCTCAAAGGGTGGTTGACGACGATGTTGTTCGGTTTGGTGCTCCTCAATTGTTGTGAGAGTGCGAAAATGGGCAGCGGGGCCAAGATCGGCGGAGGAGGACGGGCGGGAGGTAAAATATCGCTCAATTAAATCAACCTTTCTTATCTTAAGCTGGATTATTGGTATTGATTTATGAAAATGCGAAATTGGTAATGTAACTAGCGATTTAGATAAATTCAACTATGCTTTATTGTATGACGAGTCTCTTGAATCTTGTTCGTGTGACAGCAGAATATAGGCACTGAGGTTTTAATTTTAATTTCCTTACTTGACATTAGTTCCATATGCTGTCTCCATGTGGTTCTTTCATATACCTTATTAAAGAGTTCCTTTTTTAGCAAAATTTGGAAAAGGTAGATTATACAGCTCAAGAGTGCCAGTAATGATACAACCCAGAAACCCACAATCTGCTACATATTATGACAATAAAGACGTAAGTAAAATATCTTTAAGGGTTAATTGAACGCGACCATTTTGCCACTTTTAGGGGGCGAGAATAGTAAAATCCAGTCATTTCGATTATGAATACATGCTGGGGAGAAAAATCACTTTCTTCTGTATGGCACAAGGTAGAGCTTAGGTACTAATGCAACTAATTTTATTTGAAGAGGAATTTAATGGAAGCATCAATAAGTGTTTTCACGTTTTAGGGTTGCCTAGGCCGGAGATTACGTGGTTCAAAGATGGAATCGAACTGTACCATCACAAGTATTTTCAAGTAAGATCAGTTTGTTACAATATACAGCGTATTTTATGTTTTTTCTGTAGGTACACGAATGGACCGAGGGTAACGACACGATCAAAAGTAAAATGGAAATTGATCCGGCTACACAAAAAGACGCCGGGTTTTATGAGTGTCAAGCAAACAATAAATATGCCATAGATTATAGGGCGTTTAGGACAGATTATGCGATGCTTACCTATTAGTCGGATAAGGAATAAATTAGTTATTTTAAATAAAAAATGTTTATAGCAAGTGTAATAGAATAAAAAGTTTGAAAAAGTGTTCATGCATCTTATATAAATATGAAGAATAATCAAGAGAGTGGGAATCATGGTTTAACGAAAAGGTTGCTTCAGCATAACCCAAGACCCAAGAAATTTCTTCAAAACTTTTTCAACAGTATGACACAGTTAACGAGTCAATAAAGAATCATAGACCAGGCGCTCCTTACTTTTAGGGGTAACTGATGTGTGTTTATCATGTAAATAAAATTTATGTCATTCTCCTCTTTAAAAATGTCAGTTTACGGTACCATGTACGTCTTGTAAAACGTTGGCAAAAGATTTCAGAATCAACCCTTGGAGTTCTCCTAGCAATCAATAAAAATCTTTCATTGCAGAATGGAAAGTTGGTCCTATCAAACGCTGTCGCGTCACCAAAACTACCCGTCTCAGCAACACGTCGGTTCGGTTGGAATAAAAGGCAGTTTTTCTAAACACAATCCTTTAATTTCTTAAACTGACCAAATTAGGAAAACAAGTAACGTTGAAAAGTATATACAACAAAAAAGATAGATAATAATTAATGGTAAGTCAATCATCAATAAAATCATAAACTTGCACTTTTGAAGAGGATTGGGAAAAACATGTGCATTGCATCTTAAACTGAAATGTCTCTTATTCTATGAAATGTCACACAAATTGTTTCCTAAAACTATTTACTGGCTCTAACAAACGCTGTATGTGCTTAGTCAGACCAGAATAATGAATAAGAAATAGGAACTTAGAGGTTTTAATCCTTTTCTCCTCCTCCCTCCTATATTGTGTATATTTAAAAAAATCCTCTTTGTAATTAATATTTGTTTTCTTCTTTTTTTTTTATCTGTGCCTTCTTTTTTCAACTAAGTTTAACCCATTGATTATATAAAATTCCTTAAAGATGCCTTAAGTGCCTGGAAAAAAATTATAATTTTTTTATTCCACACAGTTGAACTTCTAATTCCTTTAGATAAAAAAATAATAATTTTCTTCCAAGCAGTTAACTGTATTAAGTGAAGTGCCTCGAAGAGAAACACCATTTCATCCCTCAACTGCCTGGAAGAATCACATGATCATAATAATTCCAGGCTGGACACTGGCCATATATAGGAATCTGTTGGAATCCAAAAATCAATTTTTACCCTCACAATGTTTCAGGAAATAAAGATATTCCTATTAGGAAAAAAAAACAATGGACGCTAAAAGACGAAACGTTGAACTGATGTAAGGCGACAACGTGACATAAATTATTGATCCTGTTCTAGACCCATGCCTCAAACTCAAAAATGCTTTATTGTCAATATAAACATAGAAGTTGTAGACAAAGCCAATAGACTGTACATTAAAGGAATAAAAACGAGAAACTAATTTAAAATAAAAATATATAAAACTTTGAAAAATACTTAAATGCTAATCATTAAAAAATTCACCTAAACTATAGTACGCTTTACTAGCAAGAAATATTTTCGTCCGTGTACGTAGGCTTTTTTCAGTCTTATTTCTAGTGGAACTTTATTAAACAGCTTTCTACCTCCATATATGATAGAGCTACGGACAAGTTCAAAATGAGGAATGAGTAGCCTCAGCAAATAATTTTGTCGCGTATTAATAGTGGCTTCCTAAGTGGAGTTCCTGTTTATATTTTCTAAAAACTAAGCGAACTGTTTCCAAAATAAAAATACAACACAGGGTTAAAATATTATGACTTACAAAAGCGGGCGACATGAGTCACGAGGCTTGGCCCCACATAGATATCTAATGGCCCTTTTCTGGAGTACAAACACTGAACTAAAAAGTGAATTTGAACATGAACCCCAAAAGCAAATTCCATATCGAAGGTGCGACTCGATAATCGCGAAGTATGTAGATCTGGCGATGGAGAAATCAAGACTGGTAGCAATAACCCTTAGGGCGTAGCAGCCTGATGAGACTTTTCTACATACATTTACAATATGGTCTTCAAATTTAAGGAACTTGTCTATGGAAAGACCCAAAAACTTACTGAACGGTGGCATAGTGATCGCTTTATTATTTAAACATATATCATTTGTATTACATTTAAAATTATTTAATTTATTAGAATTACGTTCACATAAATGAGAAAAAGTAAAGGACCAAGTACTGACCCTTGCGGAACACCCACATTTATATTAAGTTCCTTAGAGATACCACCATTAAATTTGACAGCTTGGACACGATTTGATAAGTAGGAACGAAACCACTCAAGGGCAGTTCCTCTGAAACCATAGAGCTTCAGTTTCATCAGCAGCACTCTGTGACTCACGCAGTCTCACTCTCTGCCTAGTCAGTGTCTGTACTTTGTTTGTACTGTTTGTTGGTACTTTTGTGGTTATTATAGTTTCTAAGTTTTAGATGTGTGTAATTGGGTTTTTTTTAGAATAGTTTTACTCTTTTAAATAAGTTAATTAAGATTATCAGTTTCTTTCTTCTGACTTGTCTTATTCTATTGTATATGTAGTATCAAATGACCAAATAAATCAGTAATCAGTAAAACATGTGATAACTTGCCCTCTTACTAAGCTTAATAATCTCTATGGCATCTTTTCCAGGTTATTAAAAAAAGCTAAAGTGATACCTATTTTCAAAAACAAGCTGATGGAACTTTCTAACTACTGGCTTACTAACCCTTCTGGCCACTCTATCCAATATCTTTGAATCCGCTCTGAAAGATCAAATACATAACTTCTTATAAAGCCAGTATGGTTTTCGAAATAAAAAATCAACTACTCTTGCAACAAACAACATTGTTGAAATTGTGGCTTGCTATGCCTTGGACAAGTCACAGAATACCGCTGCTGCAACTTCACCAACATTCAGTCGGTTGTGCAGGTGCTCTAGAAACAGACAGCTAGAAAAGACTCTAGAAATAGACAACTGGGATAAAAGAGAATCAAGTTTGTCCAAAAACATAGCAATATCTCCTGTAGGTGGCCTATAAACACAAAGAATATATAAATTAAAACGCTTATGATCAGAAAGAAATTACTTAATCAAAGAAAATGTTCATTCCCTTATTACACGTTGGTTCCCTTATCTAAAACTTAAGTATTAGAGTTAGAAAATTTAAGAGTTGTATTTTTGTTTATTTTTTTAAATCTAATGCCAATCAGACAATTCAGTTAACACCTTGTTTGTTCACACATAATCTGATCTGACCTTAAAATAATTCGAATGTATGTCAATCGTTGATAATTCTATCGCCCTCAAGTTTGTCCTTTTAACCGCGTAAAATATTCCTACACTTATCTCATTATAATATCGGTTGCTACCGTTTCCTAATGCCAAAATGCCGGTGGCCGTGCGAATCGACGGTGAATAGTCGCACGATGTTATGAATAAATTGTTTTAAATTACAATCAATCTGTGCAATAATAATAAGCGAAGGGGGACGCGACAGACCGGTCAAAATGATCGAGTGGCCGTCCAAGTTAGTCCCAACAGATTTCCCGGTCTAATGGTCATAATGAAAATCGCCGTGTCCATCGTTTTGTTATTGGTGATCGGGTTTGTTACCGAAACGGAATCTAAAAGGGCCAGGACTAGAACCAGATCGAAATCCAAGGTAAAAATACTCTTTTTTTAAATATCACTTTTAAGAGAAGCTCTTTTATGTTATTTTCGGTAGTTCCAAATTGGCTTGCCCATTACTGGAAAATACCGCGATCCAGAATCCGACAAGTACTACAATAATAATAATGTAAGTAAGATACTTATTTAGGGACGTATAGTGTGAGGGTGAATCAAACATTGTAGGGTGCCAAAATAACTTTAGCGTCGCACTTCGATTATGAATACGTGCTCGGTCATAAAATCGCTTTTATATGCGTTGCCAGGGGAAATCCACGACCGCATATCACTTGGTACAAGGACGGAAGTGAAATTTTCACACATCAGTATTTACATGTAAGTAGCATAAGATAAATAAATTAAAGCTCCATTAGAATAGAAGTTAGCATTTACAGGGTTACGCCACATTTGGACTTTGAAAAAATCGTTTGGATAAATATTTGCAGTATGCCAACAGTATTAAAACACTTCTGGTGAATATCAGCGTTTTGTCTTGAGACGCCTTTAGGCTAGGATATTCTGTAGGATTTTCTGAAAATGTTTAAAAGAATTTATTTTATTATAATTTTCTCTAAAAAAGTCTATAATTCGAAAGCAAATCCCTCCGATAACTCACACGTAATAGGCCAGAAAGTACTGTAAATGTTTTTTTCCACAATAGAATAAGAACTCGAGGGACTGACTACGTCCGGAACCAATAAGAGCTGTATAAAATAGGTGTTTATTTCTGCTTTTATTAAAACAGAAAAAATCACTGTATAACAATAAATTACTTTCTAATAAAGACGTTTGTCGATTTTTTTTGTTGAGCAAAGTATCTTGGAAATGAAGATCAAGCTTAGATAGTAAATCTAGAGTAGATAGGTCACCCCTAGCCCGAGTGAAGCGTTTTAACTGTTGCGTCATATTAAAAGCCTGTTGATAGGTAGTCAATTCCTCTTCTTCCTCAACGTGTTCCTCTTCTGACTCATCGGATACTTCCTCTTGATTCGAAACCTCCAGAGGAAGGTCATCAATTTGCTCCAATATTAAATCATTGTCTACGTAAAAAAATTCGTTGATATCATTATTGTTTATCATTCCAATCCTTATTCCTCAACATTTGAGATAAAAGTGACAATGGAATGTCGTCTTCATTTTCCTAAATTTCCATATTTGTCAAGGCAATTGAGGTCGTTTTTGTGTCTTTTTAGCTATGTTCAACTTCCTAGAAGAGTGAGAGACATAATGAGAAGTGTCCAGGCAGTTGAGGTCGTTTTTGTCTCTTTTTAACTAATTTCAACTGCCTGGAAGAGTGAGAAATATAATGATAATTGTCAAGGCAATTGAGGTTGTTTTTGTGTTTTTTTAGCTATGTTCAACTGCCTGGAAGAGTGAGAAATATAATGATAATTGTCAAGGCAATTGAGGTTGTTTTTGTCTCTTTTTAGCTATTTTCAACTGCTTGGAAGAGTGGGAGACATAATGAGAAGTGTCCAGGCAGTTGAGGTTGTTTTTGTCCCTTTTTAACTAATTGCAACTGCCTGGAAGAGAGAGAAATTATGACAATTTTCCAGGCAGTTGAGCACATTTGTGTTTCTTTTTTACTAGTTTCAACTGATGGGAAAAATGAGAAAAACACTCCAAACATTAAATTAAAAAAAAAAAAAAAAAAAACAAGAAACAGAGTAATATTTCATAAGCATTATTGAACATATACTACTTTATAAAAGTTTATTTTTTGAGTAAAAGAGTAAAAGTCACAATTACAAAAGTGCACATTAGAAAATTTCAACGTGTTCCTCTTCTGACTCATCGGATACTTCCTCTTGATTCGAAACCTCCAGAGGAAGGTCATCAATTTGCTCCAATATTACATTGTCTACATTAAAAAATTCGTTGATATCATTGTTGTTTATCACTCCAAATTATCCTTATTCCTCAACATTTGAGATAAAAGTGACAATGGAATGTCGTCTTCATTTTCCTAAATTTCCAGGTTTCCGGCTCTATTTTCTGAACTATTAGAGTGTGTAATGCCAGACCTAATAAAGCAATTTTGAACCGTTTTCTTTGTCACTTGGTCCCATGCAATGTTTATAAAGTAAATTGCATCTAGGACGTGTATTTTTCAAGCTAATTCAGCAGTATTTATGGCTAATAAAAGTTTTTTAATAATGATTCACCTATAAAATGTTTTAAAACTCTTAATAATGCCCTGATCTAAAGGCTGTACAATAGAAGTGCAGTTTGGAGGCAAAAAAATCAATTTAATATTTTTCACTTTGGGTGACAACATGCATTGTCGAGAAATAATAAAATTTCTCAATTAGTTCACGGCCATTAGTTCACCGGTCATAACCCTTGTAGAGGGTGAGTCCATATATTGGTCAAAGACCTTGTACAACACAACCAAACCCCATCTTAAACCAGGGCAATATACGACTGAAAACTATAATACTATCTATAACAGCTCCGAATCCAAATTGCTGCTAATATCAATTTTTTTTTTGACTGCATATTTATTTTTGTTTAGATTCACGAGTGGCAAATCGGCAAAGATAAAATCAAAAGCAAACTGGAAATAGATCCGGCGACTCAAATGGATGCGGGTCTATACGAGTGCACCGCGGACAACATGTATTCAATAGACAGAAGATCGTTCAAGACAGATTTCAGCATAACGTTCGATTAATTCCGCCGGACTGAACGTGGGTTGTGATACAGAGACAGCATTAGACATAAGACAAATCAAATAAATATGTGTTACATTTGCTTTTTAGATAGTTGAAAAACTGACTGTAACATGCGATAAAATATATATATAGTTACTGGAACTTACCGCTTGTCGTTGTGTACAATATCCATGTAGTCATTGGACCTGGCGTAAAATCCGTCTTTGGTGAGGGAGCCCCAGAAGTTACTCCACGCTTTCCCCGGTCTGACCAGCATGGGAGCAATCACGGTTCTATTTTGCTCAATCAGTAATTTGAGCGTGAACTGGTTGTCTAGGTGGGCGATTGAGTCTACTGCAAAGTAGATTTCGCAGTTTTTCGCTAAGCACTGGTCCCTAAAATTTATTTATTTATTTATTTACAAGCACCATCAAGTAAAGATAATAACAACAATAACTTATTTCAACTGCCTGAAAAAGTGAAAGACATAATGTTAAGTGTCCAGGCAGTTGAGGTCGTTTTTGTCTCTTTTTAGCTATTTTCAACTGCCTGGAAGAGTGAGAGACATAACGATAATTGTCCAGGCAGTTGAGGCGGTTTTTGTCTCTTTTTAACTAACTTCAACTTCCTAGAAGAGTGAGAGACATAATGAGAAGTGTCCAGGCAGTTGAGGTCGTTTTTGTCTCTTTTTAACTAATTGCAACTGCCTGGAAGAGTGAGAAATCATGAAAATTTTCCAGGCAGTTGAGCACATTTGTGTTTCTTTTTTACTAGTTTCAACTGGTTGGAAGACTGAGAGAGAGACTGAGAGAAATAATGGCTACGTTTACAACGCGTGTAACAAATATTAAATACTTGGATCAAATGACGTCACGAGGACTATTTATTTAGGTGTAAACGGCAACGCACAAAAATTTGATACGCGAATTTGATGCTTCCCAAACAGTGAGGATTAAATTTAGTTTTTTTCGGTGTAAACACCTTAGGACCTATTTTGAAGTGCCAAAATGACAAGTTTGACATTTTATTTATTGGATGTTAGCTCAAGAGGTTTTTATATTTGTACACAGAAATAAAGAAGAAAATACAGAGAACAAGCTTAAAGCCTCGAAAAAGAAATTATTAGTTTATTTTTATTATCTTTAAACAATAACACTTTTAAAGACTTAGAGGTTATGGTCTGTAACTCTTCGTCTTAAATCACTTAACTGACATTTTGATCCTAAAGATAATCCTGCATTAATTTAACCCTCAAAATCAATCCTTGTGTTTAGACTATAATTTATTTAGTCGCCGCGCCAGCCGCATGATATAAATTTATTATTTTATTACAGGCGGCATATTAAGTTTTATAAACAGTAGTAATCAGATATCAATTTCTTAAAACCGCTTATTCAACTTCCTTACTAAAGCCGACAAATAGTACAAAGATCCTCCTATAATCAAAAATGCAACGTTTCATTATGTAAGCATTTTACACAGCCACATTCTCCACTCCATCCATATTTTTTTATTATACACACTTTTAACTTCAGGCCAACAGGTCACTAAACAGTTCATAACACAAGATTCGGTTAGAATCAGAATTTTACTTTGTAAAATTTTTATTTAAATATTCTATACAATTTTTAACAGAATTGTATTATTATATTATATTTTTCAAAAAATAGGGGTTTTATTAAAGAAAAAAAAAATCACAACCCAGAATACCGTGTGTGGAAAAGCCCATACGCAAAACACCTTGTAAACAGGGATGTACTAAATAAATATAGTCATATCATTTGATCCATGGACCTAATAGATCCGCGCGTTGGAAACGTAGCGAATGATAAGTGTCCAGGCAGTCCAGCTCTTTTTAACTAATTTCAACTTCCTGGAAGAGTGAGAGACATAACGATAATTGTCCAGGCAATTGAGGTCCTTTTTAACTAATTTCAACTTCCTAGAAGAGTGAGAGACATAATGACAAGTTTACCATAGATTTCTCCAGGTCATCCATTATGCAAAGCAAAATAATAGGCAAAGGGTCCTATTTACTTCACAATCTTTATTTCAAAAATCCCCACTCGTTTCAGTTGCTAAACCATTGTCCAGGGAAAACTATGTAAGTAAAATACAAAAGGGTGTTATTAAACTAATAAATAATATAATAAAACTTACATGATATTATTACAAAATGCCGATATAAAAACATCTCATCACACCGTATTTACAAACAATAACGGATTTTGGTTGTTTAAAAACTCCATATGGGTACTACATTATACACAGGTATTTAATACTAATATGGATAGAGACATCTAGGATTAAATGCTACTAACAGAACATCTAAAAAACGATAAATTTACAGGAATATGGTAATCTTGGCCGCTTCTTGGTAGTGGGCGTTAATAGGTTCGTTCAGACAATTATCTTGTGTATTTATTTCTAGTTTTTCTAATATATTTAATTTTTTGCTTTTATTCAGGTTAAGCAAAACTTTGAGATTGTCGTCTGTATTAAATGAATGATCTGTTTCTCTGAGGTGCAATCCAAAGGCGGATCTGGTGGATCATTGGGCGACTTCTGAGAATTCAATGTTCTTTAATTCTTAATTTGAAATTTCTGCCGGTTGAAATAAAGATTGTGAAGTAAACAGGATTCTTAGCCTATTATTTTGCTTTGCATAATGAAAGTGTCCAGGCAGTTAAGGTCGCTTATATCTCTTTTTAGCTATGTTCAACTGCCTGGAAGAGTGAGAGACATCAAGATAATTGTCCAGGAAATTGAGGCTGTTTTTGTCTCTTTTTAACTAATTTCAACTGCCTGGAAGAGTGAGAGACATAATGAGAAGTGTCCAGGCAGTTGAGGTCGTTTTTGTCTCTTTTTAACTAATTACAACTGCCTGGAAGAGTGAGAAATATAATGATAATTGTCAAGGCAATTGGGGTTGTTTTTGTCTCTTTTTAGCTATTTTCAACTGCCTGGAAGAGTGAGAAATATAATGATAATTGTCAAGGCAATTGAGGTCGTTTTTGTCTCTTTTTAACTAATTTCAACTTCCTAGAAGAGTGAGAGACACAATGAGAAGTGTCCAGGCAGTTGAGGTCGTTTTTGTCTCTTTTTAACTAATTGCAACTGCCTGGAAGAGTGAGAAATTATGACAATTTTTCAGGCAGTTGAGCACATTTGTGTTTCTTTTTTACTAGTTTCAACTGATGGGAAAAATGAGAAAAACACTCCAAACATTAAATTAAAAAAAAAAAAACAAGAAACAGAGTAATATTTCATAAGCATTATTGAACATATACTACTTTATAAAAGTTTATTTTTTGAGTAAACCATTCTGCCATGAATAAGTCACAATTACAAAAGTGCACATTAGAAAATTTAATTAGGTGGTCAGTTACTCCTACAAACCCATAATTGGTCCGATGATTCCCTTCAATGAAAGAGAGTTCTTTATCGGGCAGCTCTATATTGTACTATCTAAATTGTACTTAAAAGAAAGCAGCTGTGGTTTCATGCATTACTCTCCAATCCAAAAATCAAAAGTAAAAATTTGCACCACTCTCCTGAACTTTTGCTATACTAGATTATAGATTATAAATTCAAGACCATTACATACTATTATATTTCAAAATATTTTATGACCCTAATTACAATGTCTTTTATTAAAACCTTTCATTGCAATGTTGCCGATATGAGTGTTAAAAGTTAATTGCTGGCAAAAATTGACACGCAAATCATTCACTGTATCAATATTCTAAAGTACACTTAATTAATATCTAGTTCGATTTATAGGGAGCTTTCTTGAACGATGAAATAAGATAACTTTACATTTTTTTAATATTAAGGTTTAGAAAGTTTTCAATCCATCATTTGTTACACTCAATAGTCTCAAAGAATTTTAAATCGTTAGCATTTAAAAGACAGTCACAACATTAGTGGTACCAACAAAAATGTAGCAGTGACTCATAAAGATTATTGTATTTTTGTACGTTAACATTTCTGCTAGAATATTCACTATACTCTGTTTCAGAAATGTATAGAGTAATAAACTGGGAATTTCCGTCCTGTTTGGCTAAATTTCGTGGTCGTTCATAGGCGTAGGTACTTATAATATTTATTATAAGTATTATACCTGCTATTACTATAGGTACTTTTAATTTAATTTTCATGGATTAAATGCCTTTATTTCTAAAGAGATACCTTTTAACTCGTTGTAGCATGCAAAAAGAGGGACAGGTAAAAATCATAAGGTAACATTATAATATTAAGTCTCATAAAAAAACAAATCCCAGTTGCACCCCTTTGGCGAATCGTTTTCAATGTTTATCAGTGGATAACAATGGTCAAAACTCATAAATTGACCCAAAACCGGGTGGCACTACCTGCACTCGACGAAAAGAAAGAATTTTACATTGAAACTAATACCTAACTAAGGTAGTGGCATAAAATATTGGTGGATCACCGGGTACCACTTTTGCATACCTAATGAGGTTTTATTGCTCTATACATTTCTGAAATAGAGTATAATTATTTAAATTTTAATACTGGATACTTACAAGGATAAATCCCTTGCAGCCCACTCGGTCGTTCCATCCTCCGGCTTGATCTGTTTAACTGACAAATATTCGGCTCCATGAGCTTCAATAAATCGGTTTACTTGGTTCGTGTGATACTTCATCTGCAAAATTTAAATAATAATGTTGCACCAGTAAAAGACGCGCGTATTTACCGCTACCAAAAATATTAATTTGCACTAAGTAATAGTGAACTTTATAGTTCATATTTTGGCCATTACATAGTGATAGTACTAGATAAACCTACACAATTAGATGTATTTCAGAGTGGAAACCGTTCTTTTACTATTAAATCTTTCGTGTAAGTAACTATCTTTTATCTTAACGGTGTTTTACGTCTTTTTTTATGGATATTAGTATACCAGAAGAAACGTCGTTTACTTATTCCAGGCAATTGAACATCTTCTGTTTCTAAATTGAAATATGAGTTCAATTGCCTGGAAGAGCAACCTAATTTATCAGTAAAGTAATATACCGGGATTGTTCGATATTGGTGTGGATGAAAATGTGGCAAAAGAAGATTTATTTGATTTCATATAAAAGAAAAGGAAAACGAGCTACTAAGACAACAAAACGTCGAGTTAAAAGATAGGCTTCTTAACGTAGAGCGAAGAAAATATAGTTTGATTGTGTTAAATTAATAAAAGTGGACATAACACAAAAAAAAATTAAATGTGACGCAATCTACATAACTGTAGCTATTTTTGCCTCAAAATATCCTCAGTAGTATACCAAGTATTTAAGTTTTTACAACTATCAAACTAGAACATCGTTTTACATGTGTCTGCCTAGAATGAACCGAAATGTTAACAAGAATCATTCAAATTTAAAGCTCCCATATGTTTAACTCCTTTCCTTCAATAGTGAAAGAGGAATTCTACCGGAGGAAAATCACTCCAAAGCGTTAAAACAAAATGATATTAAAATGATAAGTATAGTTAGATGATCTCTCAAATAATGGATCCTTACCGCATTATGAACAAACAGATGTATCCTATTTTTAGGATACTCCAACTGATGAATCTTCTTGAAGAACCCTTCCAAAAACGGGGTGTTCATCTCGACAAAAAGGGCCAACAGCACCGTGGGCCACTCATCCCGTTTAATTTTCTCCAGATCCAATTGGCCCTTTTTGCAACTGACACAGCCATCGATCGAATTCCACACTCCGTTAGGCAAATAGTTGCTCAGATAATTCAATGTGACTTTCGAGCGACCGTTTCCGTGAACGATTAACGGTTCGGTGCCGGTTTCCCTGTTTTTTAAATAGTACGTTTCCGGTCCCTCCTTGTGCTCCACCGTCTTAATTTCCAGAATATCTGAAGGGGAAATTGTAAGAGATATTTATGATTTATTGAGCGGTCACTTACCTGACGCCCCATGCAGGTTATGAATAATTTCACTGAGGTGATCCAGCTGAATCTTGTTACTCTCTCTGAAGTCTTTGTCTAAGTAGGCTTTAGTGAAAAATAGCTGGTCGTCTTCGGTATCCTTTATCTCTGCCCTGTTCAGAATATTATTGATTTCTTTTAGGTAGCCTATATAGGCGCCTGAGTTAAGGAACCTGAAAATAACCGTTTGGTCAAATTTAACAGTGCTCGGCAAACTATCACAATAATAATAATGCAAAACGTATTTGAAATACCTTTGTCCTTTGGTAACTTCGGGATACTGTGGAGCCAGTTCCACATTGGGCCAACAAAACGGCTCGGCCCCAAACAGCACCCTGGCCCCCGTATCCTTAAATCGTCTAATAATCTCCGACAATTGTCCCAAAAAGATCACGTCGTAAGAATCGGTAAAAACCACAATTTTCTCTTCACTTCCTTCGAATGGTTTGAGGGCGTTTTTAAGGAGGTTTATCTTCCAGCCACCTCCGGGGTATAACATGTCTCCTCCCTTCCATTTTTGGCCGAAACCGAGAATTTTCGGTTCTATACCAAAGGTTCTTACCGAGTCGATGTACCGGTTATAACCGTGGGTTTCGTTGGTGGCTACCGTGAACACTAATACATCTGAAAGAAAGGAAGGAAATTTTATTTATTATAACTATCAACAGCTACAAGACTAACTCAAAATACTTTAAAAAGTACTGGAATAAATAATAAAAGGAAATACAAAAATGAGCAAATATACCATAATAACGCAGAAATTACCCACACTAATAAAATACAATAACAAATACCCAACAGATCACTGATCAGTTCAGTTATGTTTCAGTTTATTTAGTATTATTTTTTTTAAACTGATTTAGACTAGTTGAATTAATTGAAAGCATATAAGTTAAAATATTCACAAAGTTTATAAATAGGAGAATTGTTATAAAGGTTGGATGGGAGTATTAATTTTGTTTAAAGTAAAAGGTAACTGACTAAGAAACTCAGAACAATCTATATTGTTCTTCATTATTTTGAAAAGAGTGCACAAAGTTGGGAATTCTATTCTGCAAAACGTGATTAACGAGGACTTGCACAATATAAAATGCTATGGTTTGATAAAAACAGGTTAGCTGCTAAAACTAAATTTGTGGTTTTTCCAAACACACACTCTCTCCTAGAATATCTTTACAAATTCACAATAGTTTGGTTCAGAGAGTGGGTGAGTCCCAGGAACTTATCCTGGGACTAATGATTGACCAAAACCTAGTCAAAGTCAAAATATACTTTATTTGCTAAGTTTACAAACTTGTGCTAAAAGCTTCCTAATCCTAGAATTAATAATGCTAGTATTTATTTGGTTATACAGGATACAAGACAAAAATAGAATACAGAATTGATTTTGATTCTACATAGAAGCATATTTTATATAATAAAAGAAAAAAACCAAAAAAGAAGAAAAGAAAAGGCTGATCTGATCAACAGTTATATAATTAATTTTAAATATTAAAATGAGTCATTAAAATACTCTTCAATGCTGTAGTAAGCTTTTGGTAAGATTAATTTCTTTAGTTCTCTCCTAAACTTTTTAAGGTTTGTAACAGGCCTAATCAAAAAAGGAACATGATTAAATATTTTACGACTAATAAATATAAGAGAGTTTCTCATAAGTGAGGAGGTGGGGATTGGAAGAGATAAGTTGCCCACTTGACGAGTATTATGACTGGTGCAGGATGGTGGACTTACAGACTTATGTATGAGTATTGCAGTTTCCAATATAAAGAGTAAGAAAACTGTTAAAATTCTTTCAGCTACAAAAAGAGGTTTACAAGAGACTCTTAGACCAACACCACACAGATACCTTAATGCTTTTTTCTGAATAGTAAAAATTATGTTAAGGAATCCCTTGGAGCACAAACCCCATAACGGATATGAGAGTCTATTAGAGCGAAACAACCCCCCCAACTCATGCCTGGAAACCCTGACTGCAAAACAACCAGAGGAAAGTTTAGCAGCGAGGCCCAAAATGTGGTTGTCAAATCTTAAACTCTCATCAATGAAGAGGCTGAGAAATCGACAATAATCCCTAGCATGTAGTGGGCTGTGCTCATCAAACAATAAACCCTCCACATTACACTTAAAGCCCAGAACAAAAGTGTTATCAACATTGAATACAAGCTGACTGCAGATGCACCACTCTTTAATTTTGTGAAGGTCCTCCACTATGAGAGATCTGACTACTTTTTGATCTTTGTTATGCCACAGAATTGTAGTATCATCGGCAAACTGAACCACTAGTCCATGCAGTGAAGGAGAGCTCAAGTCATTAACGTATAAGAGGAAATGTATGAAATACTAAATGCAAAAATTTTAAAATCTTTATTTGAAACTATTATTGGTCATGTTATATTGAATTTATTGAATACATCTCTTAGCTCTGGTGAAATCCCTGAAAAACTAAAATCTAGCACAATTATTCCAATTCCAAAGGTCAATAATACAATAAATGCCAGTGAATTTAGACCAATAAATACTTTACCTCCTATTGAAAAAGTTATAGAAATGGCAGTATATGATCAAATCTTGGAACATATTACAAGTAATGAAATCTTGATGACTAATCAATCAGGTTTTCGTCGTGGGCATTCAGGCGAATCAGCCCTTCAATTGACCTTATCTAAAATAAAAACTGATCTTGATAATAATAAATATGTGGTTGGGGTGTTCTTGTACTTAAGGAGAGCTTTTGAAACTATTGATAGGGACATATTATTACAAAAATTAAAGAACTATGGCTTTGCTGGTATTGTTTATAACTGGTTTGTTGACTATCTAAGTAATCGAAAACAGAGAGTAAGGTTTAATGGAAATGAGTCTACTGAACTAAATAACAATATGGGAGTACCTCAAGGAAATGTTTTGGGACCTCTTCTATTTATATTGTATATGAATGATATTGGGCTTTTTTTAAATTGTGAATTTATAAACCTTTTTGCTGATGACACATTTTTGGCATGTAGTGATACAAGTCTTAACAGAGCAGTAGATAAAATGAATGGGGTATTGTCACAGATATCATTATATTTAAATATTAATAAGTTAAAGTTAAATGTGGCGAAAACTAAAGCAATAATATTTACATCTAAGTATAAATATCGGAAAATTGTGGATATTAGTTCTCAATTATTAATTAACAATAAACAAATTGAATTTGTAACATGTATGAAATATTTGGGTCTGCAACTTGATAATTTGCTTAACTTTAAAACTCATTGTGATTACATTGAAAAGAAAATTGCAAAAAAAAAATGTTCTTTTTTAGTAGAATATCAACAAGTCTATCTTATCAATCTAAATTAATGGTTTATAATACTATCATTCAACCACATTTTGACTTTAGTGCCTCAGTGCAGTATTTATTTAATATAAACCAGACTAACAGACTTCAGAATCGGGGCATGAGGGTGATATTAAATGCACACCGCCTTACGCCAATATCCTTTATGCTCAGCACTCTAAATTGGTTTTCTGTTGAGAGAAGGTTTTGCTTTCTTTCTATGATTTTTATATATAGGATTGTAAATAATTTAGCGCCACCTTATTTCAAACAGTTCATTACTTTTAATAGAAATATCCATGATTATTCTACAAGAAATAGTGATATTTTTATTCCAATAGCAAATTTTAGAAGTACCATGAATTCTTTGTTTTTTAAGGGTTTTCAAAAATATAAAAGTCTTCCTCGAGAAATAAAGGAATCACATCTCTCGATCGGTTTAAAACTGTTCTAAAGAATTATATGAATAATATAAATTAGTTTGAATAATATAAATTAATTTGGAAATTGGCGAATTAGGGCAGTAAACTAATGTAGTTGGTGGAAATTCATTTATTTGTTTGTTTTTCTTTCGAGAGGGTGAAATTGTGCTTATTATTATTTTTTATTTATTTGTTACCTAGTTAAGTTACTTATTTAGTATAGTTTTGGTTTTATGTATATTAGATGTACCTACTTAATAAAGATATATTTCATTTCATTTCATTTCATATAATAAAAATAAAATAGGACCTTAAAATGGGATGTTCACATTAACAAGCTATTAAAAAGTCTATCACCAGCTATGTACACAATAAAAACAGTAGCTATGGAGATTAATAACCCAGACATCTCAAAAGAAGTATATCATGTCCAGGTATGGCATCCTGTTCTTTGGTTACTGTACTGCTACTAAGTTACTTTCTCTGTTTCTTCTGCAGAAGAGAGCTGTTGGGGTCTTATCATGTGCAGACTATAGGGACCACTGTAAGTAAGCCTCTGTTTCAACACTACAAAATACTAACTCTATATGATCTTATTTTGTTTGAAACAGTCATTCTAATACCTTCCAACAAAGGGCTAATATACATAATTACCAAACACTTTCTAGAGAAAACTTTAAGGTACCTCAGGCTCAGAGCAATTTTAGTGGAAATACTATTTTCCACTATGGAAAACTCATGTATAATTTATTGCCTTTTAGGATTCACAACTTGAATAGATGAACATTTTTGTCATTAAAAAAGTTTTATTAAGATCGGCTAATTATTCTTTCACAGAATTTGCATGTTGCAGAACCTTAATGACTTGTAATTTGCTTGCATATATGTCTAGGTTAATTGTACATTTAGGAATTCTTTGTAAATTGTACAGCAAATTTGTTTTTCAATAAACTTTTGACTTGATTTGACCTTGCAGTTCTTCAATTACAACCACATTCAATACATTTGCAGTTGATGCCATCATAATGCTGCATTAGAAGAACCCCATGGTCCTTCATGACATTAAAATGAGACAAGGGCAGTCGAGCAAATATTTTGCATTTTAAGGGAGACCTGGGTATAATTTCACTAGACTATATAAAGTAGTAGTAGTAGTAGTAGTAGTATTTATTAATAATAATATACATACAATGCATTATTACAAGTCAAGTCACTTACTTACAAATAAAAGATAAAATACAAATTAACAAGTTTTGCCCAAAAGCAGATAAAATATAGTAACATCTAATCACAATGTTTGCACTAAACCTAAAACACTTAACATACATTCTTATTAAGACAATATTAACATATAAGATTAAAATTAAAATTGGGATGAGAAATACTCCTCAAATGAGTAGAATGCACCCCTCAAAAGATGCATTTTTATTTGATTTTTAAACTGCAGAAGGCTAAGAGATTTAATGTTTGTTGGAAGACAATTATAAAATTTTGGTGCAAAGTATCTGGTTCCATTTCTTGATCTCTCAAGCCGGCTAAACTCAGGCACTAGCTCATTACAATTCCTAGTTTCATAATTATGAAAATGTAGGTGGGTTCTATAGTGATCCAGATTTTGGTGAACACGCAACAGGCACTGCATAATGTACACGGACGGCAAAGTTAATATTTTAAGCTTCCGAAAAGATTCCCTACAGTCATCTCGGTAACCCTGACCAGTCACAATACGAATACACTTTCTCTGCAGCCCAAATACTTTATCTATATGGCAGGAATGACCCCATGTCAGTATGGCATAAGTTAGCTGAGAGAAAACTACTATGATATGCTGTAAGTAAGACCTGCAAGGAAGTAATTTCCGCTAGATTTCTAAAGAGGAATAACAGACTGGACAGTTTACTAGACAGTTTGACTATATGTTGTTCCCAAGTCAATCCTGGATCAAGGTGAACACCAAGAAACTTAGCCTCATCTGAACAGCTTCCAAAAGCAGGATGCTCAGTCAATGTATTGTGCCGCAAAGTAAAATTAAGTGTTTGTGACTTTGAACTATTGAGAGAAAGACAATTTGCCAAGAACCATTGAAAGAGGTTATTCTCCGGGGTCTGGAGATCTAAATTAATGATATTTGAAGGGTGATAACTTTGATAGTAAGTTGTGTCGTCAGCAAACAGAACAGTGCTAACAGAGCCCCCCTGTGAAAAGGCCAGATCATTTATGTAGATAAGAAATAGTATGGGTCCCAAGACAGACCCCTGTGGAACTCCATATTTCAAAGGCTTAATATCAGACTTATTCTGATTAAAGACAACAAACTGAACTCTATTCGACAGGTATGACTCAAGCATCTTAATTGCTTCCCGGTGAAAATTGTAGGCTTCCAGTTTTTTTAGAAGAATGCTATGTGTCACACAGTCAAAAGCCTTTGTGAGATCCAGGAACGAGGCCAAGGTATCAAGAAACTTTTCAAATCCTTCCAGGATATTACTTGTAAAATGGTCTATAGCTAAAGTTGTTGTCCTGTTTTTCCTGAAGCCAAATTGAGTTACTGCAAAGAGCTGATTTGACTCAAAATAGTTATTAATCTGGTTTTTTAAGATTCGTTCATGCACTTTAGACAGAATAGGTAAGAGGGAGATGGGACGATAACTATTATAGTCATCAGCAGATCCTTTACCTTTAAAAAGAGGTACAACTTTTGCAGTTTTAAATGCTGCTGGAAAAATGCCAGTGAGTATTGAGTGGTTGATTAATTTAGTTAAGGGAATGATAATTTCATTTTTTATAGCTTTGATAATTTTTGTGTTCATTCCATCAGAGTCTTTACTGTGGCTGTTTTTTAATTCATCAATGGCTTCCATGACCTCATTAGGGCTAGCTGTTCTAAACCTGAAGGGTAATAAGTTGGTATGTGGAATGGAGTTCAGATATACTTGAAAAGTTTGGTCAGTATGTTCAAGTTTACTTAATTCTTTCTCAGCGATGGAACAAAAATGATGATTAAAACTAGTTGCATTAAGTGATGAGCTTTTTTTTGATAAATTTTGATTTTTATTATTTATAATGCTCCACATAGCCTGCTGGCGGTTACTTGAATTCATAATAAAATCATCATTTGATTTAATTTTAGCATTTTTAATTGCATGTCTATACCTTTTCCTATAATCAGATAAATTTAATTGCTAATGTCATATTAGACAAAACAGACAGCTAAAACTATACAATATTCAAACCTAAGGCAATGATTTTATTTTTAGATTTACGAGAAGTTTTATGTTCTCTTGCTTCCTTGCCAGATTTCCAAAACCAATAAAACCCTTGTTACATTTATACAACCTGAAACTTAAATTGGAATGTCAAGACCTACAAAAAGTTGTTATCAGGGATTGAATACATGAGATAACCTTTTAATGTAATGGTGCCAATTAGTTCTTATGTATTTTATCAGAATTTTAAGGTTTAAAAAGTCTCTTTTTAGGTTTCAGTAGCATATTGTAGATTCACTCTATCAAATGCCTTGCATGCACCCTGATGTGTATATATAGTTTATTGATTGATGTACTTCTTTTATTGTTTAATGCAAGTAAACCGAATTGAATTGAATATTTATTCAATATAAAATATTACTGACAATCCAAGTTGTCCGTCTGAAAAAATAATTAACACCATTTTCATTAACGATTAATCTGGAGCAAATGTTATGCATATGGTATTTGGAGATTACATCACTGACAATAAATAAAAACCCAATCCTGTTTATCTACTTTCCTGTGTTCTAAAGTTAACTTTTATCACTTGTTTCATGTTCACAGTTCAAATGAGTTGAAATTTGTAAGATACTGAATATGTTGAATTACTTTAAAAAAAAATTTTAGTAATTATATTTTGTATGCATGCCAAATTTCTTATTTTGGAATTAGATGGTTAAGTCAAGTCAATGAGTCCTTTATTGCCTAAGATTTTTGAATATACAATTAACTAGGGTTTTTATTTGCTAAATTTTTGTTTTTTTTTTTATCTATAAAGTTTTTATTTAATATATTCCATTATAGGAATACACATGTGATGAATAAACTGTTAAAAGATTTTGCTGCTCATGCTCTGCCTTCGGGTCTACATATTTATGAATAAAAAAATAAACTTCATTCATTAATACTTTCAATATATGCAGAGAAAGAAAATAAATGTATTTTTAGATTATATTGATGACAGTATAAATTCATATAGCAACTGAATGCATCTGTTCAATGCCATAAAAGTTCTTGGATCCCTGACGATCATTAAACATCCATTTAATTAACAGTTTAAATGGGGCAACACAACAAAATTGATTGCCCTATATACAGGACAAATACATTTTCCAATAATAGTCTTTAATCATTTTCTACTTACCATTTTCCAAAGCATATGTACTTAAGAAGGAAAATAAAAATGGCACAATTAAAAGGGGGCACTTAAGAGCCATGTTGAGAGATTCTTTACACTATAAACTAATTATTATGATTGTTTAAACTTAAACTAACCCTTCACCAATATTTAAAAAAAATCCCTTAGTACCCTAGAGATCTCTTGAGTTCAACATCCTCACACTACACTGCGGATGAGGAGATAATTTCTCAAAATATAAACAAAATGCGTGATGTTGAAACTTATAGCCGATGTTGCCGGTGTTTAACAGAGAGTTTTCGCAACTTGCGAATTCGATTATCTTAAGGGATGCTCTCGGGCAATTTAAAACCTTCAAAAACAAATTTTGAGACAAGGTAGGGTCTAAAGAATATTTTAAAATGCAAAAAAAATTTGGATAAATATCTGGTACAAAAAAAAATCTATTAAATGACGTTATTTAAGACATTGCGAAACCTCTCTACATGGAAATTTGTCAGTGTTGCCACAATTGGCGAAATTCCATAAGATTTAGGTAAAAATCGTCTGAATCTACAACTCAACCCCAATTTCAAAGGAATAAACTTAGGAAAACAGATTAACAATGTGGCAACATTATAGATATTCCTTTGATATAATTACGTTGTAGGTTATGTCAAAAATTGAACAGAAACCTCAAAGTTTTATAATTAGATGTTAGATGACTGGAAAAAGTGCCTGTTTTGTTATATGTTAATTATTTAATGCAGGAACAAAAAATATACTACATATTTTAGGTCAATATTTGCGTTCATAAGTGAATAGAACATGACAAGCTTTTTGAAAATATCAAGAATGGTAAATGGGTCCAAAGATCCAATACTAGATCTACTGGAAAATGGCACTATTTTAATATTAAAAGGCTTAAATGTAGTGTTTTCTACCCATTTACCTACCTGCATAAATCACATTTACTTCCTCGCCATAGAAGTTTCTCGAGTGCTGTTCCTCACATCCTGTCTCTCCCCTATCCGATTTTTCACAAGCATCAAAAGCTATTATACACTTAATAACTGAAATATTACAATAATTTATTGGATGGTTTTTTTTGTTGCTAATAAAACTTACATATTATATTTAAACTGATTAATAATATCAATATGGATTTGGACCTATACATCTTCGCTCTGACCTGTGTCAACACAAACTAAATCCGATTGAGGAGTATTATAATAGAAAACTCCTAAAACGTTCATCGGTGGCTTGTAACCGCAAAAGTAAAAGTGCGATCGACTATTTAAACCGTGAATAATTGTCTATAAGTTATTACAGAGGTGCAAAGGACCATAAAATTCCAATTTGTTTGGTTCATTTTTTTTAGCATAAATAAATTAAGAAGAAAATAGGAAAGTTATTAAGTCGGTCTACTTAACTTACCTTTCGTTTATGATTAATCCTATGTTGGATAAACATAAATAGTTTTGGAAAGGGGAGATAAATAACATCAGACGTTAGAATATACTATATTCTTGGCTTACAAGTTCTAAGCGATATTATATAGGGCAAACATATAAAGCTTTTTACATTTTCGCCATTACTTAAGATAAGCAACTACGTGTTTAGACATTATTTCTATATTTAATTTTAACATCAATGTTTAATGTCTTAACACAGAACACAAATACAATTAGGCCAGACAACCAAAAATTTGTGTGTTGTGATTAGGCTAATAACATCAGAGCACAAAACATAACCTTCTTCTTGAAATTGAAGGTTATGTTTTGTGCATCAGAGTAATCATTTTACTTCTCTTCTTTCTCCATCTCTATGTTTCTTGACGTGTGGCAAACATAATCCATACCAGCGTAATTTTCTTTTTAAAAAAGGATAACTATAGCTGACGTGAAGAAAAATGACAAATTATTTAGTCCAGTAGCAACTGAGCAAAACGATACTTTTTAAATTTAATTTGTGTCGGACAATATTCACATGAGTATAGTAATCTAATGTATAATCTTAATCTTTTTTTAAATCAACATTATGAAAAAAATATAGTGCTGCTACTGGACAACTTTTTTTTTTAATATTTATAGTCCAGTAGCAACCAAAAATTATCTCAATCAATTTACAATTTATCAACAAAATACTGATAATTAGATTTGTCTGCACCTAATAATCATCATAAAGTAATTTTAGAAACATATATTCAAATATTAGCTGTTGCTACTGGTCTATGTATCTTTTAAAAAAGTTGTCCAGTAGCAGCTCTATATATTATATATTCTTAATCTTGATTTATTAAAAGATTTATTAACCCTCACGAGTTACTGAACCTATGTGAATATCGTCCGCCTCAAATTAAATTTAATAGTTTCAATTTGCTCAGTTGCTACTGGACTAAATAATTTGCCAATTTTTCTTCACGTCAACTCCATTCATCCCTTTCTAAATAGAAAATTACGCTGGTATGGATTGTTTTTGCCACACGTCAGGAGAAGTAGAGATGGGGAAAGAAAAATAAAATGATAATATACTCGGATATTAGCGGTATAGAATATATGATTATGTCAATGCAAGAATTGTCTTCATTATCGCATTTAGCGTGTTTATTTTCATTTGTCCAATTTGTGATATGTCGTACCCTATTGTTAATTTATTGCAGTAAATTAACTCATTTAGATATGTAAAATAAAGCTGAAAAGTTTTATTTTTATTCAGATCAATATCTGATGCTAACACCTAATCAAAAAGGCTCTTTTCTCTATGAGTAACCTTTTTGATTAGGCTTTAGATATTACGATTAAATGATAAGATTGTCAGATTAAATGAAATTAAATTATTTCCCGCCTTAATTTGGCCACGCCTTTCTACCATTTTGATTGGTCCAATTAGGCACGTCAAACCGTCAAGTTAGTTACAACAGTTTCCGTTGCCAACCGAGAGGACGCTAGCTGACTGATCAGTTTGTATGCAACCACCACTTCTCTAATATTTGTGTCCTATGGGATAAATTGTATAATTTGAAAAGTAAAAACGAGTTAAGTAATATTTAACTAATATAACTTTGTTCTATACCTTTCTACGTCGAGATCTCACATTTTTAGGTCTCAATCAGTTTTTCATTTGCATGGTATTCGAAAAAGAAGAACATGCTTTTACAGTTAAGTTGGGTTGGATTGGAATTATACACATTTTAAACCTTTTTTCCATAATTTTAAGTGTAATTTTCAGAAAAACTGCTAAACTAAACCCTTACCCTGACTTTTTATAATGCAAATCAATTGTTATTATTTAAAAATGACCCGCGAAACGTTTAAAAATAAAAAATAAAAAAGAGGATTCCTCGGTTCGCGCACACCTCGCGCTCCTCCGTTCGGCAATTTTCGTTCCTGTCAGTCGGCTCCTCAGTTCGCATCCGACGACCGACCGTGGTGCAAAGAATCGAAACGCGACGTACGTAAACGTAAAAATTATATTTGGGTGTGTTGTGAATATTAGAAACTGGCGTGTTCGAATGTGCCTGTTCTACGCGGCGAATGGCTTGATTATTGAAAACATGGTAAGTTTCGCTTCTAAACGACCCCTTTATAAAGTTGTTTTGTTCGTTTATTAGGGATCAGTAGGGCAAAACATAAGATCAATGACCACTGGGTGGGTTTACGATTCGCTTCGGTATCAAGTTGAGACCTACGACCTATTTTTTGTCTTTTTTTGCCTGGTGTCCTCTTTAATGAATGGGCGGTGGGACGTATGTCGTGCGATGTTGTGGGTTTGATTTCTTCATAATTGAAATGCAGGTTTTGTTGCTTGGTGTTGTTATAATGGCCCGATTTAAAGCAATTTAAATTGAGGCAAATACACTTATTAACTTGATGATTTTCACGGTTGCGATTATACCAATTATGTTAGTTTATTTATTTTGTGGTTTAAATAAAGAGTGCCTATATTTTCATTTTGCTAGTACCCTCCTCTATGATCTTTTGCAAATAAGTGTTTTTTTCCTATAATTTCCAAAAGATCCTTAGTTCAATCACTTGCATTTGATACTCTCAAAAAGGTTTCTCATGACATCACTAAGAATGGCTAGAAAAGTGAATTCAGCAAGTTTTCTTGGATATACCTATCCCTATTTCATTTCTCGACTACTTGCAGAATTTATTATATTTCTTGAAATAGACAACAAGTATGACATAAAATAGCCTGTCTGGGACACCTATGAAATGAACATAAATTTGCTATATTTTACATTATCTAATATTAGAAGAATAACAAAAATTAAAATTAATAATGCCTAACTAAATCCTTTATAGTCATCGGTAAAAAATTCCTAAACACTTTTAGAAATACATTAAGAATCAACGGAAAAACATTTCCTGAATTCCTGCTATGGTGGTAAGAGCACCCCAATCCATATTATCAATGGTTTTGCTGATTTCTCTAAAAGTTTTTATGTGGACTCGCCACATCCACATCTTGGTCCAGATTCTGACTCCCATAACATATTAACTTGACTTTGACTAAATGGTTCTCAAATTTGCTATACTACTGTTAGAGACTTCGGTGTGTTTATGGGCAGTAAATTGACATTTGTGCTTCTTGGTTTTGTTCCGTTTAAAAAGCATTTCTTCATTCCTTAGCCTTCGAGACTAACATTTACCCGAATTTTCATAGTAATTCTAAGGTAATAGAGGATATAGTATTTGATAGTTTTAAAGCAATGAGGACTCGGATCAGATTTACTCACATTTTATAAAATATTATAGAATTATATGCATAGTGTGTTCAAAATATTGATTATAAAAATGAGGATGATTGGAAAAAATACAAAACTTTGTAAATTATGAAGATTTTTCTACATACCTTAAATACATAACTATTAACGGTTTGCACAAGGTTTTTTAGCTCTTGATTTTGCTATAATTAAAAAATATATATTAGGGTAATTTTGATTGTCTCGATAAATTTATAGTGAGGCTAAAATTATATACTGCTCTTACATGCGATATTTAGTAGACACACAATTGAAAAAAAAAAAAAAAAAAAAAGATATCCGAGGTCTCAAGCAGCAATATATAATAAATTAACTATTCAACACTTAGTAGAGAGTGATATTTTTACCATCTTTAAACTTAAAACCAGCTCCCCTTTACTAAACATTATGACGAACCTTATATCCTTATTACAAACCATATACATATACTCGGTATTAAAGGTTACATGAACGACCTTGATATACGTATTTGCTAAATATTATAAATTATAACGAATGATTTAATACGTGCGGTCACAGTGGAAGCTGCTGCTATTATTGGGTATATTCAGTGCCCTGCTTGTATATATTGTATACTGGATTAATAATATTAGAGGTTGTTTGTCTAGGAAAATATGTCATACACTGATTTGAATCATTCTTTATTGGACCTACTACTAGAGTCTGATACTTGAACGGTTCAGCAGCCATTTATCGAATATTGCACTGGTTGACTCATGCTGCTCGATTTCATCCAGCTGCCACATAAGAAATACTGTTGTTAAATTGTAGTAAAGCTCCAAAATTAGCATAACGTTTTATGTTAATTTTTCAGAAGTTTCCAGACATACTTAATTTAATAAGTAGATTATGTCCTTCACCGAAAGATATCGAGGCCTTAATTAAAAACTACTTAGGTAACGCCGCGTATAAGGCGAAGGAAAAAAGGGCCCTCGATTTCCCTTTAAGCGCGACTTCAGAAGGAGTAAATCTTTAGCGAATCCCCTTCTGCAAATAACTTGACCCGATTTCTTGGTGAAAAGAAAACTCGTTTTACCACGTACCGATGGTGTAACGAGAACTTAAATCTATGGAAACGCGATTCATTTTTATGCGACATTCAGAAGGGAATTTGAGCCGATTATAACATTTCGGCACTAAAAACATTGTATCTATTTGTAGTTCGATCGAATCTTGAATTCGCAAATATAACCTGGCCTCCCTCTTGTTACCAAAACAACATTATGTCGAATGTTTTCACCAAAAATTGATTTTTTTCGAAATCAAACTAAGTATACCAGCGTCTTATTTGGGTCACCTAGATTACGAAAACACCGGGTTATAACAGGATCCGAGCAGAACTAAGGGAATGAGAGCACTTTGAAAATCATATTTTGAGGCCAAAAATGGGCATCAAAAATGCCATATCTCGGCTATCGTAGGAGCTACGACCTTGCGGATGGTCTCGTTGGATTCTAAATGAAGAAACTAAGACAAAACCGTTGGAATTTTCCCGATAGCTCCAATAGAAGCCGAAATATCGACCTTCAAAGTTTGGGTTTTTTCATTTTTCGGGTATACCCCCCCGTATCGAATTTTTTCACCAAAAATTGATTTTTTTCGAAATCAAACTAAGTATACCAGCGTCTTATTTGGGTCACCTAGATTACGAAAACACCGGGTTATAACAGGATCCGAGCAGAACTAAGGGAATTAGAGCACTTTGAAAATCGCGAAAAAGTCGTTTTCGACGTCCGTTTTTGAGGCCAAAAATGGGCATCAAAAATGCCATATCTCAGCTATTAGAAGAGCTACGACCTTGCGGATGGTCTCGTTGGATTCTAAATGAAGAAACTAAGACAAAACCGTTGGAATTTTCCCGATAGCTCCAATAGAAGCCGAAATATCGACCTTCAAAGTTTGGGTTTTTTCATTTTTCGGGTATACCCCCCCGTATCGAATTTTTTCACCAAAAATTGATTTTTTTCGAAATCAAACTAAGTATACCAGCGTCTTATTTGGGTCACCTAGATTACGAAAACACCGGGTTATAACAGGATCCGAGCAGAACTAAGGGAATGAGAGCACTTTGAAAATCGCGAAAAAGTCGTTTTCGACGTCCGTTTTTGAGGCCAAAAATGGGCATCAAAAATGCCATATCTCAGCTATTAGAAGAGCTACGACCTTGCGGATGGTCTCGTTGGATTCTAAATGAAGAAACTAAGACAAAACCGTTGGAATTTTCCCGATAGCTCCAATAGAAGCCGAGATATCGACCTTCAAAGTTTGGAATTTTTCATTTTTCGGGTATACCCCCCCGTATCGAATTTTTTCACCAAAAATTGATTTTTTTCGAAATCAAACTAAGTATACCAGCGTCTTATTTGGGTCACCAAGATTACGAAAACACCGGGTTATAACAGGATCCGAGCAGAACTAAGGGAATTAGAGCACTTTGAAAATCGCGAAAAAGTCGTTTTCGACGTCCGTTTTTGAGGCCAAAAATGGGCATCAAAAATGCCATATCTCAGCTATTAGAAGAGCTACGACCTTGCGGATGGTCTCGTTGGATTCTGAATGAAGAAACTAAGACAAAACCGTTGGAATTTTCCCGATAGCTCCAATAGAAGCCGAGATATCGACCTTCAAAGTTTGGGTTTTTTCATTTTTTGGGTATACCCCCCCGTATCGAATTTTTTCACCAAAAATTGATTTTTTTCGAAATCAAACTAAGTACACCAGCGTCTTATTTGGGTCACCTAGATTACGAAAACACCGGGTTATAACAGGATCCGAGCAGAACTAAGGGAATGAGAGCACTTTGAAAATCGCGAAAAAGTCGTTTTCGACGTCCGTTTTTGAGGCCAAAAATGGGCATCAAAAATGCCATATCTCAGCTATTAGAAGAGCTACGACCTTGCGGATGGTCTCGTTGGATTCTAAATGAAGAAACTAAGACAAAACCGTTGGAATTTTCCCGATAGCTCCAATAGAAGCCGAGATATCGACCTTCAAAGTTTGGAATTTTTCATTTTTCGGGTATACCCCCCCGTATCGAATTTTTTCACCAAAAATTGATTTTTTTCGAAATCAAACTAAGTATACCAGCGTGTTATTTGGGTCACCTAGATTACGAAAACACCGGGTTATAACAGGATCCGAGCAGAACTAAGGGAATGAGAGCACTTTGAAAATCGCGAAAAAGTCGTTTTCGACGTCCGTTTTTGAGGCCAAAAATGGGCATCAAAAATGCCATATCTCAGCTATTAGAAGAGCTACGACCTTGCGGATGGTCTCGTTGGATTCTAAATGAAGAAACTAAGACAAAACCGTTGGAATTTTCCCGATAGCTCCAATAGAAGCCGAGATATCGACCTTCAAAGTTTGGAATTTTTCATTTTTCGGGTATACCCCCCCGTATCGAATTTTTTCACCAAAAATTGATTTTTTTCGAAATCAAACTAAGTATACCAGCGTCTTATTTGGGTCACCAAGATTACGAAAACACCGGGTTATAACAGGATCCGAGCAGAACTAAGGGAATTAGAGCACTTTGAAAATCGCGAAAAAGTCGTTTTCGACGTCCGTTTTTGAGGCCAAAAATGGGCATCAAAAATGCCATATCTCAGCTATTAGAAGAGCTACGACCTTGCGGATGGTCTCGTTGGATTCTGAATGAAGAAACTAAGACAAAACCGTTGGAATTTTCCCGATAGCTCCAATAGAAGCCGAGATATCGACCTTCAAAGTTTGGAATTTTTCATTTTTCGGGTATACCCCCCCGTATCGAATTTTTTCACCAAAAACTGATTTTTTTCGAAATCAAACTAAGTATACCAGCGTGTTATTTGGGTCACCTAGATTACGAAAACACCGGGTTATAACAGGATCCGAGCAGAACTAAGGGAATGAGAGCACTTTGAAAATCGCGAAAAAGTCGTTTTCTACGTCCGTTTTTGAGGCCAAAAATGGGCATCAAAAATGCCATATCTCAGCTATTAGAAGAGCTACGACCTTGCGGATGGTCTCGTTGGATTCTGAATGAAGAAACTAAGACAAAACCGTTGGAATTTTCCCGATAGCTCCAATAGAAGCCGAGATATCGACCTTCAAAGTTTGGGTTTTTTCATTTTTTGGGTATACCCCCCCGTATCGAATTTTTTCACCAAAAATTGATTTTTTTCGAAATCAAACTAAGTACACCAGCGTCTTATTTGGGTCACCTAGATTACGAAAACACCGGGTTATAACAGGATCCGAGCAGAACTAAGGGAATGAGAGCACTTTGAAAATCGCGAAAAAGTCGTTTTCGACGTCCGTTTTTGAGGCCAAAAATGGGCATCAAAAATGCCATATCTCAGCTATTAGAAGAGCTACGACCTTGCGGATGGTCTCGTTGGATTCTAAATGAAGAAACTAAGACAAAACCGTTGGAATTTTCCCGATAGCTCCAATAGCAGCCGAGATATCGACCTTCAAAGTTTGGAAATTTTCATTTTTCGGGTATACCCCCCCGTATCGAATTTTTTCACCAAAAATTGATTTTTTTCGAAATCAAACTAAGTACACCAGCGTCTTATTTGGGTCACCTAGATTACGAAAACACCGGGTTATAACAGGATCCGAGCAGAACTAAGGGAATGAGAGCACTTTGAAAATCGCGAAAAAGTCGTTTTCGACGTCCGTTTTTGAGGCCAAAAATGGGCATCAAAAATGCCATATCTCAGCTATTAGAAGAGCTACGACCTTGCGGATGGTCTCGTTGGATTCTAAATGAAGAAACTAAGACAAAACCGTTGGAATTTTCCCGATAGCTCCAATAGCAGCCGAGATATCGACCTTCAAAGTTTGGAAATTTTCATTTTTCGGGTATACCCCCCCGTATCGAATTTTTTCACCAAAAATTGATTTTTTTCGAAATCAAACTAAGTACACCAGCGTCTTATTTGGGTCACCTAGATTACGAAAACACCGGGTTATAACAGGATCCGAGCAGAACTAAGGGAATGAGAGCACTTTGAAAATCGCGAAAAAGTCGTTTTCGACGTCCGTTTTTGAGGCCAAAAATGGGCATCAAAAATGCCATATCTCAGCTATTAGAAGAGCTACGACCTTGCGGATGGTCTCGTTGGATTCTGAATGAAGAAACTAAGACAAAACCGTTGGAATTTTCCCGATAGCTCCAATAGCAGCCGAGATATCGACCTTCAAAGTTTGGAATTTTTCATTTTTCGGGTATACCCCCCCGTATCGAATTTTTTCACCAAAAATTGATTTTTTTCGAAATCAAACTAAGTATACCAGCGTCTTATTTGGGTCACCAAGATTACGAAAACACCGGGTTATAACAGGATCCGAGCAGAACTAAGGGAATTAGAGCACTTTGAAAATCGCGAAAAAGTCGTTTTCGACGTCCGTTTTTGAGGCCAAAAATGGGCATCAAAAATGCCATATCTCAGCTATTAGAAGAGCTACGACCTTGCGGATGGTCTCGTTGGATTCTAAATGAAGAAACTAAGACAAAACCGTTGGAATTTTCCCGATAGCTCCAATAGCAGCCGAGATATCGACCTTCAAAGTTTGGAAATTTTCATTTTTCGGGTATACCCCCCCGTATCGAATTTTTTCACCAAAAATTGATTTTTTTCGAAATCAAACTAAGTACACCAGCGTCTTATTTGGGTCACCTAGATTACGAAAACACCGGGTTATAACAGGATCCGAGCAGAACTAAGGGAATGAGAGCACTTTGAAAATCGCGAAAAAGTCGTTTTCGACGTCCGTTTTTGAGGCCAAAAATGGGCATCAAAAATGCCATATCTCAGCTATTAGAAGAGCTACGACCTTGCGGATGGTCTCGTTGGATTCTGAATGAAGAAACTAAGACAAAACCGTTGGAATTTTCCCGATAGCTCCAATAGCAGCCGAGATATCGACCTTCAAAGTTTGGAATTTTTCATTTTTCGGGTATACCCCCCCGTATCGAATTTTTTCACCAAAAATTGATTTTTTTCGAAATCAAACTAAGTATACCAGCGTCTTATTTGGGTCACCAAGATTACGAAAACACCGGGTTATAACAGGATCCGAGCAGAACTAAGGGAATTAGAGCACTTTGAAAATCGCGAAAAAGTCGTTTTCGACGTCCGTTTTTGAGGCCAAAAATGGGCATCAAAAATGCCATATCTCAGCTATTAGAAGAGCTACGACCTTGCGGATGGTCTCGTTGGATTCTAAATGAAGAAACTAAGACAAAACCGTTGGAATTTTCCCGATAGCTCCAATAGCAGCCGAGATATCGACCTTCAAAGTTTGGAAATTTTCATTTTTCGGGTATACCCCCCCGTATCGAATTTTTTCACCAAAAATTGATTTTTTTCGAAATCAAACTAAGTACACCAGCGTCTTATTTGGGTCACCTAGATTACGAAAACACCGGGTTATAACAGGATCCGAGCAGAACTAAGGGAATGAGAGCACTTTGAAAATCGCGAAAAAGTCGTTTTCGACGTCCGTTTTTGAGGCCAAAAATGGGCATCAAAAATGCCATATCTCAGCTATTAGAAGAGCTACGACCTTGCGGATGGTCTCGTTGGATTCTGAATGAAGAAACTAAGACAAAACCGTTGGAATTTTCCCGATAGCTCCAATAGCAGCCGAGATATCGACCTTCAAAGTTTGGAATTTTTCATTTTTCGGGTATACCCCCCCGTATCGAATTTTTTCACCAAAAATTGATTTTTTTCGAAATCAAACTAAGTACACCAGCGTCTTATTTGGGTCACCTAGATTACGAAAACACCGGGTTATAACAGGATCCGAGCAGAACTAAGGGAATGAGAGCACTTTGAAAATCGCGAAAAAGTCGTTTTCGACGTCCGTTTTTGAGGCCAAAAATGGGCATCAAAAATGCCATATCTCAGCTATTAGAAGAGCTACGACCTTGCGGATGGTCTCGTTGGATTCTGAATGAAGAAACTAAGACAAAACCGTTGGAATTTTCCCGATAGCTCCAATAGAAGCCGAGATATCGACCTTCAAAGTTTGGAATTTTTCATTTTTCGGGTATACCCCCCCGTATCGAATTTTTTCACCAAAAATTGATTTTTTTCGAAATCAAACTAAGTATACCAGCGTCTTATTTGGGTCACCTAGATTACGAAAACACCGGGTTATAACAGGATCCGAGCAGAACTAAGGGAATTAGAGCACTTTGAAAATCGCGAAAAAGTCGTTTTCGACGTCCGTTTTTGAGGCCAAAAATGGGCATCAAAAATGCCATATCTCAGCTATTAGAAGAGCTACGACCTTGCGGATGGTCTCGTTGGATTCTGAATGAAGAAACTAAGACAAAACCGTTGGAATTTTCCCGATAGCTCCAATAGAAGCCGAAATATCGACCTTCAAAGTTTGGGTTTTTTCATTTTTCGGGTATACCCCCCCGTATCGAATTTTTTCACCAAAAATTGATTTTTTTCGAAATCAAACTAAGTATACCAGCGTCTTATTTGGGTCACCAAGATTACGAAAACACCGGGTTATAACAGGATCCGAGCAGAACTAAGGGAATTAGAGCACTTTGAAAATCGCGAAAAAGTCGTTTTCGACGTCCGTTTTTGAGGCCAAAAATGGGCATCAAAAATGCCATATCTCAGCTATTAGAAGAGCTACGACCTTGCGGATGGTCTCGTTGGATTCTAAATGAAGAAACTAAGACAAAACCGTTGGAATTTTCCCGATAGCTCCAATAGCAGCCGAGATATCGACCTTCAAAGTTTGGAAATTTTCATTTTTCGGGTATACCCCCCCGTATCGAATTTTTTCACCAAAAATTGATTTTTTTCGAAATCAAACTAAGTACACCAGCGTCTTATTTGGGTCACCTAGATTACGAAAACACCGGGTTATAACAGGATCCGAGCAGAACTAAGGGAATGAGAGCACTTTGAAAATCGCGAAAAAGTCGTTTTCGACGTCCGTTTTTGAGGCCAAAAATGGGCATCAAAAATGCCATATCTCAGCTATTAGAAGAGCTACGACCTTGCGGATGGTCTCGTTGGATTCTGAATGAAGAAACTAAGACAAAACCGTTGGAATTTTCCCGATAGCTCCAATAGCAGCCGAGATATCGACCTTCAAAGTTTGGAAATTTTCATTTTTCGGGTATACCCCCCCGTATCGAATTTTTTCACCAAAAATTGATTTTTTTCGAAATCAAACTAAGTATACCAGCGTCTTATTTGGGTCACCTAGATTACGAAAACACCGGGTTATAACAGGATCCGAGCAGAACTAAGGGAATAAGAGCACTTTGAAAATCGTGAAAAAGTCGTTTTCGACGTCCGTTTTTGAGGCCAAAAATAGGCATCAAAAATGCCATATCTCAGCTATTAGAAGACCTACGACTTTGCGGGTGGTCTCGTTGGATTCAGAACGACGAAACTAAGACAAAACCGTTGGAATTTTCCCGATAGCTCCAATAGCAGCCGAGATATCGACCTTCAAAGTTTGGAATTTTTCATTTTTCGGGTATACCCCCCCGTATCGAATTTTTTCACCAAAAATTGATTTTTTTCGAAATCAAACTAAGTACACCAGCGTCTTATTTGGGTCACCTAGATTACGAAAACACCGGGTTATAACAGGATCCGAGCAGAACTAAGGGAATGAGAGCACTTTGAAAATCGCGAAAAAGTCGTTTTCGACGTCCGTTTTTGAGGCCAAAAATGGGCATCAAAAATGCCATATCTCAGCTATTAGAAGAGCTACGACCTTGCGGATGGTCTCGTTGGATTCTGAATGAAGAAACTAAGACAAAACCGTTGGAATTTTCCCGATAGCTCCAATAGAAGCCGAGATATCGACCTTCAAAGTTTGGAATTTTTCATTTTTCGGGTATACCCCCCCGTATCGAATTTTTTCACCAAAAATTGATTTTTTTCGAAATCAAACTAAGTATACCAGCGTCTTATTTGGGTCACCTAGATTACGAAAACACCGGGTTATAACAGGATCCGAGCAGAACTAAGGGAATGAGAGCACTTTGAAAATCGCGAAAAAGTCGTTTTCGACGTCCGTTTTTGAGGCCAAAAATGGGCATCAAAAATGCCATATCTCGGCTATCGTAAGAGCTACGACCTTGCGGATGGTCTCGTTGGATTCTAAATGAAGAAACTAAGACAAAACCGTTGGAATTTTCCCGATAGCTCCAATAGAAGCCGAAATATCGACCTTCAAAGTTTGGGTTTTTTCATTTTTCGGGTATACCCCCCCGTATCGAATTTTTTCACCAAAAATTGATTTTTTTCGAAATCAAACTAAGTATACCAGCGTCTTATTTGGGTCACCTAGATTACGAAAACACCGGGTTATAACAGGATCCGAGCAGAACTAAGGGAATGAGAGCACTTTGAAAATCGCGAAAAAGTCGTTTTCGACGTCCGTTTTTGAGGCCAAAAATGGGCATCAAAAATGCCATATCTCAGCTATTAGAAGAGCTACGACCTTGCGGATGGTCTCGTTGGATTCTAAATGAAGAAACTAAGACAAAACCGTTGGAATTTTCCCGATAGCTCCAATAGAAGCCGAGATATCGACCTTCAAAGTTTGGAATTTTTCATTTTTCGGGTATACCCCCCCGTATCGAATTTTTTCACCAAAAATTGATTTTTTTCGAAATCAAACTAAGTATACCAGCGTGTTATTTGGGTCACCTAGATTACGAAAACACCGGGTTATAACAGGATCCGAGCAGAACTAAGGGAATTAGAGCACTTTGAAAATCCTGAAAAAGTCGTTTTCGACGTCCGTTTTTGAGGCTAAAAATGGGCATCAAAAATGCCATATCTCAGCTATTAGAAGAGCTACGACCTTGCGGATGGTCTCGTTGGATTCTGAATGAAGAAACTAAGACAAAACCGTTGGAATTTTCCCGATAGCTCCAATAGAAGCCGAGATATCGACCTTCAAAGTTTGGAATTTTTCATTTTTCGGGTATACCCCCCCGTATCGAATTTTTTCACCAAAAATTGATTTTTTTCGAAATCAAACTAAGTATACCAGCGTCTTATTTGGGTCACCTAGATTACGAAAACACCGGGTTATAACAGGATCCGAGCAGAACTAAGGGAATTAGAGCACTTTGAAAATCCTGAAAAAGTCGTTTTCGACGTCCGTTTTTGAGGCTAAAAATGGGCATCAAAAATGCCATATCTCAGCTATTAGAAGAGCTACGACCTTGCGGATGGTCTCGTTGGATTCTGAATGAAGAAACTAAGACAAAACCGTTGGAATTTTCCCGATAGCTCCAATAGAAGCCGAGATATCGACCTTCAAAGTTTGGAATTTTTCATTTTTCGGGTATACCCCCCCGTATCGAATTTTTTCACCAAAAATTGATTTTTTTCGAAATCAAACTAAGTATACCAGCGTCTTATTTGGGTCACCTAGATTACGAAAACACCGGGTTATAACAGGATCCGAGCAGAACTAAGGGAATGAGAGCACTTTGAAAATCGCGAAAAAGTCGTTTTCGACGTCCGTTTTTGAGGCCAAAAATGGGCATCAAAAATGCCATATCTCGGCTATCGTAAGAGCTACGACCTTGCGGATGGTCTCGTTGGATTCTAAATGAAGAAACTAAGACAAAACCGTTGGAATTTTCCCGATAGCTCCAATAGAAGCCGAAATATCGACCTTCAAAGTTTGGGTTTTTTCATTTTTCGGGTATACCCCCCCGTATCGAATTTTTTCACCAAAAATTGATTTTTTTCGAAATCAAACTAAGTATACCAGCGTCTTATTTGGGTCACCTAGATTACGAAAACACCGGGTTATAACAGGATCCGAGCAGAACTAAGGGAATGAGAGCACTTTGAAAATCGCGAAAAAGTCGTTTTCGACGTCCGTTTTTGAGGCCAAAAATGGGCATCAAAAATGCCATATCTCAGCTATTAGAAGAGCTACGACCTTGCGGATGGTCTCGTTGGATTCTAAATGAAGAAACTAAGACAAAACCGTTGGAATTTTCCCGATAGCTCCAATAGAAGCCGAGATATCGACCTTCAAAGTTTGGAATTTTTCATTTTTCGGGTATACCCCCCCGTATCGAATTTTTTCACCAAAAATTGATTTTTTTCGAAATCAAACTAAGTATACCAGCGTGTTATTTGGGTCACCTAGATTACGAAAACACCGGGTTATAACAGGATCCGAGCAGAACTAAGGGAATTAGAGCACTTTGAAAATCCTGAAAAAGTCGTTTTCGACGTCCGTTTTTGAGGCTAAAAATGGGCATCAAAAATGCCATATCTCAGCTATTAGAAGAGCTACGACCTTGCGGATGGTCTCGTTGGATTCTGAATGAAGAAACTAAGACAAAACCGTTGGAATTTTCCCGATAGCTCCAATAGAAGCCGAGATATCGACCTTCAAAGTTTGGAATTTTTCATTTTTCGGGTATACCCCCCCGTATCGAATTTTTTCACCAAAAATTGATTTTTTTCGAAATCAAACTAAGTATACCAGCGTGTTATTTGGGTCACCTAGATTACGAAAACACCGGGTTATAACAGGATCCGAGCAGAACTAAGGGAATGAGAGCACTTTGAAAATCGCGAAAAAGTCGTTTTCGACGTCCGTTTTTGAGGCCAAAAATGGGCATCAAAAATGCCATATCTCAGCTATTAGAAGAGCTACGACCTTGCGGATGGTCTCGTTGGATTCTAAATGAAGAAACTAAGACAAAACCGTTGGAATTTTCCCGATAGCTCCAATAGAAGCCGAGATATCGACCTTCAAAGTTTGGAATTTTTCATTTTTCGGGTATACCCCCCCGTATCGAATTTTTTCACCAAAAATTGATTTTTTTCGAAATCAAACTAAGTATACCAGCGTCTTATTTGGGTCACCAAGATTACGAAAACACCGGGTTATAACAGGATCCGAGCAGAACTAAGGGAATGAGAGCACTTTGAAAATCGCGAAAAAGTCGTTTTCGACGTCCGTTTTTGAGGCCAAAAATGGGCATCAAAAATGCCATATCTCAGCTATTAGAAGAGCTACGACCTTGCGGATGGTCTCGTTGGATTCTAAATGAAGAAACTAAGACAAAACCGTTGGAATTTTCCCGATAGCTCCAATAGAAGCCGAAATATCGACCTTCAAAGTTTGGAATTTTTCATTTTTCGGGTATACCCCCCCGTATCGAATTTTTTCACCAAAAATTGATTTTTTTCGAAATCAAACTAAGTATACCAGCGTGTTATTTGGGTCACCTAGATTACGAAAACACCGGGTTATAACAGGATCCGAGCAGAACTAAGGGAATTAGAGCACTTTGAAAATCGCGAAAAAGTCGTTTTCGACGTCCGTTTTTGAGGCCAAAAATGGGCATCAAAAATGCCATATCTCAGCTATTAGAAGAGCTACGACCTTGCGGATGGTCTTGTTGGATTCTGAATGAAGAAACTAAGACAAAACCGTTGGAATTTTCCCGATAGCTCCAATAGAAGCCGAGATATCGACCTTCAAAGTTTGGAATTTTTCATTTTTCGGGTATACCCCCCCGTATCGAATTTTTTCACCAAAAATTGATTTTTTTCGAAATCAAACTAAGTATACCAGCGTCTTATTTGGGTCACCTAGATTACGAAAACACCGGGTTATAACAGGATCCGAGCAGAACTAAGGGAATGAGAGCACTTTGAAAATCGCGAAAAAGTCGTTTTCGACGTCCGTTTTTGAGGCCAAAAATGGGCATCAAAAATGCCATATCTCGGCTATCGTAAGAGCTACGACCTTGCGGATGGTCTCGTTGGATTCTAAATGAAGAAACTAAGACAAAACCGTTGGAATTTTCCCGATAGCTCCAATAGAAGCCGAAATATCGACCTTCAAAGTTTGGGTTTTTTCATTTTTCGGGTATACCCCCCCGTATCGAATTTTTTCACCAAAAATTGATTTTTTTCGAAATCAAACTAAGTATACCAGCGTCTTATTTGGGTCACCTAGATTACGAAAACACCGGGTTATAACAGGATCCGAGCAGAACTAAGGGAATGAGAGCACTTTGAAAATCGCGAAAAAGTCGTTTTCGACGTCCGTTTTTGAGGCCAAAAATGGGCATCAAAAATGCCATATCTCAGCTATTAGAAGAGCTACGACCTTGCGGATGGTCTCGTTGGATTCTAAATGAAGAAACTAAGACAAAACCGTTGGAATTTTCCCGATAGCTCCAATAGAAGCCGAGATATCGACCTTCAAAGTTTGGGTTTTTTCATTTTTCGGGTATACCCCCCCGTATCGAATTTTTTCACCAAAAATTGATTTTTTTCGAAATCAAACTAAGTATACCAGCGTCTTATTTGGGTCACCTAGATTACGAAAACACCGGGTTATAACAGGATCCGAGCAGAACTAAGGGAATGAGAGCACTTTGAAAATCGCGAAAAAGTCGTTTTCGACGTCCGTTTTTGAGGCCAAAAATGGGCATCAAAAATGCCATATCTCGGCTATCGTAAGAGCTACGACCTTGCGGATGGTCTCGTTGGATTCTAAATGAAGAAACTAAGACAAAACCGTTGGAATTTTCCCGATAGCTCCAATAGAAGCCGAAATATCGACCTTCAAAGTTTGGGTTTTTTCATTTTTCGGGTATACCCCCCCGTATCGAATTTTTTCACCAAAAATTGATTTTTTTCGAAATCAAACTAAGTATACCAGCGTCTTATTTGGGTCACCTAGATTACGAAAACACCGGGTTATAACAGGATCCGAGCAGAACTAAGGGAATGAGAGCACTTTGAAAATCGCGAAAAAGTCGTTTTCGACGTCCGTTTTTGAGGCCAAAAATGGGCATCAAAAATGCCATATCTCGGCTATCGTAAGAGCTACGACCTTGCGGATGGTCTCGTTGGATTCTAAATGAAGAAACTAAGACAAAACCGTTGGAATTTTCCCGATAGCTCCAATAGAAGCCGAGATATCGACCTTCAAAGTTTGGGTTTTTTCATTTTTCGGGTATACCCCCCCGTATCGAATTTTTTCACCAAAAATTGATTTTTTTCGAAATCAAACTAAGTATACCAGCGTCTTATTTGGGTCACCTAGATTACGAAAACACCGGGTTATAACAGGATCCGAGCAGAACTAAGGGAATGAGAGCACTTTGAAAATCGCGAAAAAGTCGTTTTCGACGTCCGTTTTTGAGGCCAAAAATGGGCATCAAAAATGCCATATCTCAGCTATTAGAAGAGCTACGACCTTGCGGATGGTCTCGTTGGATTCTAAATGAAGAAACTAAGACAAAACCGTTGGAATTTTCCCGATAGCTCCAATAGAAGCCGAGATATCGACCTTCAAAGTTTGGAATTTTTCATTTTTCGGGTATACCCCCCCGTATCGAATTTTTTCACCAAAAATTGATTTTTTTCGAAATCAAACTAAGTATACCAGCGTCTTATTTGGGTCACCTAGATTACGAAAACACCGGGTTATAACAGGATCCGAGCAGAACTAAGGGAATGAGAGCACTTTGAAAATCGCGAAAAAGTCGTTTTCGACGTCCGTTTTTGAGGCCAAAAATGGGCATCAAAAATGCCATATCTCAGCTATTAGAAGAGCTACGACCTTGCGGATGGTCTCGTTGGATTCTAAATGAAGAAACTAAGACAAAACCGTTGGAATTTTCCCGATAGCTCCAATAGAAGCCGAGATATCGACCTTCAAAGTTTGGGTTTTTTCATTTTTCGGGTATACCCCCCCGTATCGAATTTTTTCACCAAAAATTGATTTTTTTCGAAATCAAACTAAGTATACCAGCGTCTTATTTGGGTCACCTAGATTACGAAAACACCGGGTTATAACAGGATCCGAGCAGAACTAAGGGAATGAGAGCACTTTGAAAATCGCGAAAAAGTCGTTTTCGACGTCCGTTTTTGAGGCCAAAAATGGGCATCAAAAATGCCATATCTCAGCTATTAGAAGAGCTACGACCTTGCGGATGGTCTCGTTGGATTCTAAATGAAGAAACTAAGACAAAACCGTTGGAATTTTCCCGATAGCTCCAATAGAAGCCGAGATATCGACCTTCAAAGTTTGGGTTTTTTCATTTTTCGGGTATACCCCCCCGTATCGAATTTTTTCACCAAAAATTGATTTTTTTCGAAATCAAACTAAGTATACCAGCGTCTTATTTGGGTCACCTAGATTACGAAAACACCGGGTTATAACAGGATCCGAGCAGAACTAAGGGAATTAGAGCACTTTGAAAATCGCGAAAAAGTCTTTTTCGACGTCCGTTTTTGAGGCCAAAAATGGGCATCAAAAATGCCATATCTCAGCTATTAGAAAAGTTTGGAATTTTTCATTTTTCGGGTATACCCCCCCGTATCGAATTTTTTCACCAAAAATTGATTTTTTTCGAAATCAAACTAAGTATACCAGCGTCTTATTTGGGTCACCAAGATTACGAAAACACCGGGTTATAACAGGATCCGAGCAGAACTAAGGGAATTAGAGCACTTTGAAAATCGCGAAAAAGTCGTTTTCGACGTCCGTTTTTGAGGCCAAAAATGGGCATCAAAAATGCCATATCTCAGCTATTAGAAGAGCTACGACCTTGCGGATGGTCTCGTTGGATTCTGAATGAAGAAACTAAGACAAAACCGTTGGAATTTTCCCGATAGCTCCAATAGAAGCCGAGATATCGACCTTCAAAGTTTGGAATTTTTCATTTTTCGGGTATACCCCCCCGTATCGAATTTTTTCACCAAAAATTGATTTTTTTCGAAATCAAACTAAGTATACCAGCGTCTTATTTGGGTCACCTAGATTACGAAAACACCGGGTTATAACAGGATCCGAGCAGAACTAAGGGAATGAGAGCACTTTGAAAATCCTGAAAAAGTCGTTTTCGACGTCCGTTTGACGACCTTCAAAGTTTGGAAATTTTCATTTTTCGGGTATACCCCCCCGTATCGAATTTTTTCACCAAAAATTGATTTTTTTCGAAATCAAACTAAGTACACCAGCGTCTTATTTGGGTCACCTAGATTACGAAAACACCGGGTTATAACAGATTTCGAGCAGAACTAAGGGAATGAGAGCACTTTGAAAATCTAATGACTATTCTTCACCTTGAAATATTTGTTTATGATGAACATTATTATTTCAGGTAACCAAAGTTTAAACACAACAGTAGAAGAAGAAAATCGATGGAAGTCGCTAGTGCCAGAGGGTCTACGGGCGCGTTGTCCAGCAGCGCGGACAGCGTCACCGGTCACATGCACCACTCGATGTCCACCCCCGCGGGGGTAGACGGCGGTGGATCTCGTACGCCCCCGACGACACCCAAAAAGGGCGGCAAGATGCTCGCCATGAGGGTCCAAATGTTGGACGATACCATCACCATCTTCCAAGTTCAAGTAAGTCATTATAGGTTAAACTATTAAACTGTTAAAGACTTCTATACAGGTGGATTATTTTTGTATATTTTGTCGATGTTCATTGAAAGAATCTGAAATAATTTCTTGAGAAAGAATTAAATCAAACGGGTCAGGTCTGGTGAGCGAGCCGGCCATCCCGTTCAACCTCAGTGCCTAACTATTTAGACAAATTGGCAAATGATTTTGTTTATTAGAGGTCTGCATCAATCTTTCGTGCCAAAATTTGTAATTGACTTTTTAGAATTAAAAATTAAAGGAACAATCCATAGTAAAACTAATAAATTGCATCAAATTAAGATAAACATAAAGGAGCCCCCCTAACAGCTCTGTTTATAACACGCTCCAAAGCCGAAAGCTCTGTTTAGAGGAAATTCGGCTAATTATAGCTTGAAAGTCGGTAAAACCGGTCTCTTCCTAGTGTCGGCCCATTTAATTAACGAAAACTGTCATCGGATTAATTCTATATAATCCGCGGGATCTGTTTCTCCTGATGTAGTTGATTTGAACGTGGTAAATCGATCGATTTTTTCTAATTAGTCCTTAACAGATACGGTAAATGAGTAAAAAATTTCCATTGTAAAAACTTAAAACAAAACTTGTTAAATGGTATGCAATATATAGGGTGTTATTTAATAAGTGTTTGATATTTACCAGGGTTAAAAAGTTCCTATACATGTGTGCTTTAAAATGCTTGGTTTTCAAGATACAAGATGTCAAAGATTTATTTTTGTTGTGCATAATTTCCTAAATATAATGCCGATTTCTAAACGAAAATTGGTACCTGTGGTGTTTTTTGACATGAGAAATTTGAATTTGTCCTTAATTTAGCTCTTTCTTGCAGAGGGCTTTTTTCACCACCTTGTATTATATTTCTGGTGAAAGAAATGAATTCCTTAATCATTTCTACGCGAAAAAGGTACTTTATGAGGTATCTTTAGCAGCAACCGTTTTCGATTTGAAATAATCGATGCATATGTTTTCAAAAAGTCAAATAATTGTTTAAAATTACTTTTTTTAATTAAAATGAAAAACAGACGAACACTAAATAAAAACGGGGTGAGAAACCAGATCATAATCACAATACATGTTGGAAATGTACACTTCCTGTTTGTATGCTCCTTTTCATTGATTCGCATACTCTTTGGAATATTCCTGGAGTATTTTGGCATCCTTCTACGCGAGTACCTTTTACACGTAAAAATTTTGAAAAAAGGAATTTATTTCTTTGACCAAAAATATAATACAAAGCTGAACCAACAGTCATGAGCCTTTGAAAGTCATAAAAGACACACACTATTTTTTTATTCCAGGCAGTTGGACCCCGCCTCATTTGCCTGGAATTTCAGGATTTTTTATTATAATTCTCGGACGTGGATTTATATGGCTGAAATTCATAATCCATGATTTAATTGTATTAATTGTAATTCCAGGCAGTTGCTGTCATTCCCGGACTTGGTCCCATCAACTGCCTGGAATTCTTCATCCATTATTTTACTTTATTTTTGAGCCAGGCGAATTGTATCCGAATTTAAAAGTAATTGTAATCAATCAAAGTAATTGTATCTACATTTAAGTAATTGTATGTGTATGCCAGGCAATCGGGGTTATTCCGAGATGTGGGTTCAACTGCCGAAAATTATAAATCCATGATCTTATTCCCTGTTTTCTACTAAAAGAGTCTCTTAAATATCTTTTTAATTTGGCCTTAAAGACATGCACATTTCCGTCATGCTGGAAACTGGCTAGGGTATGTCCGATGATGAAAAAGGGGGATGCTTCTGATATTACCAATTACAGACCAATTGCGATTCTCAGTAGTTTTGGAATTTTCTTTGAGAAAGTCATATACAACCGTATGTTTCCAGCAGTTCATAGACTCATCGCCACTCAGCAACATGGATTTATGCCCCAACGTTCTACAATGCCTAATCTGCTTCAATTTTTAAGTGATGCTATTGATGACGTCGGCCAGACTGATGTAGTTTACACAGACTTCTCAAAGGCCTTTGACTGCATTGATCATTTTACTGTACTTAAAAAACTATGCTCTTTTGGATTTAGTCCATCATTACTTGTCTCTTTTTTAGATCATATCTTACTTATAAATTTAAAGTAAATATATCTAAATGTAAAGGAGTGACATTCACTCGGAAACGTAAACCATTAAATTACGTATACAGTATTAGTTCTAAAGAATTAGAGCATTGTAAAAATATACATGATTTGGGGGTTACATTTGATACCCAACTGACATTTATTCCCCACACTCAGTCAGTCCTTTCATCCGCAAATAGAGTTTTAGGTTTCATAATGAGAAACTGTAAACAATTCACTAATATTACATCTCTTAAAACACTGTTTTACTCACTAGTTCGATCAAGACTTGAATATTGCTGCTTAGTGTGGTATCCAATATATCAGATTCATGTTATGGCTCTAGAGAATGTTCAAAGAAAATCCTCAAATTTGTGCATTTGAAGGAAACTGGTGTCTATCCTCAAAGAGGATTTAATAATGCTCTTTTACTGTCTCAGTTTAATATTGATTCTCTTAATTTTAGAAGGATTTTGCTTGTTTCTAATAACTTTGTATATAATCTTATTGATTCGCCCCATCTTTTATCAATGTTAGTACCAAATGTAACTCACGGCTTACCGAAACATTTTATTGTCCTCATTCGAGAACTAACATTGGTAATAAGTCACCAATTTTTGTTATGACCACAAATTTTAACAGCATCTCTGCTTTGTGCGATATACATAACTGTTCTCTTAGACAAGTAAGTATTTTCACTAGGGAAATTTTCTCCCCTCTTATTTAAGTTAGATGTGTAGGTCTTATAGCTTAAGCACATATTGTATTTTTCAGTTTTTTTTTTCATATTTTATATCTGTTAATTGGTGTGCTAGCTTTGTTCTGTAAATAGTTTTGTACTGTTGAACAATAAATAATAAATAAATAAATATTTTTTTTTTTATTTTGTAATTCCAGACAGTTGAGGTAATTCCCGGACGAGGTCCCAACTAACTACCTGGAATTTTTGATCCATTTTTTATTCCGATAGCGCCCTCCTCAAGTAAAAGCTCAATTCATTATTAGGGACCAATTAAAATTTCTCATGTCAAAAAATCCCTGATGGGTTTTCCTTCAGAAGTCGGCATTATTTAGGAAATTATGCAACAAATAATGACACCCTGTATCTTGAAAACCAAGCATGTTATAATATAGACGTCAATGCATAGGAATTTTATGCCTTAAAAATACTTGTGAAATAACATCATAACACTCTGTAAAAGAAATCACATGACACAGGGGTCAACTCAATATACTGTAACCAGGTTTTAAAATAAATTTTTGAAAAAAATATATACTGAGTGCTCCTCGTATATTTAACGACCGGTTATTGTCAGACTGATAATGTGGAAGAAACTCAGGTTTTCTAGGTTACTAAGCCATAATTTTTTATGTCACTATTTAACCAGTGGGTTGACTTGTTAGTAAATATACGCCGTCATATACCATGGTGGGCGTCGTATTTCAATCGTTTGTATAGTCACATTTTTTTCGCCTTTTAAGAGATAATAGACGTCCCCGAAAAAAAAATGTGTCGTAATTAATGGCGCCAATGTGTATTATAATATCGAGGTTGACTCAATATATTATACAGATTTTTCCAAGTCTTTTGATTGGGTTAACCATGGGGTGCTCTTGCAGAAGCTTACGGCTTTAGGTATCGTGGGGCCTCTTCTTCATCCGAGGTAGAACCCAGATTGTTAATCTTGGAGGTACATATGTTCCTCTGAAATTTTGGTGCCATCTGGGGTGCCACAGGGCTCTCACTCGGGCCCTGTTTTGATTGATTTAGTTTGGAAACTTCAAAATTGTCGTGTGCTAATGTTTGCTGATGATGTGAAGCTATTTAGGCCTATCACATCCCTTTCCGATGCTGATGTGCTCCTGCAAAAAGACCTTAATTTGTTCTTTGATTGGTGCCACTTGAATAGAATGTCCCTTAATAAAGTGCCATAAGATTACTTTTTCTAAGCAAAGAAACCCTATTGCTTTTCTTGTCAAAACAGAGAATATTATTTATTGACTCCAGGTTGTTTTTTAAAAGTCACCTCAATCAGGTGACTGGTAGGGCAATGGAAATGCTGGGTTTTATCCAACGATCTACAACTGATTTGTCTTTGTTTACTGTTAGATTGACTCAATTGTGTGGTCCCCGTCATATAACTGCTACATCAAGCAGATTGAAAAAACTCAAAATAAATTTTTAAGGGTGGCTGCTTTTAGATGTGGTTACAGGAGACAGGAGGAGTATTACTATCAGTGGGTCAGGGATAACCTGAACTTACCCACATTAGAGTCACGAAGAACTTACATTACTCGACTTATGTTTTATGCATAAGGTTTTAAATGCTACTATAGATTGTCCCGAGTTATTGTCTCTTTTTAAACTTAGGGTGCTTTCCAGATATTAATTTCCCGGTATTAATGAGCCAATTAGACAGATAGAACAGATACGCTTTTTTGACTCTAGGATTACATCTTTTAAGGGGCAGTTAAAGAATATTATTTCATAGGGGCTTTAATTAATTAACTCATCTACACCTTTCATTGATTTATAGATAGTTTTGTATCTGAATATATATGTTTGTATGGGTATGCTATGTAACACTTTTGTAAATGGATTCCCTAAATAAATAAATAAACAAATTTTATACACTGAGTTCGAATTATCACTGGACCTTCCATATAAAACTATATTTTGACATGTGCTGCCCCTTATAGGTGACATTTTTTCATTTATATTAAAATCACAGGTACTATCGTAGGCGTACCGTTAGCGGTACGACTTTTCTTGAATAACACTCACATCGAACAAAATATAATAATTACGAATTATTTTCACGTATGCTCAGTTAGTATACAAATTACTCGAGGTGCTGCTGGTGATTTCCGCTTGCCATTTTTGAATTAAACTGCGTTACGACAAGATGGTGTTGCAAAACACTAAAGGTAGGTGTTTTTGGGAAAAAAAAGATCCTCTGGAATAAAATTGACTAAGTCCTCACCGTGATATTCTGATGAAACTGAATGAATTATTCCAATAGAGGTTGAAAATCAACCACTAACTCTAACTTAGACTTATGATGCTTATTTGCAGGTATACATACTATAGGCCCGATTTACTGATAATGATGTCAGCGATATAATGAGGAAATTAATTATCTAAATTATGTGATCATTTTTTTTGGCCCATAACAATAATAAATTTATATAATAATAACATTAACAATAATTTGTATAAGTTTGGTAATAGGAGGAGTAATAGGATTTCTTTAAATTATAACTGTGTATGGAATACCTCTTTTGTGATCTCAATATAGTTTTTCCAGCAGTTCCCTTAACAACAAAACCGCAATTTACCACTGACTCAATCAACAACCCTTTTTTTGTAATACCTTTCTTAGTTCATAATTAGTTAATTCATTCTGAGCAAATACTTAACATAATTTACCTTGTTGCATGAATTCCTTGATTTTTACTTTATACTAGTCACGTTTTGATTTTCTTATTAATTTTGTCAACTAATTTTTTTGTACTCGTTTAGTATGTTAATAGAACCGTTGATCTTGTACACTGTTTTCTTTTAGGAAGTCTCTTTTTTTTAATTTGCAATCAGGTTTAACATTCCGAATGCAATGTCGTTAGATCTGGGTGAAAGATTAAAAATTAACAGCGCTAGAGTTAGTTTGATGAAAAAGAAATTTGAAATTTAATGAGAAAGGGACTTATCCAGGGAATTTGGAATACTAAATAGGCTGGAAAGATGTGTAAATGAATTGTTTTAGAGACCATTGTTCCTTAAATGGGAGTAGTGTTCACCTGCGAACAATCTTTGCTGCCGATTTACGTCAATTGTGAAACTCCCGGGGAGGATGATATTTTCTAACGTAAATGCGACCTGGAAAGGCCAATGAGTGGAATATTCCTAAATTGATCGCAGTAGCAAATCGAATAAGGTCCAATTGCAAATTCATGACGAAAAAATTGCTTTGGTGGTTGGACGAGTTGGATGTGTGTGAAACATTACAAGTTGATAGCAGTAGAGTGAGTTTGATGAAACAGACATTTGAATTATAATGAGAATGGGGCTTATCCAGAGATTTTGTTATACCAAATAGTGTGGAAAGGTGTGCAAATAACATATATAGATTCAGGTTTTTTCTTGTAATTGTTTTTCGTATGTACTCAAATTGATAAGATTTTCTATTTTATTCAAAAAATTTATTTGTGCTCCTTTCAACATCATTTTCAATTTCAGAGATATTTCAATGGGCGATTCCTTGAAAAAAAAATGAGAAAAAGTTTCTATAAATATGGGTCCGGAAATGCATAGTTTTCAAGATACAGGATGATCAATTTTTTTAAAAATATTATTTTTTAAAAATTTGGCAGTATTACTCGTTCTATTAAGAGGTTAATTTTGCCCTAATTAGATTAAAATTATAGGTTCAGTGGCGTCCCGGGGGACATCTTGAAAATGTACGCCACTGCTTTTTTTTCAACTTTAATATTTGTTGTTTGATTAAGCATTTAAAAATACAACTTTTTCGCCTCTTGTATTTTTTTGGTATGTCACTTCGTTTTCGACAAAAAAAAATAAATACCGGTTTATTGCATGCCACTGGACAAATTTGGTTTATTAATTTTTGGTGAAAAAATCACAGGTGTCTTGGAAAACAAAAAAATCATTTCTGCATGGAGGTTTGACATTGACAAGTGTCTTAATATTAAAAAAAAAATAAAAAAAAATGTATCACCATGTATCTTGAAAACTGTGCATTTCCGGACCATAGAAACTTTCTCTCATATTTTTTTACAAGGAATCGCCCATTGAAATATCTCGGTCTATTTTTCGAACACCCTGTATATTTAGATCACCAAGACTAGAATCAATGCAGGTAACTTCACTTAGGTCATGAGTCCATGTAAATGAAAACATAGTTCTAAGCACTCTGTAATTATTATTACAAGCGCTAGTCAAGAAGATCGTACTCACAATTAATCAATCAAGGACTATCATTTTTCGATTTCTTCTTGAAGAGTGTTCTACTCTTCTCTAAAGAGAATGACAGTAATAGTAGACCTCATGGAAACCTGATCAAACATATAGATTAAATTAATGGATGATAAGTGGAGAAAAACCAAAGAGACGAAAGATCCTCCTCTCCTTGGAACATGGTGCCGTGGTATTTCAAGACAATAAAAGAGCCTACATAAATAATTATGTCAATGAATCCCTTAAACTTGAAACAGCCCCGAGACGTCTTCTTTAGGATCATTTTTGAGCCGTTCACTGAACAGCATAAGTCAGTAAAATTTGCAGTGTACTTTTTGACTTGCATTGCTATGAAAATTATCGAACTCGTTTTCCAATTTTATCCCCTCGCCCTGTGACAATGTAAAACCTACAACTCCGGAGGCATTCCGAAAAGGAACGAGTTTTCGTTATTCGGCAGCTGTAAGTCGTAAAGTGTCGTTTTTTATGGGTTCGCTGCGTAGTCATGCCGTAAATAAGTAAACAGCAGCGTATTACCGGAATTCGTTCTTCCTGAAAAATCTCTTTGATGCTGCTACGGTAATAACTAACCCCACCCCCTCCTTCCCTCTCTCGACAACCTGGACTGACTGTTTTAACGGAAAAGAAAAGGGTTATTGGAATTGTTCGATGACTGTTTAATTGGATTTAAGAAAATTAGGAAAACGGACGGAATTAATGTGTTCCCACCAATAAATCCCGACCCTGAAAAGCCGCAATAAATTTCACTCATTATTTATTATGAATATTTTTTTATTTGATAGCTCACTAGCAGGAAATGCGAACCATAAATTCTTCAATTACCATTCGATAATGAGCTTAACGACTTTCTAATGGTTATAGTACCGTGTCGAGGCCTCGCATCGAAATTCTTAGGTTAGTGTTTGACACACAAACACTCTATTATCAGTCGGTATTAACTCGGCAAATAACTCACCCGTTAATTGCGTTACTTCGTTTACTCATTTTCCACTTAATCAGCGGGTCCGTTTCGATTTAGTGGCCAATAAATTTATTCGCTTTTAAGAAACAGGAAAAGTTCGTTAAAACTTATATGGATGTACGTAGCTCTGCTTCACTTCTTTCCTTATTGTTTCGTCCTTTATTTTGCTCACCTCTCAATTTGAGCATAAAATTTGCTGCATCCTACAGTTAGATCTGATTTTTTTATTTATTCATTGACCTTGTGCTAAGCACATTTAATCAAGAAAAGCCTCTATAATTTTTTGAGAGCCATATTTTTTGTTTCTCAACTAGTTGGATGAGGCCGAGTATACTGGCATATAGCTTCATCCTTTCACTATAACTAGCCGCAAACCGCATTGCCGAAGTCGGCGATGCAGCTGAGTTATGGCTATCAGAGTGGGGCAAGTTTTCGACTTTGAGAATTTTGTGCATTTTTTTCAGGGAAAAAATTTTTTATTTTTAAATCTTCTTGAAAATTAGTTTTCTTATAGATTTCGACCCGTACATTACGAAAATGCTATTCATTTTTTTCAAAAAAATTTTCTAATATTTTTTTTTTGAACTCAAAGTTACAAAAACAGATCAACTTCTGATAGCCATATTTTTTGTTTCTCAACTAGTTGGACGAAGCCGAGTATACTGGCATATAGCTTCATCCTTTCACTATAACTAGCCGCAAACCGCATTGCCGAAGTCAGCGATGCAGCTGAGTTATGGCTATCAGAATGGGACTAGTTTTCACCATTAAAAAAAATTTTATTTGACTTTGAGGTCAAAAAAATAGATAAGATAATTTTTTTTTGAAAAAATGAATAGCATTTTCGTAATGTACGGGTCGAAATGTATAAGAAACCAAATTTTCAAAAAAATTTGAGAGATTTTTTTTCTTCGTACTTTTGACGACCTAGTATGTGCATTTTTTTCAGGGAAAAAAATTTTTGTTTTTAAATCTTCTTGAAAATTAGTTTTCTTATAGATTTCAACCCGTACATTACGAAAATGCTATTCACTTTTTTCAAAAAAATTTTCTCATATATATTTTTTGACCTCAAAGTTACAAAAATAGGTCAACTTCTGATAGCCGTATTTTTTTTTTCTCAACTAGTTGGATGAAGCCAAGTATACTGGCAGATAGCTTCATCCTTTCACTATAACTAGCCGCAAACCGCATTGCCGAAGTCAGCGATACAGCTAAGTTATGGCTATCAAAGTGAGACTAGTTTTCGCCATTTAAAAAAAAAATTTTGACTTTGAGGTCCAAAAAAAATATAAGATAATTTAAAAAAAAAATGAGTAGCATTTTCGTAATGCACGGGTCGAAACTCATCTTCGTCAGAACTGTCATTTTCAATGACAAGTTGCCGTTTTACTGCCCTACCTTGTTGTTTTCTTAGTTTCGTTTCCTTTTCAATAACTTTTTCTTTGAGTTCTTGAATTTCTGGAGTGGAATTTAAATGACCCGTTTTTGCCCGAGTTTTGCATTTTCTTTTTTCAACGCCCCCAGGTACCGCTTGAGGTGGAGGTAAAATTTCTTTCAGTGACACATTTAAAACTGAAGATGAAGAGGTGTTAAGACCAGAAGTACTCGGTTGATTTTGAATGTCTAACTCGATGGTACTGAGTTGAGCCTCCAATGGAATCTGCCTATCCGTTGCTAAAGCTGGTGCAAACTCCCAATCTTCAAAAATATCGGGATTAAAAGGACGAAAGAATCCGACATCTAATGGTTGAACGTGATGGGAACAGTGCGCCGAAAAACAAAATACTACAACCCCGTTTTCTTTAGAAAACTGTCTAGAGACCAGGCTTTTATGGATACTGTGGCCTTCTAAAAGTAAAAGAACTTTCAGGGAAAAAAATTTTTGTTTTTAAATCTTCTTGAAAATTTGTTTTCTTATAGATTTCAACCCGTACATTACGAAAATGCTATTCATTTTTTCCAAAAAAATTTTCTCATATATATTTTTTGACCTCAAAGTTACGAAAATAGGTCAACTTCTGATAGCCATATTTTTTGTTTCTCAACTAGTTGGATGAGGTCGAGTATACTGGCATATAGCTTCATCCTTTCACTATAACTAGCCGCAAACCGCATTGCCGAAGTCAGCGCTGCAGCTGAGTTATGGCTATCAGAGTGGGACAAGGTTTCACCATTAAAAAAAAAAATTTGACTTTGAGGTCGATGAAAAAAAAATCTCCCAAATCTTTTTGAAAATTTCTTCTCTTATAGATTTCGACCCGTACATTAAGAGAATGCTATTCATTTTTTCCAAAAAAAATTTCTTATATTTTTTTTTTGACCTCAAAGTTACGAAAATAGGTCAACTTCTGATAGCCGTATTTTTTGTTTCTCAACTAGTTGGATGAGGCCGAGTATACTGGCATATAGCTTCATCCTTTCACTATAACTAGCTGCGAACCGCATTGCCGAAGTCAGCGATGCAGCTGAGTTATGGCTAGCAGAGTGGGACAAGTTTTCACCATTAAAAAAAAAATTTTTTGACTTTGAGGTCAAAAAATATATAAGATAATTTTTTTTGGAAAAAATGAGTAGCATTTTCGTAATGTACGGATCGAAATCTATAAAAGAACAAATTTTCAAAGAGATTTCTTGGAACTTTGAAAATTTTGACGACCAAATGTTGGAGAATCGAATACTATGTATGCATGGTGCGAGAGGTGCTTAAAGGCGAAATATAGTCGTTGTTTTTCAGTACGACGTTAGTAAGCGTCTGACTTTAATGTTAAGAAAATGGTAACCGTACTACTTCTACTTGATCGTGTTTAATCCACTGTAGAGTAGTACCAAAAGGCTCAAAATCTGCTCAAGTATGCTCTTGCCCTTCTTCCTAAATCTGATGAGTTCGTACGTTCCTATCATGCTCTTCAATTTTAATATTGACTTTTAAGTTTTTTTCCACACATAACCTCTTGTTCTTGTTCTATCGAAATGCTTTTGAAGAATACCAGCTCCTTGCACAATAGTGAAACGCTAAAAAACAATTTAGGAAATTTCATTTAGATATCGACAAAGTGTATCCAAAAATTATATCAGCCTAATGAAGATCCTTGGGGAGTTTATGTCGTATTACTAGGTCGTTATTATCAGGAAGTAAATGTCAAAAGTTCTCCATAAGAAGTAATTCATTGGGATCATGTATAACGGTGTGGCAAGCCAAGTCCTTGCGTGCAAACTTCAACATATTAACTTATAGATACATATAAAAAACAAATCACTTATCTGAGTTTTTTATCTTTGATCATGTTTAAAGCCTATTCGTACGCAACTGTGTGCATGGTGATGAAGCTAGTAGTAAATATGTTGCAATATCTCATCAAGTGTCGCAGCAAATATTTGCTTAATCTAGTTTTGTGTAAAGTACTTTGAAGAGTTGCTGAATGTGTATTTCCAAGAGCTATTAGAGCAGACTCACCTATAGAGGGAGTTCAGTTGGAACTTCTCTTGTAAATCTTTGATCAAGATGATGAACTGGTTGACAATATATTTATTTTTTTTAAGAATTATAAGATGAACCAAAAAGATATTTATTTAGCAGTGAAAAACAGGAGAGGAGATTCAGATTTTCCTCTTATTTCTTACAATTTTATCAATATTTGGATCACAGTGGTCGTCACTGTGGAGACTACTTTGAACGTAACAATATTCCTTACGTTTCCAAATGCAAAAATAGAATTTTTTTAGGTATTGGTTCACCGAGGTCCCTCAAAGAAGGAAGAGTTCTTTTACTTTGAATACATTCTTAAAATTTGTTTTCTTATAGATTTCGACCCGTACATTACGAAAATGCTATTCATTTTTTCCAAAAAAAATATCTTTTTTTTTTTTGACCTCAAAGTTACAAAAATAGGTCAACTTCTGATAGCCATATTTTTTGTTTCTCAACTAGTTGGACGAAGCCGAGTATACTGGCATATAGCTTCATCCTTTCACTATAACTAGCCGCAAACCGCATTGCCGAAGTCAGCGATGCAGCTGAGTTATGGCTATCAGAGTGGGACAAGTTTTCGCCATTTAAACAAAAAAATTGCGATTTATTAGACACTATTGATAAGTAACTATATAAATATAAAACTATTAAATTTAAATAAGTTAATTTTCTCACTGTTTTTTTGATTCGTACTCCTGCACTTTATCTAATAATTATCAATTTTATTAATTCAATGTTAATGACTTCTTAGACTTAAATGTCGATGTAGGTCTAAAAGAAGATGAAACATTAAATTTTTATTTCAAAATATACTCTTGCACTTTTGGTTTATTTTAATTCGTTTAGACCTAATAATGCTAAATTAATTTTAACAGATTTGAAGAGACCGACCCCGGTAGCACCGTGTGTTCACGATGCAATTTGGTGGTCTCGGGTTCGAATCCCGGCATGGGCATGGTTGTTTGTGACTGTCTTACAAAAAGCAAAAACATTGTGGTTCGGAACCCACGTTAAACTGTAGCTCCATAAACAACAATATTGGGCGGCCGTCGAAATACGACGCGAGTCCATTGTATTTGAGGAAGAAGAAGAAAAAGATTTGAAGAGGTTCACAACTCATTTCAAATTTCTCTGGTGCTTCTGAGGTCTGAAGGAAGAGTGGGAGCACAAGAACTACTTTTAAGAGAGACAATATTATCGTTATAGGGATTTAATTTAAATTGACCCCTTTTTTGCCTACAGTCTGTAGATGGTGTAGATTCAAAGGCTTCTGGGTGGTGATCTACAATGAGATGGAGTGCAATACAGATTGCACAATATGTGTTAACCCAAACAATTTGAAGTTAGTGGTAATAAAACAATGAGTGAGTGAGAGATTATACCTCATCACTTCCTAACTATGCCTCCATAATAAGACCTAATGGTAAAGTGTGGTTTTTCCCATAAACCAGTATGAATAACTACACCTACTTAAATTATATAAACCTAAATATTTGTCGTCATTAAACATCCTTAAAAAGCAATTACGTCTATGATGAAAAAACACAGTACTATACCTATACGTCAAACTGTTGGAAACCGTTGTTAATAGGTCACGCATATTTTTGTTTTAATTTCAATAATTAAACGGTAATTACCGTCATAAGTACTTCGGAGTCAGTCGCTGCTATACCTGATACGTTATTTTAATGATCTCTGTTCGAAGGTTTTGTAATGCATTTAATGCACCTGCAAGTAACATTATTTAAAAAAAAATAGTTTGTACATAATAAATTATTATTGTTTATTTATGTACAGTATTTAGTAGTAGTTAAAGAAGAAGTCCGGGATTCCTTTATGCGTTGATGTTACTTAGGGCTGCTTTTACATAATTATTTATGTAGTTATATTAGCCCCAAGAAGGGTAATGACTGAAAAATATCGAATCTTGTAGATCACATTTTCAAAGACTTAAAATATTGACAGTGCCATGCTTGTACATTACGTCTTTTCAAAAAAATTCAGATGTCTATAACGTAATGACGACAAGGCAATGCAATAGTCTTAGAATTCCCTTACAAAAGATATCCCTACTATAATTGCATTAGGGTGTATAATGCTTCACCTGATAATAATAATTATTGTAATAAAAAATTAAACAAAAATTTTAATAGTTTTATATAATATATTGTAAACCTCTGCTTTCATTATTTGACAATTGTAATGTTTCCATTGACACTGATGACAAATAAACTTTATTATTAAATACAGGACTATTTTTCAAAGAGGGATTTTTAAAATTATTTTTTAATTAATTTATGCCTAATCAGGTTTCTCCAGTAGGTCTACTATTACAGACGTTCTGTTCTTCTTTCAACATTTAGAGTAAAACATTTAGGAAAGAATCAGAAAATGATAGACCTAGATATATTAGTTGTGGCTATGAACTTCTTGACTATAGTGCTTGAAATAATAATTAGAACTGTATTTTCATGCTCATTGACCTAAATGATGACAAACGATCTCCAAAATATGTCATTTACACACCTTTCCAGCCTAATCGGTATTCCAAATTCCCTGGATAAGTCACTTCTTTATCACAATAATAATTTATTTCTCATGAAACTGACTCTACTGCTGTTAACTTATGAACTTCTACACAAATCAAACTCATCTAACCTGGGGCCGTATCTTCGAATGCGAGCAAAGTCGAGCGGCAAAATTCGCACACGAATTAAAAAGTGCATTTTCGAACAGCATTCGAAATTTCATTCGCGTACGAACGAATTAAATGTAGTGGCAACGTAGCAGAGTCGAGTGCTATTGGAGGCCATGACAAACGAAATAAAGACGATAAAGATTTTTTAACCTAACCTGAAATTTAAGTTTTAAAACATCGGGGGATTTTGAGGTTTTTTTCATGGCGTTTCTTGGGTTGGGTTGGGTTGGGTTCGATTAAAAAAAACTAAATTGCGGTTTTTGTCGAGTGAGCAAAAGAAAAAATTAATTTCATTTATGGCAGAGCACTCGGAGCACCCAAGATTTTACAGCTAAAACTGCACAAGCCTTGTGAATAAAAGTAGCGGACAGATTACACAGTCTCCCTGGAGCACATCAATTCCATCGTAGTAGGTTTGCTTAATCTATATAATTTAATAATTTGAGCATCTGAATACATTTCAAATGGGTCAAGAAATGAAGACTATATTCTATTCCTTTTGTCTGCCAGAGTTTCAGTCTCTTCCAGAGCATCGACGACGTTTCTTTGCACAAATATGTTTAAGCTTGCCATTTGATTATAGTTGTTTTTTTTTTCAATAAACAACAAAAAAACACTATGAAAATACTCATACAAATTAAAAAAAAGAAGCTATAGTTTAAAATCAAAATAAGACAAGCGGCAGAATCAAATTGAAAATCGCACACGAACTTTGAAATTCGAATGGTATATTATACCCATTCGAGACACCGCATGCGAAAAAGTTCACATACGATGCGAACAATACGAATATCCATTTTTCCTGCGAAATCCTCTAATTTCGTATGCGAATTAAATTCGAATGGTTTCAAAAATACAGCCTATGATCTTCTTAACTATAGTGGTTGTAATAATAATTAGAATTGTGTTTTCATGCTCATCTACCTAAATGAGGACAAACGATTTCCAAGATATGTCATTTACACACCTTTCCAGCCTAATCGGTATTCCAAATTCCCTGGATAAGTCACTTCTTTATCAAAATTATAATTTATTTCTCATCAAACTGACTCTACTGCTGTTAACTTATAAACTTCTATACAAATCAAACTCGTCTAACCAACAAAGAAGTTTTTTATTTATGCTTTTGCAACTCGAGGTGAAAAACCTTTACTTCCTTGAGAACAATTTGTTTTTTATTGTATAATGTTCATCCTGGCCTCTTTTCCTCCCTATTTGTGCCTTAGGTAATACTTGTATGTTCCCTTGGGGCACATTCGTACATAAAAGAGAGTGAAGGAAAATTATAGTATGGAGCTTGTGGAAGTTTTCCTGCATTACCTTCTGATTGTTTTCCATTGTTTCATACCTAAATTAAATAAGCGAGTAAAAAACAAACGATCAATGCATCTACCGTATATATTTTATAGAAAAAAAATTCCAGCACGTGCATGTAAAACGTTTACGTTTTAACACATGTACCGCTTCAAGCAACAGCTGTTAAAACATCCATTTTTTTCTTTTTGATTTCCTAAAGGAAAAAGGGGGCCATGCAACCATTTTAACTCACAAGAAGGAAATTTCAAAGAACTTGTGAATGCCCGAATAAAAAGGGCAACTTTTGATAAATTAACCTGAAACATTCTGCGAATTTTCCCCCTAATGGAAATTTACTGTACTATTACAGGTTCCACTGAATACACTAAACAAAAAAAAAATTATATACATTGTCTCATTCAAATTAGCTATTTTAAGCATTGTTTTTATTTTCCCAGTAAGACACGACTGATTATACATGCAAATTAAGCTGGTCAACCCACGAAAATGTAGCGGATGAATATTCTATAAACATAATAATGCACGTTCCCTGAATATTATTTCGACAGATAAAAAGCAAATAAAGCCCCATTAAAAAAGAGACTGACATCCCGCGACCATCCTTGACAGGCTTCACTCTACACGGCTTAAATTACATTTCACACTAATTACAATTGGGGCTTTTATATGACGTAATAATTTGTTTACTCAGAGGCTAAATTGTATAATAATAATTGTTCTGTTGCGTTGCAGGCGAAGGCATTAGGGCGGGTATTGTTCGACCAAGTGTGCAAGCAGCTCCATTTGCTCGAGGCCGATTACTTTGGGTTGGAGTACGCGGACTGTCATGGAACCAGGGTGAGTTTAATCTATTCTAATTATTAATAAAGATTAATTAATTAATATTCGGAGGTGTGTAAAGCCTTTGATAGTATCAAGATTTTTTCAGTACATTCAGAAATCAACAAGTCGGATGGTTTACCCTAGGTGCAGATGTGCCTAAGTTAAATGAATATGAAACAGCACGGCTTCGGGCAATTTCTAATGGATCTGGACTGCGGGGAAAAAAACCAGTATATATCGGCCTGGTAAACAAGGGTGTTGCGTGCACCTAAGATAAGGTCGTCGTATTGAAGTTTTTCTCTCAGTAGCAAGTGTATGGTCAATAGATGACGCCTTTTCTTTCCCTATGAATTTCTATTATGAACCCAATATGTTTAATAAACATTTCCTTGCCAAATGTCTTTCAAGGGTGAAAAATGAGGACAATAAAGTAAAAAACTTTTTACTTTATTGTCCTCAGAGATATTATATTACACACATCACTTTATTAATAAAATGGCATTTAAAAATAACGAACGTAAATAGGAAAAAAAAAAGATGGTTGATGATGAATTAAAACGTGCAACGTTAAATGTATGAATCACTTTTCGCGGTAATAATTAAAACGATGACAATAATATTGCTAAGCAAATGGAGAAGCTGTGACGTTTTAATTAGTTTAGGCACCACTACAAAATGATCCAATAATAAGTCTGTCACTTATAATAAATCATAAAATTTGTTAAGGAAGGCACACCGCTTGCTAAAGTTAGCGTCCGAAGATAACCGTCTTACTTGGAATGTGAATTTTTTCCAGGTTGCACACAAATTAAATCAGTAGTTTTAAATAGAAACTCCTAAAATATTGGATGAGAAGTGTAAGGAATAATGAAGATAAAGCTGCTCCGGTTTTGGTTCTGATCCATTGGTGGAAGTGTTTTTACCCTCAAATCTATCTTCAGGATTCCCTTTATATAGATCTGAAAGAATTATGAAAATATCTTAAGTGGTTTCCAAGATATCACCTAAAATGTCCGCTAATAAATGAAAATCTTGTAATTGCTATACGGTGTTAAAAACTTCAAATTTGATGGGACCTTTTTAAACAAAATTGCCTATAACTCAGAGAGTTGCTGAGGTACAGAAATCATTCGTATATTAAAATATTGGGAAATAAATGGCCTTGGTTGGTCTAAATATTTTTTAAGAATATTTCAATTATTAGTAAGACTATACCAAAGAATATTGAAAAGTCAAGTAAGAAAATTAGCCTAAAAAGCGTGCCTAACCAAAACTGCTCTAACTACCCAAATTCTTGACCCAGAATGTTGTTTTTACCCTCAAATCCATCCTCAGGAATCCCTTTATATAGATCTGAAAGAATTATGAAAATATCTTAAGCGGTTGCCAAGTTATGACCAAAAATGTCTGTTAATAAATAAAAATCTTGTAATTGCAATTTGGTGTTAAAAACTTCGAATTTGGTGGGTCTTGGACCTTTTTAAACAAAATTGCCTATAACTCAAAGAGTTGCTGAGGTACAGAAATCATTCGTATATTAAAATATTGGGAAATAAATGCCCGTTGTTGGACTAAATCTCTTTTAAAAATATTTCGATTATTAGTAAAACTATAGCAAGAATATTGAAAAGTCAAGTAAAAAAATTAGCCTAAAAAGCGTGCCTAACCAAAACTGCTCTAACTACCCAAATTCTTGACCCAGAATGATGTTTTTACCCTCAAATCCATCCTCAGGAATCCCTTTTTATAGATCTGAAAGAATTATGAAAATATCTTAACTGGTTTCCAAGATATGGCCAAAAATGTCCGCTAATAAATAAAAATCTTGTAATTGCAATTTGGTGTTAAAAACTTCGAATTTGTCTTGGACCTTCCTAAACAAAATTGCCTATAACTCGAAGAGTTGTTGAGGCACAGTAATCATTTGTATATTAAAATATTGGGAAATGAATGCCCTTTGTTGGTCTAACTAAATCTCTTTAAAAAATATTTCAATTATTTTTAAAAATATACCGCAACCAAAACTGCTCTAACTACCCCAATTATTAATCCAGAACGATGTTTCTACCCTCAAATCGATACTTGGGAATCCTCTTATATGAATCTAAACCGAACTATGACAATATGTTAAAGGGGTCCTAAGTTATGACCAAAAATGTCTACTGAAGAATAAAAATCGTGTATTTATGCCCAAGAATAATGAAAAGTCAGTCAATACGAAAACTAGCAAAAAAAGTATGCCTAACCAAAACTGGTCTAACTACCCAAATTCTTGACCCAGAATGATGTTTGTAGCCTCAAATCCATCCTCAGGAATCCCTTTATATAGATCTGAAAGAATTATGAAAATATCTTAAGCGGTTGCCAAGATATGACCAAAAATGTCTGTTAATAAATAAAAATCTTGTAATTGCAATTTGGTGTTAAAAACTTCGAATTTGGTGGGTCTTGGACCTTCCTAAACAAAATTGCCTATAACTCGAAGAGTTGTGGAGGCACAGTAATCATTCGTATATTAAAATATTGGGAAATAAATGCCCATTGTTGGACTAAATCTCTTTTAAAAATATTTCAATTATTTGTAAAACTATAGCAAGAATATTGAAAAGTCTAGTAAGAAAATTAGCAAAAAAAAGCATGCCTAACCAAAACTGCTCTAACTACCCAAATTCTTGACCCAGAATGTTGTTTTTACCCTCAAATCCATCCTCAGGAATCCCCTTATATAGATCTGAAAGAATTATGAAAATATCTTAACTGGTTTCCAAGATATGGCCAAAAATGTCCGCTAATAAATGAAAATCTTGTAATTGCAATATGGTGTTAAAAACTTCAAATTTTGTGGGTCTTGGACTTTCCTAAACAAAATTGCCTATAACTCGAAGAGTTGTTGAGGCACAGTAATCATTTGTATATTAAAATATTGGGAAATAAATGCCCTTTGTTGGTCTAACTAAATCTCTTTAAAAAATATTTCAATTATTTTTAAACATATACCGCAACCAAAACTGCTCTAACTACCCCAATTATTAATCCAGAACGATGTTTCTACCCTCAAATCGATACTTGGGAATCCTCTTATATGAATCTAAACCGAACTATGACAATATGTTAAAGGGGTCCTAAGTTATGACCAAAAATGTCTACTGAATAAAAATCGTGTATTTATGCCCAAGAATAATGAAAAGTCAGTCAATACGAAAACTAGCAAAAAAAAGTGTGCCTAACCAAAACTGCTCTAACTACTTAAATTCTTGACCCAGAATGATGTTTTTACCCTCAAATCCATCCTCAGGAATCCCTTTTTATAGATCTGAAAGAATTATGAAAATATCTTAACTGGTTTCCAAGATATGGCCAAAAATGTCCGCTAATAAATAAAAATCTTGTAATTGCAATATGGTGTTAAAAACTTCAAATTTGGTGGGTCTTGGACCTTTTTAAACAAAATTGCCTATAACTCAAAGAGTTGTTGAGGTACAGAAATCATTCGTATATTAAAATATTGGGAAATAAATGCCCTTTATTGGACTAAATCTCTTTTAAAAATATTTCAATTATTAATAAAACTATAGCAAGAATATTGAAAAGTCAAGTAAAAAAATCAGCAAAAAAAGTGTGCCTAACCAAAACTGCTCTAACTACCCAAATTCTTGACCCAAAATGTTGTTTTTACCCTCAAATCCATCCTCAGGAATCCCTTTATATAGATCTGAAATAATTATGAAAATATCTTAAGTGGTTGCCAAGATATGACCAAAAATGTCTGTTAATAAATAAAAATCTTGTAATTGCAATTTGGTGTTAAAAACTTCGAATTTGTCTTGGACCTTCCTAAACAAAATTGCCTATAACTCGAAGAGTTGTTGAGGCACAGTAATCATTTGTATATTAAAATATTGGGAAATGAATGCCCTTTGTTGGTCTAACTAAATCTCTTTAAAAAATATTTCAATTATTTTTAAAAATATACCGCAACCAAAACTGCTCTAACTACCCCAATTATTAATCCAGAACGATGTTTCTACCCTCAAATCGATACTTGGGAATCCTCTTATATGAATCTAAACCGAACTATGACAATATGTTAAAGGGGTCCTAAGTTATGACCAAAAATGTCTACTGAAGAATAAAAATCGTGTATTTATGCCCAAGAATAATGAAAAGTCAGTCAATACGAAAACTAGCAAAAAAAGTTTGCCTAACCAAAACTGGTCTAACTACCCAAATTCTTGACCCAGAATGATGTTTGTAGCCTCAAATCCATCCTCAGGAATCCCTTTATATAGATATGAAAGAATTATGAAAATATCTTAACTGGTTGCCAAGATATATACAAAAATGTCTGCTGATTCATAAAAATCTTGTAATTACCATATTGTTTTAAAACTTCATATTTGGTGGGTCTTGGACCATGGTGGATAAAATTGCCTCTAACTCAAAGAGTCGTTGAGGCAAAGAATTCGTTCATATATTAAAATATTGGGAAATAAATGCCTTGTCTTAAGCTAGTGTTCTCCTTTAAAAATATTTTAATTATTAGTGAAAATATACCCAAGCATAATGAGATTTTGCTATGAGATTGGGTAAAAAAACATGCGCCACCAAAACTGCTGTAACTACCCAAATTCCTCACCAGATTGATGTTTTTACTCTCAGATCCATCTTCAGAAATCCCTTTATATAGATGTAAAAGAATTATGAAAATATGTTTAAGGGTTCCCAAGTTATGACTAAAAATGTCCACTAATAAATAAAATGCTGGTTATTACAACGCGGATCTAAAAACCTAAAATTTGGCGGGTCTTGGACCTTGCTAAACAAAATTGCCTCTAACTCAAAAAGTTTTTGAGGTACACGAATCGTTAATATATTAAATTATTGGGAAATAAATGCCCTTTTTTGTACTAAAACCATTTTTAAAATATTTCAATTATTAGTAAAACTATAGCAAAGAATATTGAAAAGTCAAGTAAGAAAATTAGCCTAAAAAGTGTGCCTAACCAAAACTGCTCTAACTACTTAAATTCTTGACCCAGAATGATATTTTTAGCCTCAAATCCATCCTCATGAATCCCTTTATATAAATTTAAAAGAATTATGAAAATATCTTAAGTGGTTTCCAAGATATGACCAAAAATGTCTGCTGATTCATAAAAATCTTGTAATTACCATATTGTTTTAAAACTTCATATTTGGTGGGTCTTGGACCATGGTGGATTAAATTGACTCTATCTCAAAAAGTTTTTGAGGTACAGGAATCTTTAATATATTAAATTATTGGGAAATAAATGCCCTTTTTTGTACTAAAGCTCTTTTTAAATTATCTCAATTATTAGTGAAAATATACTCAATAATAGTGAGATTTTGCTAAGATATTGAGCAAAAAAACGTTCCTTAACCAAAACTACTCTAGCTACCGAAATTTTTGACCCAGAATGATGTTTTACCCTCAAATCCATCCTCAGGAATCACTTTATACGGATTTAAAAGAATTATGAAAATATGTTAAAGGGTTCTCAAGATATGGCTAAACATGTCTGGTGAGGAATCAGAATCTTGAAGAACACAGATTATGTTGAGCAATTATGTTCATGGATTTAGAGTCCATTCATATGTATTGCACAAATATGAAGAAACGCAATGTCGTTTTCCTTATCACTTTGCATTAAGATGCTAATAATAAATGTCTAAAATTCTCTCACAAACCCGGAGAATAATAATCATATCATATATACGATCGCAAAATAAAGATAAGAGATTTAACAGGTTTTTAACCTGATGTCCACGATATCTGAAATATAAATCTGGCCTGTCAGGTATCCCGCTTGAATCCGAACAGATTTATAGAGCGGATATTAAATACATATTTGCAGGCACGCAGAAGGATTTGATCATTTTTCTGTTTTACGGGAAGAAAGTGGAATTTTTAACCATGTAAAGCTAATACAGCATAGGCATGAGAGAAAACGAAGAATCAGCCATGTTAGAGCACTTTGCTCGCTGCACATTTAATTTGACTTTAAAATTGCCTTGGTGATGACGTTTGGATTCACTGCAAATTACTGACAAAAATGACCTAATTTGACCTTCACTGGTTTAATTTCAGTATTGGTTGGATCTTCAAAAACCGATCTCCCGTCAACTCGGGCTGTCACTGGTCGATCCCATCCTGTACTTTTGCGTCAAATTTTACACGCCCGACCCTGCACAACTCGAGGAAGAATACACCCGTTATTTGTTTTGTTTACAAGTGAAAAGGGACTTGGCGCAAGGTAAGATTTTCGCTTTATTCGGATAGTATAGGTTTACTAATAATAATTCATTCATTTCAGGTTATATGCAATGTAACGAGAACACGGCTTCTTTAATGGCCAGTTACATTGTGCAAGCGGAGTGCGGGGACTTCGTACCGGAGGATTATCCCGACCACACCTACCTTTCTAGTTACAAGTTTGTGCCTCATCAGGATCACGAAATGGAGAAGAAAATTATGGAGAATCATAAAAAGCACATGTGAGTCATCGCGCAGTTGGGTCGGGGGCTCAATTTAAATATCGACTTCAATACAAAGTTTTTGAATGAATGAATTAGTTTCATGCACTTAAATAGTTCATAGAACTTGAGGACACCTAGCAATTCAACTAAGTAAACTTGTCATAAATCAGCACGCCATTGACTCACCTAAACCTGGGCGTTGGTCCACTCTTTTGGTGTCTCTGGATAACTCCCCAGTTGATAGATTTTTCACGTTTATAGGGAATGCAATCAACAGGTAAAGGGGGCATTCTAGGAACTTAGTGAGTGATTTTTTTATTCCAGGCAGTCGGTTTTCAGGGCTCCTCTGTCCAGGAATTTTAAGCATTTCTTTTTATTTAAAGTTATCCAAAGAGTTTGCTTGATATGCTTGCACACCTCACCCATCTGGAAAAGTGGCTTCAGATGCCTGGGAGATATAATCCATTTATTTAAAAGAAGAAAATTATAGGGAATCATAAAAAGCACACGTGAGTCATCGCACAGTCGGGTAGCTCAATTTAAGTTAATCAATTTCAATACAGAGTCTTTGAATAAAAGGAATCAGATCATCATTAGTGCCATGCACTTAAATAGTTCATAGCAATTCAACAAAGAAAACTTTAATATCGTCAATTGGTACAAGAAAATAGTAGTATATTTATTCTTTACATGAATACAGATTCTCAGTTTGTCAATATGTCTGTCAGCACGCCATTGGCTCACCTAAACCTGGACGTTGGTCCACTCTCTTGGTGTCTCTGGATAACTTTCCCAGTTGATAGACGTCCCTAAAACTTGCCTTCTTACGCATCCAATGAATAGGCCCAACATACTTTTTAATTATTTTCTTTTTTTACGGATTCACTCCTCGGTTTTTAAGCCATTGCCGTCGTCCCCATTGTCTTCTTCCACCAATTCAGGTTTCTATGTTCTCATTCTTCTTATTTTTTCACGTTTATAAGGGATGCAATCAACAGGTGAGGTGGGCAAAAAAAGGTGTTCTTTTGTCGAGGTTTCCTCACATTTTTTGTCCCTTTTTCCAGGAACTTAGTGAGTGATTTGTTTATTCCAGGCAGTCGGTTTTCATGGCTCTTCTGTCCAGGAATTTTAAGCATTTCTTTTCATTTAAAGTTATCCAAAGAGTTTGCTTGAAATGCTTGTACACCTCGCCCGTCTGGAAAAGTGGCTTCAGATGCCTGGAAGATGTAATCCGTTTATTTAAGTGTATTTTTAGATTCTTCCGATAGTTTGGCCTAATCTGTTCCAGCCATTCAAGGCTCTTTGTTTTTTTTGTCGGGAATTTACAGTAATTTCTTACTTGTGTTCTCTTGGCTTCTCTGTCTCTTTTCCAGGAGTTTTTTTAGGTTAACCAGGATAATCATTAGTGGAAAAATGGCTTCAGATGCCTGGAAGATGTAAAAAGTTTATTTAATTGTATTTTTAAGATTATTCCAGGAGTGTGGTTCAGGCAGTCATTTTTCCTGGTATTCAAGGCTTTTTGTTCCCTATTTCAGGTATCCAAACTAATTTTTGCCAAGAATTTTGATATTTAACGCTCCTTGACTCTCTGTTAAAAATTGAAAATAATTGTTGACTTATTCCAGGCAGTTGAAGTCATTTTTTATGTGTTCTTCTGGTTTTTGCCCCTTTTCCAGGTATTTTAAGCCATTTTGTTAGGTTATCCAAAGAGCATGCCTGGAATGTGTGAAAATAAGAAACATCTTACCTGTTTAAGAAAATAACCTCAGATGCCTGGATAAAGTAATAAATTTATTGAAGTACAGAACTAAAAAGAAACTATTTATTTTTGACTATTTCTTGAGATGTGGACAGATTTGTCGAGGGAGTATATTAATTATCTTGATAGGTAGTTTTGTGTCTAAGTTACCAATTAGATTGGATAGTGATCTTAGTAAGATAATATTAAGCATCAGAAGTGGGATTATCTACACCTGTAATCGACTAATCCAGTTGAAGTTTCACTTATGAAAATTTGTCCTTATTGTTAGCTGGTCCATTAATTTTGTTAAAAAGAAAAGAATCTTATAGTATATGCTACAATTTCGAAGAGTTAATTATTTACTCCCTGTTATTAGCGATCAGATCAATCGTTACTTGGTTGCATGTTTACTTTTAATATCCCTTGATACGAGTGCTAGATTTTATCAAATTCCTGTACACCCTGACACTATATTTGGTTCAGCACTATAATTTCTTAACTGCACTCTTAGTACGGTAAATAATCTAAGTGGAACAAAATTTTAATTTGACAAAAAAGGATCATTTCTCGATTATACAACTGGTAACAAAAATGCTGTCTAAATGGAAAGCCTATGCGAAAACACCCTATAACACCTATAGAAGGATTGTATATTTCATAAATAATACAATCCCTCCACTACAAAAGTGACTGTAGGTAGATTCAGCAATAGCAGAAAAAGAGAGAAAATGGTATTCAAGGCTCCTTGTTGTTACCCTTTTTCAGGTATCCAAACTAATTTGTCCAAGAGTTTGAATAAATCCATTGATTTCTTCCAGGCAATCATTTTTCTTGGCATCTATGGCTCTTTATCACCCTTTTCCAGGAAGCTGAACTTAATTTTTTGTATTTTCCTGGCCTCTGTCACATATTCCAGGAACATTCAATCTGTATATAAGAATGACGCTGGGTTAAAAAGAAACACCTTCAAAATGCCCCCCTGGAAAATATATTCGATTTGCTTTACTTTGAAATGAATTTAGAATTTGGTCTATATTTGTAATATAAAGGATATCCGATGTTCTGCTATAAATAGAACGTCTATAATATGTCAGAGGTCGCAGTGGAGCCTTTACAAGTATTTTGATAAATTTGACATTCAATGAATGATGGATAGGTTTAATTTTGATACCAATTAAAGCCAATTCTATCTGGTTTTAAATATAGATTAAATAATGAAATTATTATCGAAACTGATGTGTTTGTATTTCAGGGGTCAATCGCCAGCAGAAGCTGACCTGAACCTTCTAGAAACGGCTCGAAGATGCGAACTGTACGGGATGAAGATGCACCCGGCAAAAGACCACGAGAACGTTTGCCTGAATTTGGCAGTGGCCCACATGGGCATCCTGGTGTTCCAGAACTATACCAAAATTAACACCTTCTCCTGGGCGAAGATCAGGAAGATTTCCTTTAAGAGGAAAAAGTTTTTAATCAAGTTACATCCCGAGGGTTATGTAAGTAAAATCGTAAAATGTTTAGTTTATATATTTTACAGTATCTTAAAATAACAATTTTTAATTATGAAGGTTGAACATAATAATTATGATGATTTTGTCCAATGAATTTAAAAAAAAAAATAAGTCAACTAAAGAATCTGTAAGGTGAATAGCAACAAAAATGCTGAATTATTGAGAGAGATGGTTCATAAATGAGGTCCCAATAACGTATATTGTAAGGAAGAATATAAGAGTGTCCAATAATGGGTAACTAGAAATACTTCGGTCGTCCTCCACTAAATTTATTTAAAAATTATTAATCCGACATGTTTCGGACATATAACATGTCCATCATCAGGGATAACAAATTAAGGGGTTTCGTCAATACATCTTATAGATGTAGTGCCTCAGGCAAGGTCAAAAGGTTAAAATGAATTAAGATACATGAGAATGGGACCAAATTTGTTGATAATTGTTTTTGGTATTAATGTTGCTGATCAATTTTTTTTATACAGAATTTAATGAAGCCCAAAAAAGACTTCAGATTTTAACAAAATTGCAAATAGCCGCAAGACTTAAGTGATCCGAATTCAAGGGATATATGTGATTATTTTAATTCTTTGTGAAACATTCATAAAAGTACTATGATAGTTAATGTGCCATCTATTTTTAAATGATAATGCAATCTTAGTGTTTCCCATCTTTTTCAAGGTATTTGCGAGAATAGTTAATAACGGACTCACTTCATAGCTTAATAAACATAAACAAGTGTTTCCTAGGTGCCAATATGGCTTCGAGTGATACCGCTCCGGTGACTGTTGTAGTAATAACAGAATTTCAAACTCAAATACATTATTATTAAAAAACTGCAATGGTGTCTCCTGATCTGTGAAAGGCATTTGACAATGTTGACCCTGATATTGTATTAGTAGTCAGAGGTATATCTCGGGGTTCTTGGTCGCAAATTGAGGTTGCAAGTTTCAGGGTTTACCTACCTTGGGAAGCCCTGTTAAATGAAGGGGCATGCCTGGTGTCGCAAAATATAATATAAATTATATTTCCGTTTCCCGCGGTTTTCCTGAAAAGCCGGTTTTCTTGTATACATGTGCCAGAAGCCAGAGTTAATTGATGACGCACCAGCTGGGACATTGGGCTTGTGTCAAGCATCGGGCTGGATGACAGGTGACCTGTTTTGTAAGTGGCCGAAACATTTTATAAAGTTTACACATTCATCTCAAAATAACAAAACCCTCTTACTGCTTGATGGTCACGTTAGCCACAAACACTTGGAAGTTATTACGTTGACTAAAGAAAATGGTGTCGTAATGATTTGCTTTCCTCCGCACTGCACACACCGATTACAACCCCTGGATGTGTCATTTTTTTGGTCCTCTATCCGCCTATTATAATCAAGCGATTACAAAGTGACTTAGAAATAGTCCAGATCGCACTGTATCTCCTTTTCAAGTAGGAAAGCTATTTTCTGAAGCCTATGAACGCAGTACAACTATGGAAAATGCCGTTAGTGGGTTCAAAAAAACAGGAATCCATCCGTTTAACGCCAATGTTTTTCCCGACTGGATGTTCGCTGCGTCATTAACAACCGCCGTCTTTGAACAAAATGATCCCGAATTACAAACACGAGACCACCAAGGACCTCATCCAAACACATCCCCTTCACCATCACAAGCCGACAGGGACAGACCTGGACCATCTTATATAACTCCAAATGAAGAAGAAGCTAATATACTAGACAGTAGCCGGGTTTCCGTGGAAAGCATCATTCCAATACCCAAGGTATCAGCATCTTTCAAACGAACAAATCGGAAAAGACAGGGAACGGTTGTGCTAACATCTACACCTAACATGGAAGAACTCAAGGCGAAAGAAGAAGAGAAACGTTTAGTCTTGGAGCGACGTGCAAAAGGTTAAAGTCAAATTGTGGACCGATGATGAAGAAAAAATCAAGATCCATTTGCTGAGGTTGAAGACGATGATGAAGATGCTGCGTGTATATATTGCAACAGCCTTTATTCCCAGTCGAAATCAGGCGAGCTTTGGCTGCGGTGTCAAAAATGTAAAAAAGTGGAAACATCTTGTCGGACTTGCATTGTCTTATTTATTTATTGTAACACGACGTTTCGGTTGGTAAGTATCTCCAACCGTTATCAAGTGTAAACTGTGTTTATTAAATCAGTTTACACTTGATAACGGTTGGAGATACTTACCAACCGAAACGTCGTGTTACAATAAATAAATAAGACAATGCAAGTCCGACAAGATGTTTTCACTGTACCATTGTCTACCACCTTCAAAAATAAAAAAGTGGAGTTACGCAGAATGCGCAGGGGTCTCCCGTCGCACTAAGTTTTTTAACTTGCGAACTTTGTAACTGAATAGGCATTTGTTTTTTCGTAAGTGACCAATGCATTATATTTTTGTATTTCATAATAAAGGTTTTTTCAATATTTCTACCTTTTTTATTTGCAACATTTTCTATAAAAAGGTGTATGTCATTTTGCCCAAGTATAAGCCTGAAATGACATACTGCACATTTTTTTTTAAATTTGGCATCAATATTTTAAAGTGAAAAAAAAATTAAAGCTTTGTGCCTTCCATGGGAACTGGCATAAACTAACGAACTCACTGAACTTGAAATGAATGGTCATCAATAAATATTCGTAAGTTTTGTGGAAGCTTTTGTTTAGGGTATGTCATTTTAGGCCCTTTTTCCACAAAAATGAGGTTCGTTTTTCCGTCAAGTCTAATGCCACCACAAAACGTTAGTGATCCACCACGTTGCCTTACTACTACCCGGGCATGACGCAAACGACTTTCATTTCCTTCCTCTCTCCAGACACGAATTCTACCAGAATCAGGATAAAATGAAAATCGAGACTCATCCGTCAAAAGAACTGTGGTCCATCTTTCTTGATTCCAATCAACACGTTCTTGGCACCACGTTAATCTTGCTCCTCGATTTCCTAAAGTTAACCGAGGAACACTTAGGGGTCTTATGGCATGAAGTCCTTTCTCATGCAAACGGTTTCTAATAGTTTGATCTGCAACCTCGACGTTATGCACTCATGGGAGCTGCTGAACCAAAACAAAGGCTGTTACCGTGGGATTTCTTTGAGCTTGCAAAGTTATAAAACAGTCTTGGGCATGTGTGGTAACTCGCGACGGGCCTTGATGCCGTTCTTTAACATCATTTGTCTCTCTATATCTTGTCCACAAACGGTTAATTACACTGGGAGATGTATCCAAAGTTCTTGCAACGTCTCTTTGACTTGTTTCTGCCTCAAGCATTCCGATTGCTCTTAGCATTTCCTCTCGAGTTAAATGTCGTCTTTCCATTTTTATTAAATAAAAACATATAAAAATTTATAAGGCGAAAAAAATTATTTTTTTAAGTGTTCCTTAGACCCTTTTGATGTGTATATATCTAAGTCTCTCTGAGAATAATGGATGATTATTTTGATTTGAAACTAGAATATAGAAAAATTAATATATTTAAAAAGTCATTTAAAACTGACTGGTATATTTTTAACTTATAATTATTCCAGATAATTGAAATTTAAAAAGAAACTATACCTTACTGCCTAAAAGAAATTGTTTCAACTGCCTGGAAGTAATTTCACAATTGCACATTTTGAAAAGCCTTTTTTTAATTCTTTCTTAAATTAAATTCTCTTCTTGGTTTCAATACTGTCGTGCACGAATCATTTTTTAAATTTAGTTTTAGTTTCGTTCCTCAAAAATCAATTAGTGCAGAACAGTATACTTTAATACTTGAATTACAATAAAGTAAAGTAAATCGTCAACAAGTAGATAAATACATATTAAAAAATTATTTCACTGACAAATTATTAAAGTTTTACATTGCAAATTAAAATCCTTATCCAAAATAATAAAAAAATAACACCCAAGATACAATTTCACAAATACTAAATAAAATAATCACAATTTACAAACAGTTAAAATTTTGGAGACCCCAATATCAACTTCAACTTCCTAAAACATATTTTTGTTTCATTTTCACAGTTGAGCTTGTAGATACTCGTCAAAGCTATAGAAGGCTCTATCAGCAAGTAATTTTTTTGCTGAGACAGCAAAAAGTTTTACATTTAGAGCTTTAATATTATTAGGAAGTTTATTAAAAAAGCTTGGGGCATAATAAGTAGTTGAGATACGAGATTTATTGAGTCTTAGAAAGTGCATTTCCAGGAAATCTACTTGTCGAGTGCTGTGAGTATGAATTTCTGATCTCTGGGTATATTTATGTAAATTATTTTTTTATATATTAGACATTCAAAGATATACCGTGATGGAAGTGTAAGAAGAGCTCTTCTCTGCATTTTAAAGGTTCTCCTAGCTTGAGGTGCACGACCCCAAGCCAAGAGACCATAATTGCAGGTAGACTGTATTAGCTCATGGTAAACCATTAACAAAACATCCTTATTTACTGTGCCTTTTAAAAGAAATATTTGTTTTGTCAATTTATTTGCAATGAACTCCACATGCTTATCAAATATCATAGTAAGTGAACATCCAAGAATCTCACCCCATCATTGGTATCCTCTGTATTTCTCAAAGAGAATAGGACTTCCTCCGTTTTGTTGACATTTAGGCTAAGTCTATTTGCACTGAACCACTTGCCCAAATCTGACTTCACCTACACCAACTAGTACTCCTGCAAAGAACAGTAGTGTCCTCAGCAAACAGCAGCAGCCTAGACTCAATTGACCTGTCGATATCATCGACGTAAATAATAAAGAGGAGTGGCCCCAAAATAGAACCCTGTGGCACACCATGAGTTATTTTGCATTCTTCTAATAAAGCTCCACCCGAACAGGTTTTATGTACACGTCCAACAAGATAAGTTTCAAGAAGTGATAAACTGGGCGGGATCAGAACATAAAGTTTAAGCTTGCTCAGAAGTATCCTATGGAATATGTAGTCGAAGGCCTTTGAAAGGTCACAGAAAGTTGTCCCAACATGGGACCCCATTCCAAAGCCCTCAACCACATACTCCAGAAGATTCAGTATAGCCTTAACAGTCGATTGTTTAGTTTTTGAGGATTTCATTTTGTTCAAAATAGATATAAAGTTGATTTTTTAAAAGTAGCTCAAAAACCTTCGATATTATTGGAATCAAAGATACTGGACGGTTATTTAAATCATCTCTACTCAATTTTAAAGCCACTTGGGTAGATGCCTAATAACCAAATAAGCAACTAAATTCTTTTATATGTAAGTTTAAAAAAAAAACCATAAATTTCTGTTTATTCCTAGTTGTTCGTCATTGAATAAAAGTCGTTTTGCAGGGTTTCTACAAAGATACCGTGGAGTTTTTCTTCGAAGGAAGAAACGAGTGCAAAAACTTTTGGAAGAAATGCGTGGAAAACCACGGGTTCTTTAGGTGTTCCGCGGTAAAAAACGTATCCAGACATAAAACAAGGGTGCTATCGAGGGGTAGCTCGTTTAGGTAAGGAAACTTTAAAAGCAACAACAATGCAATAAATCGTGTTATAACTTTTAAAGGTATAGCGGTAAAACTCAAAAACAGGTGGTGGAGTTTGTACGGGACAACTACGTGAAACGGCAGACGTTCCAAAGGTATGTCGCATGTCATTTTTGGCACTAAATATAAGTAATTGTACATATGATAAGGAAAGGAGACTTAACCTTTTGTTGTCTTTAAAAATGCACGAAATATCAGCAGTTCGCTTATCAGCTTTACGCTTCAACAATCCCAAGAACACCAATTAAAGCGCCAATTAAACCATAAAAAAAAAATTCGTAGTTTTTTTTCTTTGTGACGTGTGGAGCATGTTTGTTTTTAGCCTTTTGAATACACGCAAGCATTTTTCAAATGCTGTTTTCTTATACATTTCTTAAATTAGTATTCTAGTGAGACGTGTCAAGGGAAGGAGGAAGGGCGAGGCGTTTTCAAATCATACTTTCCGCCATTTGTTTATTGCATAGAAAAAAAGTATCCCTCTGGTTTTAGCATAATAAACAAGCGACGGAGTAATATGTCTTTGAAAAACGTTTTACGCGTTTAAATTCATTGCATAGAATAACGTTTGTCATAATATAACTTGCGGGCTATTTTATATTCTCTGACTTACGTAAGTACGCTTTTGAAATAATTGAAAACGTTCAGTTTTAGGGATGCATTAAAATGATCAGTAAATCGTAAAATGGTGTAAAGTTGCGTCATTTAATGCTTGATTTTCATTCTTGAGTGCACCTGTAATGGAGTTGCATTATTAAAGGGCCTTTAGTTTCGGTACTAGAGACAACTCAGTTTAATTAACGCAGAGTATAATTTCGTTGATACTAGTATCAAAATGCCAGGTGCATTTTGATTCTATTCAAACTTAGTCCAACATTTCATCAATCCAAACTATATCAACTTTTCGAAAACATCTTTGCCGCTGCTTTTTCAGAATTCAAAAACAGGGAAATTTCACTTCTAAAAAACCCAAAACTACACCCTGTCATGCCTTAAAATCCAGTAGCGAGGCAAAATCTCTTGACTGACACAATCGAATGCCTGTGATCCAATCAGAAAAAAATCGCAACTGCAGAAACATCTCCACGATTAACTTTGATCATAAAGGATCGATTCCTGAGGTTCTGAACATTTCCTTAATTAAGAAAAGCTGACCACTCAGTCATAATTTACTCTTGTTATATGCTTAATTTATTTAAGTTTGTTAATTGAGTTGTATTTTTTTTGTTACCATATTATTCATAATAATTGTCTTTTGTATTGGGATTTTGGTGTTGGACCATAAATCAATAAATAATAACTAGTGGCACCTTTTCTCTCTTCATTGATCTGCTCCGCTTGTTATTAAATTAATTAAACTCCAAACGTAACAGACTCGGATCATTTTAATGCAAACTTTATTTAACAAAAGTAACGGGGACACATTTAAAAAAAAATCGGTAAATTCAAAGGGTTAAAAACGTCCACTAAAAGAGTTTCGCTGTTCTATATGTTCGGTGTTGGCACTATATAAAGCTGACGCTGGCAAGCTTATTTTTCTTTTAGATACATATATGTGCTTAGTGTTTACGGTGTCTATCTATGTAAGCTTCTTTTACCACGAAAGAGACGATTTAAAAAAAAAACAAACACTGACTTTCCTCGTTCCTTTGCCCAGGTCTCACTCGTTCAGGCACTCGAGTGCGCACTCAAGCGCCTCCAACATGCACGCGAGTGCGGTCGGGAACAGCATTAGCGCCCATCCCCTCCTTCCCTTGGCTGACAGCAGTTTGAGTGGTATGTACCTTAACCCCATTTTTTTATTTTTTTTTTAAATTTTGTTTTTAATAGTTTAGAGTTCTCGTTTGTTTGTTTAGGGAAGTTCCAGGGTAAAATGCTTTTTTGCTTTTCAAAGTGTTGGGACATAGTTATACACATTTGACAACTAAAAGAAAGCGCGGATACTAAGTTCATATTTGATTTTTTTGACGGATTAAAACTATTCAAGCTTAAAATTTCCTTACGAGAAGAACTAACTCTACAGCCCCCCTTATAGGCTATATTATTTCAATCAATAGTGACTAAAAGGGAACTTTTAACGTCGATTTTCGTGATTACCATTTAATTGTTTGTTTTTAAATGCAGAGGTAAAAAAAATTAAGCCTGTGTTTAAAGCATATATAGAAATTTGACATTTTTACTATACAATCAATTAAGTGAATATCTTTCCTTAAAAACAGTAATCCCTTTGACTCTGGATAGTTGCAGTACAGCTCTATTGAGTATAACAGACATGATATTTTAGATCGGTGAAATAAGGAGGAACTTACTTTATTTCCTTAAGTCATAAAGCTATTTTACATTAGGTTGCTCTAGCAAACAGTGCTGTACAACTACTATCAGAATATCCGTTAAAGACAGAAGTCAAAAAGTTTCCTACAATACAAATCTATCTAGCTATTAATGTGTTAATGTGCCTGGTATTTCGCAAGGGTCCATACTTGGTTTACTCCTATTTAACGTATAAGTTCTCTGAAGCTTCGATATGCAGACAATACTCAAATGTATTTGTCTCTGTTTCCAAATGATAATCAGGTCGTGGCATTATAATTAATTCGATAAAACTATAGACTTTATATAATTTCCATAAATCAATTTGATCAGGAAATCAAAAAATTACGTAGACGTTAGGCCTCTCTATGAATGATGAACTTCGCCCTGTTGATCATATTAATCAGTTCCTATAAAAAGCATATTTCAGTTTAACATTAATTGATCACATTTTTAGTAGAAAACTTAAAAATTCTATTTATTAGCTATCACATTTTAGCTGAAGTGTTATTGTTTATGAACCCTGTATAACTGCGGCTTTATCAAACCGAATACAGAAATTACAAAATTCTTGGGTTTATTTTATATAAGGTAATCGCACATATGAACATGAGTAAGAGAAGATACAGGGTCCAGATTTTTAATAAAAATGCCAATGTAAATGCTATTTATATTTTATTTTTATTAACTAAAAATGTATGGTCTGCCATTTTGTTTTTATTAAGTTTTGAAAATTACAGAGTCCAAGTGGCGACCATTTCTTTCGACACACATTCGAAGCTGATTTCTGAAAGTTTCCATTACTCGAGCAGTAATTTGAGGCGATATTCCTGTAATTTCTTGGCGTATTGCTGCTTTCAATGCGTCAATGGTTCGGGGATGATGTTGAAAAACCTTCTCTTTCAGGTAGCCCCAAAGGAAAAAGTCGCATGGGGCAAGTTCGGGTGAACGCGCAGGCCACCCAACGAGATTACGCGTCCTGGAAACATTTCCCTTAACAGGTCCATTGTTCTTCTTGCCGTATGAGGAGCTGCAGCCCCATCCTGTTGAAACGACACATCCGGATGTTCAAGTTCCCTAAGTTTTGGTTCCAAAAAATTACGTAGCATGTCGACATATCGATCAGCAGTTACGGTAACCGTTACCCCTCCTTCTAACACCAAAAGAACCAACAGCACACCAAACGGTAACACGTTGGCTGTGAAGTGGCCTTTCATGGAGCTGCCGCGGATTTTCTGGTGCCCAGTAGCGAAAATTCTGCTTGTTCACACGGCCCGACAAATGGAAATGAGCCTCGTCACTCGTTATTAAAAGCGCATTTTGCGGGACGTTTTGAAGAATATCATTGGAACATTCACGGCGATTTTACCAGTCCCGTTCACTAAGTTTCTGCAGGATCATCATTTTGTATGGGTGGAACTTCAGATCGGTGTGCAAAATTCTTCTCACAGAACGATCTGACAAACGCAGAGCAGAGGCATGTTTAACAGCCGAACGTCTTATAGGAGATCGTTCAACTGCTTCTCTTACAGCTGCAATGTTTTCAGGTGTCCGAACACTTCTGGGTCTACCAGTTGATTTTTTTAGTTGATTTTTTTATAAGGCTGAACCTGTAGCTCTACAATTTGAAACCCACTACAGTATTGTTTTGCGATCTGGAACTGGATCATGTCTACCAAGCGCGAAGTGAGTACGAAAATTTCTTTGTGTCGTCGTAATCACTGATTCGTTACTTTTGAATATAATGTTTCGATAACGAAGGCACGAAGCTGGCTCCCCACTTTAGTGATTCGGGCTCAGTGGCGGCGCAAAATGTGGGAGATCATTTTGCCGAACCCTGTATTTACATATGGTTCGTTTTTTTATATTATACATGGTGATTCATTAAGAATCTCTGAACTGGAGATACTACACACCAAAATATGGCGATTGAGCTTAACATGTCTTAAACAAATGTTGCAGGTTTACGAGATACAGGGTATTTAAAGTTGGAATTTCTTAATAATTTTGTGATTTTAAGCAGTATCGTCTTAAAAACTGGCGACTTTATGTGTTTTGACATGAAAATTTTGTGGTGAATTTAGCATTATTTATACTGGGCGTTAGTTACACCCTGTTACTTAGGTAAATGACAACATATCTCTTTTCCTAATCAGTTATGGCTAAAATGACTAGAAAATCTAAAAGGCAGCTCAATTTTGAATAAAAAAAGGACTCTTGTTTATTTCATGGAACTCTTATCAGTTTTTAAGTTATTTGCATTTTAAACATTCAGCGTAAAGAAACCTAAGCCACCGTTATTACATTGACTTTTTTCAAGTAGGCTTGCGTCAGCACTTATCAGTTTTTCGTGTAGAGAAATTATATGACAATTTTACCGTCACTAAGTACACAAACCTCAATCAATTTAATTTTAAATTCAAATTATATTTACAAGTTTCAATTACTTAACGCAATTGCGAGAACCTTACAAATTACTTAATACATTTACTTTACAGAGAAATGAATATAGAACATTCTATTTCAATTAAAATAATTAAAACAGAGTCTTATGAAACTAATTTAATTATTCAATGATTGAGATTACAATATTTACATACTTTGTTAAACCGCTGTCCCTCAGGTTCCTTAGTTGGTGAGGTGCCTCACGCTTTGTATACTCCGAGTGTAACCACTCCCCAGGAAGAATTTGCAAGGAAAATACGATGCGAGGGAAATGGTTGGTCGCAATTTAGCACAAATAAAAGGAAAAATCCTGAAATAACAGGTGAAGAAGATTAAACAAAGACGACATAAACTCGAACATCAAATTTCGATTTACGAAAATTAAATCTCCCGAAGGGAATTTTACAAAAATAGTACTCAGATAATACCTCGAAATATTGTCGATCAAATAAATCCCACTACATTAGCGGATGGTAAAATTTAATCCTAAATTTTAGCCGATAACTTCAATCCGACATTTTCCGCGCTTTTCCACATTAATAAGAAAGTCCAGGAAGTGACAATCTATCACCGTCGGTCAATGCCCCCTTCAATACTCATCAATAGACAGAAGATCCGACCCATCAGAATAATCCTATTTACATTAGCCTTCGCTCATACGGATAATGCTAATGCAACCTTGCATAACCATCATTACCATAATCAAACTCGGTAAATATTTAAAAAAAATCAGTGATTCATCATACACATCACTTAATTCAATAGGAAAGATTGTTCGGTGAGACATCATTAGTGAAATAAAATCTTAAATTTGTTGTCAATACATGCAGCTACCCGACTTGCCATGTTCTAACCGAAACGTCAATGTTCAAAATTTGAATGTCAAACTTGTGTGTCAAACTATTATGTTTGTTTTCTCTTAATAAAATATGGGAAATACACCTAGTACACTTCCAATTATAGGACTACCAATAAGGAATAAAACATAAGGATAATTCAGCAATTGATTCCCTAAATTATTCACAGAATGAGTGAGGACAAATAGCTATGATATTTTCCATGACACAAGACATTCTCTGACTGCTGCCTGCTAGACAATACTGAGTGAATTGAACAATTGTGGGGATTCAACAATGAAGACATAAAATGATAATAGTGCGACAAGTTACCTGTGTACCAAATTAAGAATTTATTCAATATTCATAGAAAGCTTTTATTATTTATTTTATGCTGTTACTGTTTTATATTATACAGTGCATTATTTTTGTACTTTATTTATGCAGAATAAATGGTTAAATTAGATAGAAGGTTTTCTATTTGTAATTTTATTGGATATAATAATTAAATGCATTCTAATATTGACCAGTAAATAAATGATGATCGATGTGAAAAAGTAACCGTGACACTTATTATTACTATTAAATGAAAGAGTATTTTAACGGCAACTAATAAAAAATCAATAGATTTTCAAATTAAAGTCGATATTAAACACGTATAAAAACGTGACGGATTGCCTTGGATCTATCCCACCTGACTCTATTCAAACGTCTTACATTAAATTCTAGCGGAAGCGTCCAAACTCTCAGCGTCCCTGGGATCGATGAGGGCGGGGGACGGGACCGTGCGCCCGGTTTCTCCGACGACGAGATCAGTCTCTCACCGCCTCGGCATAGCTACGTCCTGGAGCTCGGTCCCAGACACCACCGCCAACAGCATCACCAGCACCGCTACGAAACAACAGCGGGGCACGGTCGGCAATGCGGCAACAGTTACTACGGCGGTACCGCGGCCGCCGGCTGTTGTTCCGACGACGAGCTCGCCTTCTCCGACGGGGACGCGGTCGGGTACGGACGAGGGGTCGCCGAGCCCCCTCGGTTCGCCCCTGGGGGGCCACAGCACGACCACGTGCGCAGCCACAGCCAGTCGGAGGCCTGCGTCTCCTCTCGCCGTACGCGCGGCTGTCCACAGAGCAGACACAGGTATAAAAAAATACAAAACAACCATCTTTTGTACCTTAAATTTAATATTATTGATTGCTTTGGGTGAAGCGCGACAAATCGATTTTTAAAAGTGATCTTGCTGCTTCACCGCGTAATCAAAAGCCTCAAACAAATCAATAAACGCAGTGGTCCGGTTATTGTTTAAGGGTGGCTAGATCAATAGGCTGGTTAAGTGTGAAAATCGATCAAGGGTATTATCAATCAAAGCAAGGAATGTAGAAATGTATGTAGGATTTCAGGTGTAGTATATTAAGGTGTATTCTCATTAGTTTCATCTAGTTTAATATACATTGTCTTTTCATTAGTAATTTTTTCTATATGATTCGAATCCTTTTATCTTAAGTCCCTGGGTAACAACGGCTGAAAATGCAATTTTATATCTTACTTCGTTTATATTTTCTATACTCCATTTCAGAAGTGTATAGAGCAATAAACTGGGGAATTCCGTTCTGTTTGGCTACATTTCGTGGTAGTTCATAGGCGCAGGTACTTATAATATTTATGAATTTAATTTTCACGGATTAAATGCCTTTATTTTGAAAGAGATTAAATACTAAATAAATACTTTTAATCCCTTTGTATAGGTACCTATCTTTTAACGCTTTGTAACATGCAAAAATGGGGTCAGGTAATATATACAGACTATAAATACTTTTAAATCATATTTTAAACGTTAGTAGTCACTGCTACGCTGTAGTGTAATCACAATATTATTATCCCAATATTTAAAAAATGGAGGTATTCAGTCCAACGAAAAGATGTACTAAAAATTCTCCACTATCGCTGAGTGAAAAAGTGATTATTTTAAATGTACATGATTGCATAAAACACGATTACCCTAGTTTTACTGTGCAAGAAATTGTTGAAAAATGTTCTCGAATGAGTGGAATTGGAAAGTCCACCATTTTCAAATTGTTGCGGGAAAGAAAAGTAGCAGGTCAAGTGGAATCTCCCAAGCAAAAGCCAGGACGACCTACAAAAGTCCTTGATGAAAATGCTAAATGTATAATTCGAAGAAAAGTTCACTCTTTTTATTTTAAAAAGGAAATAGACAAAATTTTAATGGAGCTTGGCCGAGATGACAGTATTCCGTTGATAAGTAGAAAACTTTTATGGAAAACTTTAAAAAATATGGATTTTGCCTGGGAAAAGCATAACCGCAAAGCACTTTTACTGGAGAGCGACGAAATTGTTTGTTGGAGACGACAATACTTGAGAAGTATCAAGCAGTACCGCAGGGAGCAAAAGAAAGTTTTTTATCTTGATGAGACGTGGTTTAACGAAGGTTATATAGTCCAAAAAATGTGGCAAGACAAAAATATAGCCAGTGCTTGCCAAGCTTTCATAGAAGGCCTGTCTACGGGTATTAAAGTACCTTCGGGAAAAGGAAAATGACTTATAATCACACATATTGGAAGCGAAGAGGGATTTTTAAAAGAAGGTCTGCTAACCTTTGAGTCGACTCGCACAGGAGATTACCATGAAGACATGAACTCAGACGTTTTCGAGGACTATTTTGGTGAAATGATAAAATTTCTTCCGGCTAATTCGGTGGTGGTTATGGATAACGCAAGCTATCATTCACGGCGAATAGAGAAGACGCCAACTTCAAGTTGGAGAAAGCAAGAAATTATCGATTGGCTGACTGCAAAAGGTATTGCGTTTGAAGCAAATTTGATAAAAAAAGAACTGCTGGCAATAGCAAACTTACACAAAACTCGTTTCATGAAATACGCCGTGGAAGATATAGCCGAAAAATATAATATAACTGTACTGCGCTTACCGCCATATCATTGCGAACTAAATCCTATAGAACTGATATGGGCACAGGTAAAAGGATTTGTAGCAAGACAAAACACGACTTTTAAAATGAAAGATGTTAAGCTACTGTTTGATCAAGCCATTACGGAAGCGACACCAGAGAATTGGCGAAAAGCAGTCCAGCATGTAATTAAGCAAGAGGACAAAATGTGGGATCTTGACAACCTCATCGATCAGACAGTCGATCTTTTAATTATAATGTCAAGAGGTGATGACAGTTCGTCAGATGACGAAGAAGACTACAATCTATTATAATTTAAAATTGTTATACACTGTTCAAAAAGTGCCAGATCCAAAAGTGACATTTTCAACTGTTTTACTCTACATATTATGTTCAATAAATTTGTGAAAAAAATATATTATTCCATTTAAACAAAAGTAACTTTCTAAAATAAAATAGCATTTAAGTACATTAATTATAAGGTAAAAAACAAGTCCCAGTTGCACGCCTTTGGCGAACCGTTTTCAATGTTTATCAGTGGGTAACAATGGGCAAAACTCATAAATTGACCCAAAACCGGGTGGCACTACCTGCAATCAACGAAAAGAAAGAATTTTACATTGAAACTAATACCCAACTAAGGTAGTGGCATAAAATATTGGTGGATCACCAACCCACACCCAGGTACCACTTTTGCATACCTAATGAGGTTTTATTGCTCTACACACTTCTAAAATAGAGTATAACTAACTTCACACTGCTATTATACTTACTAACGTCACAGTATACTATAACAACCAGTAGGTTATCTCTCCCCGTTTCCATTCATAAATCGACGACGGTCTCAAAAACCTTGAAGCCAGCACAGACGGTAATTTTACGTAAAACCATGGGCGGCGTGCATCGTGCAATAATAAAATTTAGATTAATTTTTCAGATTATGGTTTTTCGGCAACTGGCAAATTTTGTTTACCAATATTATTACTTATAAATTGTTATATATTGTATGTTTTGTAATTGTTATATATATGTATGTATAAATTGTTTATAAATAAGAATAAAATTAATACAAACATTATTATGGAAAGCCATGTTAATAGGAAAATGGAAAATTAGCATGCAAAATAAATTTCTTAATAATAGCACAGGATAAATAGCTAGCTATTTGTTCTGTAATAGTGGGTAAACTTTCAAAAAAAAAATAGTCAAAAAAAGTCTGCCAAATTTGTGAAACTTTTCATTACAAGTTCTCCCTTTAAATTTGTTACGTCTTTCCATTTTCAATAAGAATACAAAAACAATATTATAAAACTCACGCAATCAAATAAAAATGCAACAAATAACATACAAAAAATAAAAGACGGCAAACGTATCTCTCCGCTGCTAACGACGTCACTGATCATAGGCAAGAGCCGACGGGTGAAATATTTCGGATGAAGTGCGTTGGAGGTCAACGAAATTTCGGCACGTGGAACATCGAGATAACCTACTGGTTGTTATAGTATACTGTGCTAACGTCATCAAATTTTAAAGGAAGTCCTTCAAGACTTAATGTAATTAAATTATAAATAATTTCCTCATAACCTAATAGTACGTGCCTAACGTAGGTATATGCCGACTGATATAGCCAACCTAAATAATTCAAAACTTACCAATCAGATAAGTGGGAGTGAGAGGTATTATGGCCCTAGGAGCAAAATCACTTCTACCCTAATTCATCCCTTTAATTTTTTTTTTTTAGTTATCTCTTGCTTAACCTGCTCCACTAACCTCCTCTAACAGTTTCTCTCTTACTAACCGCCGTTTAGGTATCACCATACACACTCACATTACTTCGCGGACGCCCTCTAGTCACAAGTCGGACGGTAACTTGGATTTTGACCCTCTCCACCAGCATCATCACCATCACGGTCAAACGCAGCAGCAGTCGTTCGCTCAGAACTATGTGCCGTCGCAGACGCAGTCTCAGAACGACCTGGGTACCTCCCCACGTCCTCAGAGTCCCACTGAGGCGGCTAATAAGACGCGTTCACCCCCCAAACGCAAGCTTTGGCAACGCAGCGCTAGTTGTAGAGATTTATACGATTTTAGTTTCGAGGAGACCGGCAAGGCGAAACAACGTAGAGCGAAATCGCCGAAAATGCTCGAAAAAGGCGCCGTCAGCTTGGACGAGCGTAAACAGGACTCGCCCGTAACCGTGTATGACGACCATCGGGCTTTGTATAGTGCCAGTTCGCGCGATAGTAGCTTAGAGATCCAGCAGGATATCATGGTGCCGTGCGAGAAAATTTACTCGAGTAGCTTTCCTGGGACGACGTCTTACTCGCAGGAATCGGTCGAGGATCCCGGGAATTACGATTTGCGTGACTCCCAAGACGATTTGTCCCACGACAGTTACGAGTTGATCGAGAAATCGGACGATAGCACCTCGGGCGATTATAAGAAAACGAAACCGTTTAACACGCGTAGTTGCAGCTTAGATTCCGGTAATTATTTGCCCTCCGACAGCGAGTCGGACCTTGGAGCGCATCAAAAGTATAAGAGCGTCAGCGATCACGATATATTCCTCATGGAGGACCCCAGGGATTTCCCTAGGGAGATTATACCGCGAAAATCTGACGGTAGTTTTTATAAACAGTTCAAGCAGAGCTCAAGAACGTCTAGTCTTGAATCGAAGAGTGACTATTTTGAGTCTAAGGCTTCTCGCTCGAGCAAGGAGAGTTTGAGGAAGTCACGGGGCGTAGGTTCGAGGACCTCCAGTCAAGAATCAAAGAGCGATAATGAGCCTGTCAAGAAATCTATTAGGAAAGGCGTTCATTCAGAACGCAGGCACAGCTACTACGAGTCCAGAACATCCAGTGCGGACTCTAAAAGTGAATACTTCGATGCCTCCACCAAACATGACGATTTTAAGTTTATGAAAAAACATGATTATGACAGGAAAATCACGTTTGAAAGAAACTATGGCACGCAGAAACCTCGCGTCTCAGACACCGTGCTGCCCGCTTATCCAGACTTTGCCAACGGTTTCCAGGAGTCCACTTATCCCGTTGTTGAGACAGAGCAAAGCAAACGAGTGGATAAGATCTTATCGGATATTGAGCAACACACGTTGCCTATTGCAGAAAACATTTCATGCAGAAGCGAGACCTCTCCCCCAAAAACCACGCACATATGGCCCGAGAGTATCATCGGGTTACCCACGGAGATTGAAAACGTTAAGCAGCACACTTCCAGCGGTGGACAACGATCTACTGAGTCGGAAAGTAATATATTCAGCTTCGACGAGGATCGGATACAATCGCTACAAGAGAGCAGCGATTTTAGTGACCACGGATTCGGTGTGGTGCCAAACATTGAACCCAAGAAAAAAGAAGCCAAGAGCTATAGAGACGTATTCATGGAAATCGAGCCTCGGATATGCCACGATCTACCTTTGCACCAACCGATAGAAAGAACCAAATCGGACCCCAACTCTTTGGCCCGGCAAAGATTCAACTCGGGCAACAGACGGCTGCTACTGATGCACCAAAAGTCTATAGATCTCACCCCAGCCGAGTCGAGCGACGAGGATTACTTGTACAAGCAAATACCCAGTGCGCCCCCGATCACCAAATTCAAGGGGGAGCGCTTCTTTGAAATCCCCAGCGCGGAATTCGGCCACTTCGACATCCTGAAACGCGAAATCGAGGGACAAAAGACGAAATTCGAAGTGCCCAAGAGCCAGTTCGAAGTATTAGGGGCAAAAACTCAGGCCGACTTAATGAATTTGCCGCCTAAAGGCGAGGACATACCGTATGTTTTACATAAGAGGCTCATTATGAACGGTACCGCTCAAGAGGAAGCCGCGAAACGTTACGACAAAGACCCTAAAGACATTTTAGAAGTAAAACCAGAGAGTTCGTTCTTGTTCACCCAAAACATCGACTTGTCCAAAGTGAACCCCGTTACTTTGGAGGTGGATAAGAGTGTGCCAGCTGTACAACTTGCATCCAGTCCCAAACGGGACATCACCCATATAGACCCGGCTGTTTTAGAGACCCTTAATTCCAAACTGAGCCAGATCGAGAGCGACTCTCCCACCAGCTCGAGAACCGAAAGTCTCAAGCCCATACAAAGAATCCTCTCGAAAGGCGACCCTCCAAAGTCCATTAAACCGATCGAGGAAAAGACCCTCCCGAAACTAGACGAGAAGAAAGCGGAGGTGCCGATTAAACCAAAAATATGCGACAAAATCAAAACCGACATAAAACCCAAACGCGTGATCAAACCCCGCATGCAACCGGGCAAACGGGGTGGAAAAACGAGCAAAAACAAAGTGAGAATAACCTCGTTCAGTTCCGACGACGAGTCTCTTGACTCAGACGACGTGTTCGGGAGTGCCGAAGCCACCCCGACCAAAATAGAGTTCTCACCCCCTCAGATGCGCAAAGAAATGGAATCGATCCTTAAATTCGAATCGGAGAGGAAGTACTTGCAGTACACCATGTCCTCCACGGAGGTGGAAGGCTCACCGCCAACCACTAGGAAAAAAGTGGACAAACATTCGGACAACGGACTCGACCCTAACGCGCAACAAACCGAACTCAGAAGAATATCGGAACGCTCGTTCTCGATCCCCAGCTCAGAAGACGAGTTCAACATCAAGGCCAGCGATATGGCTCCGGTGTTCGCAGAACCGAGTGACCAATTAAAAACAGTCGAGGAAGTGGATCGGGAGGATGCAGATAAGTCATTGGACGAGACCCTAAAAGAGGATCTGTCACGTGGCACCGATAACGAACTAACCACCATCGACGACGAACGGGCGAGAGAAAAAGCGGTTTTGCAAGCGGAAATCGAGAACGACCTCAAAGATCTAAAAGTGCCTTCGAAAACGAAAATCACCGAAATCATGTCGCCTTCTTTAAGAAACAAACGGAGCCATAGTCCACTGGTTTTCGCCCACGCAAGACTGAATCTCTCCGAGGGATCCGCTTTCACTCTACTGCAAAAGCAACAGGCAGTAGACTCCCCGTTGCCTAACAGGAGAGCGCGCAGCCTAGACGCTCCAATTATCCCGGTTAATAAGTTGCCACCATTAAACTCGTTTTCTAGTAAAGACGATACGGTGGACGAAGAGGACCAGAACGAGAACTTTATAAGCGCGACTTCCACCGAAGTATCGGACGCCGAAACAGGAGAAAGAGTCAGGAGCAACGGGGTGGTGCCTCATCGGCTCTCCATACCAACCCTCGGAGAAATGCCTAGGGATATTAGTAAGGAGGGCTCCTTCAGCGAAAACGACCAAATCGTACCAGACGTGACAAACGTAAAAAAGAAACCCCCTTTAGTAAAAGGCAAACCTAAACTGCCCCCGAGAGGTGTCGCCCCCCCTAGGCCTACCAAAGAACCTTCAAGTAAAAAACCTATTGCAGGCAAGTTGCTTGCAAGTAAACCCAAAGCTCCTGATCCAAAAGAGCCTCCCAGTGGCAAACCTCCCTTGGGGCCAAAATCCAGCTCCACCGAGTCGAAACAGAAAGAAGCAAAATCCCGTCAAAGGTTGCTGACGGAAAAGGCCGCCTCAGCAGAAAACGAATCCAGAAGCGACGATGATCGGAAAACATCCGCTTCTTTAACTTTACCGGAAATTAAGCGAACCAAGAGTCAAGAAATGGAGCCCAACAGAAAGGCCACCTCAAAGGAAAAAGCGCGATCTCTGGAAAAACTGGAACTAAAGCGAATCGGTAGCAAGGACCGCACCAAAAGCCAAGAGGAAAGCGAGGAAGTCATCGCCGAACGTAGAAAGTTGCAGCAGATGCTCTACGAGACGGCAATCAAACAGACCAAGACCCTTAAAAGTCCCGTCAAGGACGTCCTACCGGTATTCCCGCAAGTGGAAGAAACCGTTAGGGAGCGAGGCGGTAAACTGGAGATCAGCATAAACACCATCGAGCCCAACGTGTCCCTGGAGGAAGCGATAATCGTGACAAAAAGCCCCAAGAAGCTCGACAAAAAACTGGACAAGAAACTCACCAAGAGCTTAGAGTTGAATCTATCAACTGACGACGGCTGGGAAAAAGGCGTCCAACGGATGGGCAAAAGTCTCGACTTGGAGCGCAGCAAGTCGGAAGACGAGGCGGAAAAATCGGTTGCCGAGTTCGACTTTAAACCGGAAACCATTAAAAGCATGAACGACCGTGACAAATTAGAGGCGGCCTCTCCAGAGATTCAATCCTCAGTGCAAACGACCGTAACCGCGGAAGTGCATACGGAAGCGGAAACTCAAGTGATCCTAGAAGGAACTAGCCTAGACGTCTGGCTCTCAGTCAGCGATAAAAAACCCAACGAGAAACTGAAAGACATCGAAGTGATTCGGGGGGACGGTGGTGATTTTTTTGAACGTCGCTCCTCCCCAAAGGCCCCGGACTTGGGCCTGATTGACGCGAAAAGCAAGAGCTCCTCAGACTCCGTCAGCACGGACAAAGTGAGCCTGGGCAACTCGTTGGATATCAAGTACATCGACGAGTCCACGGAGTCCTCATGCAAATCGGAAAAGGACCGGGAACTTATCGCGGAAATGCAAAAGGCCTCTCAGACCGTCAGTAAGTTCATTAGGAAAAAACTGGAGCGGCGCAGAAAAGACTCCGACGAAGTAACCGTGGTGCCAGAGGGCTACGTCCGTATAACCAGCGAAGACGAGTCCCTCACTGAAATCAGCGACATCTTGCAAGAACCTAAAGGCAAAAACCTTTTAACAGTAACAGTGACTGATCACAAAGATGCCTTACTTAAATTAAATATAGAGCGCAGCCGGTCTGAGGATACGGCCTCCTCCTGGATGACGGTCGATTGCGAGGAGTTTATTGGAGCGGAGAGCTCTTTAGATTACGACTTAGAATCCCCCCTTGAAAAGAAAATGTCTACAGAGGAAACAGACTTGAACTTACTGGGGGCGGATGCGAAACAAGCTAAACTGAAATTCATTAAGCGCGGATCCGATCAGTCTAAATCGAGCGACACCGGTTCATGGACCTCCGGGGAAAAGGAGCTGAGTCCAAGCAACGTTAAAGAAACCGACGAATCTAGCGTGAGCTGCTCGATGGGTCGAGCAATCGGCTTAAGTCAAAACATCGAAATGTTCGCCAGCAAAGAACAAATGGAAAAAGGGTCTTCTCATTCGTCGGACGAGCCACCCAGGAGCCCGAGGAGTCCCCGCATATGCGTCTTAGGGAGAGCTTTTACCATAGACGAAGGCTCTCAGAAGCTCGACGAGTCTAGTTCTGATGAGGCCAATGAGATCCCTAAAGATCTCGCTCCGATTGAGGAGGGTGCCAAAGAGAGCACGGACTCGGACAACGGAAAGGTCAAAAAACCTTATCCTTTTGAAAAAAAGTGGGCTCAAGACTCCGAACTCACCCAAAAGCTGCATAAAAAACTGTCAAAGAAACTCTCCTCGGCAGAAAAGGGTAGTTTATCCTCCATAGATGATTCATACTCATTAAGCAAAAGGAGCACTTTAGACAAACCAAACTTACTTGCAGTGGAAAAATTATCCACGGAATCTAGGAACTCGTTGGACACAGAATCCAGCTCCGGCAGTCTAGGTGTCGCTATGAGAGCCCAAAAATCAAGCGATATCCCTAAAGAACTGAGCTCAACGTGGAAACCGTTCCCCCTGGACAGCTCCGGATCTGAAAGTATCGACGACAACTTGCTGCCTCCCGACCAGGATATCGATAAGCACGAGTACTTTATGTGCCGCGACAACAGCTCAGGAGACTTCACTTCTATGACCGATGTGTATTACAAACCCGACGATATCACACCTACGAGGGACGACACTGAGCTGCCGGAAGACCTGGCTAATTTCCCCACCAACTTTGGTTATCCTTGCATCACGTCTTTACCTGGCGCAACTGACATTTTGGGTGGCTACTCTGGGGGAGCTTTTCTATCCAGAACGTTATCGCGGATATCCGAGCGCAGCACTAACTCGGAAAAGTCCAGCTTAGACGAGGATTCTACGAAAGCTAGCACCCAAAGCGACAGCTTGAATGACGAATCGATGGCTTCCAGTAATCCGCAAATAAGTGTCAGCTCAGAGTCTCCCAGTCACGCCCATGTTTATGACGAGAAAAAGACGCCCACCAATGAAAAGATGGACAGCAAAAGGGTGAGCAAACAGAGCGATAAACCGAGCACCGATCCGGCACCGAACTTTAGCAGTTTACTGCAGAGGCAAATATCTGACGATCGAAGAACTTCGGCGGAAATGGCCGAGCTCTCCATGGATGATATTGAGATCATTACTTCCGAGAGGGGGCTGAGGCTGAAGCGCCAAGGATCAGACGACACCATTATAGACGAAGAGTGTTTCGAGGATCTCCCTAATAAAGTTGAGAAGCAAAGCAGCCAAGAGAGTGAAGAGTGGCCCCTGCCGGAAATTCCTAACCAAGGGCAAAAGAACTTGTTGGCGATGCACGAGGTGCCGAGCTCTGACACTTCTGCCCAGCTGACCACCCAACTGTATCAACCTCCAAGCAAGAACATACCGAAAACATTCGGGTTAAGAGGATCATTAAAAAGTCAAGACTCTGAGCAGTGGCCCAGTCCTCCTTCGAGCGTGCAAGAACCAATTGTGGAAAACATCGAGACTTTTTATATCTCACCGGCAGAGGAGGCGTGTCGGGTAACGGTGGAGTCTCAGAGCACCCACAGCTACGACAACGAATCAAATTCCGAAGAATACAAAACGATCGATTTCGAAATGGAGAAGACGCACACGTACGAAAACGTGGCCGTTGCAGAGCACGTCAGTGAGAGTTTGTCCGATAGCCAGAGCGGGAGTATTGGCCCTAGCGGGATCAAGATTGTGCTCGAAGAGAAACTAGACGAGTCCAACTCTGACGAAGACTTAAATATATCGAATTTAAACGACGACGTTTTCGTGGACGTCAGCGAAGCCGCTGTTAGAAGCGAACAATTGAGACCGCCCACCGCACTGAGGCGAAGTACTGCCTCAGATGATTCTAGAAGCGAGAGGAGAAGTTCCCCGGCAGGATCTCACAGCTCGTATAGCGAGGAGGATTGTACCAGTTCGATGGGCACGAACATTGAGGATGGTACTGTGAGATTTGCCTTAAAACCCAGTAAATGCACCCATAGCTCCCACTCTGAAGATACTTCTATAGCGTTAAGTTTGAGTGAGTGGTCTAATAGCACCAACACGGTTAAGTTTCAAAACTTGTCAAGTAATAGCGGCACGACCAAGAGCAGTTCCGGGTTGAAAAGCGATGAAAACTCCCTTACAGATATTGCTCAGAGCATCTCGGAGTGGTCCACGACTCAAAGTAGTACTTTAAAGGCTCAACAGACATTTCAAAAACTATCGAGTACCACTTCGACTGGGGAGAGCACATTAACCGAACGAATCCCGAGCATATCCGATTGGTCCAATTCGGATTCGAAACCCTTAGGAGTGACTCAGCAATTCTTTCCAGCTGCAATGATCCCCCCCGAAAGGACCCCAACGAGATTAGGATCAAGCATAGACATCGAAGATTCCATTCAAGACCAGCGTAGCCCCAAGAACATACCTTCAGAAGATTTCTCCATTTTCGCAGCAAGTAAACCGGGGGATGTGAGCAAATTTTTCACCAAAAGCACCGAAAGACCTATGGTGATCCCCGTGCCAATACAATCGGACACTGACAAAAGCAGCAGTTCCTTGGAGCATAAGACAACTGTTCACACCCAAAGATACGACAAAGATAAGAAGGGGTACTTGCAAAAGTACCATTCAAATAACACCAAGAGCACCGATAGGCCCGTCAAAGTGAACTTGAAGCTCGCCAAGTGCTCGCCCTACTACTCCAGCAGCTTGAGTAGCGAGAGTACCCCGCTCACGGGCACTAGCCCCATTCCCATGAGTAAAACCGCTACTGTTCCTTTGACGAGGGCTCACAATAAACGGCCGATGTCCAGGAGTTTAACGCACGCCAAGAGTCCTCCCAGCGAGAACGACTCCACCAGCTCAGTGGAGTCGCCCAAAAGTAAATCGGAAAGAGAACGCAGAGGGTTCAGAAGAAAGCGACAGCTGCAGCAACAAAGAAACAAGGCTAAAATAATCACTAGTAGCGAGAAGGAGCAGTGTTTCATCGACGAGTATTACTATGTCGAGCACGAGCACGGCCTCACCGAATATAGTGAGTATATTCGGGAGAGGCACATGGAGGAGATGGCCTCGAATTTTCAATACGAAGCCGGTTTGGCTCAAGATAGTCCGGTGCCGCAGTACCGTCGTCAACAACAAGAGGAGGAGGGCGGCTACTTTCCGGACGGCGACTCCCAATCGGGGTCCGATATTTTTCGCATGGAGAGAGAGGAAGAAGACAAACAAAACGAATTCGAAGGATTTGACGTCAGTTCCATACCTCCGCCGCTGTTGGAGGACGATTTCGAGGGCGACCCGTCGCCGCACATTTGATTTTAATGAATTACTCTTAGCTTTATAGGAGACGCTCAAGCTTATTCTGATATTTTTCGGGTTGATTTTCGGTCCCGTTTATTTCGTGCTGTGCGTCTATGAGTTTTTGATTTTGGTCGAGTTTTTTTTCGTTTGTTGAGTTCTGCAGGTTCCTTCCGGTTAGGTCTGTAGGAGATATACATTTTCTTGATTTTATTGAAAGAAAAATCAAAAATTTAAATTTATGTGATTAGAAACGTTCGTTCGCGTTACGGATTATTTATAGAGTGCGGTCTAATGATAACTGTTTTTGGTTTTTTGTAAAATTTGGATGTGGGATGTTGAGTGGTGTTTTAAGATGTCCACGAGTAAAGTACCTGAATCTTAGAACATTGAAAGGCCTTTCAATATAATTATAAGACCTAAATCAAATTATCCATCAATAAACATAAGGGAAATTTTTCTATTTACTATTTACGTATTTTCTTTTAAATTAAATTTTTTTTAGTTTGTTGATTCAAGTTTTTTCCCTCAAGACACCCTTAAGATTTAAAAATTTTTTATATAAACTTCTTTGTTTTAAATTATTTTTTTTTTATTTGAGATAATTTTTATTGAAATCGTTGGGAAATTAAAGAAATTGTTTAAGATCTTCCCTTAAGGCACTCATTAATTTGGTGACACATTTCTTAATATTTCCTTTTTGTAAATTTACATTTTTTGTGAATTATTTCTCGTGACCTCAGTTTATAATTTTGCTTAAGTTGGATGTAGGTCAAAAATAAAACTGCTTCAGACGATTAATTATATATTTTCTCAACGTATATACACTACCGGACAAAGTGTCTTTTGTATTTATTTTTATATTAATGTATTTGATCATTAATTTTTTATTTTTTTAAAATATAATTTTGTTTCTAGCCTTCAGTACCTCAATAAAAAAATAAAAAACAAAACAAGTGACAACTAATATATTTTATTCTTGTTTTTACAGGGGACAAAAGTGGAGAAACACTATTTTTATTTATTTATTTTTATATACAATGTATTACTTAGTTGTACATAGAAAGACTAATAATGTGTAGCAAAACCCTTATTTTTTATAACTTCAGCACACCGACTTCGCATAGAGTTCATTAGGTTGTCAATATAATCTGCTGAAATGGAATTCCACTGCTCTTGAAGAGCTGTGAACAAATCATCCTGGTTTCTAAATTTGTCTTTATTTTTTTGTCTGATTTTCCTATCTAAATGGTCCCATAGGTTTTCTATCGGGTTTAGATCCGGACTTTGTGCGGGCCATTTCATAAGGGGCACATTGTTGTCTTCAAACCATTTCTTTACTACTTTTGCGGTATGCTTCGGATCCTGCTGAAACGATCATCGAAGCGGCATATTTTCTTCTGCGTATGGAAGCATAATATGATCCTGAAGGATTCTTAAAAATTGAAATCTGTCCATTTTTCCTTCAACTTTTCTTAATGGTCCTACTCCTGATCCGGAAGAGCAACCCCAAACCATGATATTGCCTCCTCCATGTTTCACAGTTGCCCTGGTGTACTTTGGATTAAGTCTAGTATTGGCAGGACGACGAACCCATTTCATTCCATCAGATCCGAATAGGCAGAACTTACTTTCATCAGAAAATAGAACCGTTTTCCACTTTTGGGTTGTCCAATCAAGATGTTCCTGTGCAAATTGGAGTCTAGCCAATCTATTCTTTTTAAAAATGAATGGTTTTTTGACTAGACGACGGCTATAAAGTCCAAATTTAGACCGTATCCAGATACCGAAACCCCAGGTATTTCATTATAAATTTCTGTGGCGGGCATAAAGGGATGTTCTGTTACCAACATTTTTATTTTTCTCTTAATAACTTTATTCGTTTTCCTTGGCCGTCCATACCTTGGATGGGTAGTCACACTATTATATTTTTTAAAAGCAGCAATAGTTTTTGAATCTACGGATCTATTACGATTAATTTGCCTAGCAATTTCACTTTGTTTTACACCAGCTTGAAATTTTGAAACAATTAGTTTTTGGAGATATACTCAGACTATTCAATACTCAGATCGTTAAGATGAAACTAATAATAAATAATCACTTTAAATACCAAATAAGATTTGTTTGGAATAATAGATAAGGTAAATACAAACAAGAAGGATGTGTTTTTATGCTGCAATAATAGAAATAAATATTTTTTACTAAAAATGTAAAATAATATATCTTGTATGTTAAGATGTTATTGTTAAATTTGTAAATGTTTCTTCACTTTTCGCCGGTAATGTATATCTATTGTAACCTTTTGGTTTTTTTCAATTTGGAAAGTTTAGAAATTGTCTTAGTTTTTTTTATTTAGCTAAGTACACTGGTTTAATGATTTTATTGAGTCCCGAGGATGACCTTATAGAAATCGAAACGTCGACAAAATATGTAATTAATCATATGAAGCAGTTTCTTTTTATCTATATCTAACAAAAGCAAAAAATTACATTTTTTCTTCTTAATTAAAAATCCTTTAATTTGAACTAATTTTCATGAAAATTTAAGCAAATAATTTAAGTTTTTGCTTTAAAAACTCATTAATTTAAAAACACTATCAGTATTTCTTTTTTTTACCCTTTTTTTGTTATAAAATTTGTATTTAATATTTTTTTATAAATTGTATTTAAATAATATCCATGAAAATTGGTGAGAAATTATTATATTATTTCACTTATTAATTTGGAAACACTTTTTCCAATTTTTTCTTTTTTATGTGAATCGGTGGAAAATTAAGGAAATCATTAAGGCACTTATTAATTTGGAGGCACACTTTTCAATATTTCGCATTTTTATTCCAAAATTCTTCAGTATTTTATTAAAATTTTTCTATTATTTCTTTACCCTTTAATTTGATCTAAGTTTCCTGGATATCCTTGAATTATTTGAATTTTTTTCTGTTGGACCCTCATTAATTTGCAGACACTTTTTCTGATATTTCTTCTTCTAGTTTGAACATTTTGAATTTTTTTTTATATATTCTGTCTTAAATTAAAACTCTGTTAATTTCAACTAATTTTCATGAAAATCGCTGGGAAATTAAAGAAATTGTTTGAAATTTTCCCTTGAGACACTCATTAAGTTGGAAACATATTTTTCAATATTTTCCCGTTTTTCCAAATTTTTCTGTTAACATTTTTTGTTTATTTCATTGAATTATTACATGTTACTTTATTTAGTTTTTGAGGGTATCGAACTACTGGTGTGTAAAAAACAAGATTAAATGAATTAAAAACATTCATTTGTCATTTTTTTTACTCTACAACTTTTCAGTTTTTTTAGATTTTTGTATCAACATTTTTTGTTCTAAATTACAAATCCTTTAATTTGAGCTAATTTTCATGAAAATCGGTGACAAATTTGAGTTTTTTCCTTTGGTTTTAAATGTCCACCACATGTTTTACCGGTACCATGTACTGCGATTTAAACTGTTGCAGTTTGTCGCATTTATTTAAAAAAAATACTTTATTGAAATTCATCTACTACTATAGACACCATTTTACTCCAGAAAATAAAAAGTAAAACTTGATTTTTTTGGATTTAACTTAAATCGAACGGCATTTACACTTTATGCTTTGTACGGCATCACTATAATACTAATAATAATCATGGTCAAAAAATTCACATCTACAGCCAATTTTTGTCAAAAAAAAGTCACATAAAAGGACCGCACTCTACTACATTGTAACAATTATTATCACTTAAGTTAGTTAATCATAAGCCGTTTTACAACGTTTATAAAAAACGCCAAAAATTAAAAAAATAATAATCAAAATATTTCAACACTAATTTAGGAGTGCCAAGTGATAAAAATTAATTTTCGTTCTGTCAACTTTGATTGTTATTATAGCGTGGACAAGTTTGTCAATTCCTTTAAACAACAACAATAATTATTATTCGTGCACCACTTTTTTGGTTAGTTTCCTATTTAATAATAATAATAATAATACACACACGATCCTATTTTTGACGTGTATTTTTCCATATATATTAATTATTAAGTTTATTTTATATGATATGTAATTATTAAGGTTGCTAGTGCCAAAAGATGTGCCAATATTTTTTTTTTTTTTTGAATATGGACATTGGAAATTGTTGGGGGGGATTATGGATCTCTCATATGCTCGCCACTAAATTATTTATTTAGTAATTAAATACACAAAGATGTCAGGATTTAGAGATTGTTTGCTCGGATTATATGCAAAATAATTACCGCTGGCTATTTTACAATAAAACTATATTCCCATATAAACCTACTTTTTAAAGGCTTAATTTTTCCAGGCCGTTTAAGTGATTTTTGACGTCATTTTAAAGGCAATTTACTAATTTTTGTAAAAAACCTATAATAATTTATTAACTCATCCAGATAGCCAGAGTTCCTCCAAATATTCTCATTAATTTATCCAAGAAACTGCAGTTGGTATATATTTTTTTCTAGTTTTCAGTGCTACACACAATATACTCCCCTTTAAATTAAGCTTCTTCCAATGTCCAAATATCTTTTTAAAGTTCATCATCAAGCTTTGAAGACTGATAACGAAATAAATGTACTTTATACATTTATTTAAATCAAACTGTTTAAGGCACTGTAGGGTAATAAATTTAATTATTTTTTTTTAATTGGTAGTGTGACACGGTGTTTATTGGGCAATGGTCGTCATTGTCCGATACGAGTGCAATAAAATCCTTATTTTAAGTACAAAACGTTCGGAGTGGAATTTAAGGTTCTCGAGGCCTAATGCTGTTGATGATTTATTAATTTTCGAAATATTACTATAAAAATTATATGTATTTATATCTATCATTAGGGTGATTGTTGGAATGTTAATTGAACAAGTGACATTACAAGAATCTCCCAGTTAATTCAATCTTAGTATTGTAGTCAATGAATCTTTTTCGAACTTACTCATAACTTAATAACTATTTAATAAGGGTGACCCACTTTGATTTTTGTGATATTTATAGATATTTGTTATTTAAAAAAAAAGAAAAAAGAAAAGAAAACGAAAATACCTAGCCAAGTAGTTTATTGTACATATTTTCGACCTCCTACGACGGATTTTTGTTATACACCGGGCGTTCATCGCGCCCATCCCCTATTACGTAAGTTTGTACTGCTGGTTTTACAATGAAAATCGATTATAATGTATTCATGTTCCGCCATTTTATAGGGATTGATTTTGACCATTTATAACTTTTAAAGGGTAAAAGCAGTTCTTTGACGTTAGTAATCCAAGAGCCTTCTCACAATTGGAGCAAATTACCATTCAAACATCTGATATAATTAAATGACCCTTGTCAATAAGCACTCTTGTAAAACTGCTTTTACCTTTTAAAATAACATTATTCCAATTTTGTTACATTTGCCAATAATAACGAGTTTTAAATAAATTCATATTCGAGCTGTGTACAATCATTGGTTTTCCATACCCAGAATTTGAAAGACATTAATCTTATCGTTCGGTATTGTAAGGCCATTCATGAATAAAAGCAACAAAAATCTTTAAATAACCCTTTTTATTGCCCCTATAAGTTATATCCTGGGAGATTCAGGTGAGGAAACTTCTGGTTTAATAGAATGTTTCGTTGTGTTTTTTTTTCAGCTTTTTCGTAGACAGTTTATAGTACATGGCATGGTTTTTATTTGTGTTGTAGGTTGTATCTTTTGACTCTTCAAATGTGTTATATAACCCGTATAAAATGCAGTCTCCTCTATTACAGGTACCCAAAAAGAAGAGTTGCAGAATGGTAACGAACCAAGGCCCTTTAAATTGGATAATAACAATTTCTATACGTCGACCCCGACCTATAAAACAAACGGGAACATTTCTACTTTGTCTTTGGATGCTACAAATGCGAATTATACTGTAACAGAGGAGAGTCCAGAAAGGAATTACCACAAAGAGCAGATTATGAATAGCATAAATGGTAAGAAAAGTTACTTAAGTAAAGTGTAGTAAAGTGAGTAAATTTGGCTGTAAGAGTCTCCAAAAACAAAATAGATTTTCACCGACTTTGACCGTAAACGGAAGTTTTACCATGCTGAGATAAATTATTTTATTTATTCCAGGATTCTAGACTAATCAGTCAACAAGTTCTCATAAACTTATCTCAAGCACTTGAACTTAATTTAAGAGTTTATTCCAGGCATCTGAGCCACTTTGACTGCCTGGAAGTATCTCCTAATTATGAATGTTTTAGCCTCTAGTGCTCCAAATCGTGTGACTCTCGAAATGTAGGATTCCCTCAGGGTTTTTTTCAACTATGGTTAAAAACCTTATTAAAATCCTTACATGAGCTGACATATTTTATATCAAGAGAGATTGTATTAAGCAGAATCATTTATTATTTATACACTCCTTATTATCTGGGTTTCTTTATTAGACTCCTTAACTATAATTAGAAACTCCATTAAAAGCCTAAAATATTAATGTTTTCAGAACCAGGATTTCAAATTAATGAATGAACAAGTACACATAAACTTATTCAAGGCACTTGAAAGTCATTTGGGAGCTTATTCCAGAAATTTGAGTCACTTTGACTGCCTGGAAGTTCAGTTTAATAATTCTCAAGCCTCTTCCAGGCACTTACGTAATCTAAGGGTCTATTCCAGGGGTCTGAGTCTGTTTGACCGCCTGTAAGAGTCTTATAAGTACTCATAGACTTATTCCAAGCACTTGAAGGTAATTTGTGAGTCACTTCGACTGCCTCAAAAGTGGTTTTAATTACTCTTAAGCCTCTTCGAGGCACACACACAAGAATTTGAATCACTTTGACTGTCTCTAAGAGTCTCTTAAGTACTCGTACACTTTTTCAAGTACTTCAAGGAAGTTTGAAAGTCTATTGACAAAAATGATACACTAAAGAAAATTACGGTTTTAAACTGTTTATAATAAGATATTGGTGAATAAAGTGAATGGTATCCTGCTAGAAAAGGGAAATTAATATAAATTTAATTTTAAGGTGTGTTAACCTTAGAAAAGAACGAGGAACAAGTGTGTGAATTATATAGTATATTAAGGTGCGCCTGTATATTTAAAAGAAGGAGCCTCCAGCTTTATACATATTAAATTATTAATACCATACCCCGAAAAAATCAATTTAAACACATTGATTTTCCTATAAACCTTTAATAATCCTTAATTTTTTTTTTGCAGAATCTAAATCAACCAACTGTACAAACACAACGATCATCGCGGACATCGAACACGACATAAAAAAAGTCCGAACCAGAGATTTAGTAGATAAAACGTACTACATTGCCAAAGAGATTTTAATGACCGAGTTAACTTACAAAAAAGACCTTGACGTGATCAATGTGGTAAGGTAAAACTATTGTTCGCGAAACCATGGCGCCATTAAAACTCTTTTAATTTCAGTGGTTTAGAGCGGAAGTCGGAAAGGAGGAACCGGAAGAGTGTTCGATTTTATTGTCACTTATCGCGCCGCTGGCGGAAGCCCACGGTTCGTTGGTGAGAGATTTGGAGCAGAGGTTACACGGTTGGGACGGTAGGGGCGGCCCCAAAGCGACCGCTGGACGGATCGCCGATGTGCTTTTGGCCCATTTACCTCCTTTGCTACCGGTAAGTTGTTGTCGAACAACAAACACAAAATATGGCACCTTTTTATGCATGGAACATCCACTATCGCAGCAGTTTCTAGCCAAAAACGCGTGTTTTTATCAAGAAACGTTAATTAAACTCTTGGGAAGGGGGTGGTGCCAAAAACCTCTGTACATCACTATTTGAAAGGATGTTTATATTTATGGCACTTAATTCCTGTATTTTTACAGATTTACGAGGAGTACCTTGACGGGCACATACTAGTGTTAGAAAGACTGGACGAGTCCTTTAAGAAAAACCAAAAATTCGAACAATTATACAGAGATTTCGAAACGCAAAAGATCTGCTATCTGCCACTAACCACCTTCGTCCTTAGACCATTGCACAGGTACGTTTTCCTATTTAAAACATATGAACACCCCAATAAACTTTGAATAAATAAAAGGCTTCTGCAATACCAATTCCTGTTGGAACGTCTGTTGAACCATTACGACCCCAGTCATCCTGACAGGGCGGACTGTCGTACCGCCTGCGACACCCTTAAGGATCTGATGTTGCCGGTGCGAGAGACTTTGGAACACTCTGAAAATTTGGCCACGCTGTGCGAGTTACAGAGGGATATCGTCGGATTCGACAGTCTGATACAGCCGGAGAGGAGGTTCATACGTCACGGCTGTTTATTGAAACATTCCAGGAAAGGGTATCAGCAGAGGATGTTCTTTTTGGTAAGAGATTTAATTTAGAAAATAATAATCACAGATTTGAGGTTTTTTTTTGTTTGTAGTTTTCAGATATCTTGTTGTACACCTCTCGTTCCCAAGCTATGAGACAGTTCAAGGTGCACGGTCACATGCCCCTAAGAGGGGTTCTAATCGAGGAACCGGAAGGAGAACTCGCTTACAACGGTTTAATCATTTACGGAGGCAATAGAGCTTTAACGGTGGCGGCCAGTTCGCCGGAAGAGAAAGACCGATGGAAACAAGACCTACAAAACGCGATACAACAGGCCAGGGATAAAATGGACACGAAGATTACGTACCTGAGCCTGAAAAGTTGCAGTAAGTATACATTGTTGAATTATAATTACGTTCCTCAGAAACTAATTTCGTTTGACAAGTAAATAGTCTCGGCACTAACTGTTGTTGATTTCTACATTTTGTAGAACGATTTGTCGGTCTGTGAATAAACAGTTCCATTAAGTACTCAAAATTAAATTAATTCATTCAATTTCACCTTCGTGTTTATCGACCTGTAAAGCAACACTTTTCTTTTTTATATGTGGTCGATTTGCTGCAATTTCCGCTTCAAACGCTCCAATTAATAATAATCCCTATCAATTTTTTCGCCCAGGCTCATCGGACGAACAGATAGACCAAGTGAACATCAACGAAGCAAGTACCCAAACCAAGTCTCAACCCCAACGAGTTAATACCGCGGTTCACGTGTGTTGGCATAGGAATACCAGTATAAGTGCGGGCGATGAGTTACTCGCGGTAGAAGTACGTCTTCATGAAATACGAATAAAACGTTCGCTAATTGAAATAAAATTTTTAGAACCAACTCTCCGGGTACCTGCTCCGGAAATTCAAAAGCTCTAATGGTTGGCAGAAATTGTGGGTGGTGTTCACCGAGTTCTGTTTGTTCTTTTACAAGGGATGCATGGACGATTTCGCTCTGGCCTCGTTACCGTTGCTGGGGTACTCGGTCGGACCTCCCTCTCCTAAAGACCAAATCGTTAAAGATTACGTTTTCAAGTTGCAATATAAGAACCACGTGTATTTCTTCAGGGCCGAGTCCGAGTATACGTATAACAGGTAAGTTCTTATTCGGATAGATGGCGGTTTTATTTCTTAAATCTATTGATTCAATTCAATCAGGGAGATACAATTTATTCTGCTTAAGTTTTAACGATTTCAAAATGTTAATGGGATTTTTTTAATGGAACCCACTATTTTTTGATCTTTCAGAGAGAGCGATGAGTTTTAATTAAACGTAAAATTCTTCGCTTAATTTTTTTTGTGGCCCTAAAAGTCAAATCAAAAGTTTAAAAAGGCTTCTTTTTGAATTTTACTTTGGGAGATCCATTTTCGTAAATGAAATTTAATAATAAACAAACCACGAAAGTCACTTGAATAAATTTTTAATTGATTTTTTCAGGTGGATCGAAGTGATTGGAAGCACGACGTCACACAAATCAAAACGCCCTATTTATAGTGACAATAACGATATCACTCTGAGTTTGCAGGAATAGGTATAAAAAATTAAATTTAACGTTTTATAACATTTTGGCAGCACTTGATTTACATTGCGAATTATACACGTATGTTTTCACCTGAAGCAACAATGGTGCTAACAATCTAGTTTTCGAACTTCCATTGTCTTTAAATTTGGTATTGGGAAATACCTTCAACTGTTATCAGTGTGTTTTTAAATCTTGCAGAGTCCAGGAATCTTTTTTTCTTGCAATGGCTCATATGAATAAAACAGAAGCACATGCTTAAGTTTTTTTGAGATAAACACATTTTACTTTACTTTAATACAACAAAAAAAGACGGGGGAGTAAAAGCATGTGCTGCACTTTATTAATAAGACTAGGTGTTCTTCAATTTCTGTACAAAATATGTTGTAGTCATTGGATTAAGCATATTCAAAATGTACACAATCTTGATATTGATTTTCTGCCAAAGTAAGGAATCTGATTGATTCTCCACTTGCTCTAGCTCTTTTCTTGTTATCTCTGCTAATTTCAGACTATAAAAGTTCGAAAAGTAGATTGTACTACTTTTTACCAATGTCGACCACATTCAGCAACAATGGTGCTGACTTTCAAAATTGAATGATTAGTGTTAAAAGAATAGAACAGATGCTTTTGTTATATTCATTTTTAGTAACAAAATATTACTACATTTAAATCCTACAAAAAATTGTATTATGGAAGAAGTATTATTGTGCATTTATATTGTCCTATAGTTCATTCCTCTTGATTAAAACGATTGTGTGCCTTATTAGTAAGTTGTAAATATTGTACAGAGTCTATATACAAAAACTTCTATTTTTACAATGGTGTTTTATAAAACGACGTATTTATTTTTAATATTGTTTTAAACAAGTGCTTTATTAGTTGTGATCTTTATAAGGAAAAGAAATCTAAGGTAGATGGATTAATTAAATTAAATTCCGGGTATTCATAAGTTTTTTTAATAAAAAAAAAAACTACTCCACAACTAAATGAATCGTGGCAACTTAACGTAATTGTTATTATTATATATATTATAGAGCCAAATAGCCTAGTGTTAACTTAGCAACTAAGTACTTTTATATTATACTTGTTTATATAAAATAAATAACAAAATAACATTCTGAAAATAAAGAACCCACTAAAAATTATAACTTAGGCGTATGAAAACCCACACGTTCGAATTTATTTTTTATATATACATACATGAATTTTATATCACTTTTTGATACTTAAAAATAATACATCACAAAGTGTAAAACAGTATTCTAAAGTATGAAACGAAGTTTTATTTATTAAACGAGTTTCTAGATGCAAGATATCTTACAGTAAGTAAACATTAAAACAGTAATATTTCTATCAGACGAATCCAAAGTTTTTCGTTTTGATTGCTAATAACAGCTTCTGTCTCAACACGGTCCGGCTGCTGTAGAGCGGTATGTACAGCCTCGAAATGCACGTGTTGGCTGTAGGCAAGTGGGCATCGTCCGCCGGACGAATTGTTACCGAGGGCATCGGTTGAAAACCGTCCTCGCTCGCTGGCAGAGCCGGAGATCCGGTCCAAAAATATACCTACGATTGTTTTTTTTTTCTATTATTCGTTAATCAAACTGAGAATATTAATAAGTGTAACTTCCATTAAAATTAATTTTGTTTCAAATGGCGTTTTTTTTTGGCCATCTTCAAAGCTAGAAACCACACGTTACACTTTATAATTTTACAGCCAAATAAATAAGTTTCAAAGGAAGTTAGATTGGAGAATTAAACGGCAAAAAGACAAGTTTATTCGGGATTCTATAAGACAGAATGCCGACACGTAAAACTAAAGGAAATTGATAGAAAAAAATAAGGGGTCATGAACAGGAAGGAACAACCAATTTGTGTGATCAATTCTATTACCTCCGGTTTTAGAGGAAAACTATACTTCTAACTTTGAAAACTATATTGACATTTTTATTCCAGTAGTTCCTGTGAGAAACAAAATGAATTGTCTCTTATTGGCACTTCAATCCCTTGGGTTCTAAAATCCATTCACTAGAAGTCAAGATTTTGAAATTTTTATTCCAGGAACGTCTGTAAGAAACAAAATATTTTGTTTCTTTGGTTTTCTGGTTGCCCTGAAGAACCAACTTCCCTAACCCAGTTAAAACAAAATATTTTTGCCACAGAACCGGTTTTATTTGAGGTCCTCAACCTGCTACAATTTTTCGCCATTAAACACTAAGGACACTAAACTTAATAACCGATAAGGATTTAGATTAATATATCGTGCGTGTACAAATAGAATTTAATAAAAAAAAAAGTAATAAGGAGAAAAATGTACAGGTAAGTGTTTCTTACTTTCCGATTTACTAAAAAATGAACTTACCAAGTCTTGTCGTTCCAAATGGGTCATTTTCTCAACAATGGACCACAACCACCGCTTAAATTTGACGAGTCTCTCGCTATTTTCCCCGGATTCGTCGTTGAACGAAGTGTAAGAAATCAACACGGAAACGTTAATATCCCCGACACCGTTGAGAAGCAGCCGTAAGTCTTCGGCGGTCAGTCCGTCCAGAGAACCTTCTGGTAAAACATCAAACACTCCCGTACGGATATTCTATAAGAAAATTGGGCAATTAAAAGAATGTTTATACTACAGGGGACGTCACTTACTTCTATCGCTTTTTCTTGCGTTTTAATCATTCTGTATTTGGCGTACTTTCTAACGTAGTCGTACACGTTGGCGGACGTTACCTCGATGTCCTTACCGTTAGGCACAATTTCCGCTGTTCCTCCCGCTTCTTCCGGTCCCAAGTCAATACTAAATGAAAAAAACGAGTTATTTGATTGCCTACAAGATTCATTATGAATTTGCTTTAAAATTGTATACAGGATGACTTATTTTAATATATGGACTTCGATTCTCTTCCAAAGAGTCGTTGCTTTTGACGTCATTAGATTTAAGGTAAAATTTTGAAGGTTTAAGTTTTTTTTTTAAAGGAAACTATCATATTTGTCATTGGACTTGGAGAGAGCGAAGCCTTGCGTGCTTTCTGGATATGAATAAATAGAAAATATTGAAGGTACCACTAAACGACTCTAGTAAGTTCTAAATAAACCGCTCTCTAGGACCAATAGTAAACTAACGTGTATATTTATCTTGTATACATATAATTCGTTTATAAAAAGACTTACGTGAAATTCAGATCCAATGCCGAAAACAAATTGTTACTATCCTTAGTTTCGGCGTCTACCACTAGTTGCCTAAGAGATTCGTATACGACCGGATCGAAAAATGCCAAATCGTGGAATTTAATCGGTCTGCCCAGGATCGATTTCAGCACGTGCCTCGTTAGAAATATGGGACACAGTTCGTTTTGGAGCAAACATAAACCTAAAAGTCTGAAAATGCAAGAGAATATATTTAGCCTAATCTGATCGAATAAATGTTTTTTTCCCACTCACCTTCCCACGTTTCTGAAAGCGTTTAGTCTCTCGAAAGTTGCCTTTCCTTGTCTCGGAGCGTAAAAGCCTCTTTTTCCCGGACAGTAAAACAGGGGCGCGTTGTCCTCTTCTTCCTGTAGACCCTCTTCTACAGAAAATAAAATTATTATTGCCGTAAACAAATGAAAACATGATACAAGGTGTCTCAAAATTAAATTCCCAAGAGCCAGACTACCGATTGACATATCGCAAGCTAAACAATTTTTTTTCAAAACACATTGTAGCAATGTTATTCCTAACCAACCCACCTAATAAATTATCTGATCCCAATTCAGAATGCGACTGAGAATGGGCCAAGATCATCTCAACAGCCTCTTCCACTTTAGCCCTTAAAGAGTCCTCGGAAGCTAAAAGTAGCAAAAGTTGCGCGGGCGAGAGTTCCAAGAGCATTCCTGTAAGAATTTAAAAATTAAGTCTATTGCGACAGTCAAAGAAAATGTTGCTTTATGTAGACAGTTTTTGACAGGTCGAAAAGATGATCCGGTTAACGCTATTTGACATAAATGAACTGTCAGTTATCGTTATAGTATGCGGTAAAGACACGGTATCTCACGGACGATTAACTTTAACTTTTACGCACCGGCACCTATGATCATTACATTTAAATCTGTCTAAACAACATTATCTATCTCAAAGAGTGTTGTTTTAAACTGCCAATTAGCGCTAATCTGTTAGCGTTTGCGGTAAGGTTAACGCACAATTTTCTTGTACTACCAAAAACTGTGTTTTAATTAATTATTTGTCGTGTTGATAATAATATGAACTATCCACTCACCGGTGATTCTTCCAGCAAACGTAGGATGCAAATTGTAGACTTTCGGGTACAGCCGATCGCCGAGCTGTTGTTGGTGCGTGGTCAAGTGTTCGTTGGGCAGCGAATTGACTACAGGGGCACCGCCGTGGCCCCCGGCGGTACCGGGGGCGCCGCCACCACCCGCCGAGATGTCCGGCATCGAGGGTGCGTCCGTATTATGGTGCAAACTGTCGACGAACACGAACGGTCGCGCCTCCACGCTCATCGTCGTCCTGCGATGGTGATCGCGATTCCTCGCCGGGCCCCTGGACGGTAACGAGCGCCTCAACACTTCCCGATCCCGTTGTCTCATTCTCGAAAACGAACCCCTGTAAATTGGTCATATTTTATATTCGATTATAATGATGTACAGTAGATACTTTTTTTAGTATGGATATTTATTTAATTAAAATATTCGACTAGGATCTGATAATTGATTCTGTCTATCTAAGGATTAGATTTGTTTAGTATTTCATTGCAAAATATTAGTAGAAGTCGTAAATTAATATTAGTATTACGAAATTCGAGATTTATCGTATACAATAACCGCTGTATCAATTATATTTTCTTGCATTTAAAGAAATAGTCCACTTTTTCTTCAAAGAGGCCGGCTTAAATTGAACTTCAGGTCGCAGATCTCAAATATTACTCATGTTTTGCCTGTACTAGAGCATCGTCAAATCTATTGTAAGAAATATTGAAAAACAGGAACAATAAGCGTTACGGACACTTATTAATTCGATCTATTTTACGTTAAAATAACAAACTAATAACTTAATAAAGGTACAAGTCAAGGATTGAAATAAATAAAATAATATATTGAAGAATATATGAAAAATGAAAAAAGGCTTGTGTGCACCTCTGTGTATAAGTGGGTAGTGTTAAATTGATTTGGTGTGTAATGCACTTACTTAATTTAAGCAGAATTTGAAGGCTATGTCAAATTGTTGAAAAATAAGTAGAAAATTAAAAATGATAAGTACTGGACTTTTCTTGGCTTTTGTTATTTCCAACTCTTCTATAAGGTCCAACTTTTTACACTTATGTGATATGGCAGGAAAAATAGATTGAATCATTTCAAGACTTACGTAAACGAACTACATCCCCAAATAGAATTTACGTTAGAAAAAGAAAAATCAGAGAAAACCATCCTTCCTAGACTTATTACTCATTAGAGAAAATGTCTGTCCAAAATCTACAGAAAACCTCCATGCGCAGATAACGTAATACAAATTCACCACATTCATATGCTTTCAATAGTTTCTTCTATAGACTCTGAAATTTGTTGTCGTCGTCTAATTAATACTGCACTTTTTTTTTTAGCCAATTTTCGTCACAGTAAATTATCCGTTTTTTTCGAATCCTCTTCTTGTATTTCTTGTGTTTTATCAGGCGCTTTAGGCATCTTCTTTCTAATTAATTTCAACAATTGGAATTCTATTCTTTTGGTTACAGCATAATATCGGATTTTGTCTTGCTGTAAGTCCCTTTAACAATTCAGGTTGTATCAATATCAGCATTACACTCACATACTGGACAAAACCATCCAAACTGAAATGAGTTTTGAAATAATTACATTATTCTCTGCAATCAATCATTCATAAGTTTGAATTATGTTTAGTAAATTGTTCCTGAACTTCTATTAGTTTTGCCACTGCTGTAGCGCTTCTAGGAAAGTATTCCACAATTCTTTATGCAATGGACTAATTATTTTTGTTAGGTTCATTGCAGTACGAAAAATTAAAACAATCTGGTAAAACGGAATTCATTTTCCAATTACAAATAAAATAAGTGGTAACTGCCTATTAACTTTATGGAGTCCAGGTTTATTGTAGTTAGAGTGATCTAATTAGCATCTTCATTTTTGCCAAAACCTCAGGTTCTGGGGTACAAAATTCCTATTAAACATAGTTCGACTGAACAAATATCTAATGCGGCTACCAAAGCCTTAAATCCGGAATCTTCCACTACAGAAAACGGCTGAAGATCTAAAACAATCATACTAAGTCATTGAGTTGCTTAGTACGATTTACAGGTGCGTGTCGTATAGCATATTAGGAGAGTTTCATCTGTTTTGGCTTAGAACTGGTTCGTTAAAATTTGTCCTCGTAATTGTGTAGAATTTCCTGGTCAGTAAATGATAAACTTTATATCATTTACTGACAGTTTTTCTCTAGTATTGAATTAAGTCTCTAAGTATTGAAACATGTTTGAATTTTAAATGTTAAAAATATGTCTTCGCTCACACTAATATAAAACTCAAGAATCTAAACATATACGTCGCCTAAAGGATTACCAATATTATACTAAATACTAAAAACTACAAGATATAAAGCATCTAAGAACACAGAGCTTTTCTCGCGATATGTCAAAGTACCGTACTCATCTCTATTCTAAGCATAAATAGCTCACTTACCTTTGTAATACGCTGTATTGGGTGTACTTGTTGTCTACAACTTGGGCCGCGTCTAAGTTTGGTAATTTTTCGTTTGAGAGGATCGCTTCGGCTATGGCCGTGTAGAAACTACGCGCGACTCCACTGCCCTCGCCGGGTTCGTCCTTAAATGTCACTTTTACCCTAAAATAAAAATGAAATTTAATATATTACGACTGCGCCAAATAATTAACAAAAGTTACCGATTAACCGCCAACGGAGGCGACGACGAGTTCCGTCTATTACAACTGGTAAACACGATATTCAGTTCTTTAAAAGTGTGAATCAACAGCTGCTGCCTGTCTCGTTCGATTTTAGAAAGGGTCAAGTCTCTTTGCTGGTTATTTCGGAGTTTTTCCATGTCCCTTCTAAATTTGGCCTCTTTCACCGGGAATCCCCCCAATTCGGACACTATGGAGCCCGGTTCAAGTCCAACATCTTCCATAAACACCCGACCGAATAAATCTAAAGACAGTCTCCAGCGGCCTAAAAAGTTAAATATTACGGTTTGCAAACACATTAGATGCGAAATAAGTTCTATTACCCAACAAAAGATCGTGCGAGACAAGTTGACCGACCGTGGGTAGTTTAGGTGTCGCCTCTTGGGCAGCCGAAGTAGTAACCACGGTCACGTTGGCAGATATTTCTTGGTTTTCAAGCGTTTCCGGTTGCTGCACGTCCATTACTGCGTCGGATTCGTTCGATTTCTGACTGTGATTGACGCTCTAAAAATATATTCAGTGAGGAAAATTGCGTTGTCTCACGTTGAAATGAAAGATTTGAACAGCGATTGTATGCTCCGTATCTGTCCTCAGTTCAAACCTTAACCAACTGCGGTCATCAGAGAGCAAACATAATTTCGGAAGCGTTGTGATGTGTATGCGATAGTAAGTAAAGCGTACACACGTATTTGACTTCCATTAACTAAGAGGAGTGAATTTGGGTCTGTGAAGTTAGAAAACATGCCAGTGACACAGTTTAAAAACCAAAATGTCAGAGACGGAGACGTTGAAGTATTAACTTGAAGAACAGGTTGTACACAGTAGCGACAAAATACGACAACGTTTCGTAGGCCAGTGTAATGATTTTTTATTAAATTCGGCCAAGCGAAGTTTCGGTCTGTTAGACCATCTTCAGAACCGCTTTGTGGCAACAAGTAAAAACGTAATAATCTTGTTATTTCCAAAGCTGATAAAGCTACTTGTTCATTTAATATGAACCAAAGTAACATATTTTCAAAACGTAAAAAGATAACGTTTTTGTTGAACTATCGATATTAAAAAATACTAGGGGGAAAAGAATTTAGTTTGAGCAGTCTCTATTTGGTTTGCCAACAATTCCCAAACATGACATTCTCATTAATCTTATCGTTAGTTTCACAAACACACCAGTTTTAAAACTTTCCTCCTGCTTAAATAGTCTTCTCTTTTCTTGTTTAAACGATAAACGTTGGTATCTCATAAGAAATTCAACCGATTTTGTACAACAAAATAAATGATATACACATTCCAGGCAACTCTTCTGTTTTGTTTCAGTTGACGTGAGTAACCTTCTCACCTCAATTCCATTATATCTTGAAACTTTAGCCATTGTCAAACGGCTTTTACAAATAAACCAATTGGACGCTGATAATATTGTTGAGATCCTTTTACTTCTTAAATTTGGCTTGTCACAAGTCTTTAAAGTTTTATAGACAATCAACAAGCTTTGGCATTGGCAATCAACTTTCACCACTCTTGGCTGACTTTTTTTGAGATAATATAGAGAGAAATTTCGTTTCTATATTGTTCACTGAAAATAACGGTTGTTTCACAATAATAGTTCCCATCGATTCTTTAAACATTCTTAATTTTCTTAATAATCCATCTATTAATGGATCATTTTGTAATCGGAAGATGGTGACAACCTTTATTTCTTGGATATCATAATTACGTACATACAGGGCGTCCAAGATAAGGATCCTAAGCATGGGGATCTCGGTACCTGTTGGAGATACAGCTTCGGTTAAATTAGGAAAAAGTTGTGCACTTTGAAGCGTATTTACATGCCGTTGAGAAAATTCAAAAATTTCCATGGTCTCCTGAGATATTTGGAAAAAACGGAAATTTGCGAATATCGATTTTATTTTAAAAGATATCAAAAAACTATTGACACTTTTGATGTAGTACGTGATGGCGCTTTTAAATTTTATATCCGACGTTTCGTTTTTGAGAAACCATTATCAACTTTTTTTTTTATATGGCGCGAAAAGAAAGTACACCCCAATTTTTATTACAAATTCAATGATGTATCACATGTCACATTTTTTTTGTTAGTTGAAAGGAAAAATGCAAATTTTCTATTTTTTTAGCATATTTTTTAAGTAAGCTTTGGAAACAAATGCTTTAACGTATGTAAATACCTGTTACCGAGTCTGTCACATTTTTCTTAATATCTATTTAGAGAGTGATGAAGCTAAATGAAGCATTGATTTGCATTGTACATTGTACTACTTATAAATAAAAAAATGTAACCAGTAATAGACAAATGTATTATGATTTTTCTAACGATATGCAACAAATAATGAATACATTTTAAAAATATCGAAAAAAAGCAAATAAATTAACGCATTTTATAAATTTAATTTAAAACAGGTGTTCAAACAGGTTTCCGTTATTTTCTAGACATAAGTATGATCTTCTTACAGTAGCAGTTAAAACATCACGCAATATCTCTGGCGTAATACTTTGAAAAGCGGCCGTCACACATTCTCGTAACTCCTGCTCAGTTCCAAAAGAATGTTGATAGACTCGGTTTTTAATAAATCCCCAAAGGAAGAAGTCCAAAGGGGTTAAGTCCGGGGATCGCGCTGGCCAAGACACTTCACTGGAGGTTCCAATCCACTTTTCAGGAAAACGCTGCGAAATGAAACTGTCGAATTTGCCCAGAATTATGTGCAGGAGACCTCCTATGTGGAGGAGGTCTTGTTGAAACCAACAGCTATTGGCTTGTGCCAGAGGTAAATCATCTAAGTAGTCTTCTAAATCATTTTGCAATAAATTAAGATATCGTTCTGCTGTTAATGAATAATGGTAAATAAATGGAACATATTAAACCCAAAACGTTGTTGATGTCTAGATATTTTCTTAACACGGGGATTTTTTGTTGGACCCAGTAATGACTATTGCGGCGGTTGAAGATACCATATTTTTAAACAAACCATATTCTTTTAAATTTCGAGCCAACTCTAAGAAAATGGATTTACATGGTTGCTTTCTATCTGGAAATTTATTAAGATACATTGCTGCTGTATTTACAGTATTTTTGTAGCACAAAATGTAGCACACAGCACGACAGCATGTCAAACTTCTCTTCATGACTATAATGATCACCAGGCATATTTGAAGATAATAACACAATTTTAGCAATAATAACGACAACAGTAAATAATATTAATAATAATTACTCAACAAACAACACCTCGACAATCACGGTAACAACAACGGCAATTAATATTTAATAAAAAATATGTGACAGGGTAAAAGGTATTTACGCCAAAGTGTCAAAGCATTTGTTTCCAAAGCCTACTTAATAATATGTTAAAAAAAAAGAAAAATTGTATTTTTCCTTTTAACTAACAAAAAAAAATGTGACATGTGATACATCGTTGAATTTGTAATAAAAAATGGAATCAGATACAGGGTGTACTTTCTTTTCGCGCTATATAAAAAAATGGTGGTTTCTCGGAAACGAAACGTCGGATATAAAATTTAAAAGCGCCATCACGTACTACATCAAAAGTGTCAATAGTTTTTTGATATCTTTTAAAATAAAATCGATATTGGCAAATTTCCGTTTTTTCCAAATATCTCAGCAGACCATGGAAATTTTTGAAGTTTCTCAGCGGCATGTAAATACGCTTCAAAGTGCACAACTTTTTCCTAATTTAACCGAAGCTGTATCTCCAACAGGTACCGAGATCCCCATGCTTAGGATTCTTATCTTGGACACCCTAAACGTTTATTTAACTATCGTGTGTTGCTTGGCTAGAGATATGTAAATTTAAAAACTTGAAAATAAGCTGAAGAGGGTCATTCCAAGAGTTTCTTTTTCTGTGTAGTAGTTTTTCTAAGGTTATAAACGAAGGTGTTTTATTCTCAAGTCTGTAACATCGCATGACAGAAAACGGTTTTCTAAAGAATGAGAAAACACCGAAGATGTACAATGTCCGAAACACCGCAAATACTAACTTTTGAACTGGAATGAAATTATAGGCAAAGATCGCCGTATGAGTGCATGCCAAGACTGTAAATGTCGATAAAGAAACTGTCAGAAAACAATGACAATTTGATTTCTGCCGTCCATTTAAAGCACTTAACTTAGGTCAAATACTTAATTCGTTTGTTTACTCACCAACGAAGAGCCGGCCCTAACAATGACACTCTTACTGGGACTTCTGGAGGCCTGAGAGTCCCCCCCACAGATTTCTGGTACCTTTGGACTCCGCGACGGTCCGGGAATCCCTGAACTCTGATCCGATTGATTGGCTCGAAGCGACGATGAATCCTGTATTTGAAACACCGATGGAAATTGCTAAATAAAAAGATTAGAGTAAGTTTGCTTTCAAATTTAACTGGGTACTAATAGGGTGTCCTTACTGTGTCCTGACTAGAGGTGTCCATAATGGATGTGTCCGATTTTCGAGGCGAAACGATAATCTGAGGTCTGGACGTTTTGGGGGCTTCCGGCGGTAACGGAATCGACGCCACTAAACAGGCACTTTTCGAAGAGAGGTCTTGGGGTTTCTCGTTGATCGCCTCTTCTGGAAAAAAATCTCGTTACTTCCTGTACTTTGTAATATTTTATATAAACAAGAGACGTTAAGCAGAGAAACAATTCAAAAAAAAAAAAACAAGATTCAGGACAACAACGTTTCAACCTTGATTCATGTCCGTTCATTAAATATAAAGAGTTTGGAAATTTGTGAAATGATTTAGTTGAAAAAGCGCCAACATGATAATCCTTGGGGATACTAGAAACACCAAATAGTTGTTATTGTATGATATAATATCGATTACGCAAATTGCAAAAGAACTGGGGCATCACATTATAGAGTTTTTAGTTTCACATCAAATAAATAACGCTGATTGTTAAAAAAAATACTCATTCAATGGCCTGTAATTGGAATTGGATATTTCTATCCCTTCCAGGCAATTGACACAGAAAGAGATGTAAAAGTGTCACAGGATTAAAAGAATGTTTTGATGAATTGCCTGGAATGAGTCAGTAATGAATTATATATTTCTTCCAAGCAATTGAGAGAGATACAGAGAGAAGTGTGTCTAAAAGCATAAAACACTTGTCTTTCCTTATTTCCGCCACTGAAAATATCAAGATTAGAAGAATGACTTGATCAACTGCCTGGAATTGGCGAAAAAATGAATTATGCATTTCTTCCAGGCATTTGAGAGAGAGGGACCAGTGTCTAAAATCATTGTTTAAGCATGTAACATCCATAATTAGTAGTGGACTCTCAAAATGTTGTTTGTAACTGTTTAAACACAAGTTGCCTAGAAGAAATACGCTCGAATAGAACCTGACATTTTGCTCTAAGCAATATTTCAAGAAGCACTAATTACAAGTTAAATACTCCTTATATATGATTTTTCAAGATTTTTTCTTCATTTTAAAAAATATATAAAGCATCCTATTTAATATAACAGACACTTGGCATATTTTAAAACAGACAGCGTTGACGTTAACGTCTATCCCCCGTGGGGCATTCTGTATAAACATTATTAAATTATTCTTTATATTTAATTAAATTAACTCTTAAAGTCGTATATTTTGAGTTGTTTCTCTAGTCAATATAAAGCCTAAATTCCACCTAATCTAGATGCAAATGGATTTAAAAACTAATTCCTACTAGCATAGACATGCAAACAATTATTGATTGAAGCGTTTTTTTTCCATAAAACAACCCGATATCAATGGTTTTTTTAAACATATTCGATAGATACTCGTTTTGCTTAAATGTAGGTATAGATATGTGGCCAGAATGCCTATGTTAGGCATTCTTTTAATCTAATTATGAAATATTTTATATTTTCAACGAGAATTAATAAATATTTATGTCATTATAAAAGACCTAATTTTCCATTTTTTCTGAAGTTAAATTTTGATTCGAGTTTTGTTAAATGTTAATAAATATAGAAGGGATTTAAGTTTAAGGGTGCCTAGACAATTTTAACTGGTTTGTCAACATCGAAAACGTGTTTGAAACCGCTATTTTTGCGCCACTGGATAATTATTATCCTTTTCAGTTAATACACACGCTATTTTTATGGAATATATTGAAATGAGCTAAAATGCACCACACTATAAAACTGGAACTCATGAGACGACCTTTGCTTAAAAAAAAAAACGCTTCAATTACTCTAAACGCCTAAAAAGCCATTTAACCGTTAAAACCTAAGATATTGTTCAGATTCAGTAAAATGGCCGTTCCTAGAAACAAACATGGGTGAAAATAAAGGGGCAGTTTTGGGCTTAAATAAAACAAAACAAAAAAAATATGTGAAAAGTGAATAATGCTGCTGTCAAATGAATGAATGAATAATTCACTCAGCATTTTCAACGACCGATAACTGCCCCTTTAAAATCCAACTTACCACTAGCTTTATTACCGATAGCTGCCAGGAGGCTCTCGAACGGTTGCATGTATCTTTTCTTCGAATCCTTGACGGGCGAGTTGCCTATAGAACTAGCGCTGCTCGGACCTGGTTGCGGTTCTCTAGAGGTGCTTGGTTGGCTACTCTCGGTCTGAATCTATAAAAGAAAATTCAGTCAAAACACGTCAACTAATCACGGAATTTACTGTCAAATATAATACTGGTTTTAGCAGTGAGTGCATTTTTTGATAACTGAGTGTCTCTCAACATATAACCTCTTAAGTCCACACGTACAGCCCGTTGTACATTTTTGAAAATATATTAGTACGGGGGCTCACGACGACTTAACGTGATTTGGAGCCCGCCGTGCATACATACGCCAAAAAATATTTGGCAACGTTAAATTTTTTTCAGTTTTCTTTTGACGGAACAGGTGTTGTGTTGTAAATCATGGCGTCGTATCAGAAACTAGGTAATATTTGCATTATTTTCGATTGTTTTGATAAAATACTGATTAAAATCAAATAAATTGACTGCTATTTAGTAAATCAACAAATATACGTATAGAAAATGTAACGTCGCTCTACAGAGTGTTCGGCTTTTGAGTTTGTGCAGTATTTTGGACGTCGGGACTGTATTTGGTTCAAGTTTTTACTTTTTACCCAAAAATTTTAAATTTTATTGTTGTTATTATTTCGTCTTTTTTTTTAAGGTGGTATGCAACCACTGACGGATAAAAAAGATCTTGAAGAGATTCTAAATGACAGTGATTTCTACTTGAGCGATGATGATGAGGAAATCACCGCCGAAAACAGTGAATCAATTGAGGCAAATGAAGACGACGACGCAGATTCAGTTTCTGATACCATTGAAGAGGAGTCTGATGACCATAATGTTCCCTTATCCAGAATAAGAGAGCAGGTTCTCCAGGAGCGAACAAAAAATAAAACCGTAGAAGTAAAATGGAAAAGAAATGTTTTTGAAAGTCGAGAAGATGTCTACCTTGATCCGGAATGGCAGTTACAAGATGATCATGAGTATTGGACACCCCTGAACTATTTTTATGAATACTTTCCACATTATTTTTGGGAAAATTTATCAGAACAAAGTAATATTCGTGCCATGCAAGCAAATGAAAAAAAAACCACTAAAGTCAACAGCCAAAGAATATCGAATATTGACTGGAATACATATTTTAATGGGCATTTTTGGACTTCCACGGCTGCGGTTGTATTTTATGAAGGGAATTGACATATCTTGCATTACTCAGCTACCTAGAGACCGTATTTTTAAATTAAGAAATGTTGTTAACAATCTTAGTGTTTCAAATGAGGTAAAGCAGTCAAATCGGCTATGGAAATCGATGCGGTTCGTAAAAAGTGTATTACTTTACCAAGGAGTAAAGAATTGAGCATCGACGAGCAGATGATCCCCTTCACAGGCACTACTGCTCTCCGACAGTACGTTAAAAACAAGCCAAATCCAGTAGGACTCAAAAATTTTGTTTTAGCTACACCTTCCGGACTGGTTTTAGATTTTATGATTTATCAAGGTGCAAAAACTTGGCCAGATGGTTCTCCCGATCAAAATTTGGGAATAGGTGGATCGGTTGTAAAGAAGCTTTCAGAAGATTTGTCGCCAGGGCACATAATTTATTTTGATCGTTACTTTACTTCAGTCGAGCTACTGGATCATTTACTAACAAAAGGAATTTTGAGAACAGGGACAATTATGAGCAACAGAATTCCGCGAGATCTTAGGAGCAAAATAAAAAATGATAAAGAGCTCCTCTCGAATGGTCGTGGTTCGTGGAGAAGACAAAAAAATCACCATTCTGAAATGGATGGACAACAGATCAGTAACAATGGCATCAACATCTTGAGGCTCTGCGCCAGTAACAGAAGTACGCCGAAGGGACAAGAAAAATAAAAAGTACCTTCTTGTTTCATGTCCAAACTCTGTCACTAGTTACAACCATTCTATGGGAGGAATGGACATGTGTGATAGATTAATATCTTACTATCGCATTTGTATGCGAACAAAAAAATGGCCAGTAAGAGTTTTCTGGCATTTTGTGGACTTGGCAATTACAAATTCGTGGGTTGAATACCGCCAAGACTGCTTCGCTCGTGGAGATAGAAAAAACTCTTATCATGGATTTACTTGAATTTTAACTGTATATCGGGAAATCTCTTGTCCTTGGGGCACAAGCAAAAGGTTTTCAAGATCCAACTTCTTTATTAGATGAAGAAACAAGTCAAACTGCTAAAAAAAGAAGTCGGAGATGCCACCAAGAGATACAGGACCACTGGTAATGAACATGCAGTGTTAATAACAAAAATTCCTATATGCGCTGCCGTAATCAAGGCTGTACAAAGAAAACAAGATTTTTTATGTGTGAAATGTAAGCTTTATTTATGCATTTCTCCAGAGAGGCAATGTTTTTTTGAGTTTCATAATTAGAGACTTCAAAAAGTAAAACAATTACTTGGGACTGAAGAGGATAATAAGTTTTACAAGCGAGTTTTAGTTTTTTTCATTAATTACTGTAGATAATCTAATTAACTTTGGCCTTGTTGGCGTTTGCATTGCATGGTTTCTAAGCAAATGGGGAAAAATTGAACCAATAGGTGCCCCCAGTTCTTTTGAGCAAAAGCGTTAATCTGCTGTTTGTTTAATTCAAAATGATATAAAAGGTTCTGTTTTTTGTAATATCAGATGAAAGGAAATTAAGGTGCCTTCAAACAAGATCATTATTTGTGTTTTCTTCGGAAATTGCATAGATTTTGAGTAAATTGGTAAAAAATACCGGGACCATAGGTACCCCATTTTTTTCAAGCAAAAGTGTCATTAGCTGTCTCTTTAATTCAAGCCTATATTAAAGGTTGTAATGCGTATCAAAAGAAAGGAAATTGAGTTGCATTAAAAAAATGCTATGTCAGAGGTGTTTTACAGTTTCAATGAATTAATGTAAGTAGACCTCAGAATTTCTCAGAAATCTCCAACTTGCTTTTTAAATGTTCTTAATTTCATTTTCAGTTTAAATTTCATTTAATTTTAATATATAAATCATATTTTCATCATTGACTTCTGGTACTTTTATAATTTAAGCTTAGTAGTAAATTTAGTAAATTTTTTTATAAGGTATAGTAACATAAGGTACAGGAAGCGGTATGTCCTGTAATTAACATTTTTAATTGATCCTATGTTCGTTGTTAAATTTGATTTTTATAAGCTTGAACAAAATTTACTTTACATTAAAATTTGTCAAGGCAAAAGGAAAAACCAAGACCTTAGACGCCCCTACTTTTTTTGCAGTAAGGTGTAATTTGCTGTTTCTTTAATACTAAAGGATATTTAAGATTGTATTCTCAGATGAAAGGCTGTTTTCTAATGAATAATTTCACGTATACACCATTTCTGTAGCTCTAATGCTTCCTGAGTTAGAGCCAGTTTCACCTGAGGTTTGTGACAATTTTAATTATTCCTGGACCCTTTCCCCGGTAACTTGCAAGTTATTTAAGATATTCACATCATTCTTTTACGATAGTATATAAAAGGAAGTATAGATAGATCTCTCTATCGATGAATTTTATGTAAAAAAATTGTTTCTATATGGAAAATTGGCTGCACAAGGGCAATTTTGGTTTTTGAAGATCATTTTTAAACTTTTAGGTACCTAAATGAGTTGGTACTCGAAAAAAAGGTGTTTTCTAAGGAATGTTTAATATGAGATGAAAGGAAATTAAGTTGTTTTTTGAGTTTTCTTCGGATTGCATAGATTTCGGAAAAATTGGGACCCCTAGTCATTTCCTTGATTTCTTTAGTACAAAATAGTATTGAGGATCTCTATTTGAGATTTTCTAAAAACGCAACACAATAATTTATTTATTCAACTCGTACCATAATACCAAATAAAATATTTACGATACTAGAGAGACTAACCTGAACTTCTTTAGCATCCCTAGACGTCCCAGCGGCAGGCGGATTATAATTCTTGGGGAAAGTCAAAGGGTTGGGGCACATGACATTTAGGGAACTCGAAATCGGGTGATTGGCCTGAGCCGGTTGTCGCATCGCGTAATCGCTTGTTCTAGTCGACAGGCTCAATTTCGTCGGCAATTGTTCCAATGGGTTATTTGAACTACCTACAAAAACGATCAGTTATTTATGCATAATGAGGTGGTATATTGAAATACCCAACTAAGCAATTTTAGTTACGGCTACATACTTTATTCAAGTAATAAATCGGTAACTGGTACCAAAAAAATATCTTATAAGTTTAAATAACTGCCAAGTAAAAAATAGTAGTAAGAAATACGTAATATTAACTTAATACTTGACTATATAGTAATTATTACTTTGCGGTAACTCTGATGGTAGCTGATACCGTTAGCAACCTGACCTAATTACCTTTACAACGTCGTTACTATACAAAGTGCGCGATTACAAAGTTAAATTTCAAGTTCTTGCCACTACATAGGAACATCAAAATATTACCACGCAGTAATACACTTTGAAGTAATATTATCAGTAACAAGACCCAAATAGTTACCCTTATTTCTTCTTTAAAGTAATATTTACCACCTTGGCTATTAAAGCAAATTACCTTTAAGTAATTATTTCTACTATGCAGTAAAATATACTTTATAGTAGCATTTTTTTGAAATAATAAGTTATTTTTACTTTGAAGTAACAAAAGAAACTTCTTGGTAACTCTAACAACAATTCGCCATATTTTTTTTTATTATTTGACTCCATTTTCTTGAATCTACCTTCTTTAAAAAATTAAATTTAAATATTTAGACTTGGTATATTTTTTTGTTAAAAGTCATTATTTTAATGAGGCGTTCTTTATTTTCGTCCTACATTGCCTATGTTTAACAGTAAAATTTGCTTCTTTTACACTTTTCCACTCCGGTAAGCGATAATATCAGCTATATTAAATACAATATGAAGTAGATTAACCCCGATACAACGCCATCACTTAGAATAAAGACGGACATATAAAATTATTTGTGTTGACAAAGAAAGAGAATCAAAATGTTTGCATAATATTTGTCTCAGTAACTTCTTAGTAACTAGCACTGCACAATTACTACTTTAGGACATCCCGAAAACCACTATGGGACGTTAAAAAGAAGTTCCCGGGACGATAGAATTACGTATTTGCTACAGCAAAATCATTCCCAATTTTGGTAAAAGTAACCGCGACTAGTAACTACAACTTTAAAGTATTCTTTATAGTCGTGATTACGTAGCTGTTGGCAAAAATGCTAGTTGGGTACCACGAAAATCGTGGTAATTTTCCAATACAGGCTTTATTTACTTTAACATTACAGATTTTTAAAATTTTCACAACTTAGGAAAACAGTATCGTCATTATTTCACCTAATGGCAACATAATCTGTATGATTGAAATACGTCAAGGTTGGTTCATTTAATGCTGCACAGGACTTACCGGTTGAACTTAAAGTCACGGGTTGCTTCGGTATACCAAACAGATCCTCCCGTCTGGCGTTGGGTTGTAACAGATGAGGCTGATCTGCCAGAGGCAACGCCTCACACATGGGCGTCTCAAAGGGGTCGGGAGGAGGGCAACCGAGGCATAAAGTGGATTCTGATCTCTGTTAAAAAAATAATATAAATAACTTATTTTTATTTATTTCTTGATTTCAACACAACAAACACATTTTACATTGCCGGACGTTTCCAAAAATTATAGGATTTGCTTAAAAATTACTTAATGACTAACTGGAAAAGTAAAAAATCTTTTTATTTTTCCAGGCAGTTGAGGCCCCATTTGAGATTTAAAGGGAAAACTGTATGAATAATTAAAAAGCCAATTTAACTACCTTATTGATCTTAACTGCTTGGGAGTGTTAAATTATAATAATTGCTTTAGTTAATTAGAAAAATAAAAATCGATTAATCCTTCCAGGCAGTTGAGAAGAAGTAAAACGCTATATAAACTTTCTAGAACTGCCAGGAACAATAATGTAAGTAAATGTAATTAACTGAAAAGATGGCGAGTGGCAAGGAATAAACTACACTTATAAATATAGCTTTAAAAATCAATAAATAACAGTAATAAAAGCAATTACCTTCCCTAAGTACTAAGCAATTGAGTCAGACCAGACAAACTACTGTGTAAGTACTCTGCCCTCCTTAGTTAAAACGTCCTAACTACAAAATTGTCTTTTTTTGGCTTATTACATTTTATTAACCTATCGAATGGTATGTGCCTCCTTCGCTAAATTAGAAAGTCCTAACTACATTTTTTATGCCTTAAATTCACCTAAATATATTGTTCTATGTGCAGAAAAGACGATAATCCCAAATTAAAATGTCCTATCTATCTTTTTCTAAGTTAAAATATCTTAAGTAGCTTTCCATTTGTAGAATATTCATTGATGAGACGAGAGAGACACACCTTGTGCATTCAGAAGTATAATATAAGGTTTAGCCTCTTACTCTAGATTTTTGACTCTTAAGTCTTTTTTTATATTTAGGGGTTTCAGGTGTCTCTGGAAGACAAGAATCTAAAAGTTGTTCAAAACACGAGGCATAATGTCAAAGTCTTTGGAACGCAATAACTCAAATTCGAAACCTTCAAACCGCTTAAAATTTCCAGGACTAAAAGTTCAATGGAGGCTTGAGAACTGTATGGTTTTTGGAAAAAATCGGTATATAGGGAGGGTTGTTTAGAGCCAACAAAAGTCAGGAGAAAAATTCTACGAGTCGTAAAAAAAGAGCCTAAATGAAAATATGGCTGAATTTATAGTCCAGGTTTTAAACTCTATGAAATGCTTTCGAATATGCCAGTAGGGGTATATTCGAAAACTGCTAAGCAAAGGGGTTGCGGGTCGAAATAAGGAAAATTTAATTTCACCTTTTTTATTTTTTTTTAATATTTAACAGAGACTTATGCTACGATCTGGCTTGACGACTGTGCAGCTCAAAACAAAAATTGGGCTTTATTTTCTTTTTGTTTACGTTGTAAACTCTATCGAAACTGAACTGCAGAATTTGGAAATAAAATACTTTCAATCTGGCCACACTTTTATGTCCGCGGACTCGTTCCATCACCAAGTAGAACAATTATTGAAAAGGTACGGTAAGGTGATCGATTTTAATAATTTTAAATCGTCTGTAGAAAAGGCAAACTCATCTCCATCAAGGTCCATGTAAAAGAGATGAACATACAAAACTTTTTTGAATGGAAAGATTGTTCATCCAAGTTTAAGCTTCAACAAAATGTTCCCAAGCCTTACTTGCAGAATATGATACATTTGCACTTTAAAAGGGGAGAAAATGTGTTGTACCACAAAAATGCCTTTTCGGAAGAACCAAAACCTTCTTGCCGAACACAATGTCGAGGTGTAAAATTAAAAAGAAAGCAAAATTTGATTTCTAAGTTACGTCCTATTGTTCCGGCTAACCGAATGATATTCTGGAGGAATCAGCCGTTTCCCAAAATAATGATACTGTTAATAAAGAAAATGTAGATTTTCAGTAAAATTTCATTATTTACTTTCATACTTTTTTTAATGTTCTAATGTTTTATTAGTGAGTAATTTAGTTATAATGTTAATTTGAAATGTAACTCCTGTGTCTTTAATAAAAATCAGTCCAAATATATATATATTTTTTTATTATAATTACTTTACTAAGTTAAAAAGTCCTATCTAACTTTTTTTTCGAAAATTTCACCAAATATTGAATCTAGTCCCTTATTAAACTTTACCCACAATGTAAAAAGCAAATTTCTAAGTATATAAAAAAAATTGCTTCACAACATGAGGACTGCATATTAGTTTTCATAAAATCTCAATTTTCTCAGCTTTATCGATTTGAGAGTTAGGATGTTTTAACTAAGGACGGCAGTACTGCTCTCTCCTGCTCTCATCATATTGTTTATCAAACAGCAATCAATCCCATTGGCCAAAAATAGCTCATAGAAATTTAATCATAAATTGATTTTAGAAACAATATGGAACTTCAGATAATTAATTAATGAAAAACCTCTTTTTGTATTTGACGCTATTGGCAATAAAGTTTATAAACAAAACTAATTGGATTTTTCGTCTTTACTGCAGAAATTTAAATGCAGAACTCTTGATTATGCTTCTGAAAGTCACCAAATATGGGAGATCTTTTACACATATTCTCTTAGGAATTAAAAATGCTGCCTTTAGGTCCCGCTGCAATAAGTAATAATAATTCTCGTTCCCAACAATGGACATAATTAAGTAATTTGGGAAGTCATTTATAAATGATACAAATTTCCACTCTAAGGAACACCATAACTGAACGAATACTTCATAGACAGAACTTTCCCCTTTGAATGCTTTTTATGAGATATGAAATTGAAAAGCTAAATTTACCCAATTTTTCAAGCAATGATCAACCTTATCAAACGCTTTTGGACAATCTGTGAAAATTACATCTATTTGTTTTTTATATATTCATCTTAAATCTTATTGAAAAAGCACAAAGTGTAAGAATCTTCGCATAGACTCACTTGGAAAAACGGATGCTTCCTTCCTTTCGTACCAAATCCGTGCTGCGACGAACTGTTCAAGTTGCCAGAGATATTATTGGCCAAATTCGAGACCTCTTGGTCGTCCAACGAATCCGTATCCATGGCCACAGTGATGTCCTCTTCGGCCTCCTCGTTTTCGTTCTCGTCTTGGTCGTACGAGGGCGGCAACGGGAAATTGTTTTGGCTCCTTAAGTCGTCATCCCTAAAAAAAAACATTTTAATGAGTTCCATTTCATTATTAATGTTTTCCAGTTAAGGTTGCAGTATATCTAAAATGTACGATGTGTTTTAGGAGTCACAGATTGATTGCTGAACACCCATAGCATCACGTCGCAGTCGATTTGCCTTCAGTAACAAACTGTGCAAAGATGTTTCGTGTTTTTGCACAGTACTTGGTAGAAGGTCATAAGTGTATCTTAAGCATTAAAAAGTTTACCTGTTGTCAATCATTCCGGATCTCATGTAGTAAATGAGGGCGTCGAAAACGTATGCGACGTGTTTTAGAGCCGATACGTCTAAAATGGGTAGCGAGTCGAGATGTTCGCTATTGTGGGCCCTCATTAGGCTCAGGCAATAGGAAAGGAACTCCCTTCTGGCTGCGTGTCCGTCGCCACCTTAAAAATAATAGTGAAGAAATAGTCCATACTTGCAGTGGAGTCGTAGGTTAAGGTAAAATGAAAATCCTGCAGTCTCCCTCCACTTATTTATTAAACATTTAGTTATTTAAAATTTTTGACATGTTTCGAATACAGTGACAGATAAATAGTTTCACCAAAAAAATTATAGTAACACACCATCAGGTACCATGGTACTTTTAGAACTTCTCCCATAGATGTCACCTACGTTTGAGTTTAGGTTATATATTTTTTAGCATACTGTTCGGTTCTTGTCAACGTAAAAAACGTAATAGAATGTAAACAAATAAAATTAATAGAGGGTTTTTTTGACATGGAATCAAACCCTGGCTGGGGCGTATATCCAATACCAATTTTTAAACCTTTGTAAGTGTACCTTATATTAATTTTTTAAGTTTTTCTGTGTTTGCTTTTAGTATCCCCTGATGATGAACACCATTGTGTCCGAAACATGCCGGGAATTTTAACTAACTAAATGTTTAATAAATAAGTGAAGGGAGACTGCAGGATTTTTATTTTAAAATAACATAATCAGTTAGTGTAAGCTTTTCTTTATCTTTATATTCTAAAAGTATTTTTTCTTTCAAAATGATGATGTGATATATAATTTGCGCTCGTTAAAACAATATTTAAGGTTCTCAGAAAATTGATACTGCCGAACCGAATCTGTGGAAACTGCTGACTCAAAAACCCGTTTGATTTCTGTTAACGGTACGACGGCGATTAAAGGGGAATAATAAAAAAGCTGATTCAGTACTTAATGCGTATTAAAAAATGAGGACACGAAAAACAGGGAGTCAGTCGAAGAGTAAAAGTCGATCTAATCTGCCGGTTTAAGACGTAAAGTCGCGGGATCACCAAAAAAGACGGTTTTGGTGCCGTGCAAGAGCTTTATAATTATAACCGGAGAAGACGGCTCCCGGTTTTATAATTTTGAGTATTTTAAAGACGAATTAAGACGTAACTAAGACGGATTTTAAAAATAAATCGAAGACGTAAATATAATAAGACGCTGTCGTATAGTGTGAAGTTAATTAAGCGGGTTTTATGTAAAACATCGTTTTATCATCACACTTTAATATTCATGTTATTAACTCTACTTGATTCACTTATTTATTAAACTCTTTCTTTTGTTGTTCTGCCATCCAGACTTTTATTTCCTAAAAGAACCCAATAATATCTCTAGCGATAAAGAAAAAACATACATATATATAATACATTATATCGTGTATTGACCCTTTTCTCCCTAATCCACATTGGGAAATATACATGGGGTTGATTTTAAAAGCACTTTCTTTGTTGAGACTGATTTTGATCACGATTAATTGGAAATAATGAATTGGAATAATTTTATTAAGAATCTAAACAAAACCAATGCACATTCTGTGTGAGCTCTTTTTATTTTATAGAAATAAAAAGATAGAGGAAGAGGTGAGATGAGGGAAAGAATGGGTTAGGAGCTGTTAAAGGAAAGGAAAAGAAGTGTCTTTTGATTGTATCAAATGAACTGATGATCTAGTTAGAGCATTCTCTCTTTGAACTTGGGGTGTGATCGTGTTAAAACCTGCTTCCTGTAGGTTTGTGCACCTTTAGAGGCTTTAATATTGTGGAGTTAAAAAGTATACCGTTTTGTTTTGAAAGATTTGCAACTTTTATTTTCATACTCCGCTTACTAATCGTTTTACAATAACCTGATAAACTATACAGCAGTTTCGGACCGACGACTTTTTCTCTGACTGAATTTTTTTTTAAGGGCCTTTTTATTACATAAACTACTGCGTGGATCATACTGGGGTTTTTAAGCACGCCTAGTTTTACTTCCTAATAAGGATATAGAAGAGCATAAAGAGGCAAACTAAAGGTTTCTACGGAAATAATTAAATGACTAATAGGCATTCTAATTGTATGATTATGTTCCATTAAACACCATAGTGTAGAAAAGTGTGGGCCTTTGACTTCGATAGGTTGTTAATCCAAGTTACCGTTTTTATTTATTAAGGTGCTCAAATCCAAGCTCCACTGATCGAATAATGTATAATTTTCACTTTTATTTATGGGTTTCTTTATCTAATCTAGGAAATGCCGGAATAAATCCTGTAACACCTTTCTACAATTAAAAACTCTATAGACTAGGGTGGGATAAATACAGTTTTTGACATTATATTAATAAAATTATATGCCTTATTTAAGACCAACAGTATAAAATTGAGCTCAAGATTTAGTGGTAGGTTTCAAATCAATGTTTTGGCCTTTAAATAGTTACAATCTCTACAGGCGTATTAGGTCTCGACATAATCTGGAAATGTATGCTCGGAATATACCAAAAATGCGTTTAAATGCCTGGGAAAGGCAAAAAATGCACCTAAATGATCGAATAAAATAATTTATGGCATATTCCAGGCTTTAGAGCGTATTTTTTTAATTTTTTCAGGCAGTTTAAGCGTTTCTCACGTTTTCCATGAATTCAAAAGACCGTGCCTTCCTAAAGGCATATTCTATGGTTTCCAGGCTCTGGGGGTAACCTAGAAAATTACAGTATATTCGGGGAATGAATTATTGAATGCCTAGAATATATCGAAAATGGAAGAATCAATAAAAGCACTTAAAGGCATTTGAAATTAAATGCAGGACAAATTTCCTGGAGGGTTTCTAGTGTTCTGATTGTTTTTTTAAATTAATTTAGGCAGGATATCGAAAAGTCTGTTTGAACCTCTCTACATTTACACTCCTTGGACTTCTTAGATTCCCGTAAAGATACTTTTTAAGAAACTGCTCAATTACAAATCTTGAAGCAACAAAACTAGCGTTCTCTAGAGAGTTTAGCGAAAAGTTATCAAGTAATTTAGGTAAAACGTTAACTCACCATCTCTGTCAGACCTCGTGCGTGAATTTTCGACTTCGGCCGCGGCCGCTGCACCACTAGTAGTCAATCCGACCACGTGATTCCCCACAGAAGTGCCGGTAACCGGATACGCGCGACTCGATCGCACCACACTGGAATTGGAACCTACTGGGGAATAAAATACCGATTACTTGATTGGGCATGTTTTATCCTAAACGTATCAACTATCAAGACACCCAGCTTTGAAAGATTCCATTGAAATATACGGCAATTGAATTGGTTTCCCAAAAATACAGACTTCAAGGTTTAATTAATTAATCAGAAATTGTTTTTAGCAAATTAAATTAAAAATAATCGTCCCGATTCTGTTTAAGTGTCTCGGTTAATGCGTTCGGAAATTTAGTTAAAAATATATACCTAACGAGCTAAATTAAAATAAAAGGAAAAAACTGGTGCATCTACAAAATATCAATAATTAACCATTAACTCCAAGAATTTGAATCAAAGATTCCGATCTTTTTCTTAGTTGGACTGATACGAATTTAATTTAAAAAAAACTACTTTAAGCACTTTAAGGAACATCAAACAAATAGGTAAATATTCTACTAGGGGGGGTGGAAAATGTTATCGTCTAACTCTATCCTAAATGATTAAAAAGCACACTTAGAGTTAACCTAAAGCAGCTAGTGAAGCTATAAGGGGGGGAGCAGGCACTTGTCGATGCCCACCTCCTGTAGTGCCGCCACCGCCACCTCGCGACGACGACGACGACGTCGACGGATGCTGCGGCGCGGGATTTCGACTACCGGCGGTCGTCAAACCGCCGCCCCCCATCGACGTGGCCCCGACGCCGCCGCCGCCCCCGTTGTTTACACCTGAGCCGCCCCCGGCGCCATCTAAAGAGTTGGTAAGCGAAGCGCCGAATTTTAGTTGCGCCTCGGTGGCGTCCATCACGGTTAGGAGCCAATCCCATGTCGGTTTTAATCGGAATTCTAGATAAATCTGTAATAAAGAGTAAGAAGGTGGTTATTATTTTAAAAAAAACTAAAGGGAAATACAGGGTGTTACGGCCAAATTCAGTCAAGTTCAAGTTACCGTAAATTCTTATTATTCTTATGTCATAATGACGTATCTTTAATATGTTCTGTAATAATGGAAACTTTTAATTCGTATGAATAAACGATAAATTTGTCAACAGTGCTAAAATCTAAGATGCAACTGATATACATATTATTATATTTCAAAATTCAATAAGTATGGAAATTATTTATATTCTTTAAAGAATTCTGTCTCAGTTCTACAGACTATATATCGTGTCAACGAATAAATTTATTTAGTTTATCATGTGCTAAGACATCGTTATTTTGCACGGGATTTAAAACAAAAAGTCGTGGATTTCTTTAAAATGAGAAGAAAAGATATCGTTGATTGCAAAATTTCAAAATATTTCTAAAAGTGCGGTAAAAATTGATAGATATAAGGAATAAACAAAACTATTTTAAGGATTTAAAAACTTGACCCCAGAAAAGGTTCCAGCTAAATTACAAGTGAATTTGGTGTAAACCTGACTAGTAGAATCATAAGAGACCGTCTACTTAATGGAAGAGTCGCTGTTAAAAAGCCACTTTTATCTAAGAAGAATATAAAAACCCGAATTCATCTCACTTGGTCTCAAGAAAAATGGAATACCGTTTCTACGAAGTGTTGAGAGCTCATTTTCAGTGTTAAACAGTACTAAAATCCTACTGTGAAGCATTGAGGAGGGAATATAATGGTCTGGGGATGTTTTTCTTAGGACATTAGGGTAAAAGAAATATTGGAAAATATGTTGCTACCATTTGCAGAAGAGGATATGGCATTACGGTAAATTTTTCAACAACAGGCCGTTGATTCGAAAACATTCTTCCAAGGTAGTAAAAGATTGGTTTTACGAGAAAAACTTAATTGTACTTAAATGGCCATCTGAATCCCTGGACTTAAATCCCATTGAACATCTTTGGAACGTTTTAGATCGCCGTATTCGGATCGATTCTGATACTAAAAGAGTCTAAACTAAACTATAAACAGCAATTGTTTAATATGATAAAATTAACAAATTTTCCAACATTTGGTTGACTCTATGTCTAAGATGCCAAGCAGTCTTGAGTATATTTTACAAAATACTAAAACAAATATTTATAACTTGTTTTTTATAAAATAATAAGTTTCCATACTTTTTTTCAACTTCTACATGAAAATTCCTTATTCTTTAAAAGTAAATTCTGAAAATATAACAATCACTCGACCGCCCTTAATGCCGGTACTTTTTTAAATCTAATTTTAACGAAACTAAACAATTTTTAACATAAATCAACTATTCAATGAAGATCGGAAACGAGCGTGGGTCGATGACATTCTTCTGGAAGCATTTTACTTTTATTTAACCAAAGGAAATTCGAAAATTGACCTTCGACTATGTGAGACAACAAGCATCATAAATTCTCCATATAACAAATCTAGTGTATCTCATTTTGGATCATTATCAATCTCATATCTCTTTATCTTTGCCGCCACGTTGTTCGCGTAAACCCTGACCGCTAGATCGGGTGTTTTCGATCCATTGAAAAAAAATTGTATAATCATTATTGTGACATTTGAATGTTCAGAAATACTGGAAAGATGATGTTTGTAACAGTTCTTATGACTGAAACACCTACTTCTCAATCATTTTCTTTTCTTTTCATTCTGATTTATATACAATTTGGTCAATAAATATGTTTTTTCAATACACTGTAACTGTTGCAAAATTTAATTGCATTTCATAATCGCATGCATCAAATTTAGTGTCACGATTCTCTCCGGTATCGGGGTAATTCGTGATATAAGACAAGATCTGATAATTCATGTTCTATCTTAGATAAATATTATTAAAAAAAAATAAGTACAGGATTGAACCAATGAAAAGCAATTCTATTTTTTTTCTCACAAACCAAAAATGTCACGAATTGCCTCGCTAATCCCTTAAATTTAATACTTTTAATGGCTCATCTATGCAAGGCATATGTGGCTGAAATTAATATATTATAACCAGCAATTTCAGTTGCTAATTATTATTATATTGAAACAGCATATTATTTTCACAGCCTTAAACGCCGCATGATTTACTACTATTGAATCAACCATGCGGATGTTGAACTGTGTTTAAGATTGGTACCTGGATATAATAGACATTATGCAGCAGCCAACAATTCCTTACCTGCACATTAAACACATCGTCCTGGTTAACAGTAATGCAAGAATTCGAGGGAATTCCCGAGGAGGAATTACTTGACATTGTCGCAAGTAAATCCGCAATCTGTCGCACCACGATACCTGATTTAAAAAAAAGACGACAACGTAGTAAAACCATTATTAAATAATTCAAGTACATATACACTTACCGAAAGCTCTGGCTAAAGAACTGGCGGTAGTGGCCATCGTAATAGGCTCCGAACCGGCCGCCACCGTAGTATTAGTCGAGCGACGTAACGAACTCGGATCGATAAAGACGAGATTCGATCCGTTCGCGAGTCGCACCCCGGTCGATCTGCCCGTATGATCTCGCGATCGAATCGCCCATTGCATATTTTGCGGGGCGAGATTCGATCGTTGTCCCGAACCGCCGGTCGCAGTGCTGTAACGGCTTCTTTTGTGAAATTAAGGAATTTAGAATAATTAAGTTCGGTGGATTACTGATGATATATCGGTCTACAGTTGTATACGGTTCTTCTGGGTGTTCTTGAATTTATTTTAAACAACTTTGAAGGTGCCAGTTGTTGTTTTATAAGAGTCAAGAGGTTTTATTTTCACAGTTTTAAACGCCGCATGATTTAGTATGGATCGATCCTGCGGATGTTGAACTGTGTGTGTGTATATCTTCATAAATTTACAAAATAAAACATATTTTTTCCCCGTAAAGAATTCTAAGTTCTTTAAATTAGTTACTACAAAAAAATTGTAATTATACAACTGCAGACCCAACAAGGCTTCAATTAATAAAGCAAAATTAATTTATGACATGGCAATTTACCTTCGTCTCTCAAGCTGGTCTATTGTAATGTACTCCTCGGTATCCAATTCTTCCGTTCCCGCCTCGCTCTCCTCCTCCTCCTGTTGGCTCGATTCGCCGCTTTCATCTTCAGGGAATAACAGCATACCTCCTAATAAGGTTTTTATAGTCGACACAACTAATTTTTTGAAAGATATTTGAACAAGAATGGTAATTTTTAACGTTAGTTCTGTACCGGAGGATTTCGAAAACCGGGTCATAAAACTTTAGGGAAAAGCCAACATCAACACGCTTGCTCTGTGGTTAAGTTATGCTCGATTTACTTGGAACTGACAGGTCTTTAAATAAATATATGCTACACCATTTTATTAAAAACCGGCTAGTCAAATTTTTATTGTTGCCCGTGCTAAATACAGGGTGTTTCATAATTAGTAGGACAAACTTGAAGGGGTTGTAGAGGGCCTCAAAATAAGCAAGTTTGCGCAATAAACCCCTATCCGAAAATCATTAGATTTTTAGGTGCAGAGGGTGATAAAATGTTAAGAAAAAATTAAATTTTTCACGATAAATTTGACATCCCTGTAGATATTTTTTTGAAAATTAGTAGGCAGTTTTTTTTTAATGCATAATTTAATTTTTTATTTTACCAGTGGTGTCCATGCAGGCTAGAAACTAGTGAACTCTGAACTGAAAAAAGATACGCCACTGACTTTTCTCCGAATTAAAAATATTTTTCAAATCCTCGTTTAATTTAGAGTAAATTTCTTTTCTTGGCATTGCTTCCGTTTGATAATATTTACGATATTTATTATGCGGTAAAAAATTGCTTTAATGTGGAATTCGGTAACAGAAAATGAATTTTTGCCATTGTCAATCCTAAACAACACCATTTATCTCAAAATCTAATGACTTTTCGGATAGAGGTTTATGCCGCAAACTTGCTTATTTTGAGGCCCTTTACAACCCCTCTGAGTTTATTCCACTAATTATAAAACATCCTGAATACATTATGTCCTATAGAAGAATATTGATAAAAAAATACAGCTAGGAGGCAAATTCGACCATTACAAGTCCCTTATTATATCACCCCCAATGAGTTTTGTGTAAATCTTCAATTTGCCAACCTTATTATTAAGCAATTCTTATTGCGTTTGTAAATTTGGCTACGATTAAGGGAAATTGGCAATTTACAGATAAATCACGTTAAAAACAATGAATATAATATTGCAAGTAGATCCTTGATATTCTGCAGAGAGGGCAACGGCTTGAGAAATATGATTTAAACAGGTAAGAATTTTAAAAAAATTACGAGATGCTCGGCAGACATTGACAGAATGGCGAAAAGTGTAGAAAATGTTGTAAATACGCTACCAATTTAATTTACCAACGTTTTCCTAAATGCAACTTTTAGTTACTGCATACTACTACAACTTACTTATTTGGCACTCGTCATGGTTTTTTTTATTTGCTTTTTAATAAATTAAACACTTATTTGGTGTTTCAGCGTAAAGCTTTTTGTAAAAACAAAGATGTAGCATTTTATTTAATAAATATTTGTTAAAAGGGACCTGTACTAAATAAGACAAGAAAAACTGAAAAACTGTTTACTTCTAATCTAACTTAACTCTTTCAGAAGCTACGGAAAATTACACTGATGCAATTCAAGTTTAATCCCAAGAATTACCGGTCAATTGAAAATTAAAGATCTAATTTCTGGAGTATCCCCTCTATTCTTTGTGGCCACTTTAATGATAATCCTTTTCGCCTAAAGTTCCACGACACATACGCGATTTAGCCAATTACCTGCATGACAGTTTTACTGACAAATATTTCAAATATCTTCCAACACTACGTAGTTTTTACTTTTTAAGTCTTTTAAAACATTAACAAACAACAATTAATCGAAATCGGACCATTTAAGCAGCACCAATTTTTAAAGAGTTCTAACAAGTTATACCTTATCTGATTAGCGAAAAAGATTAGGATTTGCTTAAAAAAGGTTGTCATTTTTATGGAACATTACAGATAAGGTATAATACATTAAACTCGAGTTAATAAATAAAATCTCTCACCCGTATCGCTGCCGGCAGTAGCTCCGGTTTGTACGGATCTTTGAGCACTAGCCGCGTCTTGGTTGCTGTGGTTATCGTCACTATCGCTCTCAGTTTCCGCTAAAAGATCCAACTCAGGATCCGATTCTTCACCCTAATAAGTTCAAAGTTATTAAATTAAAATACGTAGCAACAATCGAGAAACTATATTCAGATCAGTGAGAGGTAACTTTGGCACGCGTATGTTGTTAGTGAATGAATGAATAAATAATTTATCTATCTGCATTTTCTAACGAAATATGCAATAAATCGTGTTAAAAGGTGAGCCAATAAAAAGTAGGTTATTGAAAAGAAGAAACCAGCTCAGAGGTCGATAGATAAAATCTATTATATCTCAAGTAAATTATTGTATTTAAAATTTATTGGACATAAGTTGGATTAAATATAACGAAAGGTGTCGTTACGGATTTAAGTTCATATTTCTTCTAAATATTTATTGACATATTATTATTTATTTATAATCCAAAAAATTAGTTTACATGAATTTATATAAAAGTACAAAATAAGCACCTAAGAAACTTGAATACTTGGGTATGCCTGTATATAAATATATTATTAAAAAAATCCGTCAATCTCAACAATGTTTAAATTCCAGCGCTTCCTTAAAATTCTTTAATTAAATAATTTAAGTAGTCAAGGAATACACTACATATAATAATAAAAGAACCAGATATAGAGAACTCAATATAAGGTAGAAAAGAAAAACAATTCAGAAATCAGTTGGTAATTTGCACTATAATCTAATTTCTTTGAATAATAAAATTAACGCAATAATGGCCTAAAACTATTAAAATTTTCATGAATATAATTGTTGACCTTCCGATTGAACACTTTATGATTTTTTTATATTCTTAATATCAGAGGGAATTCACTCAGTCATAAAATTTTGCTCCTAAATAATCTATAAAATAAGGTTAATTTGCTCATGATTCTGTGGCAAAGTAAGATTATTAAGCATATAACTCCTGGTACCTTGGGAACTTTTTTTTTTTAAATATCAGTACTACGTAACTCAGTCGAGTAAAGTCTATATAGGTGAAATAAGTCTATTTTCTTCCTCTTGTCAATAATTGATTGTATGAAATAGTATTTTATAAATGTATATTTTTTGTAATAGTGACATAATACTCAACAAAAATAACTAACTCTTTATTGCTTTTTTTTTTAAACTGATGCATTTTACCTGCAATCGACTCTCCTGCGACTCGGGCGGAGCCTCTTGATGTTCGCTATCGGCCAAAGACGAGGCCTGACCCACCAAACTCAAATCTCGATCGGGCTGATTGTCCTCGTGCTCCGACGTCGCGTCGTCGTCGTTATCCAACGACATTCCCAACGTTTCGGAGTCGACGATATTGAGGATCTCGCGTGGAAGCGACCGGTGCGAGAACCGGTGCATTTGTCTGCTCAAATACGGAAACGCGTCGGCACCTTGGCTGTTTTGTCTCGCGACAGTCGGGGCCAAGGGGTCGACCAAGAACAGTTCTTCTGATCCCTAAAATAATCCCATATTGATTATTATGTATCAGAGTGTTATGTATAAATCGAAATGGCCTCGTATGTAGCGAATATTTACAACAATGTCCATGACATTCCTTAGCTTTTTTTTTAAACAGATTAACCTGTATTAATGTAGCACTTCAGTGTCTGAATAAATGATTTCATTCTTACTTTAGACTTTTTATTTGGGTGTTTAGATTAATACCAAAGAGACATGTGGCGAGGAGGATTTTTCTTAAAAATAAATAGTAGTGACTGAATAGTCATATTACGTGATATCATCTGTGTATTTTTTCAAATTACAAAAAATTAAAGTTATATTACTTCATACATAAAGATATCGATTACCATAGCGAAATGGGTGAAACAGTAAATCCACTAGATACTTTTAATCCATATTGTAGTAAATTTGAATTTTTTGATAAAGCGATTGAAGAATTTGTTTATCGTCAATAAAATTACTAGCAAAAAGATAATTTTTCTGAACAAACTTTAATTGTGCAAAATTTGTGTGTTCCAAATACCTTGGACAGTCAGTCGATCTTTGGAAGAAATATCTACACTATTCACCAGTGACTTTTCTACCGTGAAGTCATATTTCAATGTTGGATTCTTTATTTTGATGAACTTGAAAATCAAATAATTCAGTCTCCGACAATCTACGCTCAAACATGCTGTGAAATTTTAAATTGACGAATTCGCCGACGAGGCGAAAATCATCATGAAAAATTGATCATTTACAAAGTGTAACAACGTGTCCACTTTTATTGTTCATAAATATTTAAAACACACAAGTTAATAATCTTTATTTTGAAAACTTTATTACATGCTTTGTTGCTGTAAATAACATATGAGCGTATTTTTCGAGAGAAAAATCAAATCAGCGTGAACAGTCAGTGAATCAAAGTAAAATTAGTTAATTTTTGTTAAATCAATGGAATACTATGCTTTTACAAGCCTAATTTTTTTACACTGTAAAGGTTTAAAAGTACTTCGTAACCAGCATACAATAGCTGGTTTTCCACGTCGCTCAAAAAAATATTACATCGCCCTTGAATTCCAATTTTAACCGATTCAAAACCGTTCGTGTTTAAGGAAGATCACCTTTAATTTTCGACGACATCAAAGCTGTTATCAAACAGTGACATTCTTCGGGATCGTCTTTTAGATATTTCACGATATGTTCCATGGATTGATCAATATGTTCGGATGATTTTTTTTTCTTTAAGTAACATATATATTTTTGTAATTAATTAATAATGACTTACTTATTTTGTTGGGCATTACGTCACTTTTACAGTATTGAAAAGAATAAGAAATAATTGAGCTTATGAGTTAGTATTTTCTAAATTGATATTTACTGTTATAATGAAGTAGTACCTACCCAACAAAATAAGTAACTTTCTTTTGTCTGTCATTATTGTCAATTGCAGTGCGTTTCAAAAAAAAATCTGACCCTACATTATCATGATCCCATTGTGGATCATTATTATGGTGTTCTTTAAGTATAGAGATAATTTCACCTACTACAGTTTTGAAATTTTTTTGCGGAATCAAATTTCCCCAAGTCTAAACTGACCAGTGTGTGATACTCTCTTAAAGTGTGATGTTCCATTCTTTTTAGTTTTGAGATTTTAATGCTGCCCTTCCCTTGGAGAAGTTCCTTAGTAAAAGACTAATTAGGAGCACTATATTCCGAGTAAGCACGTAGGTCAGAGCACCGGGAAAACCTGCACTGACAGTTTTCAATATTCATTTTAATGCATAAAAGAGATACAGCAAAATTCCACTTCAAAAAAAATCAGCGAATAAAAAAACCTGATTAAATACCAGGCATGCACTTGTCTACGCGCGTATTACCGGAGACTCCTTTATCGAATTTTTATGATTGACCAATCAACGTAACGATAATGGACTGTACTTAAAAAAGTATTTAGAGAAATTTGTAAACTGGGTCTGATAACGTAGACTGAGGACATTTTTGAGGACGATTCCACTGATCTATTTATTATGTCATTTTAATCGTATATGGTCAACAAGTGCTATTTTACCCGAAAAGTGTAAAAAAGAAGCCACACTTACATTTAAAACGTCGCTCGGTGATGTGGCCAAAGAAAACGGAGCCGTAGGTCTGGCAACTCCCAACCGTACAGGAGCGACTAGCGAGTCAGCGGCCTCGCACAACTCTTCGATCGCCAATTTACTAAACGACTGGAAAATGCGTTTGCACTTAATCAATGGTTGGTTCTGGTTATTGGGGTTCCTTCTTCGCGCCGAGGTGGGCGCCATTTCGATGCTGAATATCACGAAAATGCGCACTACTGACCGAATAAATCTCCGTGCGACAAACCTGTAATAAATTAATATATATAAAAGTGATTTACCGATTATACAGTGTAGCGATTTCAATAATTACCTGGCAAGTTCGCTTTGTTTCTTATCGGGGTTTTTCATCTCTTTGATGAGCGTTTCGGCTAAAATATCGGTGGACATTTGACATTTAACGAGGAAACAATGGGTGAATTTGTCCAATAGGGCGGTGCCAGACTGACCCGATACATACGGTTGGTCTGCAAACTGCGTAAGAAAAAAATTAACAATACTCTCTGTTCGGCAAAAAATGTTTTAACCCTTGTCAAACGTTAAAACGTACTCAATATACAGGGTGCAAATGAGATAAATTCCATAATAAATAAGTAGGGACATTTTGAAAAAAACGCTAGATACGTTAATTGGTATTTTTATTTGCCTATTTTATTAATAAAAAAAAAATTATACGGGGTCCGTTTTAAGCCCGACACTCTGTATATTACTTAATTTTTGGATATCACTTAATGTCTGAGTTTCTGGTATCAATTTATAAGAAATCGTTGCATTTTCCTTCAATGTTCGGATAATCGATGAATGACTAACATCGAACTTTGACGCTGCAATTTGGTATTATCTAAATTCTAAAATGTCATTTTATTTCCATTCTTTTCTAATTTTCAGATTGAGATAAAGATATTGTTTAATAGAGTGCCATTGATTAGAAAAGGGTTCTAATCAATTGAGGCCCTATAGACTGTAAAATTTATAGGTTGCGATGGTTCATGTACCTTTGGACGGTTTTACACCACAGCCTGCTGACTTAGAACGAAAAATATAAAAATGATTCATTTAAATTAAAAGTAAAAAGACTTACCTAGGGGTCAGTCAAGATCAGAATAACACAGGAGGTTTTTGCGAAAGGCCGCGCGAACACTGGTTTTAAAAATGGTTATTAACAGTAAGACGATCTAGTACCGAGTGTTTTTCACCTCGATTCCCCGCGTCAGTCTTTTCGGTACTTGCATGTGTGACGTATTATTTGGGTATGTACCAGGTTTGTAGTAAAAGTAAAGAATAGCAAGTAAGGAAATATTATAGGGAGAGGCGAGGAAATAAGGCAAATCTCAACATTCATTATGTAAAACAAAAAAATATTAAGCAAGAAGCGATACTTTGAATGCACTTAAGAATATAACTTATAGAACTAAACTAAATCAAACTAAGTATTAAACTAATCAATAAAGTGAAATTGAGGTGACGACAAGAACAGAACAGATATATAAATGAGACTTCGATTTTTCCACCTATTTTCTATATATTAAGAAGTTTTTTTTCTATGTTATACAGGGCCTAAAAAATAATACCATCTTAAATAGTGAACATTCTCGATTTCATCCTGTATTTCAGGAACAAAAGTAGCTAAAAATATTTCTGTTCGTGCCTGATACAGGATCGCGAAAACCGCAAAGCTATATCTTAAAGAGTGACAGAGATACCTTGAAATCTCCTCTAAAATGGGACACAATGTACAGGGTTGTCTTTTATATTTAGACAGAGCCTGGCTCGGTTACTATACGAGGTGGAAAAAAAAGTTTGATATAAAAGTTATAGGGTTTACCTTAAATCGCCGGGAAATATTATAAAATATAATACAGGGGTATCGCAAAGTTAATAAAAAACACAAAGTTAATTTTTTTTAAATGGAACCCCTTGTATATTTTTACTTTAAATGAAAGACATTTCTTTTCTAATTTCAAAAATATATAAAATGTTAATATTTAATTCATCATTTTTAAAAAAATTTGGTTTTTTGAAAAAAAAAACCTTTAAGCCTTGTTTCTTTAAATATTTAGAAATGTTGTATATGGCCGCCATCATTTTCAACGCAGTTTCTATAATCTTTGTCCAGTTTTAACAGAGCATTTGAAATATATTCAGGGTGTTCTTCATTTAAGGAGTTTATACTTCTTTGAATTTTTTCCCTTAATTCCTCCAAATTTTCACTTCTTTCCTTATAAACTTCATTTTTAAGATACCCCCATAAAAAACTATCTAGAGGAGTCAAATCAGGGCTGTTTGGTGGCCAGTTAATGGTACCATGGGTTCCAATCCACTGAATAAAACGATTATTTAAAAAAAATCCTTACTGGCCTAAAGTTATGAGGCGGGGCGCCATCTTGATGCCATATAATATTGGTATATTCTCTTAAAGGTATTTCTTCTAATAAAGCTTCAATCTCATTTTCTAGAAACCGCAAATACCTATTTCCAGTCAAAGATCCTTGAAATATAATGGGTCCAATTATTTGGTTTCTAAGGATACCACACCACACATTTAATGACATTCTGCCCTGTTTTTTTATTTCGACGTATGCGTGAGGATTTGCTGGTGCCCACATGTGAGTATTTTTTCTATTATACATCACTGCTGTTGTAAATACAGCTTCATCCGTCCACAAGATTTTATTAAAGATATCGTTATCTACGTTTTTTTATATCTAACATCTGATTACAGTATGTTAGCCTTCTTATTTCATGATTATTTGTTAATTTTTGTACTGGCATCAATTTGTAAGGATGATGTCCATATTTCTGAAGAACTCTTTGAATCTTAGATCTAGAGCATTGAAAGTGTCTACTAGCATCTACGGTTGATAAATATGGTTTTTCTACAAAAATCAAAGCATAAATTATAATTCTTATAAGGCTCTTAAATATAAAATAACTTTTTACCTTGAAAATATAATAAAATTTGTAGTTCTTCATCCGCGTTAGCTAAAACTGTTCGTTTTTTTCTTTGTAGATTTTTGTGGTTTCTCATACTCCTTTCAGTGTAATAAAAAGTGGACCTAGCAGGAATTCTCATTTCGGGATGAATACGGTGATATTCAGCTTGCGCTCGAGCAACATTATTGTTGTTTTTGTAAAACAACCTCATAATTTCAAACTTTTCTTCTTCGGTATAACCCATATTCAAAAGAAATAGCAGAAACATTGACAGTGACAGCCCAACAAATAACATTATTTATTTTATTGTTACCGATAAACACCATAGCAACGGGGATTCGGGTAAACAGTTGTTTTATTTTTTAATTTTTTAAAGATAAATATTGGGAAAACGGCTAAACCAAATATTAACATATTATATATTTTTGAAATCAGAAAAAAAATGTCTTTTATGTAATGTAAAAATATACAATTGGTTCCATTTAAAAAAAATGAACTGTGTATTTTTTATTAACTTTGCGATACCCCTGTATTATATTTTATAACATTTCCTGGCGATTTAAGGTAAACCCTACAACTTTTATATAAAACTTTTTTTTCCACCTCGTATAATAACCGAGCTAGGCTTTGTCTAAATATAAAAGACAACCCGGTACATAAAATATGTCGAGAATATTTTTTTTTTGTTGAGAGTACTCCTATTTATCGATTATGAAATTTATTCCATTTGGCTGACACACACTGTACAAATAAAAGAACGGGTGCTATCGGTAGGATGGCAAAAAAAAAACTGTAATAAAAAAATCGAGTTACCTGTAAATCGTTAGGTTCCCTTGTGCCGGACATAATCATGCTCTTAAGCGCCTTCCAATCGGACAAGAGACACTCCAACGCCCTCCGACTGAACCGCGGCGGTTCCAAATCGTGCTCGGGCATGTCCGACTCGATATCCGAAGAGGGAGTCTTATTACGCGAATTGGTCCTGGGCCTTGACTTGCTGAACTGTCGCTGCTCCTGATTTTGTCGACCGACCGTTTGCACCAAAAACAGCAGGATACTTTCGCCCCTGGAGTTCGGCAGACACACCAGATTCGTCTCCTTGACCAATCGACTCAACAGTTCGTATCTCACCGACTGATTACCCATAATTAGCGCCTTGCACTTGCACTTCTCCCAGCAGTCGCAGTAGGCCGTCGGCGAGGTTTTCTTCAATTTACAATCGTGGCCCTTGTGACAGACGCGCGCGCATTCGGTGCAACAGCACAATGTGCCGGTCAGGCCGCACGTTCTACACTCGAAAATGTCCTGATCGATGTGTTCCGCGCCGGTCCAGGTGAAACTGCACGTGTCGTTACAGCATAACACGTGCAACGGGGAATGGTCGGGATTCGATCCCTTCGGAAAAATCATTTCCTCTCTTTCGTGTGCCGTGCCCAATTTCGTGATCCTCTCGAATATTTCGAGGGCGGCGGGATAACTACGCGACGACACCGCCAACATGAACGGGGTCTGACCCTGCGAGTCTTTGGCGCACAAAAGTTCGATCAGGTGACTCTCAACCGTCGTCGATTCGTAAAGTAACGAGTGCAGGATTTGCATCGCGTTCGAGCGTCTTTCCGAAGGGTCGATTATGTTCGTGATGGCGTTGTGGTTGTGACCGTTGCCTTTGTTTGCCGCGCTACTTCCCAGGCTCATCAGACTGTCCTCGTCACCTTAGAAAAGTAACAAAAATTATTCAGTTTTAGGTTTTTTATAATAAAACAGTGATTTAATAGTAAACATATTGCCGACCTCGACAAACATTTTTGAAACCTGATTTTACCCCACCAAGGAGTCATTAGAAAAGAGTTTGGTACCTCCGCAGCATCAACAAACATTTTGGATTTTTCCAAAGCATTTTACACTATTAATCTTAATCCTTCTCACCACCTTTATGTCGCCTGATTCAATTTTATCTTAGTAACAGATTTCAAACTACTCTTTAAATGCAAAGCAAAATAATAGGCGAAGGGCCTGTTTACTTCACAATCTTTATTTCAAGGCGATTCGGTTGTTACACCATTGTCAAGGGAAGACTATGTGAATGAGATGTTTTTAGATTAATGTATTGTAATGTCATTTGTGTGCCCTTGTTATGAACATTTTCTGATAATATCATGTAAGTTTTACTATATTTTTAATTAATTCTTTAGTTTAATAACACCCTTTTATATTTTTACTTACATAGTTTTCCCTTGACAAGGGTTTAACAACCTAAACGCGTCGTGATTTTCGAAATAAAGATTGTGAAGTAAACAGGACTCTTCGCCTATTATTTTGCTTTGCATAATGGTACTTCACCCTGGAGAAATCTATGGTAATCTTACTCTTTAAATGGAATATATTCCGATCAAGTCTAAATATTATTTATTTAAAATTCCGCAGGAATACTGAATAATGATCATGGATTTTGGAGAAAGAATCGCTGTTGGTGATGTCAGGGTGATCGTCTGGGTGATGCCACATCTCACGCCACTACACACATTTTTGTCATCATCACCCTCAGTACAAAAAAAATTCACTACTAATTCAAAAATTATTCAAATTTCCCCAAAGTTCTACTAAATTGTTAGAGAAACTTCATTTTATGTTTTAAATGATATTTCAAGTCGATATTCTAATTGAAACATTTTTTACAGGCTGTCAAGGGTGATGGTAAAAATTTCCCAATTTTTTTTTGGACCCTCAGTACAAAAATGTCCATAATTTCCTTAAAAGTTGTCCAAATGTTACCAAAACTTCACTAAATCGTTAAGAAAACTTCATTTCATGTTTTAAATGATATTTCAAGTCGATATTCTAAATGAAGCATTTTTTACCGGCTGTCAAGGGTGATGGTAAAAATTTCCCAATTTTTTTTTGGACCCTCAGTACAAAAATGTCCATAATTCCTTTAAAAGTTGTCCAAATGTCACCAAAACTTCACTAAACCGTTAGGGAAACTTCATTGTAAGTTTTTAAATATATCTCAAGTCAATATTCAAATTGGAAAATTTTTTACAGGCTGTCAAGGGTGATGGTAAAAATTTACCAATTTTTTTTTGGACCCTTAGTACAAAAATGTCCATAATTTCCTTAAAAGTTGTCCAAATGTCACTAAAACTTCAGTAAATCGTTAGGGAATCTTCATTTTATGATCTAAATGATATTTCAAGTCAATATTCCAAATCAAGCATTTTTTACAGGGTGTCAAGGGTGATGGTAAAAATTTTCCATTTTTTTTGGACCCTCAGTACAAAAATGTCCATAATTTCCTTAAAAGTTGTCCAACTGTCACCAAAACTTCAGTAAATCGTTAGGGAAACTTCATTTTATGATCTAAATGATATTTCAAGTCAATATTCTAAATAAAGCATTTTTTACAGGCTGTCAAGGGTGATGGTAAAAATTTCCCAATTTTTTTTGGACCCTCAGTACAAAAATATCCATAATTTCCTTAAAAGTTGTCCAAATGTCACCAAAACTTCAGTAAACCGTTAGGAAAACTTCATTTTATGTTTTAAATGATATTTCAAGTCGATATTCTAAATGAAGCATTTTTTACAGGCTGTCAAGGGTGATGGTAAAAATTTCCCAATTTTTTTTTGGACCCTCAGTACAAAAATGTCCATAATTTCCTTAAAAGTTGTCCAAATGTCACCAAAACTTCAGTAAACCGTTAGGAAAACTTCATTGTAAGTTTTTAAACATATCTCAAGTCAATATTCTAATTGGAAAATTTTTTACAGGCTGTCAAGGGTGATGGTAAAAATTTCCCAATTTTTTTTTGGAGCCTCAGTACAAAAATCACCATCATTTCCTTAAAAGTTGTCCAAATATCACCAAAACTTCACTAAACCGTTAGGGAAACTTCATTGTAAGTTTTTAAACATATCTCAAGTCAATATACTGATTGGACAATTTTTTATAGGCTGTCAAGGGTGATGGTAAAAATTTCCCAATTTTTTTTTGGACCCTCAATACAAAAATGTCCATAATTTCCATAAAAGTTGTCCAAATGTCACCAAAACTTCAGTAAACCGTTAGGAAAACTTCATTACATGTTTTAAATGATATTTCAAGTCCATATTCTAAATGAAGCATTTTTTACAGGCTGTCAAGGGTGATGGTAAAAATTTCCCAATTTTTTTTTTGGACCCTCAGTACAAAAATGTCCATAATTCCTTTAAAAGTTGTCCAAATGTCACCAAAACTTCACTAAACCGTTAGGGAAACTTCATTGTAAGTTTTTAAACATATCTCAAGTCAATATTCTAATTGGAAAATTTTTTACAGGCTGTCAAGGGTGATGGTAAAAATGTCCCAATTTTTTTTTTGGACCCTCAGTACAAAAATGTCCATAGTTTCCTTAAAAGTTGTCCAAATGTCACCAAAACTTCACTAAATCGTTGGGGAAACTTCATTTTATGATCTAAATGATATTTCAAGTTATTATTCCAATTGGAAAATTTTTTACAGGCTGTCAAGGGTGATGGTAAAAATTTCCCAATTTTTTTTTTGGACCCTCAGTACAAAAATGTCCATAGTTTCCTTAAAAGTTGTCCAAATGTCACCAAAACTTCACTAAATCGTTGGGGAAACTTCATTTTATGATCTAAATGATATTTCAAGTTATTATTCCAATTGGAAAATTTTTTACAGGCTGTCAAGGGTGATGGTAAAAATGTCCCAATTTTTTTTTTGGACCCTCAGTACAAAAATGTCCATAATTTCCTTAAAAGTTGTCCAAATGTCACCAAAACTTCACTAAATCGTTGGGGAAACTTCATTTTATGATCTAAATGATATTTCAAGTTATTATTCCAATTGGAAAATTTTTTACAGGCTGTCAAGGGTGATGGTAAAAATTTCCCAATTTTTTTTTGGACCCTCAGTACAAAAATGTCCATAATTTCCTTAAAAGTTGTCCAAATGTCACCAAAACTTCACTAAACCGTTAGGGAAACTTCATTGTAATTTTTTAAACATATCTCAACTCAATATTCTAATTGGAAAATTTTTTACAGGCTGTCAAGGGTGATGGTAAAAATTTCCCAATTTTTTTTTGGACCCTAAGTACAAAATTGTCCATAATTTCCTTAAAAGTTGTCCAAATGTCACCAAAACTTCACTAAATCGTTGGGGAAACTTCATTTTATGATCTAAATGATATTTCAAGTTAATATTCCAATTGGAAAATTTTTTACAGGCTGTCAAGGGTGATGGTAAAAATTTCCCAATTTTTTTTTTTGGACCCTCAGTACAAAAATGTCCATAATTTCCTTAAAAGTTATCCAAATGTCACCAAAACTTCACTAAATCGTTGGGGAAACTTCATTTTATGATCTAAATGATATTTCAAGTTATTATTCCAATTGGAAAATTTTTTTACAGGCTGTCAAGGGTGATGGTAAAAATTTCCCAATTTTTTTTTTGGACCCTCAGTACAAAAATGTCCATAATTTCCTTAAAAGTTGTCCAAATGTCACCAAAACTTCACTAAATCGTTGGGGAAACTTCATTTTATGATCTAAATGATATTTCAAGTTAATATTCCAATTGGAAAATTTTTTACAGGCTGTCAAGGGTGATGGTAAAAATTTCCCAATTTTTTTTTTGGACCCTCAGTACAAAAATGTCCATAATTCCTTTAAAAGTTGTCCAAATGTCACCAAAACTTCACTAAATCGTTGGGGAAACTTCATTTTATGATCTAAATGATATTTCAAGTTAATATTCCAATTGGAAAATTTTTTTACAGGCTGTCAAGGGTGATGGTAAAAATTTCCCAATTTTTTTTTGGACCCTCAGTACAAAAATGTCCATAATTCCTTTAAAAGTTGTCCAAATGTCACCAAAACTTCAGTAAACCGTTAGAAAAACTTCATTGTAAGTTTTTAAACACATCTCAAGTCAATATTCTAATTGGAAAATTTTTTACAGGCTGTCAAGGGTGATGGTAAAAATTTCCCAATTTTTTTTTTGGACCCTCAGTACAAAAATGTCCATAATTTCCTTAAAAGTTGTCCAAATGTCACCAAAACTTCACTAAATCGTTGGGGAAACTTCATTTTATGATCTAAATGATATTTCAAGTTAATATTCCAATTGGAAAATTTTTTTACAGGCTGTCAAGGGTGATGGTAAAAATTTCCCAATTTTTTTTTTGGACCCTCAGTACAAAAATGTCCATAATTTCCTTAAAAGTTGTCCAAATGTCACCAAAACTTCACTAAATCGTTGGGGAAACTTCATTTTATGATCTAAATGATATTTCAAGTTAATATTCCAATTGGAAAATTTTTTACAGGCTGTCAAGGGTGATGGTAAAAATTTCCCAATTTTTTTTTTGGACCCTCAGTACAAAAATGTCCATAATTTCCTTAAAAGTTGTCCAAATGTCACCAAAACTTCACTAAATCGTTGGGGAAACTTCATTTTATGATCTAAATGATATTTCAAGTTAATATTCCAATTGGAAAATTTTTTTACAGGCTGTCAAGGGTGATGGTAAAAATTTCCCAATTTTTTTTTTGGACCCTCAGTACAAAAATGTCCATAATTTCCTTAAAAGTTGTCCAAATGTCACCAAAACTTCACTAAATCGTTGGGGAAACTTCATTTTATGATCTAAATGATATTTCAAGTTAATATTCCAATTGGAAAATTTTTTTACAGGCTGTCAAGGGTGATGGTAAAAATTTCCCAATTTTTTTTTTGGACCCTCAGTACAAAAATGTCCATAATTTCCTTAAAAGTTGTCCAAATGTCACCAAAACTTCACTAAATCGTTGGGGAAACTTCATTTTATGATCTAAATGATATTTCAAGTTAATATTCCAATTGGAAAATTTTTTTACAGGCTGTCAAGGGTGATGGTAAAAATTTCCCAATTTTTTTTTTGGACCCTCAGTACAAAAATGTCCATAATTTCCTTAAAAGTTGTCCAAATGTCACCAAAACTTCACTAAATCGTTGGGGAAACTTCATTTTATGATCTAAATGATATTTCAAGTTAATATTCCAATTGGAAAATTTTTTACAGGCTGTCAAGGGTGATGGTAAAAATTTCCCAATTTTTTTTTTGGACCCTCAGTACAAAAATGTCCATAATTTCCTTAAAAGTTGTCCAAATGTCACCAAAACTTCACTAAATCGTTGAGGAAACTTCATTTTATGATCTAAATGATATTTCAAGTTAATATTCCAATTGGAAAATTTTTTACAGGCTGTCAAGGGTGATGGTAAAAATTTCCCAATTTTTTTTTTGGACCCTCAGTACAAAAATGTCCATAATTTCCTTAAAAGTTGTCCAAATGTCACCAAAACTTCACTAAATCGTTGGGGAAACTTCATTTTATGATCTAAATGATATTTCAAGTTAATATTCCAATTGGAAAATTTTTTTACAGGCTGTCAAGGGTGATGGTAAAAATTTCCCAATTTTTTTTTTGGACCCTCAGTACAAAAATGTCCATAATTTCCTTAAAAGTTGTCCAAATGTCACCAAAACTTCACTAAATCGTTGGGGAAACTTCATTTTATGATCTAAATGATATTTCAAGTTAATATTCCAATTGGAAAATTTTTTACAGGCTGTCAAGGGTGATGGTAAAAATTTCCCAATTTTTTTTTTGGACCCTCAGTACAAAAATGTCCATAATTTCCTTAAAAGTTGTCCAAATGTCACCAAAACTTCACTAAATCGTTGAGGAAACTTCATTTTATGATCTAAATGATATTTCAAGTTAATATTCCAATTGGAAAATTTTTTACAGGCTGTCAAGGGTGATGGTAAAAATTTCCCAATTTTTTTTTGGACCCTCAGTACAAAAATGTCCATAATTTCCTTAAAAGTTGTCCAAATGTCACCAAAACTTTAGTAAACCGTTAGAAAAACTTCATTGTAAGTTTTTAAACATATCTCAAGTCAATATTCAAATTGGAAAATTTTTTACAGGCTGTCAAGGGTGATGGTAAAAATTTCCCAATTTTTTTTTGGACCCTCAGTACAAAAATGTCCATAATTCCTTTAAAAGTTGTCCAAATGTCACCAAAACTTCACTAAACCGTTAGGAAAAGTTCATTGTAAGTTTTTAAATATATCTCAAGTCAATATTCAAATTGGAAAATTTTTTACAGGCTGTCAAGGGTGATGGTAAAAATTTCCCAATTTTTTTTTGGACCCTCAGTACAAAAATGTCCATAATTTCCTTAAAAGTTGTCCAAATGTCACCAAAACTTCACTAAACCGTTAGGAAAAGTTCATTGTAAGTTTTTAAATATATCTCAAGTCAATATTCAAATTGGAAAATTTTTTACAGGCTGTCAAGGGTGATGGTAAAAATTTCCCAATTTTTTTTTGGACCCTCAGTACAAAAATGTCCATAATTTCCTTAAAAGTTGTCCAAATGTCACCAAAACTTCACTAAACCGTTAGGAAAACTTCATTGTAAGTTTTTAAACATATCTCAAGTCAATATTCTGATTGGAAAATTTTTTACAGACTGTCAAGGGTGATGGTAAAAATTTCCCAATTTTTTTTTGGACCCTTAGTACAAAAATGTCCATAATTTCTTTAAAAGTAGTCCAAATGTGATCAAAACTTCAATAAATCATTAGGAAAATTTCATTTTAAGGTTTTAAATATATTTCAAATTGCTATTCTAATTGAAAATTTTTTTATAGGCTGTCAAAGGTAACGGCAGAAATTTCTCAATTTTCCTTTTGGACCCTCAGTACTAAAAAGTCCATAACTCCCTCAAAAACTGTTCAAATTTTGCCAAAGTTTTACTAAATCATTAGGGAAACCTCGTTTTATGATATTTTTTAGCCATTAATCGTACCTACTTAATATTTTGCAATACGGGTAAATATTAAATTTCTAATCCGACTCTGACCACAAATTTGATAATTATAGATAATAAGGTATATCTTTGAGTGCACTATACGCAAAGGGTTTTTTTTTTTAAGGGTTACCTACCCGAAGCCACATCAAAAGATTCGGGAGGCCAACTCTGCGTGGGAATCGGATCCTCCTGAATGTACCTGATGGGATCTTCCTGGACCGTATCGCTGTCTTTATTCGATATGGGCGTGCACATGTTGACCACCGCATGGAAAATGTTCCGGTTTCCGTCGCACCTTTCCGTTAAGATCGACGGTCTGGCTATAGAGTTAACTTTCTGATCTTGATCCAGTTGGGCCAATGACTAAAAAAACAATAAGTTCCATTTTCCGTATACACGCTCAAGAATAAGTGCTGCTACCTGTCTGACTGCTTCGGCATCGCACCGCAAAATCTTGGGCATCAGTAATTGTTGTTCCAACACGAACACGACGACCGCCACTTGATTTTTCATGTTCAAACTGGTGTTGGGCAACGCCATCGTGCCAGCGGCCACGCATTTAACCGGTGGTAAGTCCAGGAACTGGGGATCGCGAATAGCCTCAGCACAATCTTTAGCCAACGGATAAATCGTATTGTTACCGTCGCGGAGTATCAAAACCGATTCGTGGCTCTGTAAAATAGAGGCAATCATTCATTAATGGACCATAGGAATTTTATAAGTCGATAAGCTATGCATACTTCTCCCGCGCAAGTTAGATTTATCAAAGAGGGATAGAGTCCCATAAAAGCGGCGGTGTCGCTAGGGAACGGGTTGTCCTGCTCCACGCGTCCCGTGCTGATGTTGAAAATTGCATAACTGAGCTTCACGCCGTTTCTAACGACCGCGTGGATCCCTTGACCGTCTACCGCGATCGTTAGGATTTGGCCCACGTTCTCTGAGATTTGCACCCTGCGTGGTGTGCGCTGGAAACAGTCCGGGACTTTGGAGTTTGAGCTCGACTTTATCACCTGAAATATACACGAAATTTTCATTGTACAACAACTTTCTCCAGACGGTTACATTTATTGGTTATAATAATATTAAATTGTTATAGTGAATTAAGATTCTTATTTAATGTCGACACAAGAGAAGTAAACCTTGAAATTACTTTTTTCCTTTTAATCACAAAAAAAAAATGTAAACCAAAGTGAGTTGAGCTAGATGTAAGGAGGCGTGTATTGAGAGAACTTATTAAAACTACTGAATTATTCCCTTCATACCTAAATTAACGTGTAATTTTTAAGAATTTTAGTTTTGGACAATAATAGAAAGTTAATATAAATATAAAATAAATAGAATAGCAAGATATACAATTTCATTATGGTTCCTACGAGTGTAGTTAATAATTTGCGATTTTGAATTGTTTAAAATATATGGTGATTTTCTAAAAACCATTGAAGTAGATGTTTCCTGAACTTTTGTAATTAAAATTATGAACCTTTTAGGAGTGATATTACTAGTGATGTGGTCAATAGCTAAGGTTGTGTACTTGTTTTTCCATAATCCAAATTGATTTATGGCGGTTCATTAGACTCAAAGTGTTTGTTAATTTGATTTTTTTTAAATAACAAGAAAACAAAAAACCAACAGAGAGTTGTAGATCTTTATTCAAAAATTAAGAAATCATGACAATGCCTGGCCTATGCATCCACCAATGTCTGATGTTTGCTAGAACACACTCTTTTAGATTTAGCACAGTAAATAGTAGGCACCTATATGACACCAGACATGGGGGAAATCTCTTACTTCCACAACACCGGCTTAGTCTGACCCATAAGGACTATATGACTAATACCATAAAACTTTTTAATGCAATACCCGAAACCACAAAACAACTTCATTTAGGTGTCTGGACAGTAAGTTGTCTTTGAACTCTGATAAAACGGGGTTGATTAATTCTTCGAAGGCCAATATTGTCTCAGAATCTCTACTTGTGTGGTCTGGTGGGCAGTCAATCCCTGTAGCCAATAGTATTAAATTCTTAGGAATACCCATTGACCCCAATTTAAATTGGGAGAAACATATTAAAAACCTTTATTCCAGATTTGCTAGCTTGTGCGGATTGATTAGAAGATTAAGGGATGTAGTGTCTGAGGTATCTCTTCGCCTATTTATTTCGGACAGGTACAGTCGATCTTACAATATGGTATCTGTTTCTGGGGATCTGCAAGAGGAGCTCTAGATATATTTAGAATGCAAAAGCGTATCATTCGTTGTTTATTGGGCATGACCTACAGAACTTCCTGTAGACCTTACTTCTGCAAACTAAAAATACTCACCCTTCCCTCCTTATACTTTTCTTCCTTGGTGTTATTTGTGAAGAGACACAATCATTTGTTTGTTGAGAATAGGGCAATGTACGCTGAGGATGTGACTATAATTACACGACATAGAAGCGATCTCCGCATTCCATTGCATAATTCAGCTTACTATGAAAGAGGTTCTCATTATATGCCCATCAGGGCTTATAGAATGCTACCTGCTGATATTAGAAGCATTGAATCTACAGTCCAATTTAAAAAAGCTGTTTACCACTGGTTGCAGATTAAATGTTTTTATAATTTTACTTTTGGATAATAATTTTAACTTGTGTTAGATATTTAGAATATTTATTTTAAATTTTGTTATTTTGTTTATATAAGTATATTGCCTCTATGAATTCTAGATAAGAAAAATTAATGTACCCTATGTGAGCTAGATCCTCCTTTGTTTGACGTTGCTTTGTCGTCCTGTATACGATTTTGTTGGCAAATAAAGGATATTATTATTATTACTATTATTATTTAAATAGATTTAAGCAAGTAACGAAAAACCTGATTTTGGAAATCTGTCCATACTCATTGGACGAATTCTACAATAGTCTTTAACTTAGTCTATCAAAATTTATCGAATATTATACTCTCATACCTGTATAACAAATGTTTCATATATACTTAGTGAGCATTTCTGATGTGAACCAAGACTGTATTTTGTTTTTTCTTCCTCTCTAAAATTTTAGATGCCTTTTGATTGTGAACAAAATGTAAGTTTTTTGTTTGCTATGTTATGTAGGTAAAACTCTGATACATTAATGTCTCCCTTTATGCACTGTATTAATGGCGTTTGACAGTCTATACTTTTTGACGATGCTAAGCTGTTGGATGTTTGGATGCCGAGTTTGATTATTATTAAATACGTTCATAAGCTTTTTAAAATATTGGCAACAAAGATAATTATTGCGATGTTATCAATTGATACTTTATTCTTGAAGAGAAGAGACACCACAGCACTGACCACCTCAGCACTTTTGGAAATGTATTGCAAGCTATAGATGGGTTTATTAATAGATTAAGAGATTGAGCAATCATATTTTTTTATTGCTCTAATGATTCTTGTGTTAACCCCATCTGGATCTGAGACAGCTATAATAACATCACTAAACCTAATTGAATGAAACTTAAAAGATGGTATGTTTTTCATTGAAATTGACTTTAGGTAGTCTATAATTGAGCCGTTCAGCGGAAAAGTGGTCTAACTCCCTTAAAGTAGACCTTTAGAAAATTGATATTTTGCATCTGGATAAATTAAAAAATCACAGTAACATATTCTTCACTTTTTTGTACATATTTATAATAACCCTGTACTAAAATTTCATAAGGTAAACATTTTTATTGATTGCGCCCATTAATTACGTTTTTGCCGCCCAATGTCATTCTTCCAGTAAGTTTCTTTCAAAAACATAGCGAAAAAGTGGTATAACTTGGAGAGTTATATCACTTTTCCTCGTAAAAGTTAACCAAATTTCACAAAACTGATGAATCAAAGAAAAATAATAACTGTAGTATGTTTACTATGATATCTATTACTGATAAAAGTGTTCAAAAAATATAGAGCTTGAAGAGCAAAACATTACTACTACTTATCTTACATACTAAACTTACAGTAAGGAGAGTAAGAACAAGTTATTACACAAATTAATCTTCATCAGAATCGGATAATGGACCACTGTCAACAGCATCTTCTTTTGTCAGTAAGTCCAGGAATAACTGATGCTGAGTCGGGGGAATCCACTGAAGAAGTTCTATCATATCTTTTTTCTTAGCTACAGTAACTGATCTACACACTACGTACCATAACACTAAAAAAACCTGACTAAACAAGAAAAAGCGAGTTCAATAGGACCTGGCGCGACATCGGAACAGCGTGGTGCCTTGACTTATACCACTATTCCAGCGAACGAATCCATTATGTTGAAAGGAATAACGTTAGGAAGCTCTTATCTTAGCTAAGTTAAAATTTTGACTTATACCAGTTTTCGACTGAATATATTAGACCAGTAGAAACATAATTAATGGTATAACTCAAAAATTAAAATATACTGACATATACCACTTTTCCTCTGAGCGGCTCAATTGTCTGTTGGGAATTTTCAAGTTTCTTTATCACATTTTCAGCGGTAGAACAAAAGTGCTAAGATAAATACACACAAAATTAAGATAATGTAATTTCTAACCTACCATACAGTATTAGAATGCCAATAAACTAACTTGTAAATCATCAATCAGTTATGTTAAAATAGATAGAAGTTATTATTAATAATTGTATGCTTTTTGTAGATTGAAGGGAATAAAAATGTTTTATGCCCGAACTCTTTAGATGTCCCATGATGGGTGGAGATTTTTGAATCGATTTGAAGTAATCAAATAGGAATATTGTTAATTTAACATAGCAAGTAATGCAACTGGCTGCATGGTTAAATTGGCCTCATGTCACAAAGAAATTAAACCAACCTGTAAATCATCTTTTCTCATTAACCGACAATCCTGGAAGATATCGTCGATGTCCTTGATGCCGTCCTTGTCTCGCATGTTCGCCGGCGGGAAGCGTACGGCCGCGTAAGCACCGTCTACTTTCAGTACCCGTCCTGTCGGTACGCTCCGTGCATCCTCGACGAAAATCACGTCGCGCAAGTGCCATTCTTCTTCGTCTTTACGCGTCACGTCCATGTTGATATCGGATATCGTTACCACTAGTTTCTTTTGACGCTCTAAGAAAATTTATTGGAAATGAGTTTATGTGAAGCTATAATCGGGTTCCAACGTTATTTATTATTTTATATATTTCAGGAATGTGAAGAAGGAATTTTCAAGTTTATTCTAGACTTTGTGGATCATTCCTTACATGTTTCAGGAAATTGAAATTGTTGTTTTCTTTTTTTAATAAATATCATATAAGTGATTCTTGGTACTGCTTATACATGGATGTTAAATTGTATAGAGTAGTTTTCTTTTACACCTGTCTTAGTGCCAAATTGAAGTGACACATATAGGATTTCGATTTCCTATGCTCACTTTCCTATTTATTAATATAATTATGTTTAATTACAATTAAAGATGTCCATTTGTATTGACAGGATTCTAAACAAATAATAAAGGGTGCGTCAACGAGGCAAATTATTTGTGACGTATCCTGTATATATCATAATAATTTTAATTTGTAGATTTTTGGTAACCCTACAACTTGTCTAGGGACTTTTAGATAATTTTTAGGGATATTTTTCCTGCCGACCGTGAATTCTGGAAATAAGATTAGTGAAAAGTATTGTACTTACTGTGACTAGTGCTGCCAGTATCACTGCATGTACTAGAAGCTGGCGACGGTGGAGGAGGCATGTCCAACCTATCAGTATTTTCCTTGCTACTGCTGCTGTTGCTGGAACTTTTGGAGTTTGTAGCTAAAAATCATGAAAAGTAATAAATAAAACAAACATATTTTCCTTGCTATTTACCTTCAGAGAGTGCATCTTCGGTACGTTTATTCGTCGAACCTTTCTTGTATGAATCTAAAACAAAAAAATGAGGTGCGTAAATCAGGTTCTTACAAATGTTCGATTGATGTCTTACAAATGCTCGATCCGCCGGAAACGTTACGATCTTCCCTCGTTTTTTCAGTCGATTGTACGGGGATATTCATAATTTTAAAGGTGCACGTGTCGAATAGATTCCACGCGGCGTTTTGTAGTTGACCCATCTTTGGGACACCCGCGGACACAGTAAAACCTAAAACGAATCAGAAATTTTCTATTTGAAATTCGGTCCAAAGATATGCAGGAAATTCAATCAATCAATCAATCAATCAATGCTTTATTGTCAAGAAATTGTTACAATTTGTAGACAAAGCTGTAAAACAAAAAAGACACAAAAATGCAAACAAAACAAACAAACACAATTAAAAAAAAGAAAAACAAAACAAAATTTAAAAAAAATATAAATAAATTAATAGAATAGATTATCTACAATATATACAGATTAATACAATTTAGAGATTGTAAGTAGTCAAAAATATTATTATAAAATATACAATTTAATGTATACAATGTCAAAAAAAAAGATCATTAAAAAATCTCTCTACGTTAAAAAAAAATGTAAAAAATGTTTAAAAAAGTAAAAAATTATAAAAAATCCTAAAATAGCTACAAAAAGCAGTATACCTAAACATGTACAGATAGTAAAAATACATAATCTGCTAGTACAGTTTACTACTACTTAATTGATAATGAGGTAGTTCTTTGCTTTTAGTTATCGTAGATAAGAGCATCATGAAAAAGAATGATTTGACTGGTGTAGAATCTCAAGAATCCTTTCATAAGGTTTTCAAGGAACACAAAATAATGACAAGTACTTCCTCTATGTATTTGAAAACATTCAGTAAGAACAATGATCTGCATAACTATACTCCACGAAATTCCAGTATCCTTGATTTACCAATATATAAAACACTATGAAAAGTTTCCCCTTTATTTAGTTATTTATTGAATAACAGTATCAACAGCCATAGAGGCCAATTACAGATACCACCTATAATATGTATGTGGGAATCTTTAATTTTGTACATATTTTTTTTATCATACCTTATCTCCTTAATGCAATAAATATTTCTTAAATTATTTACTAACGAGACCGCCCAAAGTAACAAATAAAAACAAACGGCAAAGCATTTCTAATATTAATCGTCGCGGCAAGCCGCCAAAGGCAATAACATGGAAATCGAAGCGTTTTTAAGAAACGGCTTTCTTTGCGGTAGTTCCAGGTATTCGAGTTCGAAGCCGAAATGTTGATGTAAGAACAAAATCGGGGGTTTTTAGTCTCTGTTTAGATTTGAGTAGCGAAAGTTGCGCGGCGGGACGTTAAAAAATATTACGACGATAACGACGAAACGACGTTTAATAATTAAAAGTTTTTCCCAAAAAGACGGAAAATCAAGAGACGCTTGATTTATTATCGGGAGTGCTTTTATCTGTCTTGACATCATAATCTAGACGGGGTTTTGGTATTATGATTTATTTAAGATGTAAGACGAATAAATTTAAGAGGTTTTACTTAAGACATGAGTACAAAAATTTGCGGTGTACCCACTCTATGGTTTTGATCCAGACGTCATATCGTGGAGACCAAATTATGTTTAAACAACACTCAACATTAAAGTTTTTGGCAGTTCTATTAACGAAACCCATTATTTTGTATGCCTCATTAACTGTGTTAATAAGGTGATTGGTAAAAACTAAATTACAGACAACAATTACACCTAAATCATTTTCATTGCTGGAATGTTACTAACATTGTAGCTATCACTAATTATATTTTTGTTAAGTGTCAGCGACATTGCTGAATATTTTTTATTATTGAAGTGAGTTTGCATTACACCTAGTGATGTAAATGAAGGAACGTTCCCTTCGTGCACGTTCGCGCCCGATAAATCGTTCGTGCGCGCAAGATAGATCGTTCTTTCGTGCGTGAACGTTCGCCAGAGAACTTTCAGCACGATTCCGTATTCGGCGCGCTTTATTTACAAAAACTACTGTCGGCGTCGGCAACCACAAACAAATTGTTGTAAGGCAGTAGCTTTAAAATTACCTGTGGTAACTCGGTGAGGATCTATCTTAAAGTGTATGTAAAGCACCAGACAAATATAAAAAATGCTAGCCATTTCGGAAGACATCAATGACAAATTAAGCACAGCAGTGAAAAAAAATTGTCTCGATGATGACATATATTGGATGAAGGTTGAGAAGGTAATGAGAGCTTTGTCACCTATTGTTAAATGGATAACAAGGCTGGAAGGAGTGAGCAAATGTGTGATGTCACAGAAGCCTTTTATGAACTCCATGATGTGTTTCTAAAAGAGGTACCTGGGCTACCAGTCACCAAAAAAGAGGAAGAAACGCTAATCAAAAACCTAATTGATCGAAAGAGCAAAGTCGTTTGCGGAGTGCATTTAGCTGCTAATATTTTAAACCCGAAATACATTTGTCACCTGAGGAATACTCCGATGGTAAGACATTTGCAACTACTAACACGGTATCTAATGTAATAATATGATGTATTATTATTTTAGTGATACAATTTATTAATACCCTGGCTGCCACTAATGAAAATTTTCGTCTTCAAGAAAGTGCAATCGCCGTTTAATTAGCTCAATACATAGCACATACAACGAAACATTTGCGAAGCCCTATTTATGGGGCATTGTTGGCAAAATAGATCCTGTAACGTGGTGGCGGGGTTATTGCTCGAAAACAGCTATCAAGGATTTAGCAGTAAGCATTTTGACGCTTCCGCCTTCGTCGGTCGCGACTGAGCGAAAATTTAGTAGGTATTCGTTAGTCCATACTAAACGTCGAAATCGTTTGACGGTGAAGAGAGCGGGAATGCTAACCTATATTGCCTGTAACCTTAATCTGATGGCCAAAGAGTCTCAAAGACAAGGCGAATCAACGTCAATGGAGGTAAACCAACCTCCTCTGGGTGAGCAGGTCCATGATTGATTATTAACATTAAAATCTGAGAATTCAGAGACTGATGAGTCCGATGACGAAGAGAGCGGGGCCTACAGTGTTCACGATTTCGATTCCAATAGTAGCATTGGGCCAGAAAGTTTCGATGGGCTTGACTACTCTTGATCTTGATATTGATCCACAATTAGAGTACCTGAGTTAGGTTAAAACTGTATTTTTGGTTCATTGCAGATTGCAGTTTTTCGAGTTACTTTTTACTTCTTACATCATAAAACGTTTCTCATGTTATTTTCATGTTACTTTACCTACTTTGTATTCGTATTCACATAGCATAGCACACAAACTATGCTCAGTTTTTAAGAATATAATATCAAACCTGATCGGTAACATAAATTCTTGTATATTCTTTAAAAACTCCTTTAGATATAATATTTGGTTATTTATGATGAATATTCTTATTCTATCCGGATTTATGAATATTATGATGTTAAAATTTTTATAAAGTTAGAACAATAATCCAGTGTCGGTATTTTAAAAAGCATTAGGAGAATATTGAGCATTTTTCTAGGCATTTTGAGAATTTTGAGAAAAAATCATGAAAAATAAGTTTTTGAATATTTTACCACATCCCAAACATAAATTCTCAGGTTTTTTTTTGTTTATGCTTGTTTATTCTCCTTTATGCTCGTTCGTGCTTAGGGAACATTCTTTTAAATTACGTGCTCGAGAATTTTACGTCACTAATTACACCAACAACCCTATCTAAATCATTCTGCAGAGTGATGCAATCACCTAGAGAGGTAATTTCCATGTAAATCTTAAAATCATCTGCAAAAAATATTTTTTTTTTTTGAATCATTAGAAACAGAAGCAATTTTATTTATGGCAACCAAAAATAACAGAGGTCCCAAATTGGAACCTTGGGGAACTCCTGAGGTACTAGCGTAAACATCAGACCTGGCGCCCTTAACCTTTACATACTGTTGTCTATTTTCTAAATAGGAAGAATGTATGTATCATCATCATGTATCAAAATATATAATCAAGTGCCAATTATGATCAGAGAACTTAAATTGTTTAACCAGTTTAAGAGCAAACTTAAATTGTCATTAACTGAAAAGTAATATTTTAGTCTTAATGAATGAATACCTTGCTTAATTAATAATACGGATTTAATTTTTCATATGACTGTTCTCTTTCCTTTTCTTTTAAGGTCTATCTATATTTTTTTAATCTATTTTATTGTAAATTTCAAAATTTTAGCCTGTAAAAAATGTTTGTTCGTCAATATTCGTGTACTATAATGTTAGTATTTATTATTTTATTTTAGTATTAACTTCTCATTTGATTTATGTTAATATTAACAAAAAGCTTCTATTAGAACTAGTAATTGTGTAATGGTAATAAAGGAATTTATTTAGCACAATTCAAAAATCTAAGCAGAACTTTTGCAGTATCACAACAAATAACTAAAATATCCTTACCAATAGCGCCTGGCTGATACATCGGGCTGTTTTTCATGCAAACCTGCGACCCGGTTACGATTTCCGACTGAACAGTCATCGGCCGTTGTTTTCGACATTTCGCCTTGTATTTCTCCCAAAGACGCTTACGTTGGGCGTAAGGCAAAACACCCCTAAAAACAACAAATAATTGTAAATTACTAACACTAGACTATACTCGAATAATTTAAAGAGTACATACCACCAATACAAAGCGCCACTCTCCAGTTTGGCCACCGTATACAACGGACAAGTGAACAATCCCAAGATCCTGTCGTTGTGAAACTCGGCGTACGCTTGGGCGGCATGTTCGAGTTTACTCGCGGCCGGGGCCAACAGTTCGTCGAGCCACGTTGCCACTTTGCCGGATTCGGTGGCCACCGAGCAACGGGTCGAGCAGGCGGACAGATGCACGATTTTCTCACTGGTCAGGTTGAGCGGGATCGTTTTTGGATGGTGAACGTTTGGGTTCTAAAAAAATGGGACAAATTGCAAATTAGTACTTATAGAAATAGGTTATAGCCGGTAATTTTGCCTCTTTAACACTTAGGATAGATATTGGTCGATAAATGTTTTGGCGCAGTTTTTTTTTAAGACTCTTGGGAAATGGCCAATGGCCAGAGACTTGTACTAATGGCTCTTCTTACAAAAATGAAACTTACCGCCGTCATTTAGCATGTAATAAACTCGTATTCGCTCAATATATTTATATATTGCTCAATTTCATTTGCGACTTCAAAATCGATGTTAATATTTACCATAGAGTAAACTACCAAATAAAATCTATATTGTTGTGAGGCATTCATAATGAGTTACTTATTTTAACTATTGGGTTGGGTTTATATTTTTAATTTTACTTTAATTACATTACGGTAGATGTAACTACCGAAACGTTGTTTTAAATTAGGTATTTTTTAAAAAGTAGGTCATCTCGTCGTTTTTATCGTTTTATAATTTTAATATTTTTTTTAAATTTATGTACCTCAGTAGAAAGTAATAGTTTGGTTTTGCTCTCAGTAATGATTTTAACAGTGTAAAATATATAAATATGTAAAATATTAAAACCGTTTAAAAATGTAAAAGTTATTTCGGGTGTATGGTATAGAACCAAGACAATAGTTTGTGATAAGGTAAAGTACCTTTGTTTACGTTACTTTTATCACAAAAAGAACCCTGTTTGTCAATAAAATAGACACTGTAAACTACATATTAGTTACATACAGATATAGAATGCTTTTCGCCACTTTCCGTGCACTATGTCTTGTCATTTAGATAGATCTTCTTGGACTAATTATTAAGACGTTTTAAATCTGACCATACGCTCTTTGACTGGATCGTATACATCCTGCAAATTTATTCTAGTCTAGCAGTGAATACTCCCAGTTAAAAAAAATCCTTGGTCGTTAAACTTGTATATATTTTTTTTTTAAATATTTGTTTCCTAGAAGAAACTTCTTCTAGAAAATATATTTATTTCACAATATATCAGTTATTACAATAGAATGATATTATTTAATTATTTCAAAAATTAAACTATAGCTATATCTAATACAAGTCTTAGTACTCAACACCTAGATGTAAAAACATCTGTATGTGCGTAGTAAAGTTTTCTAATAATTTATTACATATATTTGTAATATTATTCTACACCGTGAAAACCAAAACAAAAACAATTCTACTATAACATTTTGCATATACAATCAAAAGATTAGTAATGTTAACATCATAGATCTCCTAAATCTACCCAAATAGACATAAAATCACAAAAACTAGTTAAAAATCCTTACAAATTGATGGTGATTTTCAAAGATTACATTCTTTGTTAGTAATTTAAATCTTTTCATTCTAGAACATATTTTTACCTCTCTTGGTAATAAGTTATAAAGTTTTGGGCCAAAGTAGTTTATATACCTCAGATTAAGATTATTTAAACTTGTCGGAATTTTTATGTGCTCGTGATATCTAGCTCTTGTTTCATAGGAATGATCTATCAAAATCTTTAAGTTAGGTTGAGTGTGTATATAGGAACATGTTGTAAGTATATATAACGATCTAATATCTAGAATATCTTTATTAAAAAGCAAATGAGAAGGATATAAACGGTTTTTCTTAAGAATTATTTTTAAAATGTACTTCTGTATTATATTTAACTTATATAAGCTGTTATTATAAAGTCCTCCCCACACCAGTATTCCGTATTTTAAAATTGACTCTACAAATGCTTTATAAATGATAGTGAGTGTTTTTTTATTCAAAAATTCTCTTAGCAAGTAAAATTTATGAACAAGTTTTCGGACTTTGTTGGAGACATGATCAATATGTGTTTTCCACTTTAAATTTTTGTCGATTATAATACCGAGATATTTTGTAGATGAGGTCTCCTTAATGCAATCATCATTAAATAAAATCGAGGTATACTCAGGTCTATTTACACTAGTCAAAGAAAAAAAAGTTAACGTAATTAGTTTTTGTTAAATTCAAAGTTAGTTTAGAAGTTTCTAGCCAGTTTTTTATTTCTACCAATATGTTCATGGATTTGTCCCTTATGCTTTCCCAAGAATCTCCCGAAACAACAATTGCCGTGTCATCAGCATAAGATACTGTTAACCCATCAATCTGTAATTTTAAAAGGGAGTTTAAATATGTTATAAATAATATCGGGCCTAAGACCGTTCCTTGAGGAATGCCAATTTTTATTTTTCGTTTTTCACTCAACACATTATTTAGCCTTACCATCTGATACCGCTCCGACAGATAACTAGAGAAGAGCTGAAGGGCTCTTCCCCTTATTCCATATCTTTCAAGTACATTGAGAAGATCCCTATGAGGGACGGTATCAAATGCCTTGGCAAGATCCAAAAATACCGCTAAACACCTCAGGTCGATAATTATTTATTAAGGTTTTGGTACCTTTTTTGTGAATGGGAGTTACAATTGTAATTTTAAATTGTGAAGGTATTTCACCTGTTTCTAAAATTAAATTTAGTATATGTAAAAGTGGGTTTATAATTTCTAAATGAGTCTTTTTTATTAGATCGGCCCTTATACCATCATGTCCAGGGGAGCTATTCGTTTTTAGTTCTGAGATGTATTTTATTAGTTCATTTTTTGTTATTGGGATTAGGTAAACGGAGTTTGTTATTGGAGGCTCCAATTGTTAAACATATTGTGGTGTTATTATAATAAGATTAATGAGAATAAACTATTTTCTGGCAAATGAACTGTAAAGTTTAATTATTTACCTCTGGATGTTTATAAGGCTCGTGCTCGTTCCACTTCCATTGATACAACTGGCCGTTCGATGATAAAGCGATAAGTTCGCTGTAGAGCGTAGCGATCTGGCAAAATTTGGGAGCGGGCTCGGGCCAAAACTCCAAATCCTCCGAAATCCACATCGGACACGCGTTATCCTTCTTTTTCTGATCTGTAACGAAACCGAGAGCTACAAAAACCAGGATTATATCGAATGCCGAACGTCCACGAACTACCTGAATCTTTCTCGTAGGGACTGTCCCTCAGGGCCGTCTCCAGCCATTTTCTCGGTCCGAAATATTGACGGTCCCTCCATCGGGAGAAGTTTTCTCTGTCTCTGTTGTCGGCACCGCCCCCGGCGCCACCGCCTCCTCCTCCTCCTCCCGCGCCTCCTCCCCCTCCTGCTCCGCCGGGAGGTGCGTCTCTATCTGGCAGTCGACCGCCGCTACGACCCGCACTATTTCGACTAAAATAGAGAAATAATGTATTGGTATTGTAGTATATTGTGCAGCGCAAATTTGTTAACACTTTAAATTATAGGTTTAACAGATGACGGCATTTCTTTAGTTATGATGATAACTTAAAATTTTATAATATGCAATCGTTGGAGGTCCGAAGAAGAAATTTTGATTTAATATTTATATACAAGGCCGTAAACAACTTTATTGATTCTTCATCTGTTTTAGAAAAACTCAATTTTAACATCAATCCTTACATCCTTCGTAATAGACAAACTTTTGTAGTGTCCAGGTATTTTTCCAATTACTTATCGAATTCTCCAATTATTAGATGTACCTGTATGTATAATAGTTTGGAGTTAAACCATCCTAATATTGACTTATTTTTTTTGAGCTTTGATGCCTTTAAACGACACCTAAGACGGCTTCCTGATTAAACTACATAAGTAATTCTTTCTAGATTGTGATGTAATTTTAAGAATTAATTCTCTGTAGTTGTAATTATTATTATATAGACCTTGTTTACTAATTTGTATTTGTGATATAACGTGCTTTCTTATTATTGGACAGCTGTGCCCGTCTGTTAGAAAGCCTTGACTCTAAATAAATAAATATTAAATAAATTAAGTCTGGTATAAACTTAAAGGCCCGATAAAATCATATTTACTTATTACACATTGTTGTATTTCTATATGGTACAGAGCCACGTTAAAATTTTAGTGTACTATGAAGATCAATATGAGGATGTTCTTTGAGAAAATATAACGCGTATTATTTCCGAGTTAAGATATTACAGGTATAATATATCGTCCCTCCAATGCCAAAACAGCGAATGTGCAAATTTGTAGTTTTGAGTAAACCCCCATTTAATATTGGAATAAGCACTAAAAATATAAACCCTTTTTTTTAGAGTGCTGATGTATTGGATTAGGATTGTCCACTGTTCAAGTTGCAAATTAAATTTTTAATTTTTTTATTTATTTTCTTTAAGAGAGCAAGCACATTCGTTGTTTTGCCATATGAGCGAAAAATTGAAAATTTGCACATTCATGCTTTTTGGTATTGGGGAGACGATATACAAATACAGTACTTATACAAGACAAATTCAATTAAACATATTAAATGACACAAATAAAATTATGCAATATCGAAGAATATTTAAAATAAAATTTGAAGACTAGAAGGTTAATGAAACGGCACTACAGGTTAAAACTTTATCCGAGGTACTCCTCAAATGAAAAGAAGGCACAAGATACAAGTTAAGAGCTTTAATTCTAGCTGAATTTTAATGCTAACTATCTAACGCTAAATATAAATCAGGTACAAGATTACTGTTATTTCTTGTGGGGTAGGTGTGTATAAATTAAGATTTTGTTTAATGTGCAACAAACACTGCATAATATACACACAAGGTAAGGTTAAAATATTAAGACCCATAATAAATTAGGCTAATCCTCTCTATAGGCAAGACCGGACCATTTCTTTGTTGCCCAAATGCCTTTTCAATATGATAGAAATGTGACCCCAGGCAAGAATAGCATAGATGTTGAAATAGTATGTTGTTACTGTTATGTGCCGTTAGAAGTAGATCTCTTGAAGTCAACTGGACCAACTGTCTGAATAAGAACAGTTTTCAAGAGACTAGGTTAATCCTGCATTCAAATGAATATTCATTCATTCCACTTAGGGATCTGTGATTGCTGTGTTCATAAAATTCTCCTTACAAATAATTGATAATATCTATCTAAATGTCTTTTTCATTGACCTTTGTGGTCTAAAATATCCAAGGTTTTAGAACGAAATTAAAGGTCCGATTTTGATATTGTTTTTATAACATAATCCTGGCTAAATGACACCATATTGGACCAAGAATCTATAGATACACCAAGATATTCAATTTTTCGACGTGATCGAATATCCATATATTGGTTTGAGAGTGATGCAAAAGATGTGTGGCTTTTCTTAATTATCGGTAAATTTAAACTTTATTGGTCTTATGTTTATTTACTATACTTGTTTATTAACAAAACTAAGCTTAAATTTATAAAAAGTTTTTGTCACTGGCTTGTTACTAACAGCAATTTTGAACCTTGTATTTTTGGAATCTTTTTCTGATGCTGACCTTAATTTCTGAGGCAATTTAATAACGTCGTTAATGTAAATTCCAGGTTGTTGGATTTAGTGTTTTGTAATAAATTCGTTATTAATAGTTGGTGTCATTGTTATAGTCCTTTGTTGATATTAACCACAGCTCCCTTGAGTTTCTATTTGAATGTTCTCCTCACTTAAAAGAAATTCGCAAAATCATTGATTGGCATTCTTTGTTTTAACTCCCAAAATATAAATAATCAAAAGATTCATTGGTTAAAGGACTCACTTTACTCTGATGCTCGTTCACATTATAAAATCTTAGATTCGGATATTTTGACTTTTTTTTTAAGATTGTAAATAACTCGCCAGGTCTACTCAATAAGGTCTGTTTTAGTGTACCTATTCGCCAACTAAGAAACCGTGAGTTGTTCTATATTCCTTATTGCAGAACTAATTATTATCAAAATACTTCCTTAGTAAAACTGCCAACTTGCGTGGTACTCATCATAATTTAGACTTTCATGTAAAGACTTTGGAATTGTTTTTTAGTTCCTGGGATTGATTTGAGGTTGTGTCTTGTTTTGTAACATTTAATATTTAAACTAGATTATACAGAATATAATTTTTTGAATTTTGTCAATCTTTAACCCAATAACTGAATAAAGAATAAATGAATAAACTAGGGACTTAATACTATAAAAACATCGACTTACTTCCTGATTCCCGCATACCCGAACATATCCTCCGAAAACATCGCATCCGCGTCAATAATAACGGAATGATCCGAATGAAAGCCTCCGTCTAGTAACGATATCAGATCTTCGGGTACGTAAGGGTCGGCGGCATCGTCCCCTTCTTCACCCTCTTCGTCGTCACGCGACAGCAGATTGTTCACCGCCAGGTTTACGTCCAAGTTGGTCCTCTGTTTAAAAGCAAAAAATTATGAATATAACAAGCACCGTTCACCCAAAACGCTCTTTTTTCTCAATTGTACCTCACGCACTATTATTTCCCTTTTCAAGAGCTCTAAATACTAGGACACTTTAATTTCCGCACCCATGCGGGCCAATAAAATCACGGATCGCTTTCGGATCTTGTCGGTCGGCATCGTCGAAATAATCGGCGGGACTGTTGATGTAGACCAACTTACAAAATCAACATGAAACCCTACGGAGATCAGTTTTGACAGAAGAATTTGATGATCAATACGATCAAACGCCTTACTAAAATCGGTGTATATAGAATCAATTTGTTTATGATCCTCTAATTTACTCATAAGATCAGATTGGTAACAGATCAAGTTAGTGGCAGTAGACTTATTCTTGCAAAACCCATGCTGTGAATCTGATATTAAGCCTTTGCATAACCAAGAAAGTTGATTAGCTATGAGGCTATCAAAAAGTTTAGGTATTGAAGATTGAATGCAAATACTTCTATAATTATCTATGACATCCCGACGGCCAGCTTTAAACAACGGCACAATAAAACTAACTAAGGTTTGCTAACCTCACTTCCAATTTTTGAATTGAAGCTTTGAGTGTTTGACTCGTTTTGTTATTTATTTACAATTTGTGCGATCAAGAGTAATTATTATTACTTATATTATCTTGTTGCCTTCTAAAATTCAAAACACCACTTTATATTTACATTAATTTAAACACCTTTATTTGGTGAACATGAATATAAACACGTAAGTGCTTTTAAAATTAAGTAACTACCTTTGTGTCATTTTATTGAACAGTATATATATTTTTTAGGGATAATAAATTAATATGTGAAGATTGCGGAAAGTAATTTTCTTCTACTTCAACATTGTATTGGCATATACAGAGTGAAAAAGAGAGCAAACACATTATTTGCCCCCCTTGCCTAGACAAAGATACATCCTATGATCAGAGACAACCAAAAAGACGCGCAACTGTGCGCTAATAAAATATCCGATTATTTGCCATCTTTGTCTCTCTTCGTGAAAGGTGAACGTAGATGGCGCAGATAGCGTTTGCCGCCATAATTCAAACCTCGGCTATTAAGCATTTAATGAATTATTTTAATTAAAATCAGCCGTTATGTCTCAGAAGTCAGAACATCATAATTATGTTCTGAGACAGAACGGCTGATTTTAATTATTGATATGTTTTTAATTGCTCAGAACGATGGCAGACTTTAATTAAAACAATGCAATTTAATAACTTTTAAATTGGGGAACTAAATAAACTAAATATAATTCTGAAAGGTTTTGTATTGTATTTTCAGTACATGGTATAACTATAAGATGTGCATGCAACTTCTTAATTATTTTCATAATTTATGATTTAAGACGGTAACAGTAACATGCATATACATAAATGCAATTAAAATACAGAAAGATTTTAATTTTCACAGTACTATAATAATATTCCAAAAAATAAATCCTTTGGTGTAACACTTCATGGAATACCTATTTTAACTACAGCCTTGACAATTACCTTAATAAACATATTTCTGTTCCTATCACAAGTCAAAACACTGAAATCTGTATCCTACAAAAAACTACAACTACTAACTACTGTAACCAAGTTCACCTATATCCGGTAGGTAATAAAATACGTAAAATTTAAGCACTCGTCCAAAATCTCAACTAATGATGTAAAACAAAACAAAATTAATCAGCAGCAACAACTATTCAGCCAAATTGAAATTAACGTGTTCATGTTGAGCAAAGATTGCACTGTTGCCGTACTTAATTATAATTTTAGAAATACTAGAGAATTGGACACAAGCTATCCCGTATTTTTGTATTCATTTAGACGGAGATGGAAGAATGTTTTCTCTTGACTGCTCTGATAATTAAATACATTTAGCATTGCGAAAGATTAGTATTGTGGCGCCACCTTAGCTCACCTTTTATAAAGGAAGAGAGAGAAGATTAAAGAGAGCAACAATAATAGGATAAAAATTTCTATCTAGTTGCACGTCTCTTTGGTTGTCTCTGCTATGATTCTTTAATAAGACACTTTCATAGTATTCATAATATACATATTAAAGAGTCTGTTTTAAATTTTAGGAATTTGGCAGAGTTTGAAGGTTTTATTCATATTTAATAATCTCAGATCCTGATAAATATTGGTCTTTTTTCATTGTTGAAAGAGAATACAAGAAATGTTTTCCAATATTATGGCTCATTTTCATGGTATGCAATTGCATCTGATGTATGGATCACACGAGACAAAAAAGTGTAATAGGTATATCATAATAAAATAATACCTTTCTAAACTTTTTTTATTTTAAAATAAAGATGTTAAGTAATTTAATGGATTATTAGATAGAATCATAACAAAATGTGTTCTTTTTAGACTATTTAATAAAATTATCAATTTTTTATACTAAATTTTAATTGAGCGGAGTTTAGAGCCCGAGAATTAATTCAAAACTATCCATTAAGTGCCTGAAATGAGATAAATTCTATTTTAGTAAAACCAAAATTAATAAGATCATGTAACAAAAGTATTTTCCATCATTTGCTGAAAATAAACAATTTCTTTACGTAAGTAAAGTGTTATGTATGTTTATTTTTCTCAAATACCATAATTCCTCTTATAAACAGATTTGAAATACGCGCCTTAATTATCTGAGTCAATCACAGACAAAGCGCCGTGATACATGGGTGCGGAAATTAATGCAGCCTCTAAATACTACATAGCTGAATAATTAGGCTCACCTGCAGTTCCCTAATAATCAAATTCCGACTCTTCCCTTGTAAAACTACTTGTGCTTGCGACACCAATTCTTCCGGCACATATGGAGCCGGCACCGTGACCATCGGTCTACCGCCTCCGGAAGACGACGTGCCTATAATCACCGGGGCTCCTCTGCTACCTGTTGTATTTGCCAACAAAAACAAATTTTAATACTAATCAAAGGATTTGAAAAGAAAAAAGAAACTTGCCGCCACTGGTTCCGCCCCTGCTAATCCTCTGACCGGAAATCAGTCGGGTGTTGGCCCTGGTGCGACACCCTCGGCCCCCGCCGGCCGGTTTGCCGCCGGTGCCGCCGCCACTCGGACCGCCGCCGCCTCCCGCGCTGCCTCCCGCACCGCCCGAACTACGCAACAACCAAGATCTTTGGTTGCGTGATAAGGTTAAGGGGGTTAAGATAATGTGGTGCAGTCAGTAGGATAAATGTTATTCTTTTATTACATTTCAATTAAGGAGGTGATCGGACAATGATGAGTCTCTTGGTGATGGATTTAGTTGAAGAATTAATATGAAATGTTCAGAAATCCTTCAAGGGGTTTGCAAGGTGATGAAAATATTAACCCTTAAGTGCAAAGTACACCAAAATTAGAACTAAAATATAAACTATATTGTAATTAACTTATTCATGAAGAAAAAAATGATAAATAAGAGAAATATATGAAGTACTTGTGCACATTTGTCACATATGTTGTACCAATATATGTCAGGTACAAAAAGTAATAATATATCTTATGGGCTAGATAAATGTTAATTTTTACAAGTAGCAATAGTTAAGGAAGTGAAATTACATAATCAAGTAACAATACATCTCTTGGCATAGCAATAGGATCTCTTTTATTTAAATTTGTCAAAAAATGAAGTCTATTAAGCATATGCTTGCTTTTAAATAATTTTGATTTTTCTGGGAAATAATGTTAATAAAATTTGTTAGTATGATATTCAAATTATTATCATTAATAAAATTCAGATTAAAGTTGAGCATGTTTTGGTATAGATAAGAGATACCACAAGTATGCAGTCTGAAGTATGAGCAAAATGGATCAGCTGGCTTAGTAAATCCAAATTACTCTGAAAAGCCCGTTAACTCTTCAATGGGTTAACGAGGAGCTGTCTATACATCCAGGGCAAATTATCTCTGCTAGAATCACCTCCTTAAATTGTAAAAAATATTCCCATTCCTTTAATCCAAGAGTTTCAATTGTACTGTACTTAGAACATATAAGTTGACTAATTAACAAAGAAAATGCCAATATTTCTTAAGTGCACTAAATGACCCAAACAAATCTGTTACCTTTTAGAATCATTTTTGCTTAAATCCAACCTATCGGAGAGGATATTGTACGATATCCGGCACACTCGACCGTCATCCAGTAACAGGGCAATGTAGGTGGAACTGAGGCATATTTTCTTGATGCCTACTCGAAGATTTGACAATGACGGGTGTAAGTTGTGTCCTAATCGGTTAATTCTGTCTGCTACTTCCTTTAACCTAATTCAAAAAAGAAAGTAATTGTAGTATCTGCGAATAGAGATCCTTGGAATACAAAATATAGGCACCAACTTTTTTATTTGATAGAGTATTAATGGTGAGATCTTTTGGATGAGAAATATAGCAATTTTATTAAAAGAACAGTGTGTTGCCTGTAAACTGTCAGCTTAAATGACATACTTAAAAGAATGATGAATATTATTTACACATTAAAATTGCAAATCAAAAGTATCATATGTTTATTCAATGGGTACCTGGCAGTGTTAAATTTTATCATATTTCTCTCTTGTCTAAAGGCAAGAGGTAATCTATTATGTACCTTTGAAACTTGACAGTTAATTCAGCTCTCCCTCCCTAGTAACTATAGCCATATCTTCAGCATAATGGTCTGTATTAGTATTAAAAAAGTGCATGTGTTATTTTTTTTTGAAAAACTAGCAAAGAAGATGCAGAGCCAGATGCATATAGTGAATATGTTTTAGAGTACTCAGAGAAAGTAGTCTTAAATAGTCAATACAATTTTGCGACATGATAAGAAATTGATTTTACTTTCTTTATTGACCAATCAAGTTTAATCACAAGAACAAGAATGAATTTCTAGGAGTCAACAGTTTGCTTTATGGATAATAGGGGCCTACAAAATTTAGTTAAAAATTGGTCCCAAAATATGTATGTTCCACCCTATTTTGTGACTTACTTTTGTGCTGTGTCAAATACTTTGGACAGATGGAAAAAGATTGCAAAGGTTTCTTGAACAAATGAGCTTCAACTTAAATAATATTTTAAAAATAAGTCTATGACTGGTGTAATTTCAATGATTTAAAGGTTAACATCTTTAAAACCAAATATATGATAATAGCAAAGGAATGTTTACATAGGCAGTTTGTCACCCTAATATTACAAGGTTGTATGTAACAATAATTATGATAATTTAGGAAAAATCGATTTAAAAAAATGGACTTACCTAAAACGCAAACGATTAAGTACTTTTCTTTTTTATTAAATAAGAAAATTAAATGGACAGTAAAAATAAATTATTTTGATCTAAAATTCCAAAAAAACCATTTTCTTCAAAAAAGAATTTATTGAAAAAAAACATAGGATTCCGTTATATCAAAAATAAATTTTCTTTTTTCCAAATGTAACATAGAATTTTGTAACACAAAACTAGTATTTAATTTAACATACACAGCAAAGCATATAACTTTTATTTACGGCTAAAAATACTTTCATAGTATTGCCTGTCCATCTCGGGAATCCATTTATACATAGACTTTATTGCCTCCACTTTACTTGATGCAAGGGGAATAGCTTTATCGCATCTTTTTAATTCCAGTGGAATAATTAGTTGTTCTGTTTCAGCTGTAACATGCCCCGTTCTCAATTTTCTTTGATGTAAATTTTTCTGTGGGGTTAAAGGTATCTTTATACTCTAGTTCGAAAAACGACCTAGAAAACTGCAAAGAAACTACTTTTGAAAATGGCACAGCATTGTAGTTGAGTTGGCTTGAAAAAGTCTATAAAATCTTCTTGTTTCATGTGGATAATTGTATATGGATTATCGAGGTTTACTTTTAAAAGGTATCGTAAAAGAGATAAAGGAGAATAGTATTCTACCTTATTAAATGACCTTTCGATTGAGCTGTGGATTGCATCTACTTCTTGGATACAAGTATTACCAGGAACAGAAATATTCATTGTGATTTTTGATAGGTTGTTGTGTTTTTGAATTAGGTGACTAAGGCCTATGAGACTATTTCTATTTTGCGGAACGCAGCTGTCCCTCCACAAAATAATTTCTGTAAATTCTGGATTGTCCTGCATAACTTTATCAAGTATTTTGTAAACCGCACTTGCAATGTCATTTCCCTTTCTTCCATGTAAAGCTTCGCTCCACACAGCACAGTATACTTTTTTGCCTATGGAGAGGTGTCCAGTCATATTGTAAACATTTAGTTTACTTTTATAAAAAAAAAAGTTTTTGATGTCAGCTTTTGGGCATGTTAAAACGTTTTCTAGATCAAAGCACAGTATTGGGATTTCACTATCCTTGTCTTTTTGTTGTTCGTTTCTCATGTACTCTTTTTCATTTAAATGATCAGCATATTTTTTTTCCAAACTGTCATCCATCTTATTTTCTATTTTTTTTAGTTTTATTTCCTCGCACGTATCACATCTGTCTTTGCGTGGCTTATGAAAAGCAATGTTAAAATTATTGCAGAATGTTTTCCTATAAACAGAAAATGAAACTGGAGCTTTTTCGCGTTCTTTTGCCAAATCCACATAAAGTTCATATAATTTTATGTATATAAAATACTATAAAGGTCATGGAAGTTGAAAAAGATACTTGCTATTCCGATATTTGTGCATTAAAGGAACAGCAAAACTTATCTAAATTTGTTAATATAAACTCTCCAACAGAGTTGCCATGTAGTCCAAATTCACCTGTTGATAATCGACCTAAGCTTCTTTTTGTGGGTGGAAATTGTAGTAGAGTGTTCCTGAAGAAATTGCGTCTGAAGTTTGAAGCTAACTACAAAGTCCAGTGTTTCCTGAAGCCAGGAAGTACAAACAATGAACTGATTTATACTGCATCATCTATGGTTAAAGAATTTACGGAAAATGATATCTTGATTTTAATGTTAAATGGTATTTGCTCATCATTTGATATTTAAAAAAAAATTATACATTTACACAGCAATAGTTTAGTGATGACAAGCCCTTACATGTATCCAAACCATAATGTAATTTATAATAGCAATAAGGCTCTCTATAGAATATTTCATGCAAATAATATTAATCTAAATAGAATTTTAGAGTCTAATCATGCCAGCAACTTTGGATCAGATTTGGCATCATTACTGTACACCCATATTTTAAAACATTTGAAAAGTAGCATTTCATCAAAAAATGTGTCCACAATAAAACCAAGTAATCAACCTGGACTTCTAGATACTGACTGTGATAGGGATTCTTTTTTATAGATAAATACACAGAAGATGAAGCTCACTCACGTTCTATTAATAACATTGAAAATAAGTTTTAGTACTTTTATTTTAAATATATAGTCTCTAAGAAATAAAATGGACGAGCTTCATCTTTTACTTGATTCATGTGATTTTCCTGATATTGTATTACTAACTGAGCACTGGTTAAAGCCTAACGAATGTTTCTTAATATCTGATTATATTCCTATATCAATTTTTTGTCGGCAACACTCCATACATGGAGGAACAGCTATTTTAGTTAAACAAACAATTGAAGCTTTTTTCTGTAAAATTAATAAGTATGATAGCTTTCTGTTGAAGAAGGTTTTTGAATTCTCCCTTTGTTTTTGTAAGCGATTTAATTTATATGGTCTTTGTGTTTATAGGCCACCCACAGGAGATATTGGTATGTTCCTGGACAAACTTGATTCTCTATTATCCCAATTGTCTCTACACTCCATAGTTATATTGGCTGGTGACTTTAATATTAACTTCACTGATGTAAGCTTGCCATCATATCATACATCCTTTTTAAGTATATTGGAATCTTATGACTTGAAGATGCATGTTCTTTCACCCACATGTATAACATCCTCATCTGCAACTACTATTGATTATTTGTGTACAAATTTAAATGATGTGTGATGTAGAGTATATATATACTCTCATCTGGTATTTCTGACCATGAAGCCATTCTCGCTAGGATTCCATGCAATACTGTATTTCCTTCATCTCATTATATAGGAAGAATTTTCAGCAGAACAAATTTTAATGCCTTTTCTTCTAGTACAGCTTTGGTTAATTGGAATGCAGTTGAAATGGCTCCTGACCTGTTTACTTTGTTATTTCATGTGTTTTCCTAAAAAGAGGCTTAAAATGAAAAATAGAAAACCATGGGTCACAGCAGGCCTTAGAACTTCAGCTAAAAACCTCCGTTTTTTGGCTAAGTTGTGCAAGTTTACAACTAATGCAAACATTATTCTTTATCTACTTATTCGGCTTTTTGGAGAGTGTCTATGTGTCCTTAAATTCTGGAGAGTCCGCGGCGGCAGTGTTTTGCGATTTATCCAAGGCATTTCATTGTGTAGATCATGGAATACTGCTGTCTAAGCTCAATAATTATGGCTTTAGAGGTGTGGCATTGCAATGGCTGGAATCCTATCTGTCTAATCGTACCCAAAGAGTACAGTATCTGGATGTTTATCCGATTCCAGATCCCTTAAAACTGGAGTACCTCAGGGTTCAGTGTTAAGACCACTATTATTTTTGCTCTATGTAAATGATTTGGGTTCATTAAAACTGCAGGGCAAAGTGGTTCAGTTTGCTGATGATACCACCATTTTATGGAATCATAGAGATTCTGATAATGTTAGAGCCCAGGTTTTTAAGGATCTTAAGATTTTATCGGAGTGGTGTGCTGCAAACAGGCTTGTATTTAATGTGGGCAAAACCTTTATTATGGGATTTAAGTGTGACGTTCAGGGCCTTATGTTTAGTGAAAACTCCCCCTTGCAAAACAAAGAAAGCTGTAAGTTCCTTGGTATTACCATTAATGGTCGCCTTCGCTTCGAAGATCATATCCTAAATCTTGCATCAAAATTATCCTCTGGATGCTTTGCAGTAAGAATGACGGGGCATGAGCTGGGAGGGATAGTTGCACGATCAGTGTACTTTTCTCTTATTGAGTCCCACCTTCATTATGGCTTGCCTTTTTGGGGTTTAAGCAACAAGGGATTATTAAACATAATTTTTGTGATTCAAAAAAGGCAGTTAGATACCTATGTTCTGCTGGGTTAAGAGATTCTTGTAAACCTATCTTTATTTCTCAAAAAAGTCTTTTTTCTCTTAGAAACAGCTACTCTTATTCATAAATGTCCTAAACCTCCCTCTAACACTGGTCATATGACTAGCCAGGTTAACGATTTTCCCTTACCAATCCCTACATCCTCCCTCACCAAGAACTCACTTAAATACCTTAGCAAAAAAATTTACAACCATGTTCCTCTATGTATCAGACAAATTTTAGAAGTTAAGAGATTCAAAAAGGAATTAAAATCACTTTTATTATCCAGGGCATATTATAGCCTTGACGATTTTTTTAATGATACCTTTTAACCTGTGGTCTGACATCATTTTAGTGTTTTAGTTTTGTTTCCTGTTAAATAATGTAATTTACTTCATCTAAATTCTGTTTTATTGACAGCTTTACTTATTTTTTAATGAAATTTATCAAAAAGATGCTTTTTTTTTCTCAATCTGTTTTGTTATGATTAATTTTGGTAATGTGTGTAAATTTTATGGTAAAGTGTTTTAGATGTTATGTTTGTTTGAAATTTAAAGTGAATTTGAAATTTTTTAGTTTTTTGGATGCTTGTACACAAGATTTTGTTGTCTTACGTAATATAGCACATTTTCTTTCTTTCTTTTTTTCTTTACATTTTGGTCAGTTTGTTTATAGAGTTTACAAGTCAAGGTACCCCAAATATCTTTCAGATTATATCACAGCAAGATTTATATAGTCACCGCCTAAGAAACATTATAAGATTTCAAATACAGTGAGTGCATAGAACTGAAGGTTTTAAAAACTCATTTGCCTACCAGGGTGTATTTTTGTTAAACTCTGAAGTATACAACTTAATAAGATCATGCTCACTTTTCACTTTCAAGAAGAAATACAAGGCTTTTCTGCTAGATTCACATATACCTTTATTGTAATGTTAAGTAATTTTAAGATATGAGTTTAGTATAAAGTAGTATTGTATTGAAACTGCCCACTAATACTGTATTTTTTAGGTAGCATGGAAGAACACATTATGTGAATGTTACCTTTTATGTAATATTTTGTTGTTGCATAATAAATGTTTATTTATTATTTAATATGGTAATTATTAAGTAACCTCTTTGTATAACTTGTATTAGTTTTTTTTTGACTAAATAAACAATATATAATGATAATCACAATAAACAGGACATTCCCAAACTCCATGTATTTGAAACCCGTTACTCAGAATAAGATAATTAAATATATAAATTCTTTAAAAAATAATGGCTCACCTGGTAAAGATGGAATTTCTGCAAAAATCTTAAAACTGCTCCATATGCACATTTTACCACCACTTGTACATATTATAAACTTAATTTTTAAAACTGGTGTAGTGCCAAGTCATTTTAAACTATCTGTGGTGAGTCCACTTTTTAAGTCCGGAAGTAAGGAATTGATGGATAATTATAGACCAATAAGTGTCATCTCTAACCTGGGAAAAGTCTTCGAAAAATGCTTTAAGGATAGACTGTTATGTTATTTTGACCAAAATAATGTACTATCAAAAAATCAATTTGGTTTTACTCGAGGAGTCAGTACAATAGATGCTATATATGAGCTTGTTAGTGATATAACTAAAAGTATGGACAAAAATAAAAAGTGCCTTGCGGTGTTTCTCGACCTAACAAAAGCATTCGATACAGTGTCACACCAAATATTATTACAAACATTAGAAAAATATGGTATCAGAGGCAAAGTATTACAACTTTTACAGAGTTATCTATCAAACAGAATGCAATACACCAAGATAAAAAGTAACCTTAGCGATCCTGATATCATTAAAATTGGAATACCGCAGGGCACTGTACTAGGACCCCTACTTTTCAATGTTTATATAAATGCAGTGAATGATATAAAAACTCCTGGCAAAGTAATATCCTATGCCGATGATACAGGAATTATATTTATTGGAGACACATGGCAAGAGGCAAAAGTTAAGTTTCAAGAAGGTCTATCATTAATCAAAAATTTTTTCGACACCTTTAAATTGTCACTAAATCCAAAAAAATCTAAATATATAGCATTTTCCATAAACAGTTCAAATAGACCAAACTTTCAAAATATTATTGTAAACAATATTAATGAACCAATTGCACAGGTAAACTCTATAAAATATTTGGGAGTCCATATAGACAAACATCTAAAATGGGATATACACATTGATTATTTAACAAAAAAGATAAAGGCACTCTTACATAAATTTTATTTACTAAGGGAAATTTTGTGCAGAAAACTGATTGTGTTGATCTATAAAGCTCTCGTGGAACCCCTATTAAGGTATGGGATATTGATTTGGGGTGGGGCATATGAAAACAGTCTAAAAAATCTTAAAACAATACAAAACTCAATAGTAAAGATAATGTTAAAGAGACCTAGGTTATTTTCAACAAAGCAATTATATAATTCTGAAATACAAGATTTTAAAACTCTTTTTATAACAACCTGTTGCTCTTATGTTCATAAATTCTATGGTAAACAAAGTATAATAAACCATAGACACCAAACCCGAGCTAATAAACACCAGCAAATTGTACTACCTTATATGATTCGAGATTTTGGTCAACATTCAGCAGTATTTTTAGCTCCAAAATTTTATAACCTTCTCCCAGAAAATGTTAAACAACAGAAATACTACAAAAAGTTTAATGAGCATGCCCTAAGTTATATATTAGGAAACAAAAGAAAATTTTGTTGATTGATCATATGTGCTTGTATCAATATTCTGCTTTTCACCAAACTTTTTATTTTCTTACTCGATAGCAATCACAACATAAATACATAAGGGAAAAAGAAAAAAATCTCAGTATGGACATTTATTCAATTATTTATTTTGTTTCAAATATTATAGGTTTTAGGTACCAAAGACTAGAAAATTCTGTAAAATACTACATAATACCTTTGTAGTTAAAATGTATATGTGTATATAGTATATGAATCTTTTTTTTTTTTTCTCTTTTTCTCATTTTTATTGTTTGGTTTTTGATTTTTGTTATGTAGTTTTGGGTAAACTTATTTAAAATGTTAAAAATTGTGAACTAATTTATATAACGGCTAGCCTGCTAAGGGTAACAACATTGATATATTAGAATTTTTAAATTTTTTCTACCATAGCACATACAGATACTCTGGTATCTAGGTGCTTTATATTCTTAGAATTGTAATATTTTATATTGAAGTTGAATATATTGAATTGAATTGAATTGATTGACTTATTAGGATTTAATTCGTGTTGGACAATAAAGCTTTGAATTAAAATTTAGTCCCTTGGCAGTATTACTTGCTCTGCCCACCATTATGCATTGATAATTCCTCGGCAACTTTTCCACTATGAGTAGCCTATCCAGATACTCGCTTTGCTCATTCTTTTTTGCATGACTCCATTTAAACCAGCATATTTTATATAAAATTAATTTAATGAAAGGGATCTCTTAACATATATTGATACTTTATTGGGCCTAAGGTCTTATTGTATCATACTTTCAATTTTCCGTCCAAACCAATGGAGAGGTCCCATCAATGAAATAAAAATATTGAATTGATGAAAGAGTTTAAACTCCTAATTAGTCAATATTAAAACAAAAAGCGTGACAATTCCAATAATCCACTTCAGTATTCAAGCCACTATAATAAAATGTTCAATTAAAGAATGAATGCTTGCACTGAAGCATTTAGAGCTCAACTTCTATACATAGTGCATGTTATAGCCCAAATTAGAGTTAATAAATAAAACAAAGTATCCAACCCCGATGCATAATCGTATTCCTTGCAGTCAAGCCTTCGGAATTGATTGGAAACGACAGTAAAACGAAAATGGTGGAACCCGTCAGCCATAATAGAACGAATAGATATTTCACGTTGGTGCTTACCTGTCGTTGAACTGCTCGTCGGTACCAGGCAAAGGATGTACCACGTACTGTAAAGAACTCATTCTCGATAAAACGTTTGGGAAATTCAATAATTAAAGTGTTAAAAAATCGCACACATTCGGCGAGGTCTCTCCCTTATAAGAAAATCGCCGCCATGTTGTTGGTTGTGGTGGAGCATCTGACGAACGAACCAACGCGAAGTTTCTCCGGCGGGGATTGAATTTGACAGGGTCAAAAGTCACGTAAGTCGTCGAACTTTTATCGATTTATGGGGATTTTTTCGTTTTGAAGAAGGCCCCACTATAACTACTTTCACGTTTAGTAAAGGCACTTTTTTTGAAATTTTAATGGGAACCTTTGAAACAGCGGGGAAAACTTAGGAGCCCTACCGGAGACCGTAGTCAAAGACAAAAGACAACTGAACTGACGTTAGGCATCTTTCTTCTTCTTCTTTCTGGCCTTTGCTACGTTAACCAATATGATACGGTGTAACGATTCGGGGTCAATATTCTTCTTCTTCTTCTTCTTGTTCATATTTCGGTTTATGCATTAAGCGCTATTAAATTCAGTTCATTATTCTATGACAATCATTATAGAACGATTTTATTAAACCAAATATCTTAATACGCACTGTTGCTACTAGGCTAATAAAAAATGTATTAACATTCGTAGTAGTCCAGTAGCAACGATAAGAAAACTTGATAAATTCAGAGGCTAATAACTTGAAAACACTATTAAATCAGATTTATTTTAATAAAGTATTAATTTTAGAATTGATTTTGTAATAAATTATCTAAATAATAATTGTTGCTACTGGACTAATGAATCTTAGTATTAAAAAAATGTTTAATCCAGTAGCAACACAATATATTTTCTTACTATTGCTTTAATAAAAGATTTATTGTTACTCATGGATTATTGGACTGTCGTAAAATCTATTTGCAGTATATTCAATGAAAAAGGGCTACTTTAGGTGGTTGCCACTGGACGTATTTAAAAAGTAAGATTAGTCCAGTAGCAACAGAAAAAGTAAAGATTACATTTTCAGTTATTAAATCAGGTTCCTTCTCCCATAATAATCAATATCTTATTATAATATTTATTAGGGATTTAAATTTGCACGGTTGCTACTGGACAAAGAACTCTTTTTACTAAAAAGTATTTTTAATCCAGTAGCAACCTCAGATATTTTCTCTTATTCTTAGTGTAATAAAAGAATTATTAACACCTATAGGTCACTAAACCAAAGAGAATAGCATTCCCCTCAAAGTAAGTTAAAAATTGCCAATTTGCTTAGTTGCTACTGGACTGAATAACTCTGTATTTGACCCCACGTCAATTCAATCGTAACTAAATGTCGCTAGTCTAAATTATGTTTGCCACACGTCGGACAAAGCGGAGATCACGCAGACAGACGGAGAAAAACAATAAGTGCAAAAAAAATGAAACTCCGTGAGCATTGAACCTTATTTACATTAATTTCGTTGTATATTTATGGTTTAAATAATTATAGAAATGTATCTATAATAGCGCCCTCTCTATTTTCAACGCAAGCGGTTATAATAATTATTTTGACAAGTGTCATTTGACCCATCATAATGTCATGAAGGCGTTGAATACAATTATGCCTTATTTAATAGTGTTTTTCATTTGTTACACTTAACTTATTTACATAAAAAGGAAGTAATTAACTAATAGTAGTCAATTATTGTAAGACAAAGACAAAAAGAAGATCTTAAAAACAAAGTTGCAGCCGAATTAGCCCACGCTTTCTCTCAAATTGGTCTAAAATAAAAACAGATTTCTCCTTGAGAGTCGCCTAAAGGTGCGTTTATGTTGGAATAATTAATGTTAGTAGTTGCATAGTTACTTGCTTTGAAGTGCTACCGAAAAAACGGAAAATGCCTATTATAGGGCGACCAAATGAGCACGCGACGCAAAATCGCACCGTGTACGCCTCGCCTTAGTTCCAAATACGTTTCTTCATTGACGTTTCCGCAGTCGCGGCGGCCATTTTGTGCCGTGTGTCGCGTATAATAAAGTTGTGTGTTTCGTTTCGACGTACGTTTCATGTAAAAGACAGACGTCTTTTATGGCCATACCATAAAAATGGCCAATTTCGAGCATTTTAATAACATGACGCCGTATTTAACGGCCCCGTTGCAGATTAACAAGATTTGTCGGGTCTGTTTGATGTCCAAGGGGGACATGAAGCCCCTTTACGGGGCCTGTCTCGACGAAATGCTGTCCAGTTTCTCCGGTATCCAGGTACAAATAATGTCATTTTATATTGTAATTTGTATGGGTAAGAGAGAGATGCGGATAGCGAGGAATTTCCTGTTGACGTTTTCTTTTTTGTTTATTTACAATAAATGATAGGGTAGCATCTGCACCAACATATTTAATAATTTCTCTCAGTTTCCTTTTTATTGTTATAAGACTTATTGGGGGGGTTTCCTGGATTGTGCTGGGTTACCTGGATTTATGCAATAAATTACTACAGATAACAGCATTAAATATGAAATAAAACTTCTGGAAAATCTCTTTTGTCTTTGCTTTTTTTGGTACTTACTCTATTTATTTAACTCAATTCCCATTAATCAACGTAGCAGACAATCATTAATTACCTCAATAATGCTTCAGTCTCACAATAGGGTTAAACTTCTTTCAAGCAATAGCTGCAGTCATCCTTCCAGCCAGAACTTGTAACATAACCTACAAAATAAATGTCCCCGAGAATAAAGACTTAATGCACATCTCCGGAATGTCCCATCAAAGTTTATGTTTAAGTTTCCGCAAACAGCTTATAAGGCACCTGTATCATTTCTGATCTTGAACAAATCAATGATGTTGTGAGCCCGGGAGACTAACTATTTGTTGCAAGAAGTTTTAGATGTTAGATCCTGATAAATGTACCTAAATTTGTAGACATATGCTATAAGAATTGAACTCGATTGTATGTGGGGAGGCAACATTTGAAACATACCAACTGTTTTCAAAGGATTCATTGTCAATAAATTAATAAATTAATAAAAATAAATTTTAGAAACATTGAAAAAATAATTTGAGAGTCAACAGTTTAACCAGAAAAAAATTCAAAGTTGGTCATTTTCGATCAAAATTGATGAAAATCTATTTTTTTCGCAAGTCTGTATCTCGGAAAATATCAATGGTACGACTTTCCCAGTAGTGCCAAACGATTGAGAAGGTCTCAAATATTCTAGAAATTCGGAAAAAATAATTTTAGAATCAACAGTTTAACCAGAAGAAAAATTCAAAGTTGGTCATTTTCGATCAAAATTAATGAAAATCTATTTTTTTCGCAAGTCTGTATCTCGGAAAATATCAATGGTACGACTTTCCCAGTAGTGCCAAACGATTCAGAAGGTCTCAAATATTCTAGAAATTCGGAAAAAATAATTTTAGAATCAACAGTTTAACCAGAAAAAAAATTCAAAGTTGGTCATTTTCGATCAAAATTAATGAAAATCTATTGTTTCGCAAGTCTGTATCTCGGAAAATATCAATGGTACGACTTTCCCAGTAGTGCCAAACGATTGAGAAGGTCTCAAATATTCTAGAAATTCGGAAAAAATAATTTTAGAATCAACAGTTTAACCAGAAGAAAAATTCAAAGTTGGTCATTTTCGATCAAAATTAATGAAAATCTATTTTTTTCGCAAGTCTGTATCTCGGAAAATATCAATGGTACGACTTTCCCAGTAGTGCCAAACGATTCAGAAGGTCTCAAATATTCTAGAAATTCGGAAAAAATAATTTTAGAATCAACAGTTTAACCAGAAAAAAAATTCAAAGTTGGTCATTTTCGATCAAAATTAATGAAAATCTATTGTTTCGCAAGTCTGTATCTCGGAAAATATCAATGGTACGACTTTCCCAGTAGTGCCAAACGATTGAGAAGGTCTCAAATATTCTAGAAATTCGGAAAAAATAATTTTAGAATCAACAGTTTAACCAGAAGAAAAATTCAAAGTTGGTCATTTTCGATCAAAATTAATGAAAATCTATTTTTTTCGCAAGTCTGTATCTCGGAAAATATCAATGGTACGACTTTCCCAGTAGTGCCAAACGATTCAGAAGGTCTCAAATATTCTAGAAATTCGGAAAAAATAATTTTAGAATCAACAGTTTAACCAGAAAAAAAATTCAAAGTTGGTCATTTTCGATCAAAATTAATGAAAATCGATTTTTGCTCAATGCTGTATCTCGGAAAATATCAGTCGCACGAGTCTCCCAGTAGTACCAAACGATTTAGGAGGTCCCAAAAATTGTAGAAATGCTAAAAAAATAATTTTATAGTCAACAGTTGTACCAGCAAAAAATTTCAAAGTTGGCCATTTTCGATCAAAATTAATGAAAATCGAATTTTTCTCAAGGCTGTATCTTGAAAAATATTAGTCGTACCACTTTCCCAGTAGTACCAAACGATTCTGGAGGTCTTAAATATTCTAAAAACGTTAAAAAAATAATTTTGGAGTCAACAGTTTTACCAGGAAAAAATTCCAAAGTTGGTTATTTTCGATCAAAATTAATGAAAATCGAATTTTTCTCAAGGCTGTATCTTGAAAAATATTAGTCGTACCACTTTCCCAGTAGTACCAAACGATTCTGGAGGTCTTAAATATTCTAAAAACGTTAAAAAAATAATTTTGCAGCCAACAGTTTTACCAGGAAAAAATTCCAAAGTTGACCATTTTCGATCAAAATTAATGAAAATCGATTTTTTTCGCAAGTCTGTATCTCGGAAAATATCAATGGTACGACTTTCCCAGTAGTGCCAAACGATTCAGAAGGTCTCAAATATTCTAGAAATTCGGAAAAAATAATTTTAGAATCAACAGTTTAACCAGAAAAAAAAATCAAAGTTGGTCATTTTCGATCAAAATTAATGAAAATCGATTTTTTTCGCAAGTCTGTATCTCAGAAAATATCAATGGTACGACTTTCCCAGTAGTGCCAAACGATTCAGAAGGTCTCAAATATTCTAGAAATTCGGAAAAAATAATTTTAGAATCAACAGTTTAACCAGAAAAAAAATTCAAAGTTGGTCATTTTCGATCAAAATTAATGAAAATCGATTTTTTTCGCAAGTCTGTATCTCAGAAAATATCAATGGTACGACTTTCCCAGTAGTGCCAAACGATTCAGAAGGTCTCAAATATTCTAGAAATTCGGAAAAAATAATTTTAGAATCAACAGTTTAACCAGAAAAAAAATCAAAGTTGGTCATTTTCGATCAAAATTAATGAAAATCGATTTTTTTCGCAAGTCTGTATCTCGGAAAATATCAATGGTACGACTTTCCCAGTGGTGCCAAACGATTCAGAAGGTCTCAAATATTGTAGAAATTGGGAAAAAATAATTTTAGAATCAACAGTTTAACCAGAAAAAAAATTCAAAGTTGGTCATTTTCGATCAAAATTAATGAAAATCGATTTTTTTCGCAAGTCTGTATCTCAGAAAATATCAATGGTACGACTTTCCCAGTAGTGCCAAACGATTCAGAAGGTCTCAAATATTCTAGAAATTCGGAAAAAATAATTTTAGAATCAACAGTTTAACCAGAAAAAAAATTCAAAGTTGGTCATTTTCGATCAAAATTAATGAAAATCGATTTTTTTCGCAAGTCTGTATCTCAGAAAATATCAATGGTACGACTTTCCCAGTAGTGCCAAACGATTCAGTAGGTCTGAAATATTCTAGAAATTCGGAAAAAATAATTTTAGAATCAACAGTTTAACCAGAAAAAAAATTCAAAGTTGGTCATTTTCGATCAAAATTGATGAAAATCTATTTTTTTCGCAAGTCTGTATCTCGGAAAATATCAATGGTACGACTTTCCCAGTAGTGCCAAACGATTCAGAAGGTCTCAAATATTCTAGAAATTCGGAAAAAATAATTTTAGAATCAACAGTTTAACCAGAAAAAAAATTCAAAGTTGGTCATTTTCGATCAAAATTAATGAAAATCGATTTTTTTCGCAAGTCTGTATCTCAGAAAATATCAATGGTACGACTTTCCCAGTAGTGCCAAACGATTCAGTAGGTCTGAAATATTCTAGAAATTCGGAAAAAATAATTTTAGAATCAACAGTTTAACCAGAAAAAAAATTCAAAGTTGGTCATTTTCGATCAAAATTGATGAAAATCTATTTTTTTCGCAAGTCTGTATCTCGGAAAATATCAATGGTACGACTTTCCCAGTAGTGCCAAACGATTCAGAAGGTCTGAAATATTCTAGAAATTCGGAAAAAATAATTTTAGAATCAACAGTTTAACCAGAAAAAAAATTCAAAGTTGGTCATTTTCGATCAAAATTGATGAAAATCGAATTTTTCTCAAGGCTGTATCTCGAAAAATATAAGTCGCACGAATCTTCCAGTAGTACCAAACGATTCAGGAGGTCCCAAAAATTGCAGAAATGCTAAAAAAATAATTTTATAGTCAACAGTTTTACCAGGAAAAAATTTTAAAGTTGGCCATTTTCTATCAAAATTAATGAAAATCGATTCTTTCAAGACTGTATTTTGAAAAATATCAGTCATATATAGAACAATAGAACATAAATAAACACACACATTTTTAATTTCAGATATTTTCCTAATATGTTTCCTTTGCATTTTTTTCATTTATGCTCGTATGTGCTGAAAATTCTCGTTCGTGCTCAAGGAACGTTCTCGAAAAATAAATTCTCGAGCATTTTACAACACTACTTTTGGGTACCATTCGGATACTGAAATTATTTCTGATCCCATAATAGCTACAATTCTTTACATAAACGTTTGCCTTTGAAGGTATCAGAAGGTGACGGCTATCCACACCTCATGTGCGTACAGTGTGTACTCCAGTGCAGTAGAGCTTACACCTTCAAACAACTTATCGAAAAGTCTGATAAGATCCTGAAGCAGTTCTTGAGTCCGGAATTTCAGGTAAGTTTATAAATTGACCCTAAAAAAAATCTACAGCTACATAATAATGATATAGGCGAGGCTGCAAGAACATGTAAACAATGAGCAAAGCAAGCGGCAACAAGCTAAGAAAGAACTAGCGGAACACGTGAGATTTAGGTCACCATCTCCTAACGGAGATGATGATGCTTCGATAGATGATCCCGGAATTCCTTGCAAGGAAGTGGCTTATGAGACTGTCGTGAAAAGTGAGGAGCATGTTATCCATAAAACTGAGGTAACAAAGTCACTTTTTTCATTCACTAAATTGACTGAATATATTCGATAAGATCGGAGATGAATTTTACACCATCGTGGAAAAAATCGAAGACGTTGAAGTGATCGATCAATCAGATAATGACAATTCGGAACAACTGGCGATAGCACCAACGGAGGACGACTTACCGAATTATAATATCGACATTGCCACCCTGGATGACATAATTAAAGACAACCCTAAACAGGAACCGAAAAAGTCACTTAATAAAAAGGGAGGTAAGATGTTCAAGTGTCCCAGGTGCGACGCCCAGTTCCCACTTAAAGTGGATTTAAAGGTACCAGCTGAAATTGACATTCTAAAATAGTCTAATTATAGTGTAATTTTAGATTCATATAATGACCCATCCTTTAGAACTGAACTATACGTGCAAAGTGTGCAATAAATCGTTCGCGGAGGCGCGCATTTTAAAACGGCATCGGAAAATCCATTTGGATCAGAAACCGCACCGGTGCGACCAGTGCGACATGACGTTTGCGGAAAGTTCGAATTTGAGTAAACACAAGAAGAAACACACGGGAGAACTGAGAAATATGAAGGTATGTAGTGTTACTATTATAGATCAAGTCAGTTAAGTATGTAGTTATTAGATAGAAATTATAAAATCCTGACAACGTGTAAGGTAGCCCATTTGAAAATCGTTCATTTATTCATCATTTGAGCACCCAGGCTGGGCGGCGTATTTTGAATGAAACCTTGCATTCATTAAGAATAAGAGAAACCGAATCCCATGGACATTTGTGCGTTTTACACTTATTTATTCTTTAAAGAATTAACAAAAAAAAAACATATACTACAACAGACTAAAAATAGAAATTCTTATTCTCTTATTCTTATTCTCTAGAATCGGTCGTAATTTGATGGCATTCTAAGAACTCAGGCTAGACGACATTTTCTGAATGAAACCTCGAATGTCCTGCGGGTTCACCCGATTTATCTTCAATTGATTTTTTTTTTGTCGGAACGTCTGCGCTCAATAGTTTCATTCATTATAGAAGAATATCTAAGAGATGCCTTTCTTTCTTATATCAAGTGATAATGACATTTTAGATATTTCTTTCTAAATACTTATTCCCTCCCTCTATAAGGGCTCAAATTTATAAAAACGTATGTGAATTAAACTTTGACGATCGCTACGAAATTATCTCTCCCGTCTGTATGATTCATAAATACGTAAGAAAAGTATAATTTCATAATGATCCAGAATGTTACCGAGAGGTGAGATGCGGTAGAAAGTGAAAAAGTGGACTTTTTACCCCCTTTTGAGCATATAAACCCTCCTGAGTGCCATGAATCTTTGACGATCGCTGTGAAATTGTCTCTCCCGTCTGTATAATTCATAAATACGTAAGAAACGTACAATTTCATAATGATCCAGAATGTTACCGAGAGGTGAGATGCGGTAGAAAGTGAAAAAGTGGACTTTTTATCCCCTTTTGAGCATATAAACCCTTCTGAGTGCCATGAATCATTGATGATCGCTTTGAAATTATCTCTCCCGTCTGTATAATTCATAAATACATAAGAAACGTACAATTTCATAATGATCCAGAATGTTACCGAGAGGTGAGATGCGGTAGAAAGTGAAAAAATGGACTTTTTACCCCATTTTTAGCATATAAACCCTTCTGAGTGACATGAATCATTGACGATTGCTATGAAATAGTCTCTCCCGTCTGTATAATTCATAAATACGTAAGGAACGTATAATTTCATAATGATCCAGAATGTTACCGAGAGGTGAGATGCGGTAGAAAGTGAAAAAATTGACTTTTTACCCCCTTTTGAGCATATAAACCCTTCTGAGTGCCATGAATCATTGACGATCGCTTTGAAATTATCTCTCCCGTCTGTATAATTCATAAATACGTAAGAAACGTACAATTTCATAATGATCCATAATGTTCCTGAGAGGTGAGATGCAGTAGAAAGTGAAAAAGTGGACTTTTCACCCCCTTTTGAGCATATAAACCCTCCTGAGTGCCATGAATCTTTGACGATCGCTGTGAAATTGTCTCTCCCGTCTGTATAATTCATAAATACGTAAGGAACGTACAATTTCATAATGATCCAGAATGTTCCCGAGAGGTGAGATGCGGTAGAAAGCGAAAAAATGGACTTTTTACACCCTTTTGAGCATATAAACCCTTCTGAGTGCCATGAATCTTTGACGATCGCTATGAAATTGACTCTCCCGTCTGTATAAGTCATAAATACGTAAGGAACGTACAATTTCATAATGATCCAGAATGTTCCTGAGAGGTGAGATGCGGTAGAAAGTGAAAAAGTGGATTTTTTACCCCCTTTTGAGCATATAAACCCTTCTGAGTGCCATGAATCATTGATGATCGCTTTGAAATTATCTCTCCCGTCTGTATGATTCATAAATACGTAAGGAACGTATAATTTCATAATGATCCAGAATGTTCCTGAGAGGTGAGATGCGGTAGAAAGTGAAAAAGTGGACTTTTTACCCCCTTTTGAGCATATAAACCCTTTTGAGTGCCATGAATCTTTGACGATCGCTGTGAAATTGTCTCTCCCGTCTGTATAATTCATAAATACGTAAGGAACGTATAATTTCATAATGATCCAGAATGTTCCTGAGAGGTGAGATGCGGTAGAAAGTGAAAAAGTGGACTTTTTACCCCCTTTTGAGCATATAAACCCTCCTGAGTGCCATGAATCTTTGACGATCGCTGTGAAATTGTCTCTCCCGTCTGTATAATTCATAAATACGTAAGGAACGTATAATTTCATAATGATCCAGAATGTTCCTGAGAGGTGAGATGCGGTAGAAAGTGAAAAAGTGGACTTTTTACCCCCTTTTTAGCACACAATAGTACAATAACTGGTCCCGGACATTCTGAAGAAAATCACGTGTAATTTCATGGCATTCCGTACATCACCTAAGCATTCAAGCCTTTTTTTAAATGAAACTTCTCTCCAATTTCTTTTTATGGGAACATCTGACATCCAGACTAATGCACCACTTAAAACTATATTATTAACAGACCTTCAATCGTGTTCATAAACAACAAATTTTTAGGGAAAACCACATCTTTGTTCGGTATGCGGTAGAGCATTCAAATGGTCTTCGAGTCTACACAAACACATGAAATACCACACTGGACTGAAGCTGTTGAGTTGTAGTTTTTGTCCGAAACAGTACGTGGAGAGTAGAAGTTTGCAAATTCACATACGGTCACATACAGGGGAACGTCCGTATTCTTGTCACATTTGCAGTAAAACGTTCACGCAACAGTGCAATTTGGCCAAACATATTAGGGTGCACACCAAAGAGAAGCCTTACCATTGTCCCGTCTGTAATAAAGGGTAAGCGACCTTAATTGGACACGTGTATTAATAGTTTTTTAAACGTAAACTAAATATTGATATACAGGGCGGGCAAATTGTTTTCTTAACTGCTGTAAATTTTATTATTTTCCTCAAAGTTAAAAAGAGAGCGCGACAACGCTGCTTAGTCGGTTCCCCGCTTACACTTGCGTGCAGAAACGCTATCGTTCTCTTTTCAACTCGTAATTTTTGCTATTGGCGTTGGTTTCCGCACCCTCTTCGTTTTTGTAATATATACAAATTGTAATTCGTAGGTTCAGCCAGTCAGGTTACATTTCTGTACATATGCGTACGCATACAGGGGACCGTCCTTACGTCTGTTTGGTGTGTGGAAAGTCGTTTTCCGGTTCAAGTACCTTGGCACTGCACTCGAGAACTCATACGGGGGAGAGGCCTTATAAGTGCGAGTGCGGCAAGTCCTTTACTAGACAGGAAAGTCTCACGATACATATAAGGTGAGTTTGAAACGATCTACTGAGCTCTCACCTTTTTTTTTAGTATTTAAATTAAAGAAATCTTCCACAGTTACACATAATATAAAATTCACCATAAACTTTAGGACTCATACTGGAGACAGACCGTACTTATGCAAAATTTGCGATATGGGATTTGCCTCCTCCGGACAATTGTCGGCCCACCTAAAAGTCCATACGGGGGAGAAACCTTACGCCTGCGAAATATGCGGCAAAAAGTGAGCGAATACTATACAACTAGTAACAATTAATTCTTTATTAATCGTTTTTCAGGTTCGGTTTTAGTAACAGCCTAAAAGTTCACATAAGGAGCCACATAGTGAACGACCCCTCTAAAAACGAAGAAGAGGTGCAAACGGTGCAGTATACGTGCAAATTGTGCAATAAAAATTTCGAGGACGACAGCGCGTTTAATTCGCATATTTTAGACGTGCACGCCATTCAAGGTGCCACCATTGAGTTAAAAGACGAAGATTTGGAACATATTGAGACCATGCAGGTGACGGAGATTATGTAAGAAAGAGATGATTTTATTTATTTGTAAATTATTATATATTGGTAAGTGCAATCCTTTAAGGGAATAACAGCTGACTCAGTTTTGATATTAAATGTTTTCGCTATTTCTTAAGATATTCTCAGGAAGGAAAGTTGGAATTTTTCGATGAAGGTAGCAAAAAAATTGCCCTAATCAAAATAGCCTTAGCTACGTCAATTTTTAATCTAGGATGACGTTTTTACCCTGAAATTTATCGTCAGGATTGCCATTATAATGAGGTAAAACAATTATGAGGATATCTTAAACGGTTTCCAAGTTATGACCAAAAATGTCGGCTAATTAATGAAAATCTTGTATTTGCCATATGGTTCTAAGAACTTCAAATCAGGTGGGTTTCGGAACTTGTTGGATAAAATTCCTTCTAACTCAAAAAGTTTTTGAGGTACAAGAATCGTTCTTATACGAAATTGTTTGATAAGAAATGCCTTTTCTTGGAGTAAAAACCATTTAAGAATATTCCCACTATTTCTTAAGATATCCTTAAAGAAAGTCAGAATTTATCAATAAAGGTAGCAAAAAAAATTCCCCTAACCAAAACAGCCCTAGCTACGTCAATTTTTAACTCAGAGTGACGTTTTTACCCTCAAATCCATCCTCAGGAATCCCATTATAATGAGGTAAAAAAAATATGAGAATATCTTAAGCGGTTTCCAAGTTATGACCAAAAATATCGGCTAATAAATGAAAATCTTGTAATTTCAATATGGTTCTAAAAACTTCAAATTAGCTGGGTTTCGGAACTTGTTGGACAAAATTCCTTCTAACTCAAAAAGTTTTAGAGGTACAAAAATCGTTCTTATACGAAATCGTTTGATAAGAAATGCTTTTTCTTGGAGTAATAACCTTTTAAGAATATTCCCACTTTTTCTTAAGATATTCTCAAATAAAGTCAGAATTTATCAATAAAGGTAGCAAAAAAAATTGCCTTCACCAAAACAGCCTTAGCTACCTCAATTTTTAATCTAGAATGACGTTTTTACCCTCAAATCCATCCTCAGGAATCCCATTATAATGAGGTAAAAAAATTATGACAATATCTTAAGCGGTTTCCAACTTATGACCAAAAATGTCGGCTAATAAATAAAAATCTTGTATTTGCCATATGGTTCTAAAAACTTCAAATCAGGTGGGTTTCGGCACTTGTTGGACAAAATTCCTTCTAACTCAAAAAATTTTTGAGGTACAAGAATCGTTCTTATACGAAATTGTTTGATAAGAAATGCTTTTTCTTGGAGTAAAAACCTTTCAAGAATATTCCCACTATTTCTGAAGATATTCTTCAAGAAAGTCAGAATTTATCAATAAAGATAGCAAAATAAACTGCCCTCACCAAAATAGCTTTAGCTACCTTAATTTTTAATCTAGAATGGCGTTTTTACCGTTAAATCCATCCTCAGGAATCACATTATAATGAGGAAAAAAAATTATGAGAATATCTTAAGCGGTTTCCAAGTTATGACCAAAAATGTCGGCTAATAAATGAAAATCATGTAATTGCAATATGGTTCTAAAAACTTCAAAATAGGTGGGTTTCGGAACTTGTTGGACAAAATTCCTTCTAACTCAAAAAGTTTTTGAGGTACAAGAATCGTTCTTATACGAAATTGTTTGATAAGAAATGCTTTTTCTTGGAGTAAAAACCTTTCAAGAATATTCCCACTATTTCTGAAGATATTCTTCAAGAAAGTCAAAATTTATCAATAAAGATAGCAAAAAAAATTCCCTAAACCAAAACAGCCTTAGTCACGTCAATTTTTAATCTAGAATGACGTTTAGACCCTCAAATCCATCCTCAGGAATCACATTATAATGATGTAAAAAAATTATGAGGATATCTTAATCGGTTTCCAAGTTATGACCAAAAATGTCGGCTAATGAATAAAAATCTTGTATTTGCAATATGGTTCTAAAAACCTCAAATTAGGTGGGTTTCAGAACTTGTTGGACAAAATTCCTTCTAACTCAAAAAGTTTTTGAGGTACAAGAATCGTTCTTATACGAAATTGTTTGATAAGAAATGCCTTTTCTTGGAGTAAAAACCATTTAAGAATATTCCCACTATTTCTTAAGATATCCTCAAGTAAAGTCAGAATTTATCAATAAAGGTAGAAAAAAAAATTGCTCTAACAAAAACAGCCCTAGCCACGTCAATTTTTAACCCAGAATGACGTTTTTACCCTCAAATCCATCCTCAGGAATCACATTATAATGAGGTAAAAAAATTATGAGAATACCTTAAGCGGTTTCCAAGTTATGACAAAAAATGTCGCCTAATAAATAAAAATCTCGTATTTGCCATATCAACTTCAAATTAGGTGGCTCTGGGACCTTGTTTGACATAATTCCCTCAAACTCAAAAAATTTTCAAGGTACAAGAATCGTTTGTATGTGAAATCGTTTAGTAAGAAATGCCCTTTTTTTGACTAAAAACCCTTTAAAAATATTCGCATTATTTCTGAAGATATACTAAATCAAAGTTAGAATTTGTTGAGAAAAGTGGCAAAAAAAGTACCCCAATCAAAACAGCCCTAGCTACGTCAATGGCAGTTAAAGTCATTTTCTAACTACTTTAGGTAACTTGTTGACTTCTTCCAGGTAGTTGGAACCAGTTTCTAATTTTTTTAAGGCAGTTAAAGTGATTTTTCAACTACTTTAAGCAACTGTATGCCTCTTTTTAGGTAACTAGAGAATTCTCCAGGCATAGACATGAATGATGCCTTAAATTCAAGAGAAATACCTTTAACGTATTTTTAAGAGTTTAAACGATAAAAGCAATTTCATTCAAGTGTTTTATTGCAACTGCACAATAACTTAACAACTCGCCGAGTTATTTATTAACTTGTAAAGGCAACCATATCCTTGTACAACCAATTCTCGCGTAAGAACCTCGGTAACTCAAAAACCTCTTGTCAAAACCTTTTGAGAACATTGATATACCATCATTGTGTCAATAACTTTAGGAGTTACTTGACTTTAAATGGGAGTCGGACATAAATAATTGAGAAATTTCATGTACAAGAAACTTCTTATCGAAACAATTAATTTACATGTCTCAGTTAACCCAGATGCTTGAAATTCACGGTATTTGATTACATAAACGTTAGACAAACCAAAATAAACTTTGAAAACAATAGGCTTTATTAATTGATTTACTGTGAAATTTGGGAATTATTGTAAAAATGCATTGAAATGTTCAAAATTAGGTCAGCTATCGTCCTTATTACAAGATTGCACTTTCCGGACATCCTTCTGTTAAAAATCCCTTATTTCTCAGCGTTCCTCAGGACGTCCTTATTAGTTTCGTAAAAGTGTCCTGATGACGATGATGACTATAAAAACGTCGACATTTGGACCCTATTCCGACAATTCCTAAACTTAACACGTTTTTTTTTTTGCAGAACTTCCGACAACCAAACAATCCAAGTGCAGGCGTTAAATCAAATTTAAGAGGTTCCTTAGGAAACATCTATTGTGTTGTATAATTTATTCTCAATAAAAGGAGCAAGTTATTCTCCTCAGAAAATCACTTATTTTTATTCCAAATTATATTAGCAAGTATGAAAACTTATCGACAAATTAAGAAAACATATATAAACATTTCTTGGTGCTTAAAAAACAATACCACTAAAGAGAAAATCCTCGTTTTGTTTTAGTCCGTCAAAAATACATATATCTTACTTTAAAGATAAGGTCTTAGTTATTACAGCGATTTAACTACAACAATTTACAAAGAAACCGTTTTTTTTTTTTTAATTTGGCACAGTACTATTTCACCGTCGTTTTAAACCGTTCCAACCTCGCCGCTTTGGCCGCTTCAATATCGGTCGAACTCTTTCCGTTGATGGTACCGCCGCCGCCGAACCGTTCCTTTCGTTTTTCCAATTTTTCTTTCACTTCTAAACTGGAGATCACGCTCGATACCGAACCGCCGAATCGTGCCGCACGTTGTTTTAGCACGTCGATGTTTGTGCTTGTACCCTGAAAATTTTTAACAAAGTTTTGAGCATCATCATTTGTCATGCCCTTAAATCAACATTTAAAATAGTATTTGTATTAAATAGTAAAAAACTCCAAGTCACAGTGTTTCGCCCATACTAAGCATCATCAGATTCACTTGGGTATTCACTAATAAAAAGAACAAAAAACAAGCAGAGAACAACACTATATGATATAAATCAAGAGTAGAAACTGAGTTCGTTCAACTTGGCATCTGTTATTATTTTTATGAATTTATTACTAAGGCCAAATGTACTTTATTTTACTGTTTGATACGCCATTAATCGAATCGGATAACTCTGGAATCTGGCTCAACAGTTCTACAGCTTCCTTTTTATCAAAATTTATGTTTTTTTTTGTTATACCTAATGGCAAAAATGTAAAAAAGTTATTAAAATCATTTATTGTTATTGGAGTTAAGAGCCAAGTGATCTTAATCAAAATTTGATTAATACCATTACAATGCTTGAAAAGGAAACTGAATATCACAAAAACAAGATTAAGAGTATACAGACAGAGAATGAAAGCTTAAATTGTATTAATACGCACATGTTAACATCAATTAAAACTCTTGAAGCGGAGAAGGATATCCTGTCTCTAAATAGAAACGCTAGCAGTAACTTAAAAGATTTGACGACTACAAATCTACAAACTGCTTAGCAAAAGCGCATTTCAACCCACGAGCAAAATCAAATGTACTTATTTATGGTGATTCTAGTGCTAGAGGTTTCTCTTCTCTTCTCTCAGGTATTCTGAGCTCGTCATACAACACCTGTAGTTATGTGTTTAGTAATGTTACAGCTCAGCCCTTATGTAATTATGCGTTTACTCTAATTGTTAACTATACGAAGAATGATGTTGTTGTTGTTGGTCTTGATTTTTCTTGTACATTGCCATCTCTTTCCCAAATAAAATCCTTGCTATCGATAACTAATGTAATTGTTTGTATTAAATGCTATTTTAATAAGTGCTCAAAAAGCAGATATTACAATACAATTCATTTTAGAAATTCTTTCATCTGTAACCGTAACTTTTCTGTGAGAATAATTACTGATGTCAGACAAAATTTTAGGTACCGTCACTCTGCCAAATCTATGTGCAAACTTTTATCTTTATATGTTAAAAATACTTTTCTGTCATCCAAATTGGTATTAGCATCTTTAGGTATTAGCAACAGTGGGATAATCAGCGATACACCCTTGATCGAAGATAGGTCTTTGGTTACGCCTCAACTAGACCAATCTATAGACACCCTTGCTATTGGATTTTCTTTTTTAATAGAAACTCCTACCATAATCAAGTTGCGCTAGCATTTCTTAATGTTCAATCTGTGCGTTCAAAAGTTAGCGAATTGGAACTATTTTTAGAATCGGTTAACTTTCCTAGTGTGTTAATTCTTGTTGAACACTGGTTGAGGTCTGACGAGCCTATTGATATCCCTGGTTATGTACTAATTTCCAAATTTTCACGCAAGCAATATACACATGGTGGTACTCTTATTATGAAAGCTTTTTTAACTAAATTTGTGTTTATTACTATTGACAGATTTGATCATCTATTGATTGAAAAGGTGTGCGAGTTTTCTATTGTATTTAGCAGTAAGTTAAATTTGTATATTTTAGGATTGTATCGATCTCCATCTGGTAATTTAGATTTGTTTTTAGAAAAGTTGGAGATCCTCTTAAGTGAAATTTCGGATTCTGACTGGCGATCTTAATGTAAATTTTTTAGACAAATCTAATGGATCAAATCGAATCAGATTTTTAATCTGTTAAACTCATTTAATTTTAAGATGCACGTGGATCAGCCAACCCGGATTTCAGCATTTTCTTCCTCACTGATAGATTACTTCTGTACGAATTTTAACCAACACGAAAATCAATGTACAACAATCAATGCCGGTTTGTCTGACCATGAGGCAATAGTGGGATTAGTAAAGCTTAATAGTGCAGCTAATGAGAATAAGTTTGGACCCGATAGACTTTATACTAGAGCTAATTTCCGCAAATTCTCTTTGCTTTGCAATATGTCAAGTCGGAATTGTATTGACTACTGTTAACCCACTGCATAGCTTTCACCAAATAGTATTAAACAATTTTAACACTGCTTTTCCTGTTGTCAATATTAAGAAACGATATAATATACTAAGGGTTTACGAGTATCTGGGAAAAATATGCGCTCCCTTTTTTACATTAGGAAATACGCTATGAACAATGCAACATTTTTAAATTATTATACCGCAAGATTTACAGAAACTCAATCAGAATGGCTAAGTGGACCTACTTTCAAAGGAGGATAAATAATTCCTCCAACAGAGCAAAAGACTCTTGGAAGATTTTAAATGAGCTAAGGGGCAAAAATAATGTCTTGGTTATTCCAAGTACCTTAGATTCCAATGTCCTTAATTCCTTCTACTGTCAAAAGCAGGAACGAAAAAACTCTCAAAATCTACAGCATCTATATAATTTAAATAACGGTTACATATGTTTCACCCGGTTAGGGCATCATCAGACCTTAAAAAATTATTAATTTAAAATAAAATTACAATAAAAAATAAGGTTTTCCCTTACCAGAAATAGGACGATACACATACATACACGTAAACGAACTCTAATTGTATACAAACAAAACATTCCAAATAGGTACAAAGATTAAAAATTTTACAATTAATACACATTGTGACATCTACAATAAAACACATTAATTTACTAGAGTGAAGTTAAGTTAGTTGCAAATTTTATATATTCTGATGGTGCGGAGTTCTATAGTTGGTTATTGGATGGCGCTACGTCTGTAGCAATGGTACTCGTTGTAGGCGATGAAGATGTACAGTTAATATTGTTAAAAATAAAATGATTCTGTCCCGTAATTTTGTCGTTCACACATACAAAATCGGGACTTTTTATGGCTTTATTAATCTCCATCGTCTCTAAGAGATCGAGCTTTCTACCTTTATCACATTTATGTAGAATTCTGATATTTTCTTCGGGCGGGAAAGTGTGTCTACTTTCTAATGAGTGGTTGGCAAAAGCTGACTTGCTCACTACAATATCGGTGTTAATATGTTTATCAAACTGGGATTTATGTTCTTTAATACGCGTTGCCACTTTCCTGCCAGATTGTCCAATGTACACTGCGGGGCATTCAACGCATTTAATTTCATATATCCCCGATGAAGTGAGCGGGTCCACCTTATCCTTAACCTTAACAATATGACTTTTAAGTGTGTTACTAGTTTTAAATGAGGTAATTCCTTATATTTTTGAAAAAAACGGCCCAAAATATCAGAGATTGTACCAAAATATGTCAAAGATCTGTAGGTAACTTTAGCTTTAATATTTGTTTGAATGAAAACTTATATTTATTGTATAATTTATGAATAGATTTTAACGGAAAAGAATTGTTTAAGGCAATTTGTTTTTTTGAAATTTTGTGACATTGCTAGTAACCTTGCAGCCAATCTCTCACAAAAAATAGATCCCAGGAGCTATCTCAGCAATGTGGTAGTAGCCGAATCTTTCTTTTTTGCCTCCACAAGTGTAGAAGAGCTTAAACAGTTAATGTTAAAATATTTTCTACTTTACCTCTTGTTGCTTTGCAAGTCTTGGCCGAGTCAGTTCTTTCTAGAGCACCTGTACAACCGACTGAATGTTGGTGAAGTTGCAGCAGCGGTATTGTGTGACTTGTCCAAGGCATTTGACTGCGTGAGTCACAGAGTGCTGCTGATGAAACTGGAGCTCTATGGTTTCAGAGGAACTGCCCTTGAGTGGTTTCGTTCCTACTTATCAAATCGTGTCCAGGCTGTCAAATTTAATGGTGGTATCTCTAAGGAACTTAATATAAATGTGGGTGTTCCGCAAGGATCAGTACACTTGGTCCTTTACTTTTTCTCATTTATGTGAACGATCTGCCACAACTGCAGGTAACTGGCAAATTTACATTGTTTGCCACCATCCTCTGGCACGACTCTGATGTTTCTCAAATGGAGGCCAATATACGTGCAGATTTGTTAAAAATAAAAGACTGGTGTGATGCAAATTTGTTGACATTTAATGTTTCCAAAACAAATATCCTTAATTTTAAATGTAATACAAATGATATATGTTTAAATAATGAAGCCATCACCATGCCACCGTTCAGTAAGTTTTTGGGTCTTTCCATAGACAAGTTCCTCAAATTTGAAGACCATATTGTGAATGTATGTAGAAAAGTCTCATCAGGCTGCTACGCCCTAAGGGTTATTGCCACCGGTCTTAATATCTCCATCGCCAGATCTGCATACTTCGCGATTATCGAGTCGCACCTTCGATATGGAATTTGCTTTTGGGGTTCATGTTCAAATTCACTTTTTAGTTCAGTGTTTGTACTCCAGAAAAGGGCCATTAGATATCTATGTGGGGCCAAGCCTCGTGACTCATGTCTAGTGTTGCCGCAAGAGACGAGAGATTCTCGTCTCAAATAGGTACTTGAAAAGCATAACTTTTAGTACTCTGTACCGATACGCTAATAATAAATGTAGGTGTTTTATTTACAAAATGTGGGTTTATGTACCTAATTTCGTAAACACTCTGTCGGCTTGATAAAAGCCTATTAGATTCAGAGACCTCGGTTTTGGAAGATTGGCGTCACTTTAACCACAGATATAACTAGCTAACGCTTGGTTTTCCCCATCAGTTTGGCTAAATAAGACAAAGCGGGCAAGACGGAAAAACCCCAAGTTCAGAACCATCTATCAACCATTAGGAATAATATATGCATATTTTATGAGGGGATTATTTCTTTGTTAAGTTGGGTCAATTCCGCCTTCTCTATAAATTTTCTAGTAATATTGAAGGTAAATATGAGTTCTTTTGATCATACTTTGATGGCAATTAAAGTATTAAATTAATTTTTTTTTTATTTTTATGCAAGGATTACACCCTCGACAGGATGCCGCTCACCTTTAAATCACCCTGTATAGATCAGCGTCCTGTCTTTATTTATTTTTTGGTATTTTTGTTATGTTTTAACGAGAGGTACGAGAGAAGCGAGAGACGAGACGAGAGAAAGCTTCTCTCGGACGAGAATATCGTCCTCTCGTCGAGACAAGAGAATAATTTTCTCTCGTCCGACGAGATGAGACGAGAGAGGGTCTTCTCTCGTATCGTCTCATCTCAGCGGCAACACTACTCATGCCGCCCGCTTTTTCTAAGTCATAATATTTTAACCCTGTGTTGTATTTTTATTTTGGAAATAGTTTGCTTAGTTTTTAAAAAATATAAACAGGAACTCCACTTAGGAAGCCACTATAATACATTACAAAATTATTTGTTGAGGCTACCCATACATCATTTTGAACTTGTCCGTAGCTCTATCATATATGGAGGTAGAAAGCTGTTTAATAAACTTCCACTAGAAATAAGACAACTTAAGACTGAAAGAAGCCTACGTACAAGGACGAAAATATTTCTTGCTAGTAAAGCGTACTATAGTTTAGGTGAATTTTTTAATGATTAGCATTTAAGTATTTTTCCAGGTTTAATATAATTTTAAATTAGTTTCTCGTTTTTATTCCTTTAATGTACAGTCTGTTGGCTACAACTTCTATGTTCATATTGAGAATAAAGCATTTTTGAGTTTGAGTTTGTATTAAAATTCTCTTTATGGTTTGGCTTTCCTTCACTTATTATTTTCCACATATTTTTGTTGAAATTCTTCAAATTATTCCAGGCAGTTGAGAGTGACTGTATTAACCGAACTGCCTTGAAGAGAAACATCAACTGGACTTATTCCAGGCTTGATTCTTTTTCTTCTTCATTCTTTTGGCCAGACTTATTTCATCTTTGAACTGTTTACTAACGGCCTAAAGGAAGTTTTTTTTTGTTTCGCCCATACTAGACAGATCTTTGAAGTTCTGAGGGAACATTACCTTAAGGTTGATTACTGCTTTTTATTAATTTATTACTTAGGCCAAATGTATTTTATTTTACTGTTTGATATGCTATTAATCAAATCGTCAATAACTCTAGAATCTGGCTAAACAAAAGGAGCCAGAAAAATAGAGAAACAATATTTTATTTTTTTGTTATCCTTTTTACTGTTATTGGATTAAAACTCTCATAATTTTTTGGCTTTTTTTCACTTATTACTTCCCACGTATTTTTGTTGCTGATTAATTTAATCTAAAATTCCTTAAAGATGCCACAACTGCCAGCAAATTCTTCAAATTATTCCAGACAGTTGAACTCCTGATCTGCCAAGATAAAAAAATTAAATATTTCTTCCAGGCAGTCGAGGACCATTGTATTAAGTGAACTGCCTTAAAGAAATATATGACTTCTGTATCTTGGCAGATCAGGAGTTCAACTGCCTGGAAGAAACACAATATTTTTACTACCTTCAGGTAGTAAAGTACAAAAAGTTCCTTCAGATGGATTCTATTTACATAGACTTCTTCAAGACTTTTGATACAGTTGGAAAAGAATACTCTTGAGCAGCTTAGAAGCCACTTGGAACTAAAATTTTGGGAGTGAAAATTGCACAATTTATATTCAAAAGATGCTGCAAGGTTCTGATGTGAATTGTATTTAAGTAGATCTAATTTTTTAGTGGTTGCTGATGATTAAAATGTAAAAGTTTCTAGAGTTATTATGGAACCAATAGACTGTATAACTTGTAGGTCGCAGACTAATGCTCTTGGTTTTAAAGTAGAACTACAAGGAATGTTTGAACAAATGGTGGTTTGTAAGGACTTTAAAGAAGTAACCATTTCATCAATCACTTGTTGCGATAATAAAAAAGTTGCTTGAATATAATGCTATGAACTTCCAGGCAGGATTTTCAGACTGTTCCACAAACCGTCAACAACACTTGAATGATTAGGGCTATGAGGTTTATAAATAAAAAACCTTGACCCTTTCTATAGCTTCTTAAAAATACAGTACAAATCAGAGTCTAACCTAACTTTAGTTCATGGTACTTTCAGAATGCCCAGTAATAAATAAAAATGAAAATATTCAATTCTCCATAGAAGGAAATCCACTTACGTTCAATGTAATACTGGCTGCACTGTTTGAATTTGAACTGTTTGAAGTCTGTCCGAACCGCTCGGCTCTGGCAAGTTTCTTGGCCTCGTCTCCTAAAGAGGACACTCCAAATTTTTTTGCTCTCATTTCTAGTCTCTATAAAAATTATTATTACAATTTTTAAGGTAGAACAACAAATAAAAAGTACATTGAGAATGCCTTAATAGAAGAGTTGCTTACCTCTTTAACAGATAACTCAGATAGTTTAATAACCTTTTTCCCATCATCATTTTCTGCAGGCTTTCCTTCATCAGAGAGAACATTCACTTTTTCTTCGGACACCTTAGAGACTACTTTTGCCACCGGTTCTTGTGTATTTCTTTTCAAAATCACCTTTTTGGGAGGTCCACTCTCTGATTGTACTTTAGCACTCTCGGGCTGAGATTTGCGTTTTTCAGCTCTTGGCAAATCGCTTAAGTCACTGTCCAGGTCTCCTATTATCGATTCTTCTTTTTCATCAAGGTGGACATCGTCGTCATCTTCCTCCTGAAAAAAAAACATAAGAACTGTAGAAACTTACCAAAACTCTTGGAACTGCTTACATTTAAAAGATCTTCCTCGTTTAGAGTGTCATTGGAAATGATGTCGGATGATTTTAGGGCTGTCTGGAGCCTTTCTACTAAGTCGTTTTTGTTACCGGTAGTGCTTAAACCACGACTTTTTAGTTCTTTTTTTAAATCCGGAACCTGAAAAGTAATAACTTTGAGCTGAAACGTCCTAGATTTTGGGGCACATTGATTGGACAAATAGACCGGTTTCAGGATTATTTTTTTGCCATTTTTCGGTTAATTTACCTTTAACTTTGATATGTCCAAGGTGCTAGTACCTGATTCTCCATTTTCTTCGGCCATTTCGGCTTTTAATTAAATGCAGATCAATTTGATTTTCGTGTTTTCCAAACAAACGGCAATATTCCTATGAGCGGGGTTGACAACTGAGTCAGTAGTGACATTGACATTGACGTTTATTGACATTTACATAACCTCACTTATGCTGCCGATTTTCAAAAAATTTCAAACCGAATTCACATTAACTATAATTTTAAAAAGCACTGTATCAAAACGATGAGAAACCTTTCGGAATTTAACGTTCACGTCCCAAACGACAACGAAATAGCCCTTTGCGAAATAAACGGTCGGGTCCATTACATGAACGCTGAATATGCTAACGTGGGGGCCTTTACCACCTCTGTAAGTCCAAAAAAACGTTGTTCCTCTCCTAGCTTCTATCAGAAATTTCACTTTAGACTGCAAGTCATCCAAAAATTCACATAACTAGAGACCAGCTACACTCGACCACCTCAGGTGACGAAGGCAAAGCCCTATTTTTGCCAGTAGATGTATCATTTTTAAAACAACTGACGCAAGTATACTATGAACAGGGGCCAGTTGAAGCATTACATTTGGCCAAATCCCATCATCAGTTTGTAGTCTCGAGGGCAGCCACTCTTCTTTTAGGTGTCATGAAATACGTACAGAAATTCCGACTGATTTTAAATCCAAATATAAGATATAGCGGTCCAACACTCATCAGTCAGTTAGGTCAAACTAGAGATTGGAAGAACAGCACTATTAGGTTTGTGGCGTGGCACCCTAATTGCACTAAAATCGCTTTAGTTACTTGCGATGACGGAGTAAGGATTTTTAGTAGTGATAGTAATTACAGTCCTTTGTTAAGATGTAAACAGCAAAGGAATATTACTTGTGTCGCATGGAGACCTTTGTCACATACCGAAATCGCGGTGGCTCATGAAGATGGCATTATTATATGGAATATTGATCCAAATTCTTTGGTAAGTTTAAATTTTAACCTGTTTATTTTTGTAATTTTATATTATTGTAGCACTCAGAGTAAATATGTTCAGTATCTCTATATACTTATCTATATATACTTATAGTAATGTCTCTAGTATTTATCCTGTAAAGTTTGGAGTCCCACAGTCATCGGGCCTATACTATTTATACTTTATATTAATGATCTGTGTACCTTTCTGAAGCCGAATTCCTCTTTTTTATTTGCCGATGATACAACATTGCTTTTATCATCTGAGAGTCTTGAGGAACCACAGACCAATATGACTTCTGTTATATCAAGCCAAATCTATATAATGTTATATCAGTGGCCAAGAAATGGTTTGAGGAAAATAAACTTAGCTTGAATAAAGGCCAATTGTATCAAGTAATCCTCGAGTCTAAAGCAGAGAGTGTGTTAAACTGCTGCGTTTGACTGTGGATGAAGGGCTAAAATGGCTTGCCCATTTAGGTAGCTTATGCAAAAAACTCTCTTTAAGCATATTTCTTCTAAGACAGCTTAGAGGCTTTATGGATTCTTATTCACACATTTAGCATAATATACCATGCCCCAAAAAGCTCCTAAGGATATGAATCTATAAATTATTTTATGCACTATGTATGTAGCAACATATCTTTTAATCCAGGATTCATACATTAAAACTTCCATTAAATTCATGTTAAAAAAGAGTGAACACTATTTCTATCAAGAAACTACTTTATATTTAAAAAAAAGATCATAGCAAAAAGTGCATTTATTTACATTAAAGGTATCCAGACCATCAGTAAGCAACGCCATAATTCTCCAAAGAATCGAACATAGACCTGTGATGAGCATAGCCTGGTCTCCCAACGGTGACCGTTTGGTTAGCGTGGCAGCTTGTGATAGAAAGATCTTAGTATGGGATCCAGAACTGGACAGGACCAGTAGCCTAAAAAGACCCGGAGGGTTCGGACAGGTTCTGGTCAAATGGTCCCCTACCGGTGACAAGATATTCACTTGTACCGATGGCATTGTTTTTAGGTAAACTCCCTTTGGAACTTATGCTTTTTGGGGTGTAAACCTTTTCCCGTTTTAGAGTGTGGGACTATAGGAATTGGGAGTGTGAACGCTGGACCGTTCCCAGTGGTCGAGTGCAATCAGCTTGCTGGTCAAACTGCGGCACCACTTTACTGTTTGCCACTAATGTGGACACAATGATTTATGGAGTTATTGTAAAAAGTGGCACGGTGTTTGCTAATAATGCTGGTGAGTTTTGGGGTTTGTTATCACCTTATAATCAGTGTTTAAAATGCTTTCGATTTTTAGATTCCTCCTCCAATCAGGCCCTTCCAATTTTCGATGTAAGCAAAAGAGATCTCGAAGGAGTAATGGTGGGAGGTCTGGTTCAGTGCATGGAAACAGACCCTAAAGGAAAACATTTGGCAATCATGTTTAAAGATACCAGCACTATCGCAGTGTTCGGTATCATTAGACAACCGACGTTAAGACTTATTCCAGGGTAGGGCTTAATAAACATTGCCTAACTACTTGGACTGAATTGAAAATAATTTTTATTGTAGGTCTTTGATTATGGGGTTGGCAGAAGAGAAACCGTCATCAATAAGTTTCCAGCAGAATTTCACAGAGGGGGCTTGTCTCACGATTGGGTGGTCGAGTGGCAGAATTCAGTATTTCCCCATTATTTATACAGACGCAATCAGCGAGCATATAATACGATCCAACTCTTAAAATTGCTTATAAGTTTGTTTTAATGTTGCTAGGTTTAATTAGTTTTTAATACTTTTATTGGAAATAAATTATTTTAGTGGTATATATAACTTACTGCGTTTTATTTAACATTTCTTATTGCCTAATATTATGTAAGGATAAAGTTCAATAACATCACTAAAAATAACATTTTTGGGTGAGAAAGTGAAAAAAGGTACTTTTGACTCCCAATTCAGTATAAATGTCATTCAGACTTCCAGGATTCATGGACGATCGCTATGAAATTATGTCTCTCGTCTGTAGTTGGTCCAGTTACATCTAAAAAATAATTTTTCCAGAAGATCCAGAATGTTACAATAAAGTGAGATGCGGTAGAAAAAGAAAAAACGCACTTTTGACCCTCAAATCGGTATAAATGTGACTCAGAGATCGCTATGAAATTATGTCTCTCGTCTGTAGTTGGTCTAGTTACGTCCAAAAAATAATTTTTCCAGAAGATCCAGAATGTTACAATAAGGTGAGATGCAGTAGAAAATGAAAAAACGCACTTTTGACCCTCAAATCGGTATAAATGTCACTCAGACTTCCAGAATTCGTGGACGATCGCTATGAAATTATGTCTCTCGTCTTTAGTTGGTCCAGTTACGTCTAAAAAATAATTTTTCCAGAAGATCCAGAATGTTACAATAAGGTGAGATGCGGTAGAAAGTGAAAAAAGACACTTTTGACTCCCAATTCGGTATAAATGTCAGTCAGACTTCCAGAATTCGTGGACGATCGCTATGAAATTATGTCTCCCGTCTTAAGTTGGTTCAGTCACGTACAAAAAATGATTTTTCCAGATGATCCAGAATGTTACAATAAGGTGAGATGCGGTAGAAAGTGAAAAAAGACACTTTTAACTCCCAATTCAGTATAAACGTCACTCAGACTTCCAGAATTCATGGACGATTGTTATGAAATTATGTCTCTCGTCTGTAGTTGGTCCAGTTACGTCTAAAAAATAATTTTTCCAGAAGATCCAGAATGTTACAATAAGGTGAGATGCGGTAGAAAGTGAAAAAAGACACTTTTGACCCCCAATTCGGTATAAATGTCACTCAGACTTCCAGAATTCGTGGACGATCGCTATGAAATTATGTCTCTCGTCTGTAATTGGTCCAGTCACGTCGAAAAATAAATTTTTCCAGAAGATCCAAAATGTTACAATAAAGTGAGATGCGGTAGAAAGTGAAAAAAGACACTTTTGACCCTCAAATCGGTATAAATGTCACTCAGACTTCTAGAATTCATGGACGATCGTTATGAAATTATGTCTCTCGTCTGTAGTTGGTCCAGTTACGTTCAAAAAATAATTTTTCCAGAAGATCCAGAATGTTTCAATAAAGTGAGATGCGGTAGAAAGTCAAAAAAGACACTTTTGACCCTTAAATCGGTATAAATGTCACTCAGACTTCCAGAATTCATAGACGATCGCTATAAAATGATGTTGCCCGTCTATAATTGGTGTAATTACGTCCAAAAAACAATTTTTCCAGAAAATTCAGAATGTTACAATAAGGTGAGATGCGGTAGAAATTCAAAAACGGCACTTCTGACCCCCTATTCGAGATGCAATAGAATGCCAAATAATGGACTTTTGACATACGTTGATATCTCGGCTTTATAGCCATAATATTAAAAAAATTCAACGGTTTTGACTTAGTTAGCGTCTTTCTGAATCCAACGAGATCATCTATAATGTTGTAGCTCTCATATTTGCTGAAATCTCGTATTCTTAGACTCAAGAAAATTCATGAGCTTTTTCAAAGTATTTGCACTTCCTTAGGACAGAACTGTGTGGATCCCGGTATAACCCGCTTTATAAATGGGATAAAAACAAGACGTTAATATAGTAAATCTGATAAGGTATTAAGGCCCTTTCAAATTTTTTTTTCTTAAGGAGAAATTCCTCAAACGTGAAAACCTTCATCCTTCTTTAAAAAACTTAATCCTTAAGAGAGGTTTAATCCATCGGGGAGCTGCATATTAATCCCCTCCGACACATTTCGTATCCGCTAATAAAAAAAAGAAAAAAAACTCGACCAGTGAGCAAGCAACAGAGAGACGCAACAGGGGACATAAGAGACGGAAAAACCCGCGAGAGGGAAACTTTGACGCGTTCGGTTTCAGCTTCAGCTCCCACTCGACCGTCCGTTGCTCAACTTCTCGCTAGTTGTGCTAACATTTTCGCGCGGGAAATTACAAAGTTTCGACGAGTTTAGATTCGAGGTAAACCAGTTTTAGTGTCATCTTTCTCTTAAGCTGATGAAAGATTCGTTAATTTTAAGGAGATTTTTCAGTTGGGAATATTGAGGTGAGGATATGTGGTTTTTTCCAGTTATTCTCTTTTATATAGCCATCACTGTTTACTGCTGGAAATAGGCTTTCTTAAGTCATTAAGTTCAATTTTCAGTACCGCCTACTTTATCGAATTTTCATGCACAATCTAAGATACACATACTATAACTAAATATTTAGTAGCGTTTAATAAATATTCTATTAAAATAGGCGCCAACCTAGACATCTTATTATTTTAAATAAAAAAATCTAGTTAAAATTATACTGTGTTTACCTAAGAAGACATATTTATTTTTACTAATGAGTTTCTTATTACTTGATGCAGTAGATTTAGTTGTCATTAAAACATTATTAGTGGAATTAACCAAAGCGATTTAGTTATACTTAATGAGCTGCTGACAATGGTGACTAAGTGGCTTCAGTTATTTGAAATAAAGCCCTTAGTAACTTTGAATAACAATTTTGTTAATGTCTAGCAATCCCATTTAGTAAAGGTTAGTTGTGAGTTTATTTTGTATTATTGTAATAACAAGGCGCTTTAGTTATTTCTATGAAAGAAATGCCTGGGGTTACTAGACGGCTTGTAATTTTAACTAACCAAATATATTCTTAGTTGTATTAAACTTTTTAGAAAAAACTACTATATTACCTTATTTAAATTCCTCAGTTTATTTAAATTTATATACAGGGTGTCCCAAATTCGAGGCTCACCATTCTGTAAAAGCAAGTAATTCCAAAGATGTGTAAACTGAGGCTCAATGAAAAGCGGTTTAGAAATTTGAAATATTCCAAATTTGTTTTTTTTTCGGGATATTTTAAATTTCTGAACGGCACTTAAACGTCATAATTTACTCAATATTGACTGTGTCTATTAAAGGGTTCCAAGATAGCAATTTTGTTTTAATGAACTCGTTTTATTTCTCCAAAATAAGTTTTGGTACAGGATAGAGCTAAAGAAGCAGGCTATAAGCTCTGGGATTTTGCTTGCAAGAAACCAGAGTGTAATGGAAGGTATGAAGAAAGAATAATTAGAGATCGAGAGAAGGCTTATTAGAGAACATGACACGGATATAAACAAATTCATTGATTATTATAAAATTTTAAATAAAAAAAGTGGAGTACTGAGGCGCTCACTTGTATGAAAATTATTTTTTTCCAACTTATACTGCAAATAAAATCTGTGCGTTTAATTTGACAGTGGAATTACAGTTCAAACTCATACCAAAAATAGACTTAAAATTGCATATATAGGGTGTTACAGTTTTTAAGATACAGAGTAATACATTTTTTCGAACATCCTATATACGCCTAAAAAACTACGAGTATATGGTTTAAAAAACTATTTACCATCTAATATTATTTATGTAATTCACTAGTTCTCTCTTTGCTCGATTACTGAGATGTTTTGTATACCGATTCCTTGACTGAAACTGAAACTGCTCACTCTATACAAAAACCGCAAAACTGCTGTTTGCATTCAAAATACCATTTAGGCATCATATTACTCCCTATTTAAATAGCAATTTTATTTTGAATATGAAAAATCGTATGAAGAAAATGCCACATATGTACAGGGTGTCCCATTTTGGGTACTTTTGCGGGATATCTCCGTTTATACTCCGATTCCACTTTTGCATCCTTTCACTCTTAAAATGGAAATTGCGCTCCTTGTTAATCCCTGGGGGCTGCATTTAATCGCTCATTTTTCTGTACCGCTCGCCCGTTTTCCTGTGATCTATTACGTGTTGATAATGTGTATAGATAGTAATAACGGGATCATCGATCGATCGATCGCTATCTCCTCTTCGATTACGCCGCAGAAGACAAATACAACGTGTCCGAAGTGTTTCTCGTTGTATTTGCGGTTGTTCGACAACGCAAACATTGATCGTAATGTTTCCAAGTTCAAATTAAACAATCTGAGGTGGTCAGCAAGATTAACGACTGATAAATTCAATGTCCGTTTCAGGTAATTTATGAGAAAAATGTTAAAACAGTTTTTTTGTCCTATAGCAATAGCATGCAATAGAAATTCAGTCAGGCAAACTGCGTAAAATTAAAAAACAAGACTTGAAAGTGCACTTAAGATCTGAGTTGACTCGATTTATATGTGTAAGATAAGAATACACTAAGCGCAACTGTTGACAAACTGTGGCATGATGTCTCATGATGGTCGCTCTAGAGGCGGTACATTAAAGGAAAAGTTGATCAACAGTTTTGACGTGTAGTTTAATTTCGGCATTTGTAAATGGTATGGCGGTAAAGTAACGTCGGAAGATCAAGTTCTACATTAAATTGAACATACAAGGGCCCATTTAAATATATGGACTCCCTTGTCACTTCTGGTTAAACAGGATGTTACAGAAAACCACTGAATATGTCAAAAGATGCTCTTAGAACTATTCTATCGATATACCAAATTTCATTTGTTTATCTCGAAAAATAAAAAAGTTATTAAGTGTTCCCTTTTTCGTGTGTCACCTGGGCTCTTTTGTTTGCCACCGCTTGATCAACTGTTGCTCAACACTGTTTGCTCAGTCTATTCCCACCTTTATATATTAACTAACTTCTTGTAAATGACTCATTTATTCCACCATTTTGGAGTCCCTATGATAATTCTGTCGAATCACCACAATTATGTACTGATTACTCTATTGACTAATTATGATACTTATTTGCAGGAAAATTGAGACAAATATTTGAATTATTTATTTAATTCAATCCCCACATATGGGCCTTTTAATCATTGCAATCATTTCATTGATTCACCTAAATTCAATACTTACAAATCAAAATCATTCACGCAATTGACTCACTGGAATTACTACATATATATGATGGTTTTTTAAATTCAATTTCAGGTTTATTTAAGGTTTTCTTAATTATTTTATTAACTAGAAATTCTTGACAGGAATCATGCGAATTGATTCATTTATTCTACCATGAGGAGTCGCTATGATGATCATTACAATTACGTACTGATTACTCTAGCAAGTAGTTACGATAAATTTATTCCCATTTGCAGGAAAATTGAGACAAATACTTGATTTACGTAATCAATTTAATTGCCTATATAAGGGCCCTTTTAAATCATGACAATCATTTTATTGATTCACCTAAATTCAATACTTACAAATCAAAATCACTCAAATTAATGCCTCACTGGAATTACTATATATGATGGTTTTTTTAAATTTAATTTCAGGTTTATTTAAGAATTTCCTAATTGATGATCACCACTATTACGTATTGATGAATCTATCGAATGATTGTGGTAAATATTTACTCATTTGCGGGATAGTTGAGTTTCTTTAACTTATTTCAAATAGTTGAAGTGGTTTTTTTTAATTTCAGGCAGTTGAATAGTTTTTTGATTTATTCCAAACAGTTGATTAAATTTTTTACTTATTCCAGGCAGTCGAATACGTTTTTGACTTATTCCAGGCAATTGAATAAATTTTTGAATTCTTCCAGGCAGTTGAATACGTTATTGACTTCTTTCAGGCAGTTAAATACATATTTGACTTCTTCCAGGCAGTCGAATACGTTTTTGACTTATTCCAGGCAATTGAATAAATTTTTGAATTCTTCCAGGCAGTTGAATACGTTATTGACTTCTTTCAGGCAGTTAAATACATATTTGACTTCTTCCAGGCAGTCGAATACGTTTTTGACTTATTCCAGGCAATTGAATAAATTTTTTAATTCTTCCAGGTAGTTGAATACGTTATTGACTTCTTCCAGGCAGTTAAATACATATTTGACTTCTTCCAGGCAGTCAAATACGTTTTTGACTTATTCCAAGCAATTGAATAAAATTTTGAATTCTTCCAGGTAGTTGAATACGTTATTAAATTCTTTCAGACAGTTAAATACATTTTTGACTACTTCCAGGCACTTGAATACATTTTTGACTTATTCCAGGCAGTTGAACATGCTTTCCATTGGTGTCATTTTTTTAAAAACTAATTTTTCATTAAAAAAATCATTATTTAAGGAGTCAGCCACCATAGCCATTGATTCTCAATTGAACCTCCACGGTTTTTTTTCAGTATATGAAGTTTAAACAGTATTTGTTCTTTTCTAGATACTTGCAGTCCTCGTAGTCATTCTTTCATTTAACTGCTGAACAAGAACCACATTATTACAGGATCGCGTGAAAATTTGCCTAACTATTAGTTTTTACCCTCAGGAGGTTATAGGTGTACTTTTATTTGCAACACTTGCTATCAATTTGAATCAATGTACAAATTTAATACTAGACATAATTTTTTAAATGACCGTGAAATTCCAGAAACTCACAGACCTTTCACGTTTGTTAAGATCATAATTAAATAAGAAAAGTGCAATTTCAAGATGATCCTGGACGTTAGTGAAGAGTGAAATGCGATCGAAAGTGGAAAAATGCACTTTTGATCCACTTTTTGGCACTTAAACCCCTCTGAGCTTCAAGAATCTTTGACGATCGCTATGAAATTATCTCTCACGTCTGCAAAGATCATAATTAAGTTAGAAAAGTACAATTTTAAGGTCATCCTGGACGTTAGTGAAGAGTGAAATGCGATCGAAAGTGGAAAAATGCACTTTTGACCCACTTTTTGGCACTTAAACCCCTCTGACCCTTGAGAATCTTTGACGATAGCTATAAAATCACCTTTCACGTTTGTTAAGATCATAATTAAATAAGAAAAGTGCAATTTCAAGATGATCCTGGACGTTAGTGAAGAGTGAAATGCGATCGAAAGTGAAAAAATGCACTTGTGACTCATTTTTTGGCACTTAAACCCCTCTGAGCCTCAAGAATCTTTGACGATCGCTATGAAATTATTTCTTACGTTTGTAAAGATCATAATTAAGTTAGAAAAGTACAATTTCAAGGTGATCCTGGATGTTACTAAAGAGTGAAACGCGATCGAAAGTGGAAAAATGCACTTTTGATCCACTTTTTGACGCGAGAAATGGAAAATTGGTCCAATTGCCTGAAAGAAAATTTAAAATTGCCTGAAAAGTACGATACAACAAAATCGGCCCTAAATATGCTCAAAAAAATACCCATGACTCCTACTGTCTTAGTGGAACAGGTTCAAATGCCTGGACGAAATTAAACATTTACTCCAAAAGCCTGGAATAGAAAATAAATGACCTTTAACAACTACAAATGACCACAAAACGTCCCTTATTAATACTTTTGTAGATAGCGTTGTCACCTTCACATTATCAAAAAATCCAGTGGAAACTGTCGATTTCCATTTTATTCACCCTGGATATTTTTTGTATTTTGTGACCTGGACAAGTGAATAAATCTTTCACCTTTTATAAAAGATAAAGCTTCTCACCATCTTCTACTACATTTAGACCACTGTTTTACGCATTAATATTACACATTATAATGGACCTGTCCTATAAGTAACCAAAGAGAAAGATGATACAATCAATGCTTCGTTGGAGTGGCAGATCGGAGACAATAATTTTTAAAATGCAATAGAAATTCATTCAAGTAAAACTTTAAGTTACAGAAAAAGACTTGCAAGTGAAGAAAACTACCCGAAAAGGAGAATACAACACAATTGGTCCTAAAATGCTTAAAAAATACCCATAATAATATTATTAATATCCTTTATTTAGCACCTAGCCAGTACATATAACAAACATTTCATTATACATTTCTGTAACATAATAAATTCCTTAAAATTAAATTATAATTATTTCTTTAAAAAATAAAAACTTTTCTATTAAACATATTCAGTGATGTTGCTTTTTTAAAGCAGTGGTTTTAACATGTTAAATATTGTAGTTCTGCTTTGACCGAATATTGTATTGATAGAAATTTTCTCTTTTATCCAAAAACCTTGCTAAAGAGTTAGGTAAAAGACCACGTTCGATTTTAAAAATTAATATTAAATTTGCCTGTTCAATATTTTTTTCTACCAATAACCAATTTAATGTAGAAAGCATAGATTCAATTGGTGTGTATATTTACCATAGTTCAAAATAATCCTCTTAGGTTAATTTTGCTGTAATTGAAGCCTATTTATGTGTTCTTGTGTACAAGATACGAGTAAAGCTGAACAATAATTAAAATTAGGCAATATAATAGACAACCATTATGTTCACACTACTTACATGTTTATACTTAGGTCAATGGGAACATCTACTAACAGTATTGGCAAAGTATTTTGTAAAAAGTTAAGATATGATTCATCCATATAAATAGTCCCATAAGTTTACATCTCAAGTGAGGGTTTTTCCGGGACCAAAAATACATATTAGCTGGGGATTTTGGTTCCACATTTCTCTAATACAATAATTGTCTGATAGAGATACATGATTTGATCTTTTAGAAAATTTGTATTGCCGAAGGATGACTAGATTAAGCAAAATTTCTCTCGTGCTAAAAAAATCGACTATTAACTGCCTAGAAAAATATTACAATCACTTAAAATGTCTGGATATATTTTTTTTTAATTTCTTTTAGGCAGTTGAAGGGCGCTTACCCACCATCGGTTGTTACTGCCTTTTCTTGATAATAATTCCATACATTTGTATTTTCATTCCTGTAGGAATATTCACGGAAACCTTTGGCGGATATCAATATTTAATAATGATTAATAAATATATTCTTGTACTTTCAAAAATTTTAATTTGACAAAAGTGAGTGGAACTTTGGCGCCCAACATGTGAGTATCTCGGATGGATCAGATTCCACACAATCAATCCCAATCAATATGGAAAACGAATATTTAATTGTCAGTATTAAAACTATAGGCGACAAGTACTCTTACCATCCTTATTTTCCTTAAAGTAATTGTTTACATAGTTATGCCTGCTATAGATTTGAACACATTTTTGGACTTAATTTTTCAGGCCAAATCCTAGAATAATAAATATGTGATAAGTATATACCTTTCCTGGCAAAAAAAGTGTGGCGCCCAACATGTGGAAAAAATGTCAGTATCTTGATTTATAATGTATGAATTTTAGTTTTTTTTTAAAGTGTTAAAAGAGCCACTGAAGTATCCTAAAAATTAATAATTACAAAATTTTAGCCCCTAGAAAATAAGATATTAAGTCGCCAATAAGAGACAAATTATTTTATTTCTTCCAGGCACTCCTGGGGTAAAAATGTGAATATCTTGATTTTTAGTGTAAGGATTTTAATGATTTTTTCAGGAAATACTTGAAAAGCCATCATAGTATCACAAATATCAATAATTACATAATTTTAAACACAACAACTCACGATATTCACTTGTCAGTAAGAGACAAATTATTTTATTCCTTCCAGGCACTCTTCTGACAAAAATGTCACTATTTTGATTTCTAATGTATAGATTTGAGTATTTTTTTTTAAATGCTAAAAGAATCATTAAACTATCCTAAAAATCAATAATTACAACATTTTAGCCCCTAAAAAATAAGATATTAAGTCGCCAATAAGAGACAAATTATTTTATTTCTTCCAGGCACTCTTGGGCTAAAAATGTCAATATCTTGATTTTTAGTCTAAGGATTTTATTTATTTTTTCGGGAAATAGAATATCAGTATATTAAATTACAATTAAATACTAACTTTTTAGACCATAGTAATAAACAAGTTGAAATACGAGACAAAAATGAAATTTTTTACAAACATGCAATGAAAAGTTCAATTTAAATAGTTAATTTAATCTCCATTTATATTTACAGTACAGGCTAATTCACGAAATTTATTATAGTTTGTCTTTGACCCTAACACAGTACATTTTGTTTTCATTTTAATTAATTTTTGTACAACCAATCATACAAAATATGCATCTCAGTATAATGTTTTTGAAATCCCTTCCTATCACGCAAATCACAGTGTTGTCCGTAAACAAATTAATGAATGAATTACGCAAAACTGTGTTTATATCATTTACGTAAATTATAAATAATAAGAGCCCAAGAACACTGTTCTGTGGCACACCTAGTTTGCTTAGAATTGTATTTGAAAATCTATCACTTACGTTAGTCTAGTACATCTGTTACTTAAATAATCCTTAACCCAATTTAATACAGTACTTAACTCCATATCTTCATCTCCATGACTCCTACTGTCTTAGTGGAATCGGTTCAAATGCCTGGAAGAAATCACACATTTACTCCAAAAGCCTGGAATAGAAAATAAATTACCTTATACGTCTGCAAATGATCTCAAAACGACCCCTATTAACACTTTTGCAGATGGCGTTGTCACCTTCACATTATTAACAAATCCGTGTGTTTCAAGTCAATTTGTTCACCCTGGATAGTTTTGTGACCTGGACTTTTCTCACAGTGAATAAGCCGTTAGCTTTTTATCAAAAATTCAATATCTGCCTATAATTGACCAAAGAGAAAAACGATACAGTTATTGATTTGTTAGGGTGACAAGTGACAATTCATTCAAGCAAATCGTTACAAAGAGAGACTTGCACAGAAGATCCGAGCAGACCAAACGTGTATAAGGCAAATACAAATAATATATACAAAAATCATGAACGTTCTCTATGCGTGATGTTGAATGATTCTTATAATTATCGTTATCTTTGAGGCTCATTTTCAGCATCAGTTTTCATTAAATGTATGGCTTGGATTATTTGACGATAATTTAGTTGACTCATATTTCCTTCCACAATGCCTACAGCTGAGGCAACACTTATGGTTCATGCGTGATGGTGCACCAGCCCATTTTAGTATCAATGTACGTAATCACTTAGATACAGTATTTCCACATTGGAACAGTACTTGTACAGAACATTGGCCTGCTCCATTGCCAGATTTAAATGCTCTAGATTTTTGCATTTGGGGTTTTCTTTAGTCTTTGTTCTGGTTTAGTGTTGTTGTATTAGATAGTTCTTAATAATATATTAAAGAAATGACGCGTCAAGATTATTTTTTTCCATAAAAACGGTGCCACAGATTGTCTCTGTTTTCTCACTCCAACAAAGCATTGATTGTATCATCTTTCTCTTTGGTTACTTATAGGACAGATCCATTATAATGTGTAATATTAATGCGTAAGACAGTGGTGTAAGTGTAGTAGAAGATGGTGAGAAGCTTTATCTTTTATAAAAGGTTAAAGATTTATTCACTTGTCCAGGTCACAAAATACAAAAAATATCCAGGGTGAATAAAATGGAAATCGACAGTTTCCACTGGATAATGTGAAGGTGACAACGCTATCTACAAAAGTATTAATAGGGGCGTTTCGTGGTCATTTGTAGTCGTTAAAGGTCATTTATTTTCTATTCCAGGCTTTTGGAGTAAATGTTTAATTTCGTCCAGGCATTTGAACCTGTTCCACTAAGACAGTAGGAGTCATGGGTATTTTTTTGATCATATTTAGGGCCGATTTTGTTGTATCGTACTTTTCAGGTAATTTTAAATTTTCTTCCAGGCAATTGGACCAATTTTCCATACATTTGAAATTGTTCCTCTGAAGCAAATTGAAATAACGGTTCGTTTCTTCCAGGCATTATTTTATATGTTTCAAACTTTTAAAGTTACTGAGTTGAGGGTGAATAAAATGTTTAAATATATGAAGGTGAATATTAACACCATTTACAAAAGTATTAATAAGGGACGTTTTGAGGTCATTTATTTTCTATTCCAGGTTTTTGGAGTAAATGTTTAATTTCCTCCAGGCATAAAAACGGTGCATGTCATTTGCATGTCAAAAAATGCGCGATCACCATCTCTTAAAACCCTCCAAATTTCATTTGCATAATAAATACATCGTCAATTTTTAAGACAAACTTTTTAAACGTACGGGAATTTCCACTTTTCGAATAAAGTGAGGTTACGATATAATATAAAAAACTAGTTCCACTCTGATAGCCATAACTCAGCTGCATCGCTGACTTCGGCAATGCGGTTTGCGGCTAGTTATAGTGAAAGGATGAAGCTAGACACCAGTATACTCGGCTTCGTCCAACTAGTTAAGAAACAAAAAATATGGCTATTAGAAGTTGACCTATTTTTGTAACTTTGAGGTCAAAAAAAAATATAAGATAATTTTTTTGGAAAAAATGAATAGCATTTTCGTAATGTACGGGTCAAAATCTATAAGAAAAAAAAATTTCAAGAAGATTTAAAAACAAAAATTTTTTTCCCTGAAAAAAATGCGTCTAAGTCGTCAAAATTTTCAAAGTTTGAAGAAAAAAAAAATTCTCAAATCTTTTTGAAAATTTGTTTTCTTATAGATTTCGACCCGTACATTACGAAAATGCTATTCATTTTTTCCGAAAAAATTATCTTATATTGTTTTTATGACCTCAAAGTCAAAATTTATTTTTTTAATGGTGAAAACTAGTCCCACTCTGATAGCCATAACTCAGCTGCATCGCTGACTTCAGCAATGCGGTTTATGGCCAATTATAGTAAAAGGATGAAGCTATATTCCAGTATACTCGGCTTCATTCAACTAGTTAAGAAACGAAAAATATGGCTATCAGAAGTTTGATACAGAATCACCCCTAGAAGTTTATCGCACTTATGTACCAACACCCTGTATAAGTACGCGACTAATATTTGAATAACGAACGTTCCCCATGAATGATTTTACCGATGACGAATAACACATAAGAGACGCTATTATGACGTTATCCTAATATTAAGGCATCTACTCTCTCATCTTACTATAAATTCCATAGTAACTGGATAAAATAATAGCGAGAGACTCGGTGTGGAAAGGATACAGTTTATCTACGTGGCAGTTCAAAACAGAACCTCTATTATTCTCTCATTTTATCTTTATTGGAGCTTTTCTTCAATTTTTCTTTTGCCGTGTATGTATCCCTAATTCAATATCCCGGGGAGAGGTTTGGGGGTTTTTATACGGGAGTCAGACAAATGACTGACATAACATTCTTCGCAGTTCGTTGCGACCTTTTATTAGGTCGAAGTGGGTTATTGACAATATGTTATAAAACGTTTCATCATTTATCTGATCATTTCTTTCTTATTAATTCTTTGCTTGATCTGGAAGTGAAAGAATTATATTCACATAAATTATTACAACCGTGAATCATAGAGCCTAAAAACACTCTTCAATTGGAGAATAAAATATCGAATTAAACATACGAAATAATTCAGTGATTTGAAAACTATTAGTTCTAAGCTATGATTTAAATCGGAATATTTATTTAGCTTTACAGAAATAACATCTGAAAGTGTTTTTCAGCACCAAATGAAAAAAATTCTATTTAAGTTCAAAATCTGACAACACAGTAACACTTCCCTAAGTATCTACCTCCATCTCTATAATTTTCCTTCTATACACACGTCTTTAATCAAAGTATTACTAAAGTAGTTGTTTTTTCTTATGTATAAAGGCTGGAAAGTTCCTTGGGCTTTTTTAGTGCACTATTAACCTAGAATTTCCCAGGGGGGGAACTTTTACTGCATCCGAAAACTTTAATAAGACTAAAACAATAAAACTAAACAATAAAACTTAACATTACTTAAATTGTGTTGAGAAATACGATAATATATAGCTCTAACGTACTAGTTCTCTTATCAGGTTTCTCCGATATGCCAAGAAGCATTGCCGACTTAAAAGCATCGCGAAATACCGATTTCGTGTCACACATGTTCGACTCTAGTTTCACTCGAACTTAGGGTGGCGGAGGGTCGATGGATGAAAAAGAGCCCCCGGGAAGCCCTAATGGAGGCGAAACTGTTGGGTAAGTAACAAAGTGACTTTTTTTTATTCTAGGGTTAAATTAGTAGTTAATGATTAAACGTTTTATAGTAATTGATTCTTTTTAACTTGAAATTTAATAAAACACATTTTAATTACGTTATGTGCGTAATAAAAGTGTCCAGGCTGTCAAAACATTAATGATTCGAAACCTTTTCAATAAGTAAATTGAGTTTCGAAGGTTTTACGGAACATTCAATTTAAATCATAAGGAAAATATTTAATTATCGAACTATTATGTTATTAATTAAAAGAAAAAACCTTTTTTGCAACACACATTATAATGTTTTCGGTTACACAGCGTTAATAACGTGAACGGAATTTTGCTATGAATAATGTTTACTTAATACAAAGTATGTATAATTATACAGGGTGTTCGAAAAATAGACAGTATAGAGATATTTCAATGGGGAAATGTACAGTTTTCAAGATACTTTCTGTCCCCACCCAACAACCCTCCGCAACATTGAAGATGTCACAAACACGAAACTGAAAACAAATAGTAAAGTTGAAAAAAGGGCGGTGGTCCACATTTTTTGCCAAGATGTCCCCCGGGATGCCACTGGACCGTCTAATTAGGGCTAAATTAGCCTCTTAATATAACAAGTAATACTGCCAAATTTTAAAAGAATCGAGTAAATATTTTTCACCCTGTATCTTGAAAACTGTGCATTTCCGGACCTGTATAGAAATATTTGGCAAGAGATACTACGGGAAAGAAAATATTGATGTTGTGGAATTTAACGTCCAAAAGCACCTATTTAGGCTGTTTTTCACCTAAAATTACATTCTACTTTCACTGCCCTAGAAGATATAAAAACTAACAATTTCTTGAATATATTTATTAACACAAAAATCGATATATACGACATTAAAGTCAAATTAAGTTGGTTAAATCGCTCCCGGTGATCCCTACACACTAATTAAGCCCCCATATTAAGATGCCAATTTCTTGAACATCATATTAATAACTAGCTAATAAAGTTAACGTAGCTTACCTCTCTAATGTACTCACCCTAAAGGTTATCGGAGTTATAAAAATAAATTTAGTTATTTTTAATATAAAGAGAATATTAAAAGTAAAGGGTGAACTAGTTTGTTATATATCTAACTTATAGATTTTTGTTAACATCTAATTAATCGATTAAATAAATTTCGAGTTAATAATATAATCCTGACAGCCACGATTAATATATCTGGAAAGCTATTGATTGTGTTTTTGATACCACTATTATATTTATTCTAATTACGTCGTTCACGATATACATACGTAATTAATGTTTAGGTTAACGCGTAAATAAAATAATTATTTGGGTTTTATTATATTGCTTTAACAGTTTTAATATTTCATTTTTGAGGCCAAAAATGTGCACTAAAAGTGCGAGATCTCAGCTACTAAAAGAGCGACCTTGCGGATGATATTGTTGGATTCAGAAGGACGAAACTAAGATAAAACCGTTGGAATTTTCCCGATATGACCTATAGAAGCCGAGATATCGACCTTCAAAGTTTGGAATTTTTCATTTTTCGGGTATACCCCCCCGTATCGAATTTTTTCACCAAAAATTGATTTTTTTCGAAATCAAACTAAGTATACCAGCGTCTTATTTGGGTCACCTAGATTACGAAAACATCGGGTTATAACAGGATCCGAGCAGAACTAAGGGAATGAGAGCACTTTGAAAATCCTGAAAAAGTCGTTTTCGACGTCCGTTTTTGAGGCCAAAAATGGGCATCAAAAATGCCATATCTCGGCTATCGTAAGAGCTACGACCTTGCAGATGGTCTCGTTGGATTCAAAATGACGAAACTAAGACAAAACCGTTGGAATTTTCCCGATAGCTCCCATAGAAGCCGAGATATCGACCTTCAAAGTTTGGGTTTTTTCATATTTCGGGTATACCCCCCCGTATCGAATTTTTTCACCAAAAATTGATTTTTTTCGAAATCAAACTAAGTATACCAGCGTCTTATTTGGGTCATCTAGATTACGAAAACACCGGGTTATAACAGGATCCGAGCAGAACTAAGGGAATGAGAGCACTTTGAAAATCCTGAAAAAGTCGTTTTCGACGTCCGTTTTTGAGGCCAAAAATGGGTATCAAAAATGGCATATCTCGGCTATCGTAAGAGCTACGATCTTGCGGATGGTCTCGTTAGATTCAGAATGACGAAATTAAGACAAAACCGTTGGAATTTTCCCGATAGCTCTAATTGAAGCCGAGATATCGACCTTCAAAGTTTGGGTTTTTTCATTTTTCGGGTATACCCCCCCGTATCGAATTTTTTCACCAAAAATTGATTTTTTTCGAAATCAAACTAAGTATACCAGCGTCTTATTTGGGTCACCTAGATTACGAAAACACCGGGTTATAACAGGATCCGAGCAGAACTAAGGGAATGAGAGCACTTTGAAAATCCGGAAAAAGTCGTTTTCGACGTCCGTTTTTGAGGCCAAAAATGGGTATCAAAAATGGCATATCTCGGCTATCGTAAGAGCTACGATCTTGCGGATGGTCTCGTTAGATTCAGAATGACGAAATTAAGACAAAACCGTTGGAATTTTCCCGATAGCTCTAATTGAAGCCGAGATATCGACCTTCAAAGTTTGGGTTTTTTCATTTTTCGGGTATACCCCCCCGTATCGAATTTTTTCACCAAAAATTGATTTTTTTCGAAATCAAACTAAGTATACCAGCGTCTTATTTGGGTCACCTAGATTACGAAAACACCGGGTTATAACAGGATCCGAGCAGAACTAAGGGAATGAGAGCACTTTGAAAATCCGGAAAAAGTCGTTTTCGACGTCCGTTTTTGAGGCCAAAAATGGGCATCAAAAATGCCATATCTCGGCTATCGTAAGAGCTACGACCTTGCGGATGGTCTCGTTGGATTCAGAATGACGAAACTAAGACAAAACCGTTGGAATTTTCCCGATAGCTCCCATAGAAGCCGAGATATCGACCTTCAAAGTTTGGTTTTTTTCATTTTTCGGGTATACCCCCCCGTATCGAATTTTTTCACCAAAAATTGATTTTTTTCGAAATCAAACTAAGTATACCAGCGTCTTATTTGGGTCACCTAGATTACGAAAACACCGGGTTATAACAGGATCCGAGCAGAACTAAGGGAATGAGAGCACTTTGAAAATCCTGAAAAAGTCGTTTTCGACGTCCGTTTTTGAGGCCAAAAATGGGCATCAAAAATGCCATATCTCGGCTATCGTAAGAGCTACGACCTTGCGGATAGTCTCGTTGGATTCAGAATGACGAAATTAAGACAAAACCGTTGGAATTTTCCCGATAGCTCCCATAGAAGCCGAGATATAGACCTTCAAAGTTTGGGTTTTTTAATTTTTCGGGTATACCCCCCCGTATCGAATTTTTTCACCAAAAATTGATTTTTTTCGAAATCAAACTAAGTATACCAGCGTCTTATTTGGGTCACCTAGATTACGAAAACACCGGGTTATAACAGGATCCGAGCAGAACTAAGGGAATGAGAGCACTTTGAAAATCCTGAAAAAGTCGTTTTCGACGTCCGTTTTTGAGGCCAAAAATGGGCATCAAAAATGCCATATCTCGGCTATCGTAAGAGCTACGACCTTGCGGATGGTCTCGTTGGATTCAGAATGACGAAACTAAGACAAAACCGTTGGAATTTTCCCGATAGCTCCCATAGAAGCCGAGATATCGACCTTCAAAGTTTGGGTTTTTTCATTTTTCGGGTATACCCCCCCGTATCGAATTTTTTCACCAAAAATTGATTTTTTTCGAAATCAAACTAAGTATACCAGCGTCTTATTTGGGTCACCTAGATTACGAAAACACCGGGTTATAACAGGATCCGAGCAGAACTAAGGGAATGAGAGCACTTTGAAAATCCTGAAAAAGTCGTTTTCGACGTCCGTTTTTGAGGCCAAAAATGGACATCAAAAATGCCATATCTCGGCTATCGTAAGAGCTACGACCTTGCGGATGGTCTCGTTGGATTCAAAATGACGAAACTAAGACAAAATCGTCGGAATTTTCCCGATAGCTCCTATAGAAGCCGAGATATCGACCTTCAAAGTTTGGGTTTTTTCATTTTTCGGGTATACCCCCCCGTATCGAATTTTTTCACTAAAAACTGATTTTTTTTGAAATCAAACTAAGTATACCAGCGTCTTATTTGGGTCACCTAGATTACGAAAACACCGGGTTATAACAGGATCCGAGCAGAACTAAGGGAATGAGAGCACTTTGAAAATCCGGAAAAAGTCGTTTTCGACGTCCGTTTTTGAGGCCAAAAATGGGCATCAAAAATGCCATATCTCGGCTATCGTAAGAGCTACGACCTTGCGGATGGTCTCGTTGGATTCAGAATGACGAAACTAAGACAAAACCGTTGGAATTTTCCCGATAGCTCCCTTAGAAGCCGAGATATCGACCTTCAAAGTTAGGGTTTTTTCATTTTTCGGGTATACCCCCCCGTATCGAATTTTTTCACTAAAAATTGATTTTTTTTGAAATCAAACTAAGTATACCAGCGTCTTATTTGGGTCACCTAGATTACGAAAACACCGGGTTATAACAGGATCCGAGCAGAACTAAGGGAATGAGAGCACTTTGAAAATCCTGAAAAAGTCGTTTTCGACGTCCGTTTTTGAGGCCAAAAATGGGCATCAAAAATGCCATATCTCGGCTATCGTAAGAGCTACGACCTTGCGGATGGTCTCGTTGGATTCAGAATGACGAAACTAAGACAAAACCGTTGGAATTTTCCCGATAGCTCCCTTAGAAGCCGAGATATCGACCTTCAAAGTTAGGGTTTTTTCATTTTTCGGGTATACCCCCCCGTATCGAATTTTTTCACCAAAAATTGATTTTTTTCGAAATCAAACTAAGTATACCAGCGTCTTATTTGGGTCACCTAGATTACGAAAACACCGGGTTATAACAGGATCCGAGCAGAACTAAGGGAATGAGAGCACTTTGAAAATCCTGAAAAAGTCATTTTCGACGTCCGTTTTTGAGGCCAAAAATGGGCATCAAAAATGCCATATCTCGGCTATCGTAACGGAATGAGAGTACTTTCAAAATCTTGAAAAACTCTTTACTTTTTTTTACTTTTATCCCTAAAACACCAAAGTTTTACGACGGTTTTTCTTTTTTAAGAAATTGGCGTTCGGTAATTTGAAAAACAGCGGGTCGTTCGGAATAATAATAACCACCCAAAGGGGAAAAACATCATCATTAATAATAGCAAGATCTGTCTATACGGTCTAGACTGTTTACAAAGAGATAATTTAATGCCCGTCCGTTCGGTCACACCCTTTAGCCCCCATTTTTTTTTTTCTATTTAATTTGTAATTAGAGCATCATTTTTTCCATTAGATAATGAGTTTTATCGCCTTCGTGTATAATTGATAATACGGAAATTTTACCAAAATATTATATTTAACGGGATTTGTTTTTGTCCCGATAAAACAGTCGTTTTATCCGATAAGGCCATCTGTGGGTTGGTATACAACCATTTAAAAGATTAGAGACAAATCAGACCGGGAATGTTCTCGTTATTACATACAACTGTTCTGATATGACATTAAGGTGTTTGCGTGCAAACGTAATAATTTTAATACATCAGGTTAAAAGCTTTTATTCTGATTATATTAGGCACCAAGTGGGTTTTATGAGAATTGAGTTTTTTCTGTTATATGAATTCTTGTATAGGTTTTAATAAAGGAATAATTTAATTTCGTAATTGGTGCAAGAGTAATCGGAAGATGAGTTTTAAAATACAGAGGTTTGAGGTATTTCTATCTCCTAATAAAAAAAGATAAGCTGGATGTCTATATTTAGTTTAAAACACAATGTGTAGTTATAACCGTGGGTATAAAGTTGTATATTTAAATATTGAACAAATGTAAAAAGAAATGCATGCATAAATTCCCAGGGCCTTCGAGTAAATGAAGTTTAGACACTTTCCTGTCAAAAGTGGCTTTGGAAAAAAAATTATATTTCGCAACTGACTTAAGGTATTTTGGATCTGTTTGCTTTAGAATATTGGAAAAACATGAAGCTATATTACAGATCAATTTGAATATTGTAGTTTAATAAACGAAAATTTTATAGGGCCTTAAATTGAACCAAATTTTGATACTTTTCTGTGAAAAGTGGCATTGGAAAAATATTCATATATCACCATTGACCGAAGATATTTTAGATCGATTTATTTTAGAAAATTAAAGAAACATTGAGCTACGTTACAGTTAAATTTGAACATTATGGTTTAATTAATAAGAATTTTATAAGGCCTTAAAGTGAACCAAATTTTGAAACTTTTTTGTGGAATGTGGCATTGGAAAAATTATCATATATCACCATTGACTAAAGATATTTTAGAAAATTAGAAAAACATTGAGCTACGTTACAGTTAAATTTGAATATTATGGTTCACTTAATAAAAATTTTATAAGGCCTTAAACTGAACCAAATTTTGATATTTTTCTGTGATAAGTGGCATTGGAAAAATATTCAAATATCACCATTGACTAAAGATATTTTAGATCGGTTTATTTTAGAAAATTAGGAAAACATTGAAGTATGTTACGGCTGAATTTGAACATTATTGTTTAATTAATAAGACTTTTATAAGGCCTCAAATTGAACCAAATTTTGATACTTTTCTGTGAAAAGTGGCATCGGAAAAATATTCATATATCACCATTGACCAAAGATATTTCAGATCGGTTTGTTTTAGAAAATTAGGAAAGCATTGAGCTACGTTACAGTTAAATTTGAACATTATGGTTTAATTAATAAGAATTTTATAAGGCCTTAAAGTGAACCAAATTTTAAAACTTTTTTGTGGAATGTGGCATTGGAAAAATTATCATATATCACCATTGACTAAAGATATGTTAGATCGGTTTATTTTAGAAAATTAGGAAAACATTGAGCTACGTTACAGTTAAATTTGAACATTATGGTTCACTTAATAAAAATTTTATAAGGCCTTAAAGTGAACCAAATTTTGATACTTTTCCGTGAAAAGTAGCATTGGAAAAATATTCATATATCACCATTGACCGAAGATATTTTAGATCGGTTTATTTTAGAAAATTAAGAAAACATTAAACTACGTTACAGTTAAATTTGAACATTATGGTTCAATTAATAAGAATTTTATAAGGCCTTAAACTGAACCAAATTTTGATATTTTTCTGTGATAAGTGGCATTGGAAAAATATTCATATATCACCATTGACCGAAGATATTTTAGATCGGTTTATTTTAAAAATTAGGAAGGCATTGAGCTACGTTACAGTTAAATTTGAACATTATGGTTCAATTAATAAGAATTTTATGAGGCCTTAAAATGAACCAAATTTTGATACTTTTCTGTGATAAGTGGCTTTGGAAAAAAATTCATATATCACCATTGACTAAAGATATTTCAGATTAGTTTGTTTTATAAAATTAAGAAAACCTTGAAGTATTTTACGGCTAAATTTGAACGTTATTGTTTAATTAATAAGAATTTTATAAGGCCTCAAAGTGAACCAAATTTTGATACTTTTCTGTGAAAAGTGGCTTTGGAAAAATATTTTTATATCACCATTGACCAAAGATATTTTAGATCGATTTATTTTAGAAAATTAGGAAAACATTGAGCTATATTACAGTTAAATTTGAACATTATGGTTCAATTAATAGGAATTTTATAAGGCCTTAAATTGAACCAAATTTTGAAACTTCTGTGAAAAGTAGCATTGGAAAAATATTCATATATCACCATTGACCAAAGATATTTTAGATCGGTTTGTTTTAGAAAATTAAGAGAACATTGAGCTACGTTACAGTTAAATTTGAACATTATGGTTTAATTAATAAGAATTTTATGAGGCCTTAAAATGAACCAAATTTTGATACTTTTCTGTGATAAGTGGCTTTGGAAAAAAATTCATATATCACCACTGACTAAAGATATTTTAGATCAGTTTATTTTAGAAAATTAAGAAAATATTGAGCTACGTTACAGTTAAATTTGAACATTATGGTTTAATTAATAAGAATTTTATAAGGCCTTAAATTGAACCAAATTTTGATACTTTTCTGTGAAAAGTGGCATTGGAAAAATATTCATATATCATCATTGACTAAAGATATTTTAGATCGGTTTATTTTAGAAAATTAAGAAAACATTAAAGTATGTTACAGTTAAATTTGAGCAATAGGGTTCAATTAATAAGAATTTTATAAGGCCTTAAAATGAACCAAATTTTGATACTTTTCTGTGATAAGTGGCATTGGAAAAAAATTCATATATCACCATTGACCAAAGATATTTTAGATCTGTTTATTTTAGAAAATTAAGAAAACATTGAAGTATATTACAGCTAAATTTGAGCATTATGGTTTAATTAATAAGAATATTATAAGGCCTTAAATTGAACCAAATTTTGATACTTTTCTGTGATAAGTGGCATTGGAAAAAAATTCATATATCACCATTGACCGAAGATATTTTAGATCGGTTTATTTTAGAAAATTAGGAAGGCATTGAGCTACGTTACAGTTAAATTTGAACATTATGGTTTAATTAATAAGAATTTTATAAGGCCTTAAATTGAACCAAATTTTGAAACTTTTCTGTGAAAAGTGGCATTGGAAATATATTCATATATCACCATTGACCAAAGATATTTTAGATCGGTTTATTTTAGAAAATTAAAAAAATATTGGAGTATGTTACGGTTAAATTTGAACATTATGGTTTAATTAATAAGAATTTTATGAGGCCTTAAAGTGAACCAAATTTTGATACTTTTCTGTGAAAAGTGGCATTGGAAAAATATTCATATATCACCATTGACCAAAGATATTTTAGACCGGTTTGTTTTAGAAAATTAAGAGAACATTGAGCTACGTTACAGTTAAATTTGAACATTATGGTTCAATTAATAAGAATTTTATAGGACCTTAAATTGAACCAAATTTTGATACTTTTCTGTGAAAAGTGGCATTGGAAAAATATTCATATATCACCACTGACTGAAGATATTTTAGATCTGTTAATTTAGAATATTAAGGTAACATTAGAATATTAAGGCTACATTACAGATGAATTTGAACATTATGGTTTAATTAATAAGAATTTTATAAGGCCTCAAAATGAACCAAATTTTGATACTTTTCTGTGAAAAGTGGCATTGGAAAAAAATTCATATATCACCACTGACTAAAGATATTTTAGATCGGTTTATTTTAGAAAATTAGGAAAACATTGAAGTATGTTACAGCTAAATTTGAATATTATGGTTTAATTAATAAGAATTTTATAAGGCCTTAAAATAAATCAAGAAAAAAAATTATATATTATTAAATATTAAAGTATAAAGCCTTTTCCATAACTCCATAATTCTTTTAAAATTTAATTTAATGGCAACCGACATATATTTGGAAAAATTGCAATGGATTATCAATTTTAATTTTTTTGTATTTTTTGGAAAACCGTTGATTTTTCGAGAAAAGTTATAGGAACTTTTCTTGTAGGAAAAATAATTTTCTCTCATTCATTACTCTACAATTTTTTTTATTTTATTCAACAGAAACCGAGATATTTTGAAAAATTGCAATAAATTGTCAATTTTCATTTTTTGAAATTTCTCAAAAACCGTTGATTTCCCAAGAAAAATTATAAGAACCTTTTTTATAGAAAAAAGTATTTTCTATCATTTATTACTCTATATTTTATTCAATGGTGACCGAGATATTTGGCAATATTGTAATAATTATTCTATGCTCTTATAGTTCTTTAAAAAACAATTGGGCTAAAAAGTGTTACTTGTTCCCGAAAGGACAATTCCAGATTGGCCAGTGGATGCTTTCTGATCTAATAAAAATCCTTAACCCAGTAAGCGCAATAAACCACTTACTTATCTGGGCTTCGTTGATTAAATCCCAGACAGTAACGTTTCGTCGAATGCAGGTCAAACGACGCATAAATCCTTATTATAGCGAAATAACTTCAAACTGCATCCCTCGGTGCAAGGATTTGTCACAATCGGCCAATTGTAACATACTTACTTAAAAAAAAAAACACTTTATTTAAACAGGCCATAAAAAACGCTTCCTGACGCAAAGACAACGGTCCTCCCTTAATTTCACTCAACTTAATGGGATTTCCGGGAGCACATAAATTTCTGTCGCTTTAAATTTAATATTAAAAAGAAAAACCGGAGTGCGTATTTAAAGTACAACATTTTTATTAAACCGGATTTCCGACGTAGAATTACGGTAAAAGGACATCTGGTATGTAGCTTTTTTGATTTTTTTTTTAACGAGAAAACCATAAACCGCTTCTAACCAGTTATTGCAAGAAAACAACGCAATCACAATCTTCCTGGGCCTAACCGGTATAGCAAAATGTCACCTGCTTATGTTTGGTTCAAATAAAAAGACAATTCTTAGGGTCACGATATTAATGAAAACTCGCTATTTTATAGTGAATTATATGCATAGATAATAAGGGATGTCTCCCTAGATCCTTTAGGATAATGATCTCCAGTAAATTATTACTCTGATCAATTTTCCCTTTAATATAAGAGGAAAGAAGTAAAATAATCAATTTAGCGAAGTAAAATTTGATTAACCGAACTGACGCTCTAGAAGTGAATTAAGCAAAAAAAAAGATAAAGGAAACGGCGCTAAAAAGTGGCTACTTTAATTACTCATATTGCAGCAGGAAAGCAGTGAAAATTACAGCGCTAATTTAAGAAATTAATTAGTTTTATGGAAATTTTGCGTCTTAACTTAATTATATTTTTATATTTCGTTAGCCTCTTAGTTTTCTTTACTGTTAAATTTAAATTAACGGTTAGGTTCTGAATAAAAAGGAGCACAGAGTTCTCTATTTAAGAGAGAGTGAAGTAAGGCACAGTTGGGTTTTTTTCAATGAAAAAATTGTCAATCAAAATTCTATAAAAGAAGTTAAAGATAACTTCGAGTGTCTGGAATAACATGGAAAATTACTTTAAAAGCCTGGAAGAAATAAAATATGATTTTCAATAATATTTAGGTTAAAAAAAAATTAAAAATGGCTTTGAGTGCCTGAAGTAACGTGAAAAATGACTTTAAATGACTTGCAGAAAGAAGACATGATTTTTAAGTTCCTTTAAATTGGAAATAAAAAGTAAAAAATGGCTTTCAGTTTTTTTGACTAACGTGGCAATTAACTTTAAGTGTCTGGAAGAAATAAAATACGATTTTCACATATCTTTCTTATGTAAAAGTTAAAAATGGCCTCAAGTGCCTAGAATAACATGAAAAATGACTTTTAACGCCTGGTATAACTAGAACACGATTCGTAAGTACTTTTAAAGAATCACTTTAAATTCGCAACAAAATTAGAAACGTCCTTAAGTCCCTGGACTAATGTGAAAAATGACTTTAAATGCCTGGAAAAAATAAAACATGTTTTAAGTGCTTTTAAAAAATGTCTTAAAATACGAAAAAAAAAGTTAAAAATTGCTTCAATTGCCGGGAATAAAGTGAAAAATGACTTTAAATGCCTGGAAGACATAAAACATGATTCTTAAGTGCTTTTAAAAAATCAATTTAAATTCGAAAAAAAAATAAAAACGGCTTCAAGTGCCTTGACTTACGTGGAAAATGGCTCCAAATGCATGGAAGAAATAAAACATGATTTTCAATTATCTTTGGGTTCAAAGAAAATTAAAAATGGCTTTGAGTGCCTGGATTAACGTGGAAAATAAGTTCAAGTACCGGGAAGAAGTAAAATATGATTTTCAACCGCCTTTAAATTTGAAAAAAAAAAAATAAAAATAGCTTCCAGTGCATGAATTAACAGGAAAAATTGGTTCAAATATCTGGAAGAAATAAAACATTATTTTCAAATGCCTTTAAATTCTAAAAAAGAAGTTTAAAATAACTTCGAGTGCCTGGATTAACATTGAAATTTGCTTTCAATGCCTGGAAGAAATAAAACATGGTTATCAATTGTCTTTAGGGTCAAAAAAAAATTAAAAATGGTTTCGAGTGCCTGGAATAACGTGGAAAATTGCTTGAAATGCCCGGAAGAAATAAAACATTGTTTTCAAGTGCCTTAAAATTCTAAAAAAGAAGTTAAAGATAACTTTGAGTGCCTGGAATAACATGGAAAATTACTTTAAATGCCTGGAAGAAATAAGATATGATTATCATTTGTCTTTAGATTCACAATTAAAATTAAAATGGCTTCAAGTGTCTAGATTAACGTGGAAAATGACTTCAAAACATGATTTTCAACTGTCTTTAGGTTCAAAGAAAATTAAAAATGGCTTCGAGTGCTTGGAATAACGTGGAAAATTGCTTGAAATGCCTGGAAGAAATAAAACATTGTTTTCAAGTGCCTTAAAATTCTAAAAAAGAAATTAAAAATAACTTCGAGTGCCTAGATCAACCTTAAAAATTGCTTCAAATTAAATAAAATAAAAAAATTATAGTGTGATGAATGGTAGAAAATAAGTTCCTATAATGTTTCTCAAAAAATCAACGGTTTCTGAAAAATTTCATAAAATGAAAATTGACAACCCTTTGCAATTTTTCAAAATATCTCGATTTCTATTGCATAAAATAAGGAAATTGTAGAGTGATAAGTGATAGAAAATAATTTTTCCTACAAGAAAGGCTCTTATAAGTTTTCTCGTAAAATCAATGGTTTTCGAGAAACTTCAAAAAATGGAAATTGACAATTTATTGCAATTTTTTAAAATATCTCGGTTTCTATTGAATGAAATAAAAAAATTATAGTGGGATAAATGGTAGAAAATAAGTTTCTCTACAAGAAAGGTTCCCATAATGTTTCTCAAAAAATCAACGGTTTCTGAAAAATTTCATAAAATGGAAATTGACAACCCTTTACAATTTTTCAAAATATCTCGATTTCTATTGAATAAAATAAGGAAATTGTAGAGTGATAAGTGATAGAAAATAATTTTTCCTACAAGAAAGGCTCTTATAAGTTTTCTCGTAAAATCAATGGTTTTCGAGAAATTTCAAAAAATGGAAATTGACAATTTATTGCAATTTTTAAAATATCTTGGTTTCTATTGAATAAAATAAAAAAATTGTAGAGTAATGAATGAGATAAAATTATTTTTTCTACAAGAAAGGTTCCTATAATTTTTCTCGAAAAATCAACGGTTTTCCAAAAAATACAAAAAAATTAAAATTAATAATCCATTCTAATTTTTCCAAATATATGTCGGTTGCCTTAATGGCTAATGCTTTAAGTAGGAAATATTACTTAATTAATATGATTTTTATTTTATATTTTCGTTGCAAATAAGCTAAAAAAATACAATTAAAAATTTCAAGAAATAAAAAATATTTTGTAATTTTCATTTATGTTGTTTTAATGGGAATATTCGTATCAAATTTAATAAAAATATGCACAAAAACCTGAAAAAATCAATATGTTCTGTATTATTAATTGGCAAATATTCTAAATAATTTGTCTAATTACATACGCAAGAAATAATTACTTTATCATAATGCGGCTAACATTAAAAATAACTCTTTTTCCAAGTGCAAATTAATTTATAAATTAATTTAAATTCTGCTGGCCGTCCGTGCAACTATAGACAGGCTCATTGAGATTCGGACAATCAATCATAATTAATTACCTCAAATAAAAATAAATCTTGTATTAGTTAATCGAATAATTGAATATTATGGTTTAATTAATGAGAATTTTATAAGGCCTTAAAGTAAATCAAGAAAAAAAATTATATATTATTAAATATTAAAGTATAAAGTTTTTTTCCATCACTCCATAATTTTTTTAAAATTTAATTTAATATTATTATATTTGTCAATTAATAATACAGAACATATTGATTTTTTCAGGTTTTTGTGCATATTTTTATTAAATTTGATACGAATATTCCCATTAAAACAACATAAATGAAAATTACAAAATATTTTTTATTTCTTGAAATTTTTAATTGTATTTTTTTAGCTTATTTGCAACGAAAATATAAAATAAAAATCATATTAATTAAGTAATATTTCCTACTTAAAGTATTTATCTTACTACTTGCTATTTTATTAAAAATAATTCATTAATTAAAAAGTGTCATCAATTACATACATATACTATTAAATTAAGAAAAAATTATTTTATTATGTAAAAAAAAATTAAAGAACTGGAATACAGTAACTATTTTAAGTAGATATTATAATATAGCAAAGCAATTTAAAAGAAAATGTTACAAATAAGAATAAAATATATATGAAGTTCGAAATTTAATCAATTTTAGAGCAATATGTATATTTTTGGAATTACATGATATTAAAGTTAATTTTTAGTAGGCACTACCTTACGTTTCATTGATCAAAACAGCCTAAACCCTTTAGATTATAATTTTTATTAATTGCTAGAATATAGAATTCTATCTTTTCTTCTAATTCTATCTAGTAAAGTTTATTTCCAAAAAACATGTAACTATCTGAATCTCCTTAAGATAGTTTAAAATGTTATGGAGGAGATTACCGATATATTCAAATAACTAACTTATATTCAAATAACTACTTCTGTTGGGTAATAAAATACACCACAAAATCATGTTTTTTTTTTCGATTACTATTTCAAATCTATATAACCTATTACATTAATTTTAACTTATTTGTTTTTATATAATGCGAATTATTAGTCATCATATTATATCCATTCACAGTATATTATGCTTATGCAATTATCGATAATTTGATAATTATTGCGATTGATATTTTATAGTTTTTATCATTTAAGATGTTACCTATAATAAATACTTTGGATATGGAAAATACCAGTGGAACTAATACTAGAAATAAAAGTGCAGCCATTATCATCATAGCCAGTTAGAAGTTACTTACTCGATTTTGTATTATTTCCTTGATTGTCACTCAATTGAGTCTTGGAACTGACCAGTTTAATTTGATGTATTGAAGAAGTTTATTATTAATTTATTAATAAAACAGGAAGCATCTTTCAAAGTATACTTCAAAGAAGTAATTAAAGAGAAATGTGAAAAACAAATATTTTCAGAGGTGATGCAAGTAGCATTATTTAAGATAATGAAATAAGCCTGAGTAATTCTTATAAAATATTGAATAATTCTTCTTGAAAAATTAACGGTATTCGAGAAATAAAAAAAAATAAATATTGACAATCCATTGCAATTTTTCAAATATCTCGGTTTTTTTTAATTAAAATAAAAAAATTATAGAGTAATAAATGATAGAAAATAATTTTTTCTATAAGAAAGGTTCTTATAATTTTTCTTGAAAAATTAACGGTTTTCGAGAAATTTCAAAAAATAGAAATTGATAATTCATTGCAATTTTTTCAAATATCTCGGTTTCTGTGAATTAAAATAAAAAAATTATAGAGTAATAAATGATAGAAAATACTTTTTTCCATAAGAAAGGTTCTTATAATTATTCTTGAAAAATTAACGGTTTTCGAGAAATTTCAAAAAATAGAAATTGACAATCCATTGCAATTTTTTCAAATATCTCGGTTTCTGTGAATTAAAATAAAAAAATTATAGAGTAATAAATGATAGAAAATACTTTTTTCTATAAGAAAGGTTCTTATAATTTTTCTTGAAAAATCAACGGTATTCGAGAAATTTCAAAAAATTAAAATTGACAATCCATTAGAATTTTTTCAAATATCTCGGTTTTTGTAAATTAAAATAAAAAAATTATAGAGTAATAAAGGATAGAAAATACTTTTTTCTATAAGAAAGGTTCTTATAATTTTTCTTGAAAAATTAACGGTTTTCGAGAAATTTCAAAAAATTAAAATTGACAATCCATTGCAATTTTTTCAAATATCTCGGTTTCTGTGAATTAAAATAAAAAAATTATAGAGTCATAAATGATAGAAAATACTTTTTTCTATAAGAAAGGTTCTTATAATTTTTCTTGAAAAATTAACGGTTTTCGAGAAATTTCAAAAAATAGAAATTGACAATCCATTGCAATTTTTTCAAATATCTCGGTTTCTGTGAATTAAAATAAAAAAATTATAGAGTAATAAATGATAGAAAATACTTTTTTCCATAAGAAAGGTTCTTATAATTCTTCTTGAGAAATTAACGGTTTTCGAGAAATTTCAAAAAATAGAAATTGACAATTCATTGCAATTTTTCCAAATAACTCGGTTTCTGTGAATTAAAATAAAAAAATTATAGAGTAATAAATGATAGAAAATACTTTTTTCTATAAGAAAGGTTCTTATAATTTTTCTTGAAAAATTAACGGTTTTCGAGAAATTTCAAAAAATAGAAATTGACAATCCATTGCAATTTTTTCAAATATCTCGGTTTCTGTGAATTAAAATAAAAAAATTATAGAGTAATAAATGATAGAAAATACTTTTTTCTATAAGAAAGGTTCTTATAATTTTTCTTGAAAAATCAACGGTATTCGAGAAATTTCAAAAAATTAAAATTGACAATCCATTAGAATTTTTTCAAATATCTCGGTTTTTGTAAATTAAAATAAAAAAATTATAGAGTAATAAAGGATAGAAAATACTTTTTTCTATAAGAAAGGTTCTTATAATTTTTCTTGAAAAATTAACGGTTTTCGAGAAATTTCAAAAAATTAAAATTGACAATCCATTGCAATTTTTTCAAATATCTCGGTTTCTGTGAATTAAAATAAAAAAATTATAGAGTCATAAATGATAGAAAATACTTTTTTCTATAAGAAAGGTTTTTATAATTTTTCTTGAAAAATTAACGGTTTTCGAGAAATTTCAAAAAATAGAAATTGACAATCCATTGCAATTTTTTCAAATATCTCGGTTTCTGTGAATTAAAATAAAAAAATTATAGAGTAATAAATGATAGAAAATACTTTTTTCCATAAGAAAGGTTCTTATAATTCTTCTTGAGAAATTAACGGTTTTCGAGAAATTTCAAAAAATAGAAATTGACAATTCATTGCAATTTTTCCAAATAACTCGGTTTCTGTGAATTAAAATAAAAAAATTATAGAGTAATAAATGATAGAAAATACTTTTTTCTATAAGAAAGGTTCTTATAATTTTTCTTGAAAAATTAACGGTTTTCGAGAAATTTCAAAAAATAGAAATTGACAATCCATTGCAATTTTTTCAAATATCTCGGTTTCTGTGAATTAAAATAAAAAAATTATAGAGTAATAAATGATAGAAAATACTTTTTTCCATAAGAAAGGTTCTTATAATTCTTCTTGAGAAATTAACGGTTTTCGAGAAATTTCAAAAAATAGAAATTGACAATTCATTGCAATTTTTCCAAATAACTCGGTTTCTGTGAATTAAAATAAAAAAATTATAGAGTAATAAATGATAGAAAATACTTTTTTCTATAAGAAAGGTTCTTATAATTCTTCTTGAGAAATTAACGGTTTTCGAGAAATTTCAAAAAATTAAAATTGACAATCCATTGCAATTTTTTCAAATATCTCGGTTTCTGTGAATTAAAGTAAAAAAATTATAGAGTAATAAATGATAGAAAATACTTTTTTCCATAAGAAAGGTTCTTGTAATTTTTCTTGAAAAATTAACGGTTTTCGAGAAATTTCAAAAAATTAAAATTGACAATCCATTGCAATTTTTTTAAATATCTCGGTTTCTGTGAATTAAAATAAAAAAATTATAGAGTAATAAATGATAGAAAATACTTTTTTCCATAAGAAAGGTTCTTATAATTTTTCTTGAAAAATCAACGGTATTCGAGAAATTAAAAAAAAAATATATTGACTATCCATTGCAATTTTTCCAAATAACTCGGTTTCTAATAATCAAAATAAAAAAAATTATAAAGCGAAAAACGATAGAAAATTATTTTCTCTATAATAAAGGTTCTCTTAAATAAACAATCACGAACAATTTTCAATATTTAAATATATAAAATATTGAGACTATTAGGCATTATATAATTGCACGCACACATGTCAAACGCATACAATTAATTGCCTAAATAAACTTTGCTATTCGAACAATTTATTCAATAATCAATGAGTTTACTGTTTCGACGATATTATATGGCAATCTACCGTTGTTTACGAATGAACCGTTAGTTACTAATTTTTCTTTTATTCCAGGCATTTACGGTAATTCTCCTATTTTATTTCGGACATTTATTAATAATTGATATACTAATAATATACTAATTTGCTCATTTTGCTTGGGTGCCGAATCCAATGACAGAATGCTTCAATAAGAACATTTTATTATTACTATTTATAGGCAAATAAGGCAAATAAAAAAAAATGTCCTGCCATGGATTTGAGCACCGATTTGCCATCATTTATTCCTTACAAGAAGCCACATTTGCATAAGTGCTGAACTCAATAACAGAATGCCTTAATGTGACATATTGTTTTATTGCAGGAATAACAACAAGACCCATAGCAAAGTACTGTGGGAAAAGGCGGTACGTTCGGTGTCAAGGGAACGTCGGAAAGCCAGACTTACCGCTATAGCGTTAACGTTGGTGGACAAAACCAAGTTTCAAGACATCGCTATTACTCTCACCCCACCTTCTTCACCTAAAAGTTTTACCTCGAACAATATTAACGAGAACTGCAACAACTGGAATAACGTAAGCTATAAAAACGAATGTGTCCATTTAGACTCGTGGTATCACCCTTAGTATGTCTTGTGAAAAATTAATGAAATAATCAAAGGCAGTGTTTGACTTAAGGCTTGACCTCTCTTGCATTAAAACCTTATGCAGTCAAATAAATGGTATTAACTCTGTATATGTTTGTGTATTGTATTTTTTTTAATTTAAGGAAAAACACAGCAATAAATTAAACAAAGAGTCTCGGATAGCAATAGACCTCGAGGATCCATCGGATCCTAAAAAACCCAATGGACTTTACGATGATTGTTTCAGTCAGGACAGGGTGTATTTGGACGAGACGAATACGAAACGTGAGTTTATTTTTAATATTTTTTTTTGCTTTATAATTATTGAATGTTTTATTTTAGCTGACCTCGCCTCGGTTTTTAAAAAAGGGCTCATGTACAAAGGGATCTACTGGCCTAGTCTGACCAACAGTTTCCATTGTAAGCATTTGGAATTGGCGTACTTACGTTACTCGCATCGGCAGAGGCAAAAAGCTTTGATAATCGTCAATATTGTGGATCTCCTTTTGAAGGTAGGCGTTACGAAATTAATTGGCAAAAAAGTTGGGTACTAGTAGTTCGATTTCTATTTTTACCATAAGGTTTGGTAAACGATTGTGGAAAAACTATAAGACTTTTCTTTATAATTCCAACGGTTCTTGCATGTTCTTATTTTTCTGAATCCAATGAAACCATTTGCAAGCTTGTATCTATGATAGTTTTTGAGATATCGTAGTTTTGAAGGTAAATTTTAGGGGCAAAAGAGTCGATAAACTTGGAAATTTTGAACGTGCTGTAACTACTAGAGCGGTTGTCAAATTTAATCATAACGCAGTGTTTTTGTGATCTATGAGGGAAGATCTTGTTGCTAGTATGGTTAGTGCAATTTCTAAAAAAATTTTTTTTTTGGTATAAAGAAAAGCATGAAAAACTTTAAACTTTGAAAGACGATTGTAAGAAAACTGTAAGTTCTTTCTCCATAATTCCAACGGTTTTTAAATAATTTATTTTTTCTGAATCTAATGAGATTATTTGCAAGGTCGTAGCTCTCTTAATTGTCGAGAAATGGCATTTTAAGAGGTAAATTTTAGGGGCAAAAAAAATACACTTGAGCTTCTTCAAAATGCTGTAATTCTTAGAGCTCTTAAATCCAGTAAAACTCAAATGTTCTATAGAGTAAGATCTTGCTAGTTAATTCAATTTCAATTTTTTTTTTTATAAAAAAATCGAAACTGAAAAAGGATTGCAAAAAAACTATAGCTGACTTCTTCATAATTCCAACGGTCCTTACATGTTCTCATTTTTCTGAATCCAATAAAGTTATCGGCAAGATTGTATCTATAATAGTTTCTGAGATCCTTGAAGGTCGCCAAACTTTCGAGAATTTTCCTGAGGTATGTGGCATATTTTTGGTGCTAGTGGACTAAAGAAAAAGTGGCATTTTTCTTCCCAAACAATTTCATATATGAACGTTTTTTGTACTTACCGAGTGAGAGGCAATTTTGGCAAGCAAGGTCCAAGACTAAGATTTTTGTTCCTTACAGGACGTTTTTGAGTATAACTTAAGTATTACTTAAAAAATTTTCATAATTCTTTCACAGTAATACAATGGACATCCTGAAGATTGATTTTGGGCTAAAAACGTTATTTTGTGTATATAATTCGAATAATTGGAGCAATTTTGGTTGGGTCATATTTTTCTTGGTAAATATTCACTTTCCATGAGAATCTTTGAATGAAATAATTGGAATCTTCTTAAAAGGGTTCTAGTCATAAAAGAGGTATTTCTTGCCTAACAATTTTATATAAGAATGATTTTCGTACCTCAAAAATTTACTGAGTTAGAGCCGATTTTGTCACTCAAGGTCCAAGACGCACCAAATTTTCAAACTCACAATGAAACTTTTTAGTTCTTAGGAAACATTTTTGGCCCTAACTTGGGAACCACTTGAAATATTTTTACGATTCTTTCAGAACGTTTTTAGAATATTTGGAGCCTTCTGAATCGTTTGGTACTACTATATAAGTCGTACGTCTAATAGTTTCCAAGCTACAAGAATTCAAAGGTTCTTATTAAATTCTGTATATTTGTTTTACAGACCGAAAATGGTCAACTTTGATTTTTTTTCCTGGAAAAACTAATAATTTTCAATTATTTTCTTTAACGTTTTTAAAATATTTGAAACCTTCTGAATCGTTTGGTACTACTGAAAAAGTCGTACCTCTTACAGTTTTTAACCACAGAAATTCAAAGTTTCTTATTAAATTTTGTATATTTGTCTTACAGGCCGAAAATGGTCAATTTTGAATTTTTAAAAAAAAAAAAACTAATAACTTTAAATTTTTTCCTTTAACGTTTTTAAAATATTTGAAACCTTCTAAATCGTTTGGTACTACTAAAAAAGTCGTACCTCTTACAGTTTCTAAGCTACGGTAATTCAAAGATTCTTATTAAATTTTGTATATTTGTTTTACAGTCCGAAAATAGTCAACTTTGAATATTTTTTTTGGAAAAACTAATAACTTTCAATTATTTCCTTTAACGTTTTTTGAATATTTTGAACCTTCTGAATCGTTTGGTACTACTGAAAAAAACGTGCCTCTTATAGTTTCCAAGCTACGGAAATTCAAAGTTTTTTATTAAATTTTGTATATTTGTCTTACAGTCCGAAAATGGTCAAATTTGAATTTTTTTTCTGGAAAAACTAATAACATTCAATCATTTCCTTTAACGTTTTTAGAATATTTGGAACCTTCTGAATCGTTTGGTACTACTGAAAAAGTCGTACGTCTAATAGTTTCCAAGCTACGGGAATTCAAAGTTTCTTATTAAATTTTGTATATTTGTCTTACAGTCCGAAAATGGTCAACTTTGAATTTTTTTCCTGGAAAAACTAATAACTTTCAATTATTCCCTTTAACGTTTTTAGAATATTTGGAACCTTCTTAATCGTCTGGTACTACTGAAAAAGTCGTACCTCTTACAGTTTCCAAGCTACGGGACTTCAAAGATTCTTATAAAATTCTGTATATTTGTTTTACAATCTAAAAATGGTCAATTTTGAATTTTTTTTCTAAAAAAACTAATAATTTTCAATTATTTTCTTTAACATTTTTAGAATATTTAAAACCCTCTGAATCGTTTAGTACTACTAAAAAAGTCGTACGTCTTATAGTTTTCAAGCTACGGAAATTCAAAGATTCTTATTAAATTCTGTATATTTGTTTTACAGTCCGAAAATGGTCAATTTTGAATGTTTTTCCTGAAAAAACTAATAACTTTCAATTATTTCCTTTAACGTTTTTAAAATATTTGGAACCTTCTGAATCGTTTGGTATTACTGGAAAAGTCATACGTCTTATAGTTTCCAATCTACGGGAATTCAAAGATTCTTATTAAATTCTGTATATTTGTTTTACAGTCTAAAAATGGTCAATTTTGAATTTTTTTTCTAAAAAAACTAATAATTTTCAATTATTTTCTTTAACATTTTTAGAATATTTAAAACCCTCTGAATCGTTTAGTACTACTAAAAAAGTCGTACGTCTTATAGTTTCCAAGCTACGGGAATTCAAAAATTCTTATTAAATTCTGTATATTTGTTTTACAGTCCGAAAATGGTCAATTTTGAATTTTTTTTCCTGAAAAAACTAATAACTTTCAATTATTTCCTTTAACGTTTTTAAAATATTTGGAACCTTCTGAATCGTTTGGTATTACTGGAAAAGTCATACGTCTTATAGTTTCCAATCTACGGGAATTCAAAGATTCTTATTAAATTCTGTATATTTGTTTTACAGTCTAAAAATGGTCAATTTTGAATTTTTTTTCTAAAAAAACTAATAACTTTCAATTATTTTCTTTAACATTTTTAGAATATTTAAAACCCTCTGAATCGTTTGGTACTACTAAAAAAGTCGTACGTCTTATAGTTTTCAAGCTACGGAAATTCAAAGATTCTTATTAAATTCTGTATATTTGTCTTATAGTCCAAAAATGGTCAACTTTGAATTTTTTTTCTAAAAAAACTAAAAACTTTCAATTATTTCCTTTAACGTTTTTAAAATATTTGGAACTTTCTGAATCGTTTGGTACTACTGAAAAAGTCGTATGTCTTATAGTTTCCAAGCTACGGGAATTCAAAGATTCTTATTAAATTCTGTATATTTGTTTTACAGTCTGAAAATGGTCAATTTTGAATTTTTTTTCTAAAAAAACTAAAAATTTTCAATTATTTTCTTTAACATTTTTAGAATATTTGAAACCCTCTGAATCGTTTGGTACTACTAAAAAAGTCGTACCTTTTACAGTTTCTAAGCTACGGTAATTCAAAGATTCTAATTAAATTCTGTATATTTGTTTTACAGTCCAAAAATGGTCAAGTTTGAATTTTTTTCCTAAAAAAACTAAAAACTTTCAATTATTTCCTTTAACGTTTTTAAAATATTTGGAACTTTCTGAATCGTTTGGTACTACTGAAAAAGTGGTACGTCTTATAGTTTCCAAGCTACGGGAATTCAAAGATTCTTATTAAATTCTGTATATTTGTTTTGTAGTCCAAAAATGGTCAACTTTGAATTTTTTTTCTAAAAAACTAATAATTTTCAACTTTTTCCTTTAACGTTTTTAGAATATTTGAAATCTTCTGAATCATTTGGTACTACTATATAAGTCGTACGTCTCATAGTTTCCAAGCTACGAGAATTCAAAGTTTTTTATTAAATTTTGTATATTTGTCTTACAGTCCGAAAATGGTCAACTTTGAATTTTTTTCCTGGAAAAAGAAATAACTTTCAATTATTCCCTTTAACGTTTTTAGAATATTTGGAACCTTCTGAATCGTTTGGTACTACTAAAAAAGTCGTACCTTTTACAGTTTCTAAGCTACGGTAATTCAAAGATTCTTATTAAATTCTGTATATTTGTTTTACAGTCCAAAAATGGTCAAGTTTGAATTTTTTTCCTGGAAAATTCAATAACTTTCAATTATTTCCTTTAATGTTTTTAAAATATTTGGAACTTTCTGAATCGTTTGGTACTACTGAAAAAGTCGTACGTCTTATAGTTTCCAAGCTACGGGAATTCAAAGATTCTTATTAAATTCTGTATATTTGTTTTACAGACCGAAAATGGTCAACTTTGAATTTTTTTCCTGAAAAAACTAATAACTTTTAATTATTTCCTTTAACGTTTTTAAAATATTTGGAACCTTCTGAATCGTCTGGTACTACTGAAAAAGTCGTACGTCCTATAGTATCCAAGCTACGGGCATTGAAACTTTGGAATTTTTTCCTAAATTTCCCTATGGATTTAATAGATAGAATCTCTTTAATTATGGCGTTTGTCGTTAGTAATTTCGGTTATCCTTGTCTAAAAACTAAGCTAGTAAAAAGTTTGCAAATATCTAAATGTGCTTTTTTAAGGATATCTGATAGCCATGGTTTTTTTTGTTATTTATTGCTTTGGAAAGCGATTATGGGAAAACTATTAAATTCTTCTTTACAATTCCAACGGATCTTGCATGTCTTTGTTCTTCTAAACCCAAAGAGACCATCGGCAAAACCCTATCTATAACAGTTTCCGAGATATGGAAATTTTGGAAAAAATTATAGCACCTAAGTTTTTGATCAAATTTTAACGTTAAATAGATATACCAGTGTAATTGAAGGAAGTTTCCGATAGGTAAATACAAAACACTTAATTGGCTTTGTTTGAAAGTTTTAAACTGGTTAACGGACTCTCTCGCTATACGTATTTTACCTGATTGCTTAAATACGGTTAGTAAAACTAATGAAACAGCGGTAAAGGGCAAATTCGAGAAATGACACTTCAAACTACCCCATTATGCTCCATCAGTGATTACTCAAAGACATAATTTCAATGAAACTCCCCTCGCTTTATAACTAATAAAACTTGCAGACCCTTCGGGTCTCACTTTGACGATTGACGTGACAAATTTCCAGTTGACGAAGGTAGAAATGGCAATTGCGATGTAACGCCAACCTTTTTTTTGTGTATAGAGTTAAATAAACAATTAGCCCTAAGCCCTAAAACGCCATAAAATCTTATTTTAAGCAATTAGAAGGGTGTCCCCAAACCTAACGCATCTCATCACAGTGGTGAACTCATTAGACCGGTATTTTAATAAATTCGCGCAATTTTGGCGAGGGTAAATGAATTATAAAGTTAAATTGTTTTCTGTGTACAATAAGGGGTGGCAAAACCCTTTCGGTGCAAGAACGACTAGAATTCTTAAGGTTTTAATTATTTTCAAATTACTGAAAGGAAATTGGGTTTTTTATGGATCAAATCCTACAGAGAACACACACACGTCATTGATTCATTCATCTTCAGGAGATATCATTCAACTCTTTCTTCTCGATTAAGTTGCAGGAAATAAATATTCCTAATAATAATTTTTCAACACCCATTTTCCCATATATGTTGAAATATTGTTAAGTTCAAAAATTCGACTCGAAGGACCAACTATGTTAATGTCAATGAGGTAAATTGTCTTGGGTTCACTGGCCAATAACTCGCATTTTAATGACCTGATTTACTTGATTATGGTCTCAAATGAATACTATGGCTTTTCTTAACATTTCTGTGTAATTTCATTTAAATCCCATTAATTGCACATGTATTATTTAAGTCTTTGTAACTGACGTCCAAGTATAGTAAAACTAGGGAAATTGTTGTGGGTTCCCTGCCCTATAACTCATGAGTTTATGCTCCGATTAACTTGATTATGGTCTTGATGAATACTGAGACTTTCTTTAACGTCTTTATAAAATTTCGTTTAAATCTCTTCAATAATAATTTTTTTATTCAATTTTTCATGATTGAGAAATGAGAAATGAAAAATTGTTGTTTTATACAATAATCCCTTTTTTTCATTTCTTTCTTAAAACAATTAAATTTTTTAGTATCAAACTTTTAAAGCAAATTTTGCGCTGAATAAAACGAGTTTAAACAGGATGTCATTATCTGCATTATTACCGAGATATTGGTATTTAAGTCCAGAAATCTGGCTCGAAGGACCAATTATGTAAACATAAATATCTCGTATATTATTAAATTATTTTATAAATTAATTTAATAATCAAGCTTGTATGTTTTTAATAAGAACAATTGTCAGTACATTTTTTTTTATTTGTACAATTATTTTGTCTTTTACAGTCCAAAAATGAATACAGAATTTAATAAGAAGCTTTGAATTTTTATAGCTGGAAAATATAAGGTGTACGACTTTTTCAGTAGTAACAAATGATTCAGAAGGTTTCAAATATTTTAAAAACGTTAAAGGAAAAAATTTAAAGTTAGTAGTTTTTTCAGAAAAAAAATTCAAAATTGACCATTTTCGGACTGTAAAACAAATATATAGAATTTAATAAGAATCTTTGAATTCCCGTAGCTTGGAAACTATAAGACGTACGTCTTTTTCAGTGGTACCAAACGATTCAGAAGGTTCCAAATATTTTAAAAACGTTAAAGAAAATAATTGAGCGTTATTAGTTTTTCCAGGAAAAAAATTCAAAGTTGACCATTTTCGGACTGTAAAACAAATATACAGAATTTAACAAGAATGTTTGAATTCCCGTAGATTGGAAACTATAAGACGTACGTCTTTTTTAGTAGTACCAAACGATTCAGAAGGTTCTATATATTTTAAAAACGTTAAAGGAAAAAATTTAAAGGTATTAGTTTTTTCAGGAAAAAAATTTAAAATTGACCATTTTCGGACTGTAAAACAAATATATAGAATTTAATAAGAATCTTTGAATTCCCGTAGCTTGGAAACTATAAGAGGTACGACTTTTTCAGTTATACCAGACGATTCAGAAGGTTCCAAATATTCTAAAAAAGTTAAAGGAAATAATTAAAAATTATTAGTTTTTGTAGAAAAAAAATTCAAAGTTGACCATTTTTGGACTGTAAAACAAATATACAGAATTTAATAAGAATCTTTGAATTCCCGTAGCTTGGAAACTATAAGACGTACGACTTTTTCAGTAGTACCAAACGAGTCAGAAGATTCCAAATATTTTAAAAACGTTAAAGGAAAAAATTTAACGTTATTAGTTTTTTTAGAAGAAAAAATCAAAGTTGACCATTTTCGGTCTGTAAAAGGCAAAATAATTGTACATACAGAGACATAGACCAAGATATTTGCTAGATATTTAAAGAAAATTCAACCCTATCCAAAAATGTTCGCTCGAAGGACCAACTATCTAAATGTACATGTAATGGTTTTTGAGTACAAATGAAAAGTACAATTTTTGTAACGTGAATCTTCCCTAGGGATTTTAAATAAAGCCAACCTTATCCAAAGATGCCTGGAATTACCAATAAAAAATATATTTTTTATTTGATACTGTACAGTTTTTTTATGGTAAAATGGTTATTGCACAACTATCATAATTTTTACAATCCACGCCTATTTTCCTACCCATGTACAGTTTTGGAATAAATTTTTAAGTGTATATATTTTTTAAAAATGCTTTTTGACCAAATTTTCACTAAAAAGTACAATTTTTATCAAATTTAATCAAAAACAAAAAACTGTGAAATTGTTTTAAAATATGTACAATTTTTTTCTTTAAATTATAAATTTCCTGCCAATTCTAGTAAGTAGTACAATTTTCTTATGAGTTAAGGAGATCAGATACGTAAATACCATAGCACTTAAATGTACAATTTTTTTAACTGCAATGCATCATTGTACGTATTGTAATTGTATTTTTTTAAATGGTTTTCGAGCAAACTTTTACCAAAAAGTACAATTTTCCTACCAAAATTTAAAAAATGTACAATCTTTGTAGAAATTTGAAACAACGACTTGAAATTTGTACAATTTTTATGACGATCTCCAAAATGTACAATATTTAATTCTGCATTTAAAAAAACAATAAATTTAATTTTTTTCAAATTTGAAATCTGTACAATTAATTCTTTTCAAATTATAATTTTTTTCCATTTTTAGTAAAAAGTACAATTTTTAGTCTATAAAATGTATAATTCTCAAGCCTGCACTTTAAAAAAATTGTCAATTTAATTTTTTTCAAATTTGAATTTTGTACAATTATTTTTCTTCGGATTAGGCAATTTTTAATAAAAAGTACTATTTCCATGACGGTTCAAAAAATTGTACAATTTTCAAGCCTGTATTTTTCTAAAATAGAAAATTGTCGGTACAGTTCTTTTAGGGTTTAAACATAGTACAATTATTTCTCTAGAGATTTAAAATTTTCTGTCATTTTTAGTAAAGTACAATTTTTCTCATAAGCCTAAAAAAAATTAAATTTATAATTGACATGGCACTCAAATGTACAATTTTGAGAAAATGTACAATGAGTCAAATTCCCTTAAAAAAAAGCACAATAGGTAAACTGGTCCTATTATTTATAAAAAAGTACAACAGTTTCCTTTTCCTGTCATTTTTAGTATAATTTCCATTTTTTTGACTAACCCTCCACATTCATCAATCTTCTATCTCTTTCTAGGTTGCATTGATAATAGTCTGGCCGAGCAACGATCAACTCCTAATTCTCTCAGACTACACAGACGAAATCATTTGGTCAGTTTGCTGCATGTCCATTAACATTGCAGTATGCGTCCTTGGATGGTGGAGGTGTTTCGCTAACAACTACCTACACTGGGCAGCTGCTTGCACTTGGTTATTGCTGACCATTCAGAGTGAGTATTTTATCCAGCACTTAAGAGAGTACAGTTTGGTTTTCAAAGTATGCACTCACTTCAAAGTCCAATATCTCGAAAGGTATTTGAGGTGTTTGAATAGGGTAAAAAGGATCATGATCAGAAAACTATTTCAGAGAAATATTGTTTAGGGTTCAAACCAATTTAGGCAAAAGTTTTGGAGATATCGGACTTTTTAGGCAGTGGTGTCCAAGAATGCAAATTCATTTTCAAAGTGAGCACTCACTTCAAAGTCCAATATCTGGAAAAGTAATGGAGATATTTATATGCAATAAAAAGAATAATATTAAGAAAACTATCCTATTAAATTGTTGTTAAGGGTTCAAACCAATCCAGGAAAAAGTTTGGGAAATATCAGACTTTTTAGGCAGTGGTGTCCAAGAATGCAAATTCATTTTCAAGGTGAGCACTCACTTCAAAGTTCAAAATCTGGAAAAGTAATAGAGGTATTTGCATGCAATAAAAAGAATAATATTAAAAAAACTATTTTATTGAAATGTTGTTGAGGGTTCAAACTAATCCAGGAAAAAATTTTGGAGATATCAGACTTTTTAGGCAGAAGTGTCCAAGAACGCAGTTTGATTTTCAAAGTAAGCCCTCACTTCAAAGTCCAATATCTGAAAAGGTAATTGAGGTATTTGAATAGGGTAAAAAGGATCATGATCAGAAACCTATTCCAGAGAAATATTATTTAGAGTTCAAAGCAATTTAGGCAAAAGTCTTGGAAATATCAGCATTTTTAGGCAGTGGTGTCCAAGAATGCAGTTTGATTTTCAAAGTGAGCACTCACTTCAAAGTCCAATATCTCGAAAGATATTTGAGGTGTTTGAATAGGGTAAAAAGTATCATAATTAGAAAACTATTCCATAGAAATGTTGTCTAGGGTTCAAACCAATTTAAGCAAAAGTCTTGGAAATATCAGACTTTTTAGGCAGTGGTGTCCAAGAACGCAGTTTGATTTTCAAAGTGAGCACCCACTTCAAAGTCCAATATCTGGAAAGGTATTTAAGGTATTTGAATAGAGTAAAAAGGATCTTGATCAAAAAACTATTCTAGAGAAATGTTGTTTGGGGTTCAAACCAATCCAGGAAAGAGTTTGGAAAATATCAGACTTTTTAGGCAGTGGTGTCCAAGAATGCAAATTTATTTTCAAAGTGTGCACTCATTTCAAAGTCCAATATCTGGAAAAGTAATGGAGATATTTGCATGCAATAAAAAGAATAATATTAAGAAAACTATTTTATTAAAATGCTGTTGAGGGTTCGAACCAATCCAGGAAAGAGTTTTGGAAATATCAGACTTTTTAGGTAATGGTGTCCAAAAAATTAGTTTGATCCTTAAAGCAACCACTCACTTTAAAGTCCGATATCTAGAAAAGTACTACAGGTATTTGCATGCAATAAAAAGCATAATATTCACAAAACTATTCTACTTTTAGCTCAAAATTAACCAGTCAATAATGCTAAAAATATCTGAGAAAAAAATCAAACACAAGCTGTTCTGGTGGCATTTTCTGAAAATAAAAATTCAGTCACAAAGCAGGACGTTCTTTCGAGAATTTAAATTAAATATTTAAATAACTCGGTGCATTTCAAGTCTGTGCATGGAACTTTTTTGCCTAAGCACGTATTTTATAAAATAAAACTTTCCGCTTTATGTTCCTTATAAACCTGGAAACATTTGCACAAATGTGATTTATGGATCGTAATATTTAAATCAGTCCTAGTTGTACCAAAAATTTTATATAAGGACCCATTAGCTTATATTTAATTATAACTTGCGTTCAAAATAAACTGCTGAATTATGAATTAAACCAACTGGAAATTAAGCTAATTCACCGCATGTTATAGAGTAGAATTAGTGAATCATTGTATCGGACAGAAATCGAGTTAAACTTTTAGTATCCGATAGTCTGGAAATTATTCAATTATTTCATATTTAAACGGACAAATATAATTAAATAAATTCTTCTAAATTACGAGTCATGAACAGATAACAGATAGAGAGTTTTTACATCAGGAAATTTCCTTAAAAAGGTTAAATCTAATTTTAAATTGCCTTTCTCGGATGTTCGGGAAACGTGATGCCCTTTTACAATTGAATTTTTAAAAGTTAGACTTTAATAAAACTACCTTTGATAAGGATTTCGTTTCTTTACTTTGACGTTTTAAGTGAAGGTTAGCGTAGTGAAAAGATCCCGAATTTATTGAAAATTATGAAAAATATTTCAAGGGCCAACGTTAAATTAAACAGGAGTAATATGTCTTGAAACAAACTTTGGCGTTGTATCCATTTAAGTTATGCCATAACTTTAAAAAAATGAAAGTGGACAAACGCACTTTTAAACTCTTTGAGTCTTTGACGATCGCTATGAAATGATTTCTCACGTTTGTTAAGATCATCATTAAGTTAGAAAAGTGTAATTTCAAGGTGATCCTGGACGTTACTGAGGAGTATAAGGCGATCGGAAGTAAAAAAATGCACTTTTGACTCACTTTTTGGCACTTAAACCCCTCTGAGACTCAAGAAACCTTGACGATCGCTATGAAATAACATATCGCGTTTAAAAGGATCATTATTTAGTTAGAAAAGAGCAATTTCAAGAAAATCCTGGACGTTACTGAAAAGTGAAATGCGATCGAAAGTGACAAAATGCACTTTTGACCCACTTTTTGGCATTTAAACCCCTCTGAGACTCAAGAATCTTTGACGATCGCTATGAAATGACTTTTCACGTTTGCAAAGATCATAATTTAATTAGAAAAGTACAATTTCAAGGCGATCCTGAACGTTACTGAAGAGTGAGATGCGATCGAAAGTGAAAAAATGCACTTTTGGCCCACTTTTTGACCCTTAAACCCCTCTGAGACTCGAGAATCATTGACGATCGCTATGAAATGACCTCTCACGTTTGTAAAGATCATAATTAAGTTAGAAAAGTACAATTTCAAGGTGATCCTGGACGATACTGCAGAGTGAGATGCGATCGAAAGAGAAAAAATGCACTTTTGACCCACTTTTTGGCACTTAAACCCCTCTGGGAGTCAAGAATCTTCGACGATCACTATTAAATGACCTCTCACGTTTGTAAAGATCATAATTAAGTTAAAAAAGTACAATTTTAAGGCGATCCTGAACGTTACTGAAGAGTGAGATGCGATCGAAAGTGAAAAAATGCACTTTTGACCCACTTTTTCGCACTTAAACCCCTCAGAGACTCAAGAATCTTTGACGATCGCTATGAAATGACCTCTCACGTTTGAAAAGGTCATCATTAAGTTAGAAAAGTATAATTTCAAGGCGATCCTGGACGTTACTGAAGAGTGAGATGCGATCGAAAGTGAAAAAATGCACTTTTGACCCACTTTTTCGCACTTAAATCCCTCTGACACTCAAGAATCTTTGACAATCGCTATGAAATAACCTCTCACGTTTGTAAATATCATAACTAAGTTAGAAAAGTACAATTTCAAGGTGATCCTGGACGTTACTGAAGAGTGAAATGCGATCGAAAGTGAAAAAATGCACTTTTGACCCACTTTTTCGCACTTAAACCCCTCTGGGAGTCAAGAATTGTTGACGATCGCTATGAAATGACTTTTCACGTTAGTAAAGATCATAATTAAGTTAGAAAAGTACAATTTCAAGGTGATCCTGGACGTTACTGCAGAGTGAGATGCGATCGAAAGTGAAAAAATGCACTTTTGACCCACTTTTTCGCACTTAAACCCCTCTGAGACTCAAGAATCTCTGACGATCGCTATAAAATGATCTCTCACGTTTGTAAAAATCATAACTAAGTTAGAAAAGTACAATTTTAAGGCGATCTTGAACGTTACTCAAGAGTGAAATGCGATCGAAAGTGAAAAAATGCACTTTTGACCCACTTTTTCGCACTTAAACCCCTCTGAGACTCAAGAATCTTTGACGATCGCTATAAAATAACATTTCACGTTTGGAAAGATCATCATTAAGTTAGAAAAGTGCAATTTCAAGGCGATCCTGAACGTTACTGAAGAGTGAGATGCGATCGAAAGTGAAAAAATGCACTTTTGACCCACTTTTTGACCCTTAAACCCCTCTGAGACTCGAGAATCATTGACGATCGCTATGAAATGACCTCTCACGTTTGTAAAGATCATAATTAAGTTAGAAAAGTACAATTTCAAGGTGATCCTGGACGTTACTGAAGAGTGAAATGCGATCGAAAGTGAAAAAATGCACTTTTGACCCACTTTTTCGCACTTAAACCCCTCTGGGAGTCAAGAATTGTTGACGATCGCTATGAAATGACTTTTCACGTTAGTAAAGATCATAATTAAGTTAGAAAAGTACAATTTCAAGGTGATCCTGGACGTTACTGCAGAGTGAGATGCGATCGAAAGTGAAAAAATGCACTTTTGACCCACTTTTTCGCACTTAAACCCCTCTGGGAGTCAAGAATTGTTGACGATCGCTATGAAATGACTTTTCACGTTAGTAAAGATCATAATTAAGTTAGAAAAGTACAATTTCAAGGTGATCCTGGACGATACTGCAGAGTGAGATGCGATCGAAAGAGAAAAAATGCACTTTTGACCCACTTTTTGGCACTTAAACCCCTCTGGGAGTCAAGAATCTTCGACGATCACTATTAAATGACCTCTCACGTTTGTAAAGATCATAATTAAGTTAAAAAAGTACAATTTTAAGGCGATCCTGAACGTTACTGAAGAGTGAGATGCGATCGAAAGTGAAAAAATGCACTTTTGACCCACTTTTTCGCACTTAAACCCCTCAGAGACTCAAGAATCTTTGACGATCGCTATGAAATGACCTCTCACGTTTGAAAAGGTCATCATTAAGTTAGAAAAGTATAATTTCAAGGCGATCCTGGACGTTACTGAAGAGTGAGATGCGATCGAAAGTGAAAAAATGCACTTTTGACCCACTTTTTCGCACTTAAATCCCTCTGACACTCAAGAATCTTTGACAATCGCTATGAAATAACCTCTCACGTTTGTAAATATCATAACTAAGTTAGAAAAGTACAATTTCAAGGTGATCCTGGACGTTACTGAAGAGTGAAATGCGATCGAAAGTGAAAAAATGCACTTTTGACCCACTTTTTCGCACTTAAACCCCTCTGGGAGTCAAGAATTGTTGACGATCGCTATGAAATGACTTTTCACGTTAGTAAAGATCATAATTAAGTTAGAAAAGTACAATTTCAAGGTGATCCTGGACGTTACTGCAGAGTGAGATGCGATCGAAAGTGAAAAAATGCACTTTTGACCCACTTTTTCGCACTTAAACCCCTCTGAGACTCAAGAATCTCTGACGATCGCTATAAAATGATCTCTCACGTTTGTAAAAATCATAACTAAGTTAGAAAAGTACAATTTTAAGGCGATCTTGAACGTTACTCAAGAGTGAAATGCGATCGAAAGTGAAAAAATGCACTTTTGACCCACTTTTTCGCACTTAAACCCCTCTGAGACTCAAGAATCTTTGACGATCGCTATAAAATAACATTTCACGTTTGGAAAGATCATCATTAAGTTAGAAAAGTGCAATTTCAAGGCGATCCTGAACGTTACTGAAGAGTGAAATGCGATCGAAAGTGAAAAAATGCACTTTTGGCCCACTTTTTCGCACTTAAACCCCTCTGAGACTCAAGAATCTCTGACGATCGCTATGAAATGACCTCTCACGTTAGTAAAGATCATCATTAAGTTAGAAAAGTACAATTTCAAGGCGATCCTGAACGTTACTGAAGAGTGAAATGCGATCGAAAGTGAAAAAATGCACTTTTGACCCACTTTTTCGCACTTAAACCCCTCTGGGAGTCAAGAATCTTTGACGATCGCTATGAAATGACCTCACACGTTTATAAAGATCATAACTAAGTTAAAAAAGTATAATTTCAATGCGATCCTGAACGTTACTGAAGAGTGAGATGCGATCGAAAGTAAAAAAATGCACTTTTGACCCACTTTTTCGCACTTAAACCCCTCTGGGAGTCAAGAAACTTTGACGATCGCTATGAAATGACCTCTCGCGTTTGAAAAGATCTTTATTAAGTTAGAAAAGTTCAATTTCAAGGCGATCCTTGACGTTACTAAAGAATGAAATGCGATCGAAAGTGGAAAAATGCACTTTTGACCCACTTTCTCGCACTTAAACCCGTCTGAGACTCAAGAATCTTTGACGATCGCTATGAAATGACCTCTCACGTTTGTAAAGATCATAATTCAGTTAGAAAAGTACAATTTCAAGGTGATCCTGGACGTTACTCAAGAGTGAAATGCGATCGAAAGTGAACAAATGCACTTTTGACCCACTTTTTGGCACTTAAACCCCTCTGAGACTCAAGAATCTTTGACGATCGCTATGAAATGACTTTTCACGTTTGTAAAGATCATAATTCAGTTAGAAAAGTACAATTTCAAGGCGATCCTGAACGTTACTGAAGAGTGAAATGCGATCGAAATTGAAAAAATGCACTTTTGACCCACTTTTTGGCCCTTAAACCCCTCTGGGAGTCAAGAGTCTTTGACGATCGCTATGAAATGACCTCTCACGTTTGTAAAGATCATTATTAAGTTAGAAAAGTATAATTTCAAGGCGATCCTGAACGTTACTAAAGAGTGAGATGCGATCGAAAGTGAAAAAATGCACTTTTGACCCACTTTTTCGCACTTAAACCCCTCTGGGAGTCAAGAATCTTTGACGATCGTTATGAAATAACTTCTTACGTTTGTAAAGGTAATAACATAGTCAAAAAAGGACAATTTCAAGGTTATCCTGGACGTTACTGAAGAGTGAAATGCGATCGAAAGTGAAAAAATGCACTTTTGACTCATTTTTTGACACTTAAACCCCTCTGAGGCTCAAGAATCTTTGACGATCACTATGAAATGACCTCTCACGTTTGTAGAGATCATAACTAATTTAGAAAAGTATAATTTCAATGCGATCCTGGACGTTACTGAAGAGTGAGATGCGATCGAAAGAGAAAAAATGCACTTTTGACCCACTTTTTCGCACTTAAACCCCTCTGAGACTCAAGAATCTTTGACGATCGCTATAAAATAACATTTCACGTTTGGAAAGATCATCATTAAGTTAGAAAAGTACAATTTCAAAGCGATCCTGAACGTTACTGAAGAGTGAGATGCGATCGAAAGTGAAAAAATGCACTTTTGACCCACTTTTTCGCACTTAAACCCCTCTGGGAGTCAAGAATCTTTGACGATCGCTATGAAATGACCTCTCACGTTTGTAAAGATCATAACTAAGTTAGAAAAGTTCAATTTTAAGGCGATCCTGGACGTTACTGAAGAGTGAAATGCGATCGAAAGTGAAAAAATGCACTTTTGGCCCACTTTTTCGCACTTAAACCCCTCTGAGACTCAAGAATCTCTGACGATCGCTATGAAATGACCTCTCACGTTAGTAAAGATCATAATTAAGTTAGAAAAGTACAATTTCAAGGTGATCCTGGACGTTGCTGAAGAGTGAGATGCGATCGAAAGTGAAAAAATGCACTTTTGGCCCACTTTTTCGCACTTAAACCCCTCTGGGAGTCAAGAATCTTTAACGATCGCTATGAAATGACCTCTCACGTTTGTAAAGATCATAACTAAGTTAGAAAAGTGCAATTTCAAGGCGATCCTGAACGTTACTGAAAAGTGAGATGCGATCGAAAGTGAAAAAATGTACTTTTGACCCACTTTTTCGCACTTAAACCCCTCTGGGAGTCAAGAATCTTTGACGATCGCTATGAAATGATCTCTCACGTTTAAAAAGATTATTATTAAGTTAGAAAAGTACAATTTCAAGGCGATCCTGGACGTTACTAAAGAGTGAAATGCGATCGAAAGTGGAAAAATGCACTTTTGACCCACTTTTTGACACTTAAACCCCTCTGAGACTCAAGAATCTCTGACGATCGCTATAAAATAACATTTTACGTTTGAAAAGATCATAACTAAGTTAGAAAAGTGCAATTTCAAGGCGATCCTGGACGTTACTGAAGAGTGAAATGCGATCGAAAGTGAAAAAATGCACTTTTGACCCACTTTTTGACACTTAAACCCCTCTGAGACTCAAGAAACTTTGACGATCGCTATGAAATGACCTCTCGCGTTTGAAAAGATCTTTATTAAGTTAGAAAAGTTCAATTTCAAGGCGATCCTTGACGTTACTAAAGAATGAAATGCGATCGAAAGTGGAAAAATGCACTTTTGACCCACTTTCTCGCACTTAAACCCGTCTGAGACTCAAGAATCTTTGACGATCGCTATGAAATGACCTCTCACGTTTGTAAAGATCATAATTCAGTTAGAAAAATACAATTTCGAAGCGATCCTGAACGTTACTGAAGAGTGAGATGCGATCGAAAGTGAAAAAATGCACTTTTGACCCACTTTTTTGCACTTAAACCCCTCTGAGAGTCAAGAATCTTTGACGATCGCTATGAAATGACCTCTCACGTTTGTAAAGATCATAATTAAGTTAGAAAAGTACAATTTCAAGGTGATTCTGGACGTTACTGAAGAGTGAGATGTGATCGAAAGTGGAAAAATGCACTTTTGACCCACTTTTTCGCACTTAAACCCCTCTGGGAGTCAAGAATCTTTGACGATCGCTATGAAATGACCTCTCACGTTTGAAGAGATCATCATTAAGTTAGAAAAGTGCAATTTCAAGGAAATCCTGGACGTTACTGAAGAGTGAAATGCGATCGAAAGTGAAAAAATGCACTTTTGACCCACTTTTTCGCACTTAAACCTCTCTGAGAGTCAAGAATCTTTAACGATCGTTATGAAATAACTTCTTACGTTTGTAAAGGTGATAACTTAGTCAAAAAAGTACAATTTCAAGGTGATCCTGGACGTTCCTAAAGAGTTAAACGCGATCGAAGTGAAAAAATGCTCTTTATACCCACTCCTGGTCCTAAGTACTGAAAAATGTAAAGAAATGTCTGTGTGCCGAATTCAATGACAGAATACCTATCAAAAAGTACAATTTTCCATTTTAGGTATCGTTAGCGACGGCATAGGATTCGGATTAAAAGAGAGTTTGGTATGGTACGTTCTTTTCATCGTGTTCGTATCTTACGCGATGTTACCGCTACCGCTCCGATGGTGCATCATTGCCGGTTGCCTATCTGCCCTCGGCCACGTCATCCTGGTATCCGTAAAGGTCTTTTATTTGGGCAGCTATGAGGTAAGTAATATTAATAGTAGATTCTCCCTTTTCATTGTGATTTATGGCCAGACCCTCTTTTAGAGCTTTTTGGCTTATTTGAGTAATAAAATCACTTTGTCTCAAGTTTAAGGTACAGGACAAACCTTTCTTACTATTTTCAACACTTTGAGCAGGTCAATTAAAAACTGACTTTTCGAGCATTATTTAATAAACTACATAAAAGATTTGTTATTTATCGACATTTCCAGGTGATTTTGTATTCCAATTACTCTGGAAAGGCTCTATAAAGTTCTCTGATTGGCTTCACTGATACAAAATATTTAAGGTACAAGATAAACCTTTCTTACTCTCTGGAATATTGGTGTTTTAATTGATCCCTGTAAGGAAACCTTGAATATTAGATAGATTCTCCCTTCTCATTGTGACTTATCGCCAGACCCTCTTTAAGAGCTTTTTTTCTTATTGGACTAATAAAATCACTTCGTCTCCAATATTAAACCGCTCCGCATATTTCGATATTTCCACCCGGTTTTGATTGACCGCGATTCGTGAAATTCCTTTGATAATCGGCCAACTGTAAATATCTCCGTTCCCAAACATGTACCTAATTGGAGTACACAGATCGCTGGTCAGTTAAATTTTATGGGAGACGCATTATTATATTCTGAAATCGACAGGGTTTTATGGATGTTTAGATTAGGATTATTTATAGCGTGCTCGAAAGGGAATTTATTTCTGAAAACCCGTTCTCTATCCGTGGGGAAAATAAGGCCTCCTATAACCTCAAAATAATACGACTCATATTTATTCAATTGCAGTTGGAAGAGGAGGACTCTTGCAAAATAAAGCGGATATTCGCCAACGTTATTCTGTACAGTTGCGTAAACTTCGCCGGTATGTACACGAAATACTTGACCGACCGCAGTCAGCGGAAGGCATTTCTGGAAACCCACCGGTCTATGGAAATGCGATACCGCACTCAAGCGGAAAATGACAAACAGGAGAAACTACTTTTGTCAGGTAAGGAATTTATTCCTAAGGGAACTCGATATGTTTCAAAAAGACATACAGAGTGGTAAAACAGGAAGGACGCACGCCAACCGTTTCCCTTGATCCACACAATCAAAGAACACCACTGTTGAGTACCTTTAATCTTAACTGACTGTTTATTGATCATTTTTTTTTTTAATTGCCATAGTTCTACCAGACTTCGTGGCAAAAGAAATGATAAGAGACATCGAACGTGAGGAACGCGGAGGTCACTTCCAACCGCACCAGTTCCACAAGATCTACATCCACCGGTACGAAAACGTGAGCATCTTGTTCGCTGATATTAAGGGATTTACCGGTGAGTGTGCTTGAGTGATTGGCTAACAGGTAGGTAGGCTCAGTTGATTGACGACTTTTAGAAAAAATAATTTTGGATTCGCATTGGATTTAACTAGGTTTCCAGATTATTTTGTGTTCCAATATGTCTGGAAAGGCTCTGTAGAGTACTATGATTGGCTTTATTGAGTGAAGGAGTTTGAGGTGCATGACTAGCCATTCTTCTTCTTGGTTTGCAACCAATTATTGGACCAATTAATGGATTATTATTATTGGATGTAATTAATTATCATTATTATCTTCATTATCCTAATTCCTCTTCTGAGTTCGATCTTTGCTTTGACAATTAATTATAGGAAGTTGTATTTTTCATTACCCATAATATGACCGAGTAAACCTGATTTTTTCTTATTAATAGTGTCGATGGCCTTTAATTGTCATCGTTATTTACTTTGGTCATTTTGAAAATTATGAAAATCTCTTTTACTTCCTAGGAATTCTAGTTTAATTAGTGGTCTTCATGAAGCGATAAATGAAGATCCTGGAGGTCAACCTATGGTCAACAGGTCAATTAAATAATGACTTTTCAAACATTCTTAAATAAATTACATAAGACATTTGTTATTTATCGACATTTCCAGGTAATTTCGTATTCCAATTACTCTGGAAAGGCTCTATAAAGTTCTCTGATTGGCTTCATTTAGACAAAGAATTTGAGGTACAGGGCAAACGTTTCTTACTCCCAGGTAATACTGTTTTAATTAATGGTTCTCATTGAGCTATAACAGAAGACCCTGCAGCTGAAGGTTGAACTATGATCAACAGGTCAATTGAAAAACGACTTTTCAAGCATTATTTGATAAACTATATAAGAGATTTGTTACTTATAGACATTTCCAGGTAATTTTGTATTCCAATTATCCTGGAAAGCCTCTGTAGAGTTCTCTGATTGACTTTATTGAGAGAAGAAATTTGAAGCATAGGACAAACCTCTCTTCTTCTTCTTGATTTGCAACAAATTAATGGATATTAGTAATTATTTCATTATTCATTGCCACTCGCTCTTAAGCCTAGATGTTATGCAAGCCTTTTCATTCACTAATGACATCTTTATTCTCCCAATTCCTCTTCTGCCTTCGATCTTTGCTTTGACAATTAATTGTCAAATAATCAGACAAACAAAGACCGAATAATCCTGATTTTTTCTTATTAATAGTGTCGATGGCCTTTAATTCACATCCTTATAACTTCTTCGTTCCTTACTTTGGTCATTTTGAAAATTATGAAAATCTCTTTTACTTCCTAGGAATTCTAGTTTAATTAGTGGTCTTCATGAAGCGATAAATGAAGATCCTGGAGGTCAACCTATGGTCAACAGGTCAATTAAATAATGACTTTTCAAGCATTCTTTAATAAATTACATAAGACATTTGTTATTTATCGACATTTCCAGGTAATTTCGTATTCCAATTACTCTGGAAAGGCTCTATAAAGTTCTCTGATTGGCTTCATTTAGGCAAATAATTTGAGGTACAGGGCAAACGTTTCTTACTCCCAGGTAATACTGTTTTAATTAATGGTTCTCATTGAGCTATAACAGAAGACCCTGCAGCTGAAGGTTGAACTATGATCAACAGGTCAATTGAAAAACGACTTTTCAAGCATTATTTGATAAACTACATCAGAGATTTGTTACTTATGGACATTTCCAGGTAATTTTGTATTCCAATTATCCTGGAAAGCCTCTGTGGAGTTCTTTGATTGACTTTATTGAGAGAAGGAATTGGAGGCATAGGACAAACCTCTCTTCTTCTTCTTGATTTGCAACCAATTAATGGATTTTAGTAATTTCATTATTCATTACCACTCTCTCTTTAGCCTAGATGTTATGCAAACCTGTTCATTCACTAATGACGTCCTTATTTTCCCAATTCTTCTTCTGTGTTCAACCTTTGCTTTGACAATTAATTGTAAGAAGTTTTATTTTTCATTGCCCATAATATGACCGAGTAAACCTGATTTTTTTTAATTAATAGTCACGATGGCCTTTAATTGCCATCGTTATTTACTTTGATCATTTTAAAAATTATGAAAATCTCTTTTATTTCCTAGGAATTCTAGTTTAAGTAGTGGTCTTCATGAAGCGATAAATGAAGATCCTGGAGGTCAACCTATGATCAACAGGTCAATTAAAAAACCGACTTTTCAAGCATTCTTTAATAAATTATATAAGACATTTGTTATTTATCGACATTTCCAGGTAACTTTGTATTCCAATTACTCTGGAAAGGCTCTATAAAGTTCTCTGATTGGCTTCGCTTATACCAAAAATTTGAGGTACAGGGCAAACGTTTCTTACTCCCAGGTAATACTGTTTTAATTAATGGTTCTCATTGAGCTATAACAGAAGACCCTGCAGCTATAATTATAATGGTCAAGTCCTTTAAGAAAATACAAAGAGCATTTATCGAACTTTCCAGGCAATTTTGTATTCCAATTACTCTGGAAAGGCTCTGTAGAGTTCTTCGATTTAATTCCTTTAGACCAGGAATTTGAGGTGCAAAACAAATATTTCTTCATCCTTGAAATAGTGGTTTAATTACTGGTTTTCATTTATCTCTGGCAGGAAACATTGGAGGTCCAACTATGGTCAGCAGGTCTATTAAAAAATGATTTTCCATGTGATTTTTTTGAAAATTACATAAGTCCCTTATCATTTATCGACTTTTCCAGATAATTTTGTATTCAAATTTCTCTGGAAAGGCTTTATAGGGATCTCTGATTAGCTTCACTTAAACTAGAAGCTTAAGGTACAATAAAAACCTCTCTTACTCCTTGGAAGTTCTGGCTTAATTACTAATTTTCATGGAGTTATAATAGAAGTTAATCACATTTTTTTAGTGATTTTTCTTAAATTGAATGAAATTGTGCATTTTTTTTAAAGGAACTTACTTAGTATAAAAGAAAATACAAATTTGACCAAAAGTGTTTGGTAGCAAGAAATTGCTATTGAAAATCAGGTTTTTCTAACAATGTTCAACTCACTCCCTGGTTTATCAAATTAAGGTACAGAGCTATTTCAAGGTTTTCAAGTATTACAACAGAGAAGACAATGACTGAATTATAAAACACTAAATTCTTGAGGTTGAGACAAGGTTGTATTGTTTGGTAACAGCAATAAGTTCGAGACTTTTGCCTAAACTTGCAGTTTTATTGATTTTTATGATCAGCAGGTCTATTAAAAAAATGACTTTTCAAATGATATTTTAAAAATTACATAAGTCACTTATCATTTATCGATATTTCCAGGTAATTTTGTATTCAACTTTCTCTGGAAAGGCTTTGTAGAGTTCTCTGATTAGCCCTATTCAAATGACTAACCTAAGGTACGTGACTATTCTCTCTTACTCCATCAGAATTTTGCTTGAATCACTGGGCTTCATTGATCTCAAACAAAAAACCCTGGCAGTCAAACTATGATCGTTAGATACATCAAAAAAACATTTTTCAAGTGACTTTTTAATAATTTACATAAGGCATTTGTCTTTTAAGGACATTTCCGGGTAATTTTGTATTCCAATTACTCTGGAAATGCCTTTTACAAGTCTCTGACTGCCTCTAATCAAACTCTAAATAGGACGTTTGCTCTGTCTCTTGCTTCTCTTTTGATTTATTTATCCCCAACCCAACCCAACTTAATTTTCTCTTTTTTAGTCTTAGCCACTAAATGCACCGCACAGGAATTGGTCAAGATTTTAAACGAACTATTCGCTCGATTCGACAAACTGGCAGCGGTAAGACACCTTTGAGTGATACACCCTATGATTCATCCCTTAAATTACGTTTAATTTAGGAAAACCACTGCTTAAGAATAAAACTTCTCGGAGATTGTTATTACTGCGTATCGGGCTTACCAGTGCCGAGGACTGACCATGCTCACTGTTGCGTAGAGATGGGCCTACACATGATCAAAGCCATTAAAGACACCAGACATAAGACTCAGGTAAGTGAGTAAATTTAGCTTGACACGCTAGCGCACGTTGACGTGTGCACGCAAGGACTTAGTTGGCCAGACCGGTATATATGAACACAATGAATTACTTCCGGCTTGGTTCATTTTACATTATTACACACTTTTTTATTGTTTAAATATAATAATAATTAAAATCACACTTGCATCTGGTGATGCCCTTAATCACGTACACTTTTATATACAATTAATTAATCAATTCGGGATTAAAGGATGTTCATTGATACACATGTACTTGAATTGAACCAGTATTAATTCCAGACAGTTGATGAAGTAATTCTTCTGATATGTCCATACAAGCCTTCTTGGATTTGCTCTCAACTGCCTAGAAGTGATTCACCAGTTTACAGCATCTATTTTATATTTTTTAAGTGATAAATAACAGAAATTTTTGCTAATGATCACAGTTAGATCTTCATAAAAATTAACCCAATATTCTCAAGGAGTTATAGAGGGTTGTCATGTATCTTAAATTTCTAGTATCAATGCATCCAATCAGAGAACTTTAAAGGGCCTTTCCAGAGAAATTGGAATACAAAATTACCTGGAAATATGGACAAATCCAATTCAAATTAAATAAAATTTGTTTAAAAAGTATAACACACCTCAGCCAACCTACCTGGTAACTTTTATAAAAATGTATGCTTGACTATGGTACAGAAAATCTATTGAGTATATGAATCATCTAAAGATGATTCTCTTTCTCCAAGGCATCAGCGGTATTTTGTGATCTGTTCAAAGCTTTGGATTGCGTGACTGTTAGTCTTCCTTAGTTTTCCTCATTTTATCAGAGGGTCCTTAATGGAAACTGTACTTTTGCCATCCTATCCCTTTCTCTTAAATATTTTGAGTTCAGTGTTGTAATCTTATTACTTATTATGTGCATTCACTTTTTGCTAATAGAGTCATTTTTATATAACGTCTATCAAGCCTTCCTGGACTAGGAACGTTCCTGATTCAACTGCCTGGAAGTAACGGAAATATTTGACTTATTCCAGGCAGTTGATGGAGTCATTTTTCTGAAATGTCCATCAAGTTTTCAAGGTCTTCCTGGACTAGGAACATTGCTGTTTCAACTGCCTGGAAGTGATGGAAATATTTGACTAATTCCAGGCCGTTGATAGAGTCATTTTTCTGAAATGTCCCTTAAGTCTTGTAGATCTTCCTGGACTTGGATTCAACTGCCTGGAAGTGACGAAAATATTTGACTAATTCCAGGCAGTTGATGGAGTAATTTTTTTTAAATGTCTATCAAGTCTTGCAGATCTTCCTGGACTTGGAATATTCCTGTTTCAACTGCCTGGAAGTGATTGAAATATTTGTCTAATTCCAGGCAGTTGATGGAGTCATTATATGAAATGTCCATTATGTCTTCAAGGCCTTCCTGGACTTGGAACATTCTTGATTCAACTCTCTGGAAGTGATGGAAATCTTTGACTAATTCCTGACAGCTGTGGAGTCATTTTGCTGAAATGTCCATCAAGTCTTCAAGGCCTTCCTGGACTAGGAACATTCCTGTTTCAACTGCCTGGAAGTGACGGAAATATTTGACTAATTCCAGGCAGTTGATGGAGTCATTTTGATGAAATGTCCATCAAGTCTTGCAGATCTTCCTGGACTTTGAACGTTCCTGTTTCAACTGCCTGGAAGTGACGGAAATATGTGACTACTTCGAGGCAGTTAAAAGAGTAATTTTTCTGAAATGCCTATCAAGTCTTGAAAACCTTTCTGGACTTGGAACATTCCTGTTTCAACTGCCTGAAAGTGATTGAAATATTTGTCTAATTCCAGGCAGTTGATGGAGTCATTTTTCTGAAATGTTCATCAAGTCTTGCAGACCTTCCCGGACTTGGAACATTCTTGATTCAACTGCCTGGAAGCGATGGAAATATTTGTCTAATTCCAGGCAGTTGATGGAGTCATTATATGAAATGTCCATCATATCTTCAAGGCCTTCCTGAACTTGGAACATCCTTGTTTCAACTGCCTGAAAGTGATTGAAATATTTGTCTAATTCCAGGCAGTTGATGGAGTCATTTTTCTGAAATGTCCATCAAGTCTTCAAGGCCTTCCTGGACCTGGAACATTCCTGTTTCAACTGCCTGGAAGTGACGGAAATATTTGACTAATTCCAGGCAGTTGATGGAGTCATTTTTCTGAAATGTCCATCAAGTCTTCAAGGCCTTCCTGGACCTGGAACATTTCTGTTTCAACTGCCTGGAAGTGACGGAAATATTTGACTAATTCCAGGCAGTTGATGGAGTAATTTTTTTAAAATGTCTATCAAGTCTTGCAGATCTTCCTGGACTTGGAACATTCCTGTTTCAACTGCCTGGAAGTGATTGAAATATTTGTCTAATTCCAGGCAGTTGATGGAGTCATTATATGAAATGTCCATTATGTCTTCAAGGCCTTCCTGGACTTGGAACATTCCTGTTTCAACTGCCTGGAACTAATGGAAATATTTAACTAATTCCAGACAATTCTGAAATCTATTGCAGGCTTTTTTGAACTTAGGACGTTTCTCTTTTCAACTCACTTTTCCGTTTCATTTCATCAACTTCATTTGCCTCACTGCTGGACTCGCCATCACTGCCTTCCTCTAACTTCATAGATACTTCGTTTTCTTTTTTTGCAAAATCTTTTTGCTGTAAAGGTGGATCACCCTGCATACAAGCTCATTAATCACAACCATATTTCCATAAAAATATTATTTAATTAAATTTCAAAGTTCAGCAATTAAAAAGGAAATTGCCCCAATAAAGATACAAACCAGTAAGCTATAAAATAAACATAATTGTGTTTACACTGTCATACGTCCCCGGTTCAATTAACCATGAGTGAACGCGAGAATTTACTGTTGAACAACTTGAAAAAGTCTATTAAAGAAACTGTGAGGTGCAGTAAAACAAACATTGAGCCTCTAATGGTACCGCAAGACATAGAGAAGCTGTTGCTCCCTCTGGATTTATCAAAAGCTATTGATACAGCAGCAGCCCAAAAAGAAATCAAATATCTGCAAGAAGTAGTGGAGTCTCTGTTAACAAATGACGCGACCAGTAAATATGTTACGATATCTCAGCAAGTGTTGTTAAAGATATTTGCTGAATCCAGTGAAAAGTTTCGTGCAAAACACTTTCGCGAGCTAATGAAGGTGTACTTCCAAGAGCTATTAGAGCAGAGTGACTTAGAGAGAGCTCAGTTGGAGCTTCACATTAAAGTGCTTTTGCCTCTTGTGAAACTTCATGTTTTAAAAGAAACCAGTGAGCAAGATGACGAACTGGTTGACAATATACTGAATTTCTTCAAGAATCCCAGGATAAGCCAAGAAGATATTTATGTAACGGTGAAAAACAAATTCGGAGATTCAGATTTTCGGCTTATTTCTTACGAGCTCATTCCGCTGGATCAAAGAAACGGCCACCTGGGGGACTACTTTCAACTTAAAGTCCAAGTTGAGCGTAACAACGAAGTTCAACTGCTAGAGATGTTCGTGAAGTTCCTAAATGCCAAAATTGACTTTTTCAAGCAACTGTTGGCCCGCGGTCCTTCGAAGAAGGAAGAGTTCTTTTATCTTGAATACATTCCCAAGTTAAGAGAGCTCGGCTTAAATGAACTGCTAAGTTTTGCTCCTGAGTGCTACTTTTCACGGGTGGATGATGTTCTTGTCTTGGAAGATATGACTGCTAAGGGATATATAGGGCTTACTCCTGACTGTAAGCTGGACTTGCTTACCCTTAAGCTTACTGTAAGTGAATTAGCTAAGCTACACGCAAGCAGTTTCATTTTTGAGCAAGCACTACTGAAGAAAGAAAAAAGCTTCTATGACCTCTATAGCAAGTATTTGCAAGAGGTTTTCTTTGTAATCGACTCCAAGGAGTCAAAAAAGGCTTTCCAAAGGATTGTGAAAGTGATTGTGTACTTGTGCCAAGTTTTTTCAAACATCAGTAATAAAGAAGAAGTGGCTCAGAAGGCTCAGAGTCTGCTCAAACAAGCCTTCGCCCTTCTTCCTAAGTCTGATGAGTTCATTAACGTGTTATGCCATGGAGATGTGTATGTTGCCAACATGCTCTTCAATTTCAATGACAAACAGGAGTGCCAGGACGTTAAACTGATTGACTTTCAGATTTTAAGGTACAAGCCTCCCACGCATGACCTCTTGTTCTTTCTTTATCAAAATGCCTTTAAAGAAACCTTGGATGAGCACATGGACGAACTCCTTGCACTATATTATGAAGCACTTAAAGAGAATTTGGGAAAGTTCCATTTAGATATCAGCAAAGTGTATCCAAAAGAGAACTTCGAAGGCAGCATCAGACCAATGAGGATCTTAGCGGTGTTTATGTCGATTTACTACTCGCATTTGACGACCATCGATCCGAAAGTTAGAGAACGCGTTTTCCACGAGAATCAAATGGAGCTGCTGCGAGATGAGTTTTATTTAATTAATTTAGGGTTGAAGGTTGAGCATTATAGGAAGGTCATGAAAGGGCTTATTGACTCGTTTACTGAACTTTGTAATAGTAATGATATAAAGGGTACCAACTGAAAATATGCGTTTTATTTCTAACTAGTAATTCCAGGCAGAATTAATTCGTCTGAAATATTCATAAGTTGTAGGCTTTCGTAGATGTGGGACGTTTTATCTTTTAATTGCCTAGAATTTGTTAAATATTTGCGTCACTTCCAGGCAGTTGAAACAGGAACGTTCCAAGTCCAGGAAAGCCTTGGAGACATGATGGACATTTCAGAAAAATGACTCCATCAACTGCCTGGAATAAGTCAAATATTTCAATCACTTCCAGGCAGTTGAAACAGGAACGTTCCAATTCCAGAAGGGCCTTCAAGACTTGATGAACATTTTGGAAAAGTGACTCCATTAACTGCCTGGAATTAGTCAAATATTTCCATCACTTCCAGGCAGTTGAAACAGGAACGTTCCAATTCCAGAAGAGCCTTCAAGACTTGATGAACATTTTGGAAAAGTGACTCCATTAACTGCCTGGAATTAGTCAAATATTTCCATCACTTCCAGGCAGTTGAATCAGGAATGTTCCAAGTCCAGGAACGCCTTGAAGACATGATGGACATTTCAGCAAAATGACTCCATCAATTGCCTGGAATAAGTCAAATATTTTTATCACTTCCAGGCAGTTGAAACAGGAACGTTCCAAATCCAGGAAGACATGATGAATATTTTAGAAAAATGACTTCATCAACTGCCTGGAATTAGTCAAATATTTCCATCACTTCCAGGCAGTTGAATCAGGAATGTTCCAAGTCCAGGAACGCCTTTAAGACGTGATGGACATTTCAGTAAAATCACTCCATCAACTGCCTGGAATTAGTCAAATATTTCCATCACTTCCAGGCAGTTGAAACAGGAAAGTTCCAAGTCCAGGAAGGCCTTGAAGACATGATGGATATTTCAGGAAAAAGACTCCATCAACTGCCTGGAATAAGTCAAATATTTCCGTCACTTCCAGGCAGTTGAATCAGGAACGTTCCTAGTCCAGGAAGATCTGCAAGACATAATGGACATTTCATCAAAATGACTCCATTAACTGCCTGAAATTATTCAAATATTTGCATCTCTTCCAGGCAGTTGAAACAGGAATGTTCCAAGTCCAGGAAGGCCTTGAAGACATGATGAACATTTCTGGAAAATGACTCCATCAACTGCCTGTAATTAGTCAAATATTTGCATCACTTCCAGGCAGTTGGAACTGGAATGTTCCAATTCCAGGAAGATCTGCAAGACTTGATAGACATTTCAGAAAAATGACTTCATCAACTGCCTGGAATTAGTCAAATATTTGCATCAAGTCCAGAAAGTTGAATCAGGAATGTTCCAAGTCCAGGAAGGCCTTCAAGACTTGATGAACATTTCAGAAAAATGACTCCATCAACTGCCTGTAATTAGTCAAATATTTCCATCACTTCCAGGCAGTTGAACGAGGAAACGTGACTTTATAATCCACAATCAAAGGCTTTGGACAGATCACAGAACATTGTTGCTGCCTTGGACAAAGAGAAAATGCCATCCTGAGCATCTTTAGATAAGTAAAACTCATACCACCAATAGACTTTACGTATCATGGGTAAATGTGAAAAAACCTTAAATTCCTTGACTCCTGGCTACCAGTTAGGTTATTGGATTGTTTTGGTGTTGCTTGCATTGGATTTATCTATATTTCCAAGTAATTTTGTATTCCAATTTCTCTGGAAAAGCTCTGTAGAGTTCTCCGATTAGCTCCATTGAGACTAGAAATTTAGGGTACATGTCAAACCTCTCTTACTCCCTTAGAATTTTGGTTTAATTACTGGTTTTCATGGAGCTATGAATAAACTCGTTGGAGATCTAACAGTAATCATTAAGTCTTTTAAAATCACGACTTTTCAAGCATCTTATGAAAGATTATATAAAGTATCTATCATTTATGGACGTTTCCAGATAATTTCGTATTCAAATTACTCTGGAAAGGCCCTGTAGAGTTCTCTGATTGACTTTATTGAGACTAGGAATTTGAGGTACATGTCAAACCTCTCTTACTCCCTAGAAATTCTCATTTAATTACTGATCCTGAAAATCTAACTATGATAGATATGGTGTGAGACTCTGAGTGTAATAGTTTAACAATTGGGAAATTAAGGATCACATGTTAGAAAAAGGAGATGTACATAGTTGGTAAGAAATTAAGATACCCAAAGAAAAAAGCGAAGGAAACTAGGGTGAGACTTTGTAGATGGATCTTTAGGAGCCTTTTTATTTAGCAAAATTCCCTTTTTTTTTTATAAATATTGCTCGTTTTCTTTAGCTTCAACCGCATTCTTCACTTAGCATTTCCAAGTAAGAAAAATAGATCAATCACGCGATTTCTTGTTTAATTTTGAGCGAGTTGCCCCCTGTTTTCAATTTTAATCGTTAGTTCTAAAAAAACATTAATTTCCATGTTTATATCCCTACCTAATTGGTGCCATTAATTTAACTTGATTATTTATTATAATTATGGTTTAACTATTGATATGCATTCGAAAATTTTCCACCATATTGATTTCTATATTTAAAAATTAATCGTGCTTATCTTTTAAAAGCTTGATAACAGACATGAATAAAAATAGCAATAAAACTCCGATCGTTTAAACAAGGCGGCTTTAGATTAAATAATCTTATTTAATGAGCGGATGATGTGTACTATGAACGTGAATGTCAAGGTTACTAAATCGCGCAGCGTGTGGTTTGATTTATAGACGTTGCATAATTGCATAATATATTTACTTGTTCAAAACACAGGATGTATCACTTAAGTAAATCCAGACCTAAACGAGGAACTGGAATAGCTGCACCTCTTTCCAGAGCTCTGCCGTTAGTTACCAAAGTTGTAGAAAGAAACTTTGGGTACTCCAAAAATCATTGTAACTATAAATTTGTCCCTTAACAAAATCTTTTGATGACAATTAAATTCTACTGAAAGAAAGTGAAAGAGTTACTGTAGAATGCCGTGCTTTGAACTAATTAATATATAGACTGACTCAGATCTGTATATAGAAGCGAACGTCCATAGGTTTGAGTAGTGACTTCCAGGTGTTTATGAAGGAATTCTGGTTTAAATTTGGGTGTACGATCAATTAAAGAAAAGCCTGCTTGACTCGATATAGCATCCATCACTATATTCCTGTTGGTGGAAAACAGGATCTTCTCTACTATGCCTTTTGTTGAAATTAGCAATTTGAATGCTTCTGTTGCTCTAGTACAAATATAGGAAGACATATGAGGTCCAAAGAGCCAATGCTTGCCTTCTTTAAGTATTCTTAACTGCTCTTCAGATGAGTTACTCATTATAAAATGATATTGTTGTATCGTCGGCAAATAGGGATATAGTGCGTAAGGCTTGAATGTTGTGATGAATCAATGTCATCGGATACGCTGTCAAAGGCTTTGATTAAGTCGCAGAATGTTTTTGTTGCTGTAATTGGGTTGACGGTCAGAAGCCGAATGAACCTTTATCGTTTTTATTAATTTTTTTATTGTATATTAATTATTTATGTCAGTTTTAAAGAGAATTAAAATTGGGTTTTAAAAAAATATAGATATAAAGTTATTGTTGATTAATATTGTTTATTTTATATTTTTTTGTATTTGACTTACTCATATCAGTTTTCAAGGGAATAAAAAATTTCTTTCTTAATATGTTCATATTTAAAAAATATTTAAAGGTGCAAAGGGTCAAGGAGACAAAGAGTCAAAGAGTCAAAGGGTCAAAGGGTTAAAGAGTGAAAAAGTGAAAGAGTCGGAGAGTCCGAGAATCATAACTATTTTTTTTAATATGTAATGAAAAATCCAGGTTCGTATTTAAAAAAATTTGAATATTAAAAATTTACAAGATTCAAAGATTTAGAGGTTCAAAGAGTCAAAGAGTCAAAGAATTAAAGAGTCAAAATACAAAGAGTCAGAGAGTAAATAAGTGAAAGAGTCGGAGAGTCCGAGAATCATAAAAAAATTTTTTAATATGTAATGAAAAATCCAGGATCGTATTTAAAAAAATTTGACAGCTTAACAGATTTAAAGGTTCAAAAGTCAAAGAGTCAAAAAGTCAAAGAATCAAAGAGTCAGAGAGTTAAAAAGTGAAAGAGTCGGAGAGTCTGAGGGTCATAAAATATTTTTTTAATATGTAATGAAAAATCCAAAAATACTAATTTAAAAAAAAAATAATATTAAAAATTTCCAAGATTCAAATATTTAAAGGTTTAAAGAGTCAAAGAGTAAAAACATCAAAGAGTCAAAGATATAAAGAGTCAGAGAGTCAAAAAGTGAAAGAGTCGGAGAGTTCGAGAATCATACATTATTTTTTTTTAATATGTAATCTAAAATCCAGGTTCGTATGTAAAAAATTTTAAATATTAAAATTTCCAAGATGCAAAGATTTAAAGGTTCAAAGAGTCAAAGATACAAAGAGTCAGAGAGTCAAAAAGTAAAAGAGTCGGAGAGTCCGAGAATCATAAAAAATGTTTTTAATATGTAATGAAAAATCCAGGTTCGTATTTAAAAAAATCTAAATATTTAAAATTTCCAAGATTCAAAGGTTCAAAAAGTCAAAGAGTCACAAAATCAAAGAGTCAAAGATATAAAGAGTCAGAGAGTCAAAAAGTGAAAGAGTCGGAGAGTCCGAGAATCATAAAAAATGTTTTTAATATGTGATGAAAAATCCAGGTTCGTATTTAAAAAAATCTGAATATTTAAAATTTCCAAGATTCAAAGATTTAAAGGTTCAAAGAGTCAAAAAATCAAAGAGTCACAGAATCAAAGAGTCAAAGATATAAAGAGTCAGAGAGTCAAAAAGTGCAAGAATCGGTGAATCCGAGAATCATAAAAAATTTTTTTTAATATGTAATGAAAAATCTAGGTTCGTATTTAAAAAAAATTGAATATTAAAAATTTCCAAGATTTAAAGGTTCAAAGAGTCAGAAAATTAAAGAGTCAAAAAATCAAAAAGTGGAAGAGTCGGAGAGTCCGAGAATCATCAAATTTTTTTTTAATATGTAACGAAATATCCAGATTCGTATTTAAAACAATTTTTAATATTAAAAATTTCCAAGGTTTAAAGATTTAAAAGTTCAAAGGGTCAAAAAATCAAAAAGTCAAAGATACAAAGAGTCAGAGAGACAAAAAGTCGGAGAATCTGAAAATCATAAATTTTTTTTTTAATATGTAATGAAAAGTCCTGATTTATATTTAAAAAAATTTGAATATTAAAATTACCAAGATTTAAAGGTTCAAAGAGTCAAAGAGCCAAAGAGTCAAAGAGTCAAAAAGTGAAAGAGTTGGAGAGTCCGAGAATCATAAATTTTTTGTTTTAATATGTAATAAAAAATCCAGGTTCGTATTTAAAAAAAATTAAATATTAATAATGTCCAAGATTCAAGATTTAAAGGTTTAAAAGTCAAAGAGTCAAAGAGTGAAAGAATAAAAGAGTCAAAGATACAAAGAGTCAGAGAGTTAAAAAGTGAAGGAGTCAGAGAGTCCGAGAATCATAAAAAATTTTTTTTAATATGTAATGAAAAATCCAGGTTCGTATTTAAAAAAATTTGAATATTAAAAATGTTCAAGATTTAAAGAGTCAAAAAATCAAAAAATCAAAGAATCAAAAAGTCAAAAATACAAAGAGTCAGAGAGTCAAAAAGTGGAAGAGTCTGAGAATCATAAAAAAAATTTTTTTAAATGTAATGAAAAATCCAGGTTCGTATTTAAAAAAAATTTGAATATTTCAAATTTCCAAGATTCAAGATTTAAAGGTTCAAAGAGTCCTAGAGTCAAAGAATCAAATGGCAAAAGAGTCAAAAATTTAAATATGCAAAAATCAAAAAAAAAAAAAACAAAAATTAAAAAATCCCAAATATCAAAAGCTGAAGAATTCCAAAACATAAAAATTAAAAAAACCAAAATTTTAATAATTAAAAAAAAACAAAAATAAATACAAAGAGTTTATTATATAACCAGAAGTCCTAAAATTAAAAAATTCAAGAACTGAAAAATTTAAAAACTAAAATATTTCAAAATCCAAAAATACTACAAACCAAAAATCCAAAAAAATAAAAATTTACAAAATTAAAACAATTAAAATCTGAAAATTAAAAAAATCATAATATTCAGAAATCCAAAAATCTAAAAATCTAAAAATCTAAAAATTTAAAAATCTAAAAATCTAAAAATCTAAAAATCTAAAAATCTAAAAATCTAAAAATCTAAAAATCTAAAAATCTAAAAATCTAAAAATCTAAAAATCTAAAAATCTAAAAATCTAAAAATCTAAAAATCTAAAAATCTAAAAATCTAAAAATCTAAAAATCTAAAAATCTAAAAATCTAAAAATCTAAAAATCTAAAAATCTAAAAATCTAAAAATCTAAAAATCTAAAAATCTAAAAATCTAAAAATCTAAAAATCTAAAAATCTAAAAATCTAAAAATCTAAAAATCTAAAAATCTAAAAATCTAAAAATCTAAAAATCTAAAAATCTAAAAATCTAAAAATCTAAAAATCTAAAAATCTAAAAATCTAAAAATCTAAAAATCTAAAAATCTAAAAATCTAAAAATCTAAAAATCTAAAAATCTAAAAATCTAAAAATCTAAAAATCTAAAAATCTAAAAATCTAAAAATCTAAAAATCTAAAAATCTAAAAATCTAAAAATCTAAAAATCTAAAAATCTAAAAATCTAAAAATCTAAAAATCTAAAAATCTAAAAATCTAAAAATCTAAAAATCTAAAAATCTAAAAATCTAAAAATCTAAAAATCTAAAAATCTAAAAATCTAAAAATCTAAAAATCTAAAAATCTAAAAATCTAAAAATCTAAAAATCTAAAAATCTAAAAATCTAAAAATTTAAAAATCGAAAAATCTAAAATTTAAAAATTTCCAAGAGCCTGAAAATGAAACAATTTTTCCTGGAAAAATGAGCTTCTAATGCCTGGAATAAGCAAAATTAATATTTTATATCTGAAAATTTCTCTTTAAAATATAAAAAAAAAACAATTTTTTGTACTATAGTCGGGATCCTCTGGAAATTGTATTTTCGTGGCATAATTTATCCAATTGCAATGGAAAAAAAACACTACATTCCATTCTCTTTATTTATCTTTAAGAGCATCTAAAAAGTGGTTATGCCCAATAAAAATCCATCCAACTACTGCATGATCAATTTATTTATATATACAATATATCACTCTATAATTTATATTAATCCTTTGTCACAAAATTGAATGAAACGCGCAAAAATCCCCCGCATAACGTTTCTGTAATTCTCAGTTTTTATGCCCACACTTATTATGGTATTAGTGCAATAAATATCGCCATATTTGCCAGCAAATATGTCCTTTCTTAGTTCGGGTCCTAGGGCGCACACGGACGAGTAATACATTGTCATGTAAAGTGCCAACACTGCCATTGAATCCCTGCTTTCCTCAAAATACTCCCTCGGAAGTATTTGCTGGATATCCAAGTTATGTTGGAGCAAAATTCCTGTTAAGCTCTCATAATATTCTTCAAGAAAACTCTCGAGGTTATCATCGAGGATTTCTTTAGGCGTGTTTTGGAACAGCAAGAATAACAGTTCTAACATCGGAGGCTGATACCTCAACAACTGGAAATCAATCAGCTTAACAGCTTCGGCACTTTTATCATCACGGAATTTAAATAGCAAGTTTGCAACGTACATGTCTCCGTGGCATATCACGTTCACTGGCTCATCGGATTTCTTCAGTTTATCCAAAGTGATTTTGCACCAGTTGTCTGCTTTCAATCGCAACTCACTTTCAGAATATTTCCCCGTTAAGTCTTTAAATACTGAACTAAGATAAACCATTGAATCGGTGATTTTTGCGAAGGATTGATTAAATTCGGGGGTACCTAAGTAAAACAGGGTTTCACCAAGGTACTCTCCATAAACTGTTGCCAACTGTTCAGTTGTTTCAAGGATAAGACTACCCGCATGGAGTTTGGCAAGTTGTTTTATGGTTAATCTCAATTCATTTTTCTGTAGTAACGTGTGCGGGGCTAGTGCAGTAAAACCGCTGGCACACACGTCATCCAGAACGATGACGTCGTCCACTCGTGAAAAGTAACAGTTTGGGGCAAAATCCGATAATCCCAGCCGCTTCAGTTTGGGTAAGTATTCCATGTAAAAGAACTCTTCTTTTTTCGAAGGACCCCTTACGAGGATTTGCTTCGTGTATTCCGAGTGTGGCACCAAGAACTTGGCAAACCAATCTAACTTTTCCAGCTTGTCATTGGATTTAATAACCACTTTTAACCGAAAATAGTCTCCTAGATGTCCATTTTGTTCGTCCAATGGGATTAACTTAAAAGAGATCAGCTCATAGCTGCTGCTTCCCAAATAGGTCTTAACTGCTTCATAGATGTCCTCTTGGTTGATTCTCGGGTTGTCAAAGTAATTAAGGACATTCCTAATAAGCTCCTGATTTTCCAGATTTTTCAAGATTGTTTCCAGTTTCACTAGAGGGAGCAGCAGTTTAGTGTCTCGTTCGAACTCTGAGCGTGTAATAGACTTCTGTGGTTGCAACTCTGTGAAGCACCAGTCAAGCAATTCGTGGAAATGTTGCTGTCTAGTTTTCTCGTCAGTTTCAGCAAACAATTTTGTTAAAAAGCTGTATATGGATGGCACAAAATTCACTCCAAGGGTGTCCAAAGCTTCTTGTAGACGTGAAACTTGTTCATCAAAGTTCTTGAAAACATCAAGAGCTAAAATTCCTTTAATTTTATCCCCAAGTTTAACCCAAGGAGTATCACAAGAATCAGCATCACTCACAGCACTTTTCAGCACCTCTTTGAGGTATCGTAGATCTTTCATGGTTACTGGCAATAGTGTTTTAAGTAGACTGAATTAAATTCGCTCCTGATTTAACTAGACGGTGCATTCCGAACGCATATCGTGACATCACACAACCGGATCGCTATTCAATTGTGATTGTAAATAATTTATTACTATTTGAGTTGTTCGTTTCGCTATTTGGAATACCGAGTGTGTAAGGTTATAATTAAATTTTTAATAGTTGTGTTATAAAATGTTATATTAGGTATGTACACGGGATGGTAAATCTTTTTTTAGTTTAGGTTAGTAGATTTTTAGTGTTTTCGATTCTTTTCGGGTTTTTCAACAGTTGGTATTTTAAAGTATGAATTTTTGATTTTTTCAATTTTTAAACTTTTAAATTTTTGTCCTATTGGACTTTTGAATATTTAAAATTTAAGATTTTTTCACTTCTGGATTTTTTACTTAAAATATTTTGATTTTTAGACTTTTGGGGTTTTCGATTTTAAAATTTTTTGAATTATTGACTTTTTAAAGTTTAGAACTGTTGGAGTTTTGAATTATTGACATTTTTCAATTTTTTTATTTTTATACTTTTAAATTTATATTTTTTTGTTTTTTAATGGGATTTGATCTTTTGTTGTTTGTTTTTTTGAAATTCTGGGCTCTTGAATTTTTTAATTTTTAGGTTTTTGACAGTTCAAATTTTTGTGTTTTGATTTTTTGGAATTTTGTACTTATGAAATTTTGATTTTCGGACTATTGGATTTTTGGACTTCTTTGAATTTGAATTTATGAATTTTTGATTTTTTAAACTATTGGATTTTTCGAGTTTTAGACTTTTTGGATTTTTAAGCTTTCAAATTTTTCATTTTTGGGATTTTGAACTTTTAAACTAATGAAGTTTTGAATATTAGGCTTTTTGGATCTTTGAACTATTGGATTTTTTAATTTTTTTGTTTTTTTTTCAACTATTGAAATAGACTTGATTTTTGCTTTTTTAAACTATTGGATTTTTGGAGTTTTAGATTTTTAAATTTTTGGATTTTTAAACTTTCAAACTTTTGATTTTTTGGGATTTTCAACTTTTAATTTAATGAAGTTTTGAATATTTGGCTTTTTGGATCTTTGGACTATTGGATTTTTTTGTTTTTTTTTTTCAACTATTGGAATAGACTTTTTGAATCTTTGAACTATTGAATTAAAGTTTTATTTTTAAACTTTTGAATTTTTCACTTTTTATATTTTTGTTTACAATTTATTTATTTTCAGACTATTGGATTTCTGGACTTCTTTGAATTTGAATTTAAGAATTTTTGGGTTTTTAAACTATTGATTTTTTGAAGTTTTTGACTTTTAAATTTTTGAATTTTTAAACTTTCAAATTTTTGATTTTTCGAATTTTGAACTTTTAAACTAATGAAGTTTTGAATATTTGACTTTTTGGATCTTTGAATTATTGGAGTTTTAAATTTTTTTGTTTTTTTTAACAATTGGATTGACATTCTTGGATCTTTAAACTATTGGATTGGAGTTTTGAAAAATTTTTAAACTTTTGAATTTTTCACTTTTTGTATTTTTGTTTACAATTTATTAATTTTCAGACTTTTGGACTTCTTTGAATTTGAATTTATGGATTTTTGCTTTTTTAAACTATTGGATTTTTGGAGTTTTAGACTTTTAAATTTTTGGATTTTTAATCTTTCAAATTTTTGATTTTTTGGGATTTTCAACTTTTAAACTAATAAAGTTTTGAATATTTGGCTTTTTGAATCTTTGAATTATTGAAGTTTTGAATTTTTTTGTTTTTTGAACAATTGGATTGACATTTTTGGATCTTTAAACTATTGGATTGAAGTTTTGGAAAATTTTTAAATTTTTAATTTTTTTTGGGTTTTTGTGTTTTTGTTTACAATTTTTTGATTTTCGGACTATTAGGTTTTTGGATTTCTTTGAATTTTAATTTATAAATTTTTGGTTCTTGAAACTATTAGATTTTTGAATTTTCATTTTTTTGGAATTTTGAACTTTTACACTAATGAAGCTTTGAATATTTGGCTTTTTGGATCTTTGAACTATTGAATTGAAGTTTTGAAAAATTTTTAAATTTTTGAATTTTTCACTTTTTGTATTCTTGTTTACAATTTTTTAATTTTCGGACTATTGAATTTTTGTACTTTTTTGAATTTGAATTTAGGAAATTTTGTTTTTTTTTGAACTAATAAATTTTTTGAGTTTTGAACTTTTAAATTTTTGGATTTTTAAATTTTCGAATTTGGTGAACTTTTAAACTAATGAAGTCTTAAATATTTGGCTTTTTGAATCTTGGCATTATTAGATTTTTGATTTTTTTTGTTTTTTGAACTATTGGATTTGGAGTTTTGGAAAATTTTTGAATTTTGAATTTTTTTCGGTTTTTGTATTTTTGTTTACAATTTATTGATTTTCTGACTATCGGATTTTAATCTTTGGAGATTTTTGAATTTATGGATTTTTGGTTTTTGAAACTATTAGATTTCTAGATTTTAATTTTTTTGGAGTTTTGGACTTTTTTGAAATTGGATTTAAGAATTTTTGTTTTTTTAAACTAATAATTTTTTGGAATTTTTGACTTTCGAATTTGTAACTTTTTGGTTTTTAGACTATTGATTTTTTGAAATTTTGGACTTCTAAATCTTTGGATTTTTTAATTTTCGATTTTTGGGATTTTGAACTTTTAAACTAATGAAGTTTTGAATATTTGACTTTTTGGATCTTTGAATTATTGGAAATTTGAATTTTTTTTATTTTTTGAATAATTGGATTGACACTCTTGGATCTTTAAACTATTGGATTGGATTTTGGAAAATTTTTGAATTTTTTATTTTTTTCGGTTTTTGTGTTTTTGGTTACAATTTTTTGATTTTCGGACTATTGGATTTCTTTGAATTTTAATTTATAAATTTTTGGTTCTTGAAACTATTAGATTTTGGATTTAAATTTTTTTGAAGTTTTGAACTTCTGAATTTTTGGTTTTTTAAGCTATTGGATTTTTGATCCTTTAAACTAATGAAGTTTTGAATATTTGGCTTTTTGATCTTTGAACTATTGGATTTTTTAATTTTTTTGTTTTTTTTTAACTATTGGAATAAACTTTATTTTTGCTTTTTTAAACTATTGGATTTTTGGAGTTTTAGATTTTTAAATTTTTGGATTTTTAAACTTTCAAATTTTTGATTTTTTGGGATTTTCAACTTTTAAACTAATGAAGTTTTGAATATTTGGCTTTTTGGATTTTTGAATTATTGAACTTTTGAATTTTTATGTTTTTTGAACAATTAGATTAACATTCTTGGATCTTTAAACTATTGGACTGGAGTTTTGGAAAATTTTTGATTTTTAAATTTTTACGTTTTTGTCAGTTCAAATTTTTGTGTTTTGATTTTTTTGGAATTTTGAACTTATGAAATTTTAAATATTTGGCTTCTTGGATCTTTGAACTATTCGATTAGATTTTTGGACTTTTTTTAAAGTATTGGATTTTTGGAGTTTTAGACTTTTAAATTTTTGGAATTTTGAACTTTTAAACTAATAAAGTTTTGAATATTTAGCTTTTTGGATTTTTGAATTATTGAAGTTTTGAATTTTTATGTTTTTTGAACAATTGGATTGACATTCTTGAATCTTTAAACTAATGGATTTTTGAATTCTTTTATTTTTTTTTTAAATATTGTAATAGACTTTTTGGATCTTTGAACTATTGAATTGAAGTTTTGAAAAATTTTTAAACTTTTGAATTTTTCACTTTTTGTTTTTTTGTTTACAATTTATTAATTTTTGGACTATTGGATTTTAGGGGACTTTTTTGAATTTGAATTTAAGAATTTTTGGTTTTTTAAACTAATAATTTTTTGGAATTTTTGACTTTCGAATTTGTAAATTTTTGAATTTTCAAACTATGGATTTTTTGAAGTTTTGGACTTCTAAATCTTTGGATTTTTAAATTTTCGAATTTTTGATTTTTGGGATTTTGAATTTTTAAACCAATGAAGTTTTGAATATTTGGCTTTTTGAATTTTTTGAACTATTGGATTGGACTTTTTGTATTTTTAAACTATTGGATTGGAGTTTTGGAAAATTTTTGAATTTTTTGTTTAAAATTTTTTGTTTACAGACTATTGGATTTTTGAACTTCTTTGAATTTGGATTTCTGAATTTTTTGTTTTTTAAGCTATTGGGTTTTTGATTTTTTGGGATTTTGATATTCTAAACTAATGAAGTTTTGAATATTTGGCTTTTTGGATCTTTGGATTATTGGATTTTGTTTTTTTTTTTTTTAACTATTGGAAGGACTTTTTGGATCTTTGAACTATTGAATTAAAATTTTAAAAAACTTTTGAATTTTTCATTTTTTGTATTCTTATTTACAATTTTTTAATTTTCGGACTATTGGATTTTTGGAAATTCCATTTTTCTGCAAGCATTTGAAATATTTTTATTTGATATCTTTCAGGCATTTATAATCAGCTTATTGCAACCTTAAAAAATTATTCCACTTGCAGGGTATTAATTTATTTCGATTTAAACTTCCCGCCAATTTATTAGACTTCAATTGGCCCCCTAGCGGCGAACGCTTCTTATATACTAGGTAAAACACTGCCTACGGTAATCAATTCTTTGAATTTTTAGACTTTTAAATTTCTGAATTTTTAGTTTTTTAAACTATCGGATTTTCAAAGATTTAGACTTTTCAGATTTTCAATTGTTAAAATTCGTTCCAGGTTTTGTGAATCTATTTTCAATCTTAAAATATCTGGTGAATAACTATGAAATAATATATATATAGATAATATTAGTCCACAAATCTGGAAATGAAAAATGTATTCTTGGAATAACAGGAAACTGGAAAAACAGGTAATTCCAAATGCCTGGAAGAAATTTCGAAATTTATTTAGCTACCTGGGGTAAGGAAAAAAAATACTTTAAATGCCTGGAAAACATTAAAAAAATACGTCGAATTACATCAAGGAACTAAAAATGTTTTTTTTTCAATTGCAACCAACTGGTTTTTAAATCCTTAAAAAAACATTATTAGATAAAATTATTCCAAATGCCTGGAATAAAATGAATATATTAAGTGCTTTCATTGCAGTTATTCCAGGCACTTAAAATCAGTTTATTGCAAACTTAATAAATTATTATTCCATTTACACGCTACTCATTTATTTCGATTTAAAATTCCCGCCAATTTATCAGACTTCAACTGGCCTCCTAGCGGCAAAGGCTCAATTTAATAATGTCTCGTTTGCATACCTACAGTAAGTTTCATTAATTTTATTTTCGTAAACAAATTATTAGTACAGAGTGTCCAAGCATGACACTTTTAAGTTTTTGAAAATGCCTCGAAAAAAACACAGTTTTTCTTATCCAGATATATACTAAATGGAAAAAATGTCGAATATGTTTAATAAATAATAACCTAGAAACCAATAAACACATTCATTCACATTGTATTCAATTATTTCGATTTAAAAGTCCCGCCACTAATGAGACTTCAATTGGCCCCCTAGCGGCGACCGCTCTTGATATATTAGACAGAATACAGCCTACGGTAACGTTCGACGATTGTCTAGAGATGGCGCCAGGTATGACGAGATAATTCGCGATTATAAGACTGTTACATAGCTATTGCTACATATATTGATAGCTTCTTGGAACCTCCTTAACCCCTCCATTGTTTGAACCATGTTTGAACCATGTTGACTGCCTATAGGAGTCTTTTTAGTACTGATTAACTTATTTCAGGCACTTGAACGTAATTTGAGAGCCTGTTACAGGAATCTGAGGCACTTCAACTGCCTGTAAGTAACTTCTAAGTACTCATAAACTTATTCCAGACAGTTGAAGGTCTATTTAAGGAATCTGGGTCACTTTGACTGCCTGTAAAAGACTTCTAAGTACCCATAAATTTATTTTAGGCCCTTGAAGGTAATCTGAGGGTCTCTTTGTTCAATTTGAACCATCTCAAGTGTCTTCAAAAAACTAATAAACTTAATCTAGGTACTTAAAAGAAATCTAGAGGTCTCATCAAGGAAACGAAGTCATTTTAAGTGCCTCTAAGTGTCTTCTAACTACTCATATACTTATTTCAGGCACTTGAAGGTCTATTTAAGGAAGTTGAGTCACTTTGACTACCCATAAACTTATTTCACGCGCTTCAAGGTAATCTGAGGGTCTCTTTTTTCAATTTGAACTATGCAGCTGACATTATAACTGAATCCATTCGAATTTATCCTGGATCTTTTCTGTATGCCTGTATATTCGTTTAATTGATAAGACGATATCGTGCTGAGATCCTCTCTTTAGGGTCAATTAATAAGGTGTCAGCACTGCTTAAACTAAATCCTTTGGAGGACCTCTCCAAGGCCTTTGACTTGGTAATTTCACTACTTAGACCGCAGTGGTTCTGTTCCAGGTGGCAGACTTGGACATGAGAATAGGCATCCATTCCGGTTCGGTACTATGCGGGGTCCTCGGTCTCCGAAAGTGGCAGTTTGACATTTGGTCCTACGACGTCCGCCTGGCGAACCACATGGAGTCTGGAGGAAAACCCGGGTAAGTTACGAACTCCACCTTTCCAACTGGACAAAACATCACCAGAGCGATTTCTAGACAAGTCCACATATCGGAGGCGACCTTTCAATGCTTGAACGGGGCCTACGAAGTGGAACCAGGCAATGGCCAAGAACGAGATTCGTATCTGAAGGAGCATAACGTCACCACTTATTTGATAAAGCAATGCGAGCCGATGTTGCTTCGAAGGAGGCTGGCGTCCAGACCAAGGTGAGCAAGTCCATTTAATTCTCAATCTTATATAGGGAGAATATTCGTTTCAGCATATTCTCAAACAAACTGTGGCCGGAAGAAGAGATCATAAACAGCAACGTAAGTACGCCAAAGTCACCGAAAACGCCCAGTTTCCCGTCACGGACACCCTCGAGGGAGAGGAGCGACAGCGGTATCCAACATAGCGGCATCGAAGACGAGAACACCACCGACTGGACGCCGGAAATACCGTTCGAAAACGTGCGTAAATCATCCCGAATGATTTGATTCGTCAATAAACTTTTACCGTAGCTTCACAGATCGATATCGGCAGACCTGGACGAAACATTGGAGCCAAAGGGTAAACAGAAGTACGAACTGAACGCGCCTAAGAAGGTGGTCATCGAGCAGGTCGACGACATTATCGATCATAGCATTGAGATCGAGAGTAACAAAAGGATGCGGAGTGCCAACGTTAATCCTTGGACCCTTAGGTTCATCGATAAGGATATGGAGTGGCAAGTAAGTAAATGTTGTCTCTCTCATGTGAATCTTCTCAAATCACCAAGTTACGATGAGTGATAAGAACTCCGTAATACTTCACATTAACACCATACATGTACACCATATCAACCTCATCCTGACAAAGCCTGTAAAGAATATTGTCTATAATTTTTAATGTTGTCAGTTACTCGTTTAGTTTGCAATAATTTCATAAACTTATTTTAGGCGCGTGAAGGTTATTTGAGGGTATATTGCAGTTCAACTGCCTGTAAGTGTCTTTTAAGTACTCATTAACTTATTCCAGGCACTTGATGGTAATCTGAGGGCTTATTATAGGAATCTGAGCCACTTCAATTGCCTGTAAGGGTCTTCTAAGTAGTCAAAAATTTATTCCAGGCACTTGAAGTTAATGTGAGGTCTATTATTGAAGTTTGAACCACGTTTACTCCCTATAAAAGTCTTCTTAATACTAATTAACTTATTCTAGGCAAAATTGACGAAAAACAATGAAAAACACAAAGTTACGGTCTCACAACATATAATTAAACGGGCTATACGTGTTTCGCTCTAGTTAGAGCATCATCAGGCCTTTAGAAGTCATCCGCACATCACAGTACATAAATAAACAATGAGTTTGTTAGAGCGAAACACGTGTAGCCCGTTTAATTACATGTTGTGAGACCATGACTTTGTGTTTTACGTCAATTTTGTATGTTGGTCTCTTAGAGAATAATAGATGAGATTTTTGGATTATTCCAGGCACTTCAATGTAATTTGAAAGCCTGTTACAGGAATCTGAGCCACTTCAATTGCCTGTGAGTGTCTTTTAAACGCTCACAAACTTATTCCAGGCACTTGAATGTAATCTGAGGCTCTATTCGAGGAATTCAAGTGCTTCAACTGCTTGTGAGTGTATTCTAAGTATTCATAAACCTATTCCAGGCATTCGAAGGTAATATGAGCCTCAATTTGAGCAATTCAATTGCTTGTAATTGTCTTTTAAGTAGCCATTAACTTATTTTAGGCTCTTGAAGGTAATGTGAGGTCTATTAGAGAAGTTTGAACCGTGCTGACTGCCTATAAGAGTCTTTTTAGTACTGATTGACTTATTCCAGGCACTTGAACGTAATTTGAGGGCCTGTTGCAGGAATCTGAGCCACTTCAACGGCCTGTAAGTGTCTTTTAAGTACTCAGATGCTTATTCCAGGCAGTTGAAGGTCTTTTTAAGAAATCTGAGTCACTTTGACTGCCTGTAAGAGTCTTCTCGAGTACTCATAAACTTATTCCAGGAACTTGAAGAAAATCTGAGGCTCCATTCGAGGAATTCAAACACTTCAACTGCTTGTGACTGTCCTTTAAGTACCCATAAACTTATTTCAGACACTTGAAGATAATTTAAAGTTCTATTTAAGGAATCTGAACCATTTTGACTGCCTCTAAAAAACGTCTTAGTACTCATAAACTTACTGTAGGCCCTTGAAGGTAATATTAGACCTTCACCAAGTGCCTTTGGGGAACTTGAACCTCGTTAACTGCCTGTAAGAGTCTTCTTGAGAACTCATTAGCTTATTCAGGCACTTGAACATAACTTGAGAGTGTATTATCTTAATTTGAGTAGGAATCTAAGCTTCAAATGCCTGTAAGTGTCTTCTGAGTGCTCATAAACTCAGTCCACGTTGTTTAAAGTTCTATTCAAGGAATCTAGTCACGTTGACTGCCTGTAAAAGTCTTCTGAATACCCGTGAACTTATTGCAGGCACTTGACGGTAGTTTGAGGGCTTCTTCGAGCAAGTTAAGTCACTTCAAGTGTCTTCAAGGATTTAATAAACTTAATCTAGGCACTTAAAAAAAATCTAAAGGTCTAATCAAGGAATCTGAGTTACTTTGACTGCCTCTAAGTACTCACACAGTTATTCCAGGCACTTGAGAGTCTATTCAAGAAAGCTGAGTCACTTTGACTGCCTATAAGAGTCTTCTAAGTACCCATAAGTTTATTCCAGGCGCCTCAAGGTAATCTGAGGGTCTCTTTATTCAATTTGAACCATTTCAAGTGCCTGTAAGTGTCTTTTAAGTACTCATAAACTTATTCCAGGCACTTGAACGTAATTTGAGGGTCTATTGAAGGAATCTGAGGCACGTTGACTGCCTGTAAGTATCTTCTGAATTCTTATAAACTCATTCCAGGCAATTGACGGTCTATTTAAGGAATCTGAATCACTTTGACTGCCTATAAGGCAGGATTTTTATTGGACTCATTTATGCCCTTAATTTTTTGGTTTTTCAAGTCAGATTTTTGAGAAATGCAATTTTTGGTCCTTCGAGACGATTTTTTTGATAAACCTAATTTTTGTCGTGCTTTTTGGTCCTTCGATCCGGATTTTTATTGAATTCATTTTTTTTCTCAATATATGATTTTTCGAGTCGGATTTTTAAGGAATTTAAGTCTTCTAAGTACCCATAACCTTATTCCAAGCACTTAAAGGTAATCTAAGGGTGTATTAAAGGAATCTCAGTCAAAAGAGTCTCACTTGAAAGTAATCTAAGCCTAAATTTTAGAAATTCAAGTGCTTTAATTGCTTGAGTATCTTTTAAGTACCCATAAACTTATTCTAGGCCCTTGAAGGTAATGTAAAAGTCTATTAGAGAAATTTGAACGATGTTGACTGCCTATAAGAGTCTACTTAATACTAATTAACTTATTCCAGGCACTTGAACGTAATTTGAAGGCCTGTTACAGGAATCTGAGACACTTCAACTGCCTGTAAGTGTCTTCTAAGTACTCATATACTTATTCTAGGCACTTGAAGGTCTATTTAAGGAATCTGAGTCACTTTGACTGCCTGTAAGGGTCTTTTTGAGTAGTCATAAGCTTATTCCAGGCACTTAAAGAAAATCTGAGGCTCCATTCGAGGAATTCAAACACTTCAACTGCTTGTGACTGTCCTTTAAGTACCCATAAACTTATTTCAGACACTTGAAGATAATTTAAAGTTCTATTTAAGGAATCTGAACCATTTTGACTGCCTCTAAAAAACGTCTTAGTACTCATAAACTTACTGTAGGCACTTGAAGGTAATATTAGACCTTCATCAAGTGCCTTTGGGGAACTTGAACCTCGTTGACTGCCTGTAAGAGTCTTCTTGAGAACTCATTAGCTTATTCCAGGCACTTGAACATAACTTGAGAGTGTATTATCTTAATTTGAGTAAGAATCTAAGCTTCAAATGCCTGTAAGTGTCTTCTGAGTACTCATATACTCATTCCAGGTTGTTAAAAGTTTTATTCAAGGAATTTGAGTCAGGTTGACTGCCTGTAAAAGTCTTCTGAATACCCATGAACTTATTGCAGGCACTTGACGGTAGTTTGAGGGCTTCTTCGAGCAAGTTAAGCCACTTCAAGTGTCCTCAAAGATTTAATAAACTTAATCTAGGCACTTGAAAGAAATCTAAAGGTCTAGTCAAGGAATCTGAGTCACTTTGACTGCCTCTAAGCACTCATATAGTTATTCCAGGCACTTGAGAGTCTATTCAAGGAAGCTGACTCACTTTGACTGCCTGGAAAAGTCTTCTAAGTACCCATAAACTTATTCCACGCATTTCAAGGTAATCTGAGGGTTTCTTTATTTAATTTGAACCATTTCAAGTGCCTGTAAGTATCTTCTTAGTACTCATAAACTTATTCCAGACAATTGACGGTCTATTTAAGGAATCTGAGTCACTTTGACTGCCTATAAGGCAGGATTTTTATTGGATTCATTTTTTCCCTTAATTTTTTGGTTTTTCAAGTCAGATTTTTGAGAAATGCAATTTTTGATCCTTCGAGACGATTTTTTTGATAAACCTAATTTTTGTCGTGATTTTTGGTCCTTCGATCCAGTTTTTTTATTAAATTTTTTTTTCCTTAATTTTTGATTTTTTGAGTCAGATTTTTTATAAATTTAATTGTTGGTCCTTTGAGATACATTTTTTGATAAATTTAATTTTTGTCGTGATTTTTCGTCCATCGAGCTAAATTTTTATTAAATTTCATTTATGGTCCTTCGAGCCAGAGTATTTTGACCAGGTAATAGGGAATCAGATAATAGAAGATTGAGCCAACGAGATTTTAGATACGTACGCCTGGACTAATTTGAAAAAAATTAAAGTGACACATGTTTCTATTTATTGGCCTCTTCAGGACAGGGCAACCAGATTGAATAAATTTGAATCCTCCAAATAGGACTCCTTAGTACCCAAGTGTACTTTGGCCTCCTTGTAGACCTAGTAGTGGACTGTATACCTTTATAACCGTTACCAAACACCGTGAAATAAAACACTTCCGGTGAATTGTTTAACACAGTTTATTAACCCTTAAAACTCGTATTAAACAATCCCAACTGCGAACAGAAACTTATGAAACTAGATATTTAACAAAAACCATTTAGAATTAGCCGCATGCAATTTTTATTAGAGCCCGTGTGCAATTACATGTTCTTACTATCGGCGAGTCAACAGACAGACTCTGACAGACTGACTATTTTTTAATAATACATCTTTTATTTTGGCGGTCTGCGGGCGGGGTGGCGCACGGATGAAGATGAGATACGGATCGGCAAGCTTCAAACGACGCGGCTTTTTTAATACGAACTACGCAGTGAGTAAACATGCCAACTTTGTTGATTCCAAGAACACTCAATTCAAAAAATTAAATAGGTAAAATTAATTGGCGCTCTAACACAGATAATCAATAACATATATATTTATAAAACCTAATAGTGTGATCCTCCTCTGACATTCAAACTCGCAATCCTGACCCGATATACACGTGTGGCAAACTTAGATGTTGCATGCAACTCTATATATTTCGGTTCGAAGTATACAATACTACATAAACACACTTGAACAAATTGCCTTAAAATAAAACACTACTAACCAATTTTCGTTTTCTTTTTTAGTTCAGTCAGCTACGAGAAGACATGTTCAAGTCCAACATGCTTTGCTGCTACATCATATGGTTGTTCATCGTCATTACCCAGCTGGTAATCACCTTGTAAGTCCTCCCGTACGCCTCCTGTTATCCCAATTAACAAACAACTCACCCTAGGTCTCCGCTAGTAATCTGGCTTCTAACAATAGTGACCCTAATCCTAACCGCGGCCTCGATCCTGGTCATGGCCGAGGAATTTCAGCAATTTCCAGGATCCTTGCAGAAAATCTCCTCGACTTTGGTCCACAACAAAAACACCAGGACCGCCTTCATTTGCAGCATCATCATCGTGATGGCGCTCAGCACTTCGGTGAGTTTGTTCCAGAGTTATCCCATTGGCTCCTCGGGATTAACATCATCAAGTGTCTTAACGAGAAACTTCAATAGTACCGTCTCTGATAAATTAGCTAACAATACGCCACTGCTTCTGAAGAAAAACCCCTTATATGTGACAGATATTGAGGTGAAAACCTTGGAGCAAGAGTTGACCCTTAACCTGACCCTTAATGCTAAATTGAACACTGGAATAACATTGAAGAATATGAACTGTAGCGGAGAGTGTTTGCGAAAGTTGGTTCGGGGGTTGCAAGGGTTGTTCGCCAACGAGAGCACCTCCATGATCCAGATCGGAAGCCTCAAAAATGATACAGTCCTAAAGTTTAGTGATGAAGGAAGAAACATGACGCAACTACTGCTAGGAAGACGGAGAAAACGAGCAGTGGGTCTACAAAAGTTGAGCAGAATAAAAAGAGACGTCGCCAATTCAACTGCGGACAGTTGCGAAACAGCTTACTGTACACACCCAGAGTATATAGTGTTCACGTGGGTCCTATGTATGATCGCACTCGCCACAGCTCTGAAGCTTTACTATCTAATTAAGCTACTGTTGACGTTACTGATGGTGGGAGTTTATACGATTTTGATTTTGGTGCCGTATAAGCCTATTTTCGATTCGCTCGCTTCAACGTCCAATGGGTAAGTCAGTTTAGAGGTCAATCAAGGTGTCTGCAAGTAGTGGTCCAGATTCACTTGTAATGAGTTTCTTGGCTTAATTTAGGTCATTACAAGATTTCTTGTGTATGCAGTTAGTGTAAGGAAGTGGATGGAACAGAGTGTTGATGCGGTCAAAAATCCCAATTTCTTGGAATAGCTTTTAAAGGTTTTATTGGTTTTAATCTTATATGAAAGCCAATGAGTTTCTTCACCAAAAAGGTCATTACAAGTTTCCTTGTAAATACGCCTGTTTTGGAGTAATAAAGGAATTTTCCAGTGGACTTAAAAAAGTCTTAGTACCGTCAAAGGCTTCACATAAATCAATATATTTTTAATTTGAATGTGAGGATTTTATTAATTTTAGTTTCATTTGAAACTTGCCGAGTTTCTTCACTTAAAAGGTTATTACAAGTTTCCTTGTTAATACAGCCGTTTTGGAGTTATTGAGGAGTTTTTCAGTTGATCACAAAAATCTTGATACTATCAAAGGCTTTACAAAAATCAAAATATTTTAAAAACTAATGCACCGATTTTCTTGATTTTAGTTTCCGATGAAAGCCAATAAGTTTTTCCATCAAAAAGATTCTTACAAGTTTCCTTGTAAATGTAGCCATTTTTGAGTTATTCCTCAGTTTTTCAGTTACTTGAAAAAAACTCTGATATTGACAAACCCTTTACAAAAATCTAAATATTTTAAAAACTAATGCACCGATTTTATTGATTTTAGTTTCCAAAGAAAGTCAATGAGTTTTTCCATCAAAAAGATTCTTACAAGTATTCTTGTAAATGTAGCCATTTTTGAGTTATTCGTCAGTTTTGCAGTTACTTGAAAAAAACTCTGATATTGTCAAAGGCCTCACAAAAATCAAAATATTTTAAAAACTAATGCGCCGATTTCATTGATTTTAGTTTTCAATGAAAGCCAATGAGTTTCTTCATCAAAAATATTCTTAGAAGTTTCCTTGTAAACGTAGCCATTTTTGAGTTATTCGTCAGTTTTTCAGTTGCTTGAAAAAAACTCTGATATTGTCAAAGGCTTCACGAAAATCTAAATATTTAAAAAACTAATGCGCCGATTTCATTGATTTTAGTTTCCAATGAAAGTCAATGAGTTTCTTCATCAAAAAGATTCTTACAAGTTTCCTTGTAAATGTAGCCATTTTTGAGTTATTGCTCAGTTTTTCAGTTGATTGGAAAAAACTGTGATATTGTCAAAGGCTTCACAAAAATCAAAATATTTTAAAAACTAATGCACCAATTTTCTTGATTTTAGTTTCCAATGAAAGTCAATGAGTTTCTTCATCAAAAAGATTCTCACAGGTTTCCTTGTAAATGTAGCCATTTTTGAGTTATTCGTCAGTTTTTCAGTTACTTGAAAAAAACTCTGATATTGTCAAACGCTTTACAAAAATCTAAATATTTTGAAAACTAATGCACCGATTTACTTGATTTTAGTTTCTAATGAAAGTCAATGAGTTTCTTCATCAAAAAGATTCCTACAAGTTTCTTTGTAAATGTAGTTGCTTGAAAAAGACTGTGATATTGTCAAAGGTTTCACGAAAATCTAAATATTTTAAAAACTAATGCACCGATTTTATTGATTTTAGTTTCATTTGAAACTTGATGAGTTTCTTCACTAAAAAGGTTATTACAAGTTTCCTTGTCAATACAGCCGTTTGGGAGTTATTGAGGAGTTTTCCAGATAATTGAAAAAAATTTTGATACTATCAAAGGCTTTAGAAAAATCAATATATTTTAAAATTTTATGTAAAGACTTAGTTTCATTAGAAACTTTGTGAGTTTCTCAACCAAAAATGTCATTAAAGTTTCCTTGCAAATAGAACCTTTTTGGAGCTATTACAGAGTGTTTCAGTGGACTTAAATAAATCCTGGTACTATCAAAGGCTTTACAAAAATCAATATATTTTAATATTAAATGTGTGGATTTTATTGATTTTAGACTCATTTGAAACTTGATGAGTTTCTTGATCAAAAAGATCATTACCAGTTTCTTTATGACTATAACTGTTTTGGAGTTATTGAGGAGTTTTTCAGTTGATCGAGAAAATCTTGATACTGTCAAAGGCTTTACAAAAATCTAAATATTTTGAAAACTAATGCACCGATTTACTTGATTTTAGTTTCTAATGAAAGTCAATGAGTTTCTTCATCAAAAAAATTCTTACAAGTTTCTTTGTAAATGTAGCCATTTTTGAGTTATTGCTCAGTTTTTCAGTTACTTGAAAAAACTGTGATATTGTCAAAGGCTTTACAAAAATCTAAATATTTTGAAAACTAATGCACCGATTTTCTTGATTTTAGTTTTCAATGAAAGTCAATGAGTGTCTTCATCAAAAAGATTCTTACAAGTTTTCTTGTAAATGTGGCCATTTTTGAGTTATTCGTCAGTTTTTCAGTTACTTGAAAAAAACTCTGATATTGTCAAAGGCTTTACAAAAATCTAAATATTTTGAAAACTAATGCACCGATTTTCTTGATTTTAGTTTCCAATTAAAGTCAATAAGTTTTTCCATCAAAAAGGTTCTTACAGGTTTTCTTGTAATTGTAGCTATTTTTGAGTTATTCGTCAGTTTTTCAGCTACTTGAAAAAAACTGTGATATTGTCAAAGGCTTTACAAAAATCTCAATATTTTAAAAACTAATGCGCCGATTTCATTGATTTTAGTTTCCAATGAAAGTAAATGAGTTTCTTCATCAAAAACATTCTTACAAGTTTCTTTGTAAATGTAGCAATTTCTTGAGTTATTCGTCAGTTTTCCAGCTGCTGGAAAAAAACTGTGATATTGTCAAAGGCTTCACAAAAATCAAAATATTTTAAAAACTAATGCACCGATTTTATTGATTTTAGTTTCCATTGAAAGCCAATGAGTTTCTCGATCAAAAATATCCTTATTAGTTTCTATGTAAATCTAACCATTTTAGAGTTATTCGTCAGTTTTTCAGTTACTTGAAAAAAACTCTGATATTGTCAAACGCTTTACAAAAATCTATATATTTTGAAAACCTATGCACCAACTGTATCGATTTTAGTTTCATATGAAAACCAATGAGTTTCCTCACTAAAAACGTCATAAAGGTTTCCTTGTAAGTGCAACCGTTTTGCAGTTATTAAGGAGTCTTTCTGTGCACCTAAAAAAACTTGATCCTGTCAAAGGCTTCATGGAAATCTTCATATACTTCACCAAAAGATTTCCTTTTCAATACAAAGTGTACCAGGAGCAACCACACCTCCATTTCTCTTCTAAATACCTCCATGATCTCATTCATCAATAAATGCCTGTTCTGGAACTTTACAGGCATATTCCCAAAAACATATGTCAAGCACATTCACTTAACAAACATCTAATGCCTCTTTTTAATATTCCAGAGTGACCACGCCTCTTTCGGCCCAAATGCTTATACTGTTGGTAGTGTTTTTCCTGATGGTGGCGTACCACGCACGCTTGGTGGAGGTCACCTCACGTCTGGACTTCTTGTGGAAACAACAGGCGGAACGGGAACTCGCCGACATGGAGGAGACCAGGCAGAACAACATGCAACTGTTGACGAACATTTTGCCCGATCACGTTGCCCAGCACTATTTGTCCAGCGATAGAAACAGTGATGTATTGAATGCGAGAGAAGTTTATTACTGGCACATTCTTATTTGGTGGTTTTTCAGGAGCTATTCTCCCAGTATCGGGAGGAGGTGGGGGTACTGTTTGCCACCATTCCCAACTTTACAGACTTCTATTCGGAGAAGATCAATAAGGGAGTGGAGTGCATCAGGCTGCTTAACGAGATCATTGGTAAGAAGAGATTTTTTAAAAGAGACATTTATTATTTATGAGTTATGCCTTTAAAAGCTGACTTTGATGAGCTGCTGGACGAGGAAAGGTTCAGCTCCATTGAGAAAATTAAGACAGTCAGCGCTACTGCAACATACATGGCTGCCTCGGGTCTTAACCCAACCCACAAGGTAACATCCAACCGGCTCCCAATGACTCCTCAATAATTCCTCAATAAATTTTAGGATTCGGACAAGAACACCGATAGCGTGGAGCACCTGTGCGCCCTAGTGGATTACGCAATGTCAATGAAGGAGAAACTCGAGGAGATCAACAAGGACTCGTTCAACAATTTCGGCTTGAGGGTCGGGGTGTCTTGTGGGCCCCTCGTGTGCGGGGTGATCGGGGCCAGGAAGCCCGTGTTTGATATTTGGGGCGATACGGTCAATCTCGCTTCCAGGATGGATTCCACTGGATTGATTGGATATATTCAGGTGCCTAAGGAAACTGCACAAGTAAGTATGGAGTCCAGAGTGATCTTTGCTTTAACGTATCAAGGGTTAAAGAGTGATCACTCTTTGGCAGATTCTTTTAAAGTCTACTGATGAGTTACCTTTGTATTTAACTATAAACCTTATGGTGAATGGTATTGATCAAGGAGCAGAAGTCCTGGGAGTTGTATTTGTTGACTTGTCAAGAGCCTTGGACTGGTGGTGTAAGAAAAGAGAAATCTTGTTGCTTCTTCTACTGACCGTCTATTATTAATTACATTGGAATGCTATTTAATTGCTAACTCCGGCTGTTCCAGGTTAATGGAATTCATGGTAATGTAAAATCTATCTCCTGGATGATGTTGTTTCCTAACTAATATAAATTATAATAAAATAGGTTGGAGTTCAATGATCCTATGGCTATTTGTGAAGGGCATTACCAAAGGAACAAATTATTTGGATTTTTGTGAAGCCTTTGATAATATCACAATTTTTTTGAAGCAACTGGAAAACTGGCGAATAACTCAGAAATGGCTTCACATACAAGGAAATTTGTAAGGACCCTTTTGATGAAGAAACTCATTCACTTTCATATGAAACTTGAATGAGTAAAATCGGTGCATGAGTTTTTAAAATATTTAGATTCTTGTGAAGCCTTTGATAATATCACAATTTTTTTGAAGCAACTGGAAAACTGGAGAATAACTCAAAAATGGCTTCACATACAAGGAAACTTATTAGGACCCTTTTAATGAAGAAACTCATTCACTTTCATACGAAACTTAATTGAGTAAAATCGGTGCATGAGTTTTCAAAATATTTAGATTCTTGTGAAGCCTTTGATAATATCACAATTTTTTTGAAGCAACTGGAAAACTGGCGAATAACTCAAAAATGGCTTCACATACAAGGAAACTTGTAAAGACCCTTTTGATGAAGAAACTCATTCACTTTCATATGAAACTTAAATGAGTAAAATCGGTGCATGAGTTTTCAAAATATTTAGATTCTTGTGAAGCCTTTGATAATATCACGATTTTTTTGAAGCAACTGGAAAACTGGCGAATAACTCAAAAATGGCTTCACATACAAGAAAACTTGTAAAGACCCTTTTGATGAAGAAACTCATTCACTTTCATATGAAACTTAAATGAGTAAAATCGGTGCATGAGTTTTCAAAATATTTAGATTCTTGTGAAGCCTTTGATAATATCACAATTTTTTTGAAGTAACTGAAAAACTGGCGAATAACTCAAAAATGGCTTCACATACAAGAAAACTTGTAAAGACCCTTTTGATGAAGAAACTCATTCACTTTCATATGAAACTTAAATGAGTAAAATCGGTGCATGAGTTTTCAAAATATTTAGATTCTTGTGAAGCCTTTGATAATATCACGATTTTTTTGAAGCAACTGGAAAACTGGCGAATAACTCAAAAATGGCTTCACATACAAGAAAACTTGTAAAGACCCTTTTGATGAAGAAACTCATTCACTTTCATATGAAACTTAAATGAGTAAAATCGGTGCATGAGTTTTCAAAATATTTAGATTCTTGTGAAGCCTTTGATAATATCACAATTTTTTTGAAGTAACTGAAAAACTGGCGAATAACTCAAAAATGGCTTCACATACAAGAAAACTTGTAAAGACCCTTTTGATGAAGAAACTCATCCACTTTCATATGAAACTTAAATGAGTAAAATCGGTGCATGAGTTTTCAAAATATTTAGATTCTTGTGAAGCCTTTGATAATATCACAATTTTTTTGAAGCAACTGGAAAACTGGAGAATAACTCAAAAATGGCTTCACATACAAGGAAACTTGTAAGGACCCTTCTGATAAAGAAACTCATTCACTTTCATATAAAACTTAAAAGGGTAAAATCGGTGCATGAGTTTTCAAAATATTTAGATTCTTGTGAAGCCTTTGATAATATCACAATTTTTTTGAAGTAACTGAAAAACTGGCGAATAACTCAAAAATGGCTTCACATACAAGGAAACTTGTAAGGACCCTTTTGATGAAGAAACTCATTCTTTTTCATATGAAACTTAAAAGGGTAAAATCGGTGCATGAGTTTTCAAAATATTTAGATTCTTGTGAAGCCTTTGATAATATCACAATTTTTTTGAAGCAACTGGAAAACTGGCGAATAACTCAAAAATGGCTTCACATACAAGGAAACTTGTAAGGACCCTTTTGATGAAGAAACTCATTCACTTTCATATGAAACTTAAATGAGTAAAATCGGTGCATGAGTTTTTAAAATATTTAAATTCTTGTGAAGCCTTTGATAATGTCACAATTTTTTTGAAGCAACTGAAAAACTGGCGAATAACTCAAAAATGGCTTCACATACAAGGAAACTTATAAAGATCCTTTTGATGAAGAAACTCATTCACTTTCATATAAAACTTAAATGAGTAAAATCGGTGCATGAGTTTTCAAAATATTTAGATTCTTGTGAAGCCTTTGATAATATCACAATTTTTTTGAAGCAACTGGAAAACTGGCGAATAACTCAAAAATGGCTTCACATACAAGGAAACTTGTAAGGACCCTTTTGATGTAGAAACTCATTCACTTTCATATGAAACTTAAATGAGTAAAATCGGTGCATGAGTTTTCAAAATATTTAGATTCTTGTGAAGCCTTTGACAATATCACGATTTTTTTGAAGCAACTGGAAAACTGGCGAATAACTCAAAAATGGCTTCACATACAAGGAAACTTGTAAAGACCCTTTTGATGAAGAAACTCATTCACTTTCATATGAAACTTAATTGAGTAAAATCGGTGCATGAGTTTTCAAAATATTTAGATTCTTGTGAAGCCTTTGATAATATCAAAATTTTCTTCAAGCAACTGGAAAACTGGCGAATAACTCAAAAATGGCTTCACATACAAGGAAACTTGTAAGGACCCTTTTGATGAAGAAACTCATTCACTTTCATATGAAACTTAAATGAGTAAAATCGGTGCATGAGTTTTTAAAATATTTAAATTCTTGTGAAGCCTTTGATAATGTCACAATTTTTTTGAAGCAACTGAAAAACTGGCGAATAACTCAAAAATGGCTTCACATACAAGGAAACTTATAAAGATCCTTTTGATGAAGAAACTCATTCACTTTCATATAAAACTTAAATGAGTAAAATCGGTGCATGAGTTTTCAAAATATTTAGATTCTTGTGAAGCCTTTGATAATATCACAATTTTTTTGAAGCAACTGGAAAACTGGCGAATAACTCAAAAATGGCTTCACATACAAGGAAACTTGTAAGGACCCTTTTGATGTAGAAACTCATTCACTTTCATATGAAACTTAAATGAGTAAAATCGGTGCATGAGTTTTCAAAATATTTAGATTCTTGTGAAGCCTTTGACAATATCACGATTTTTTTGAAGCAACTGGAAAACTGGCGAATAACTCAAAAATGGCTTCACATACAAGGAAACTTGTAAAGACCCTTTTGATGAAGAAACTCATTCACTTTCATATGAAACTTAAATGAGTAAAATCGGTGCATGAGTTTTCAAAATATTTAGATTCTTGTGAAGCCTTTGATAATATCACGATTTTTTTGAAGCAACTGGAAAACTGGCGAATAACTCAAAAATGGCTTCACATACAAGAAAACTTGTAAAGACCCTTTTGATGAAGAAACTCATTCACTTTCATATGAAACTTAAATGAGTAAAATCGGTGCATGAGTTTTCAAAATATTTAGATTCTTGTGAAACCTTTGATAATATCACAATTTTTTTGAAGCAACTGAAAAACTGGCGAATAACTCAAAAATGGCTTCACATACAAGGAAACTTGTAAGGACCCTTTTGATGAAGAAACTCATTCACTTTCATATGAAACTTAATTGAGTAAAATCGGTGCATGAGTTTTCAAAATATTTAGATTCTTGTGAAGCCTTTGATAATGTCACAATTTTTTTGAAGCAACTGAAAAACTGGCGAATAACTCAAAAATGGCTTCACATACAAGGAAACTTATAAAGATCCTTTTGATGAAGAAACTCATTCACTTTCATATAAAACTTAAATGAGTAAAATCGGTGCATGAGTTTTCAAAATATTTAGATTCTTGTGAAGCCTTTGATAATGTCACAATTTTTTTGAAGCAACTGAAAAACTGGCGAATAACTCAAAAATGGCTTCACATACAAGAAAACTTGTAAAGACCCTTTTGATGAAGAAACTCATTCACTTTCATATGAAACTTAAATGAGTAAAATCGGTGCATGAGTTTTCAAAATATTTAGATTCTTGTGAAACCTTTGATAATATCACAATTTTTTTGAAGCAACTGAAAAACTGGCGAATAACTCAAAAATGGCTTCACATACAAGGAAACTTGTAAGGACCCTTTTGATGAAGAAACTCATCCACTTTCATATGAAACTTAAATGAGTAAAATCGGTGCATGAGTTTTCAAAATATTTAGATTCTTGTGAAGCCTTTGATAATATCACGATTTTTTTGAAGCAACTGGAAAACTGGCGAATAACTCAAAAATGACTTCACATACAAGGAAACTTGTAAAGACCCTTTTGATGAAGAAACTCATTCGCTTTTATATGAAACTTAAATGAGTAAAATCGGTGCATGAGTTTTCAAAATATTTAGATTCTTGTGAAGCCTTTGATAATATCACAATTTTTTTCCAGCAACTGAAAAACTGGCGAATAATTCAAAAATGGCTTCATATACAAGGAAACTTGTAAAGACCCTTTTGATGAAGAAACTCATCCACTTTCATATGAAACTTAAATGAGTAAAATCGGTGCATGAGTTTTCAAAATATTTAAATTCTTGTGAAGCCTTTGATAATGTCACAATTTTTTTGAAGCAACTGAAAAACTGGCGAATAACTCAAAAATGGCTTCACATACAAGGAAACTTATAAAGATCCTTTTGATGAAGAAACTCATTCACTTTCATATAAAACTTAAATGAGTAAAATCGGTGCATGAGTTTTCAAAATATTTAGATTCTTGTGAAGCCTTTGATAATATCACAATTTTTTTCCAGCAACTGAAAAACTGGCGAATAATTCAAAAATGGCTTCATATACAAGGAAACTTGTAAGGACCCTTTTGATGAAGAAACTCATTCACTTTCGTACGAAACTTAATTGAGTAAAATCGGTGCATGAGTTTTCAAAATATTTAGATTCTTGTGAAGCCTTTGACAATATCACAATTTTTTTGAAGCAACTAAAAAATTGACGAATAACTCCAGAGGAAGTAATGTTTACTATTGTGAAATGATGACACTATTCTTATGTTTCCTAATGTTAACTATCCTTCAAGAAACTAGGACTGCTTGGTATTATTGATCCCTTGCAAGCAATTAAAATTCAATTTTATTACTTCCTTAAAAGTTATAACATAGAATCTTGTTCATTCTTTGTCTTCTAAGTTTCAACACTTTTCCTGGATTTTTTCTTTCTATTTTATTGAAACATACAGTCCAGATTCAATTTAGGAACTCTGCCCTTTGCGTTTGTTTCAGAGTACAACCTCCAGGAATTAATAATTTCTTACAGGCAGTTGAGGTCATATTTTTAGAAGCCTACTTCACTCTTTCTCTATTTTAGTTTTCTTATAACTTCTGGATTCTTTTTGTTTGTTTTTTCTTTCATTTACTGTCGCTCTTTGCCGATGACACCTTTGTGATGTCATCAGTAGTGTATATAGCAAAAATGTTAACGCTCTTGGTTGAGACGATGTATTTGTTGACTTCTCAAAAGCGTTCGACACCATTCTGGTGTGCCAATAAACTCGTCTTGATTCAGATGCTGGGCGTAAGAGGTTACGAGCTAAAAAAACGTGGCATAGTGGACGTAAAAGGAAAAGGCCTTATGGAAACGTTCTTCGTGATGGGACGACAGCTATCCAGACCGCCCAGCTTCCAAAGGCAACCGAGCAACTACAGCACCTTGGCAGCGGTGGTATACGCCCTTGCACAGACCCGAAAGAAACATACTGGAAATACTCGTAAGAATTTTTAATAAATTTTGATACATGACATGACATAATTTTTTTTGTACATGATAGCAGGCAGTGCGGTCCTAGGTAGAGCAAGAACCCAAGGCAAAACCGACATTTCCAGGAAAATCATCAACTACAGCTCGATGAGGATCACGAATAAGACCTCGGGCGGTCCAGTGAGACGGAACACCACCAGGGGAAACCCCAAGAATATGCACGCTAGGCAAGAGAGATCTTAGGTTATCTAAAGCGTTAAGTACTCATTGGTTTTAATTACTAGGTCCCAGCCCAATATGCGCCAAATAGGCTCGCACAACTTCGACAACTTACGATCAATGAAATCGATGGATAGAGACGTGACCTCGACGACGATTAGTCGTATGGCAGTGTCTCAATCTGCACCGCATACTCCAGTGTCTGCCAACAATCATTCTGAGAACGTTCCATTCAAATCCGTGCCAAGACTACTCTCCGAACCAATAGTTAATAGGTGAGTACGAGTGAGTCCTTAAAGAACTTTCACAGAACGTGAGTCATCAGGATGTTAATATGCCTATTGTTTGGACTCGATATTGCTGTACTCAGTGATTGGTTTAGATTATATGGAGTGTATCCAGATATTTGCACTGGTGTGGGTTTTTCGGAAAATGTCACTCTAAGAAATTATATTTTTTAGTTTTTGAGATATGGACAGATTTGTCCAAGCGGTTTAGTTAAAATTTCGTGTAAAAAAAAATAATGAAAATTTAAAAAATTATCAATATTGATGGAGGATTGTAATTTATATCTGCATAAGTACGCCATGCCAATATGTTAAAAATAACAAGAAATATTGCCTTGGCAAGCCGGCACTCTGTTAATGCTTTTTTTTAATTTTTAATACAAATAATTACCATGTTTAGTGAATCTGCATTAGATCAGAATGACTTAAAGTTCATACCCAATTTTTTAATTAAAGTCAATCGGTCAAGCGTCCTTTATAAGAAAAATCAAGAATCAAAAAAAATTATTGATTAGTTACTTAAATATAAACAAATTTAGGGGTGGTATAGTTAAATTTGTACTAAAAAACATAAATGAATAATAACAGTGACTTTAAAGTTTCTCCCAATTTTCCAATGAAAACCTCAAAGGGAAAGTGTTAAAAACTATCTAGACGTATGCGTTCAATTGTTCTTTTCAAGCATAATCAAGAATTTAAAAAAAATTATTGATTAGTTTCTAAAATATGGACGGTTTTATTGAGGCGGTCTAGTTAAATTTGTGTAAAAAATTAAATAAAAAAATAATAACAGTAACTTCAAAGTTTCTTCCAATTTTTCAATGAAAATCTCAAAGGGAAAGTCTCGAAAATTAGCCGGACGTATGCGCTCAAGGGTTTTTTCAAGCATAATCAAGAATTTCAAAAAAATTATTGATTATTTCCTGAAATATGGACGGTTTTATTAAGGCGGTCTAGTACAATTAAAAAAAAAATCAGTGTCGACAAAGTTTTTCTTAATTTTTCAATAAAAACTTTAAAAGGAAAGTCTTAAAAACTGGACAGTGGTGTGCGCTCAAGTGTCTTTTACAAGAAAAATCAAGAATTTCCAAAAAATTATTGATTAGTTTCTGAAATATGAATAGATTTATTGAGGCGGTCTAGTGGAAATTTGGAAAAAATAATCAAAGTGACTTCAAAGTTTTTCTTATTTTTTTAATTAAAACTTCAAAAGGACAGCTTTGAAAACAGGACAGTGGCGTGCGCTCAAGTGTCCTTTTCAAGAAAAATCAAGAATTTCCAAAAAATTATTGATTAGTTTTATAGATATGCATAGGTTTATTGAGACAGTCTAGTTGAAATTTTGCTAAATAAAATGTTAAAATGACTTCAATGTTTTTCTTGATTTTTCGTTTCAAGAGGAAAGTTTTAAAAACTGGACAGTGGTGTGCTCTCAAGTGTTCTATATAAGAAAAATCAAGAATTTAAAAAAAATTATTGATTAGTTTCTTAAATATGGACAGATTTATTGAGGCGGTCTAGTTAAATTTATTCAAACAGAATTAATTAATGAGTACAATAATTTCAAATTTCTTTTTAATTTTTTAATAAATGTGTCAAAAAAAATGTCTTAGAAACTGGACAGTCGTCTGCGCTCAAGTGTCCTTTATAAGAAAAATCAAGAATTTCAAAAAATTATTCATTAGTTTCTGAAATATGGAGGGTTTTATTGAGGCAATCTAGTTAAATTTGTACAAAAAAAAATTAATAAATAATACCAGTGACTTCAAAGTTTCTCCCAATTTTCCAATAAAAATCTCAAAGGGAAAGTCTTGAAAACTAGCCAGACATATGCGCTCAAGTGTTCTTTTCAAGAAAAATCAAGAATTTCCAAAAAATTATTGATTAGTTTCTGAAATATGAACGATTTTATTAAGACGGTCTAGTTGAAATTTGAAAAAAAAATCAAAGTAACGTCAAAGTTTTTCTTGATTTTTCAATTAAAACTTTAAAAGAAAAATCTTGAAAACTTGACAGTGGTGTGCGCTCAAGTGTCCTTTTCAATAAAAATCAAGAATTTTCTAAAAATTATTGATTAGTTTTATACATATGCACAGGTTTATTGAGACAGTCTAAAAAAAATGTTAAAGAGCTTCAAGAGGGAAGTTTTGAAAACTGGACAGTGGTGTGTTCTCAAATGTTCTTTTCAAGAAAAATCAAGAATTTCCAAAAAATTATTGATTAGTTTTTTAGATATGCACACGTTAAGTAAGGCGTTCTATTTAAATTTATAAAAAAAATTAATTTATTTAGTAGAGTGACTTTAAAATCTTTCTCAATGAAAATCTCAAGTCTCTTTCTAGACTTCAAAGTTTCTCCTAATTTTCCAATGAAAATCTCAAAGGAAAAATCTTGAAAACTAGCCAGACTTATGCCCTCAAGTGTTTTTTTAAAGAATAATCAAGAATTTCAAAAAATTATTGATTAGTTTCTGAAATATGGACAGATTTATTGAGGCGGTCTAGTTAAATTTATTCAAACAAAATTAATTAGTGACTACAGTAATTTCAAATTTCTTTTTAATTTTCTAATAAATGTGTCAAAAAAAATGTCTTAGAAACTGGACAGTCGTCTGCGCTTAAGTGTCCTTTACAAGAAAAATCAAGAATTTCAAAAAAATTATTGATTATTTTCTAAAAAAATGGACGGTTTTACTAAGGCGGTCGAGTTGAAATTTGGAAAAAAAAAATTAAAGTAACGTCAAAGTTTTTCTTGATTTTTCAATTAAAACTTTAAAAGGAAAATCTTGAAAACTTGACAGTGGCGTGCGCTCAAGTGTCCTTTTCAAGAAAAATCAAGAATTTCCAAAAAATTATTGATTAGTTTTATAGATATGCGCAGGTTTATTGAGACAGTCTAGTTGAAATTTGGCAAAAAAAAATGTTAAAGTGACTTCAATGTTTTTCTTGATTTTTTATTAAGAACATCAAGAGGAAAATCTTGAAAATTGGACAGTGGTGTGCGCTCAAGTGTCATTTACAAGAAAAATCAAGAATTTCAAAAAATTATTGATTAGTTTCTGAAATATAGACAGATTTATTGAGGCGGTCTAGTTAAAATTTGGAAAGAAAAATCAAAGTGACTTCAAAGTTTTTCTTGATTTTTCAATTAAAACTTTAAAAGGAAAGTCTTGAAAACTGTACAGACATATGCGCTCAAGTGTCCTTTACAAGAAAAATCAAGAATTTCGATAAAATTATTGATTAGTTTTTCAGATATGTACAGGTTTATTGAGACAGTCTAGTTGAAATTTTGGTTAAAAAAAAATGTTAAAGTGACTTCAATTTTTTTTCTTCATTTTTCATTAAGAACTTAAAGAGGACAGTTTTGAAAACTGGACAGTGGTGTGCTCTCAAGTGTTCTATATGAGGAAAATCAAAAATTTAAAAAAATTATTGATTAGTTTCTGAAATATGGACGGTTTTATTGAGGCGGTCTAGTTAAAATTGTGAAAAAAAAATTAGCTAATAATAACAGAACTTCAAAGTCTCTCCCAATTTTCCAATGAAAACCTCAAAGGGAAAGTCTTGAAAACTAGCCAGACGTATGCGCTCAAGTGTTCCTTTAAATCATAATCAAGAATTTCAAAAAAATTATTGATTAATTTTTGAAATATTGACGGTTTTATTGAGGCAGTCTGGTTAAATTTGTGCAAGAAATTAAATAAATTAATAATAACAGTGACTTCAAAGTTTCTCCCAATTTTCCAATAAAAATCTCAAAGGGAAAGTCTTGAAAACTAGCCAGACGTATGCCCTCAAGTGTTCTTTTAAAGAATAATCAAGAATTTCAAAAAAATTATTGATTAGTTTCTGAAATATGGACGATTTTATTGAGACGGTCTAGTTGAAATTTGAAAAAAAAAATCAAAGTAACGTCAAAGTTTTTCTTGATTTTTCAATTAAAACTTCAAGAGGACAGTTTAGAAAACAGGACAGTGATGTGCACTTAAGTGCCTTTTACAAGAAAAATCAAGAATTTCGAAAAAATTATTGATTAGTTTTTCAGATATGCACAGGTTTATTGAGACTGTCTAGTTGAAATTTCGTAAGAAAAATGTTAAAGTAACGTCAAAGTTTTTCTTGATTTTTCAATTAAAACTTCAAAAGGACAGTTTTGAAAACAGGACAGTGGCGTGCGCTCAATGTGTCCTTTTCAAGAAAAATCAAGAATTTCCAAAAAATTATTGATTAGTTTTATAGATATGCACAGGTTTATTGAGACAGCCTAGTTGAAATTTGGCAAAAAAAATGTTAAAGTGACTTCAATGTTTTTCTTGATTTTTCATTAAGAATATCAAGAGGAAAGTTTTAAAAACTGGACAGTGATGTGCTCTCAAGTGTTCTATATAAGAAAAATCAAGAATTTCAAAAAAATTATTGATTAGTTTTTTAAATATGGACAGATTTATTGAGGCCATCTAGTTAAATTTATTCAAACAAAATTAATTAATGAGTACAGTAATTTCAAATTTCTTTTCAATTTTCTAATAAATGTGTCAATAGATATGTCTTAAAAACTGGACAGTCGTCTACGCTCAAGTGTCTTTTACAAGAAAACTCAAGAATTTCCAAAAAATATTGATTCATTTTTCAGATATTCACAGGTTTATTGACAAAAAATTTCTAAACTGTTTTCTTGATTTTTCAATAAAAACATCAAGAGGAAAGTTTTGAAAACTGGACAGACGTATGCCCTCAAGTGTTCTTTTAAAGAATAATCAAGAATTTCCAAAACATTATTGATTAGTTTTTCAGATATGCAGAGGTTTATTAAGACTGTTTAGTTGAAATGTCGTAAAAAAATTTTTAAAGTAATGTCAAGGTTTTTTTTGATTTTTCAATTAAAACCTTAAGAGAAGAGTTTTGAAAACTGGACAGATGTATGCGCTCAAGTATTCTTTTCAAGCATATACAAGAATTTCAAAAAAATTATTAATTAGTTTCTGAAATATGGACGGTTTTATTAAGACGGTCTTGTTGAAATTTGGAAAAAAAAATCAAACTAACGTCAAAGTTTTTCTTGGTTTTTCAATTAAAACTTTAAAAGGAAAATCTTGAAAACTTGACAGTGGTGTGCGCTCAAGTGTCCTTTTCAAGAAAAATCAAGAATTTCGAAAAAATTATTGATTAGTTTTATACATATGCACAGGTTTATTGAGACAGTCTAAAAAAAATGTTAAAGTGACTTCAATGTTTTTCTTGATTTTTCATTAAGAGCTTCAAGAGGGAAGTTTTGAAAACAGGACAGTGGTGTGTTGTCAAATGTTCTTTTCAAGAAAAATCAAGAATTTCCAAAAAATTATTGATTAGCTTTTTAGATATGCACACGTTAAGTAAGGCGTTCTATTTAAATTTATAAAAAAAAAATAATTTATTTAGTAGAGTGACTTTCAAATCTTTCTCACCGAAAATCTCAAGTCTCTCTCTCGACTTCAAAGTTTCTCCTAATTTTCCAATGAAAATCTCGAAGGAAGAGTCTTGGAAACTAGCCGGACGTATGCGCTCAAGGGTTGTTTCAAGCATAATCAAGAATTAAAAAAAAATTATTGATTATTTTCTGAAATATGGACGGTTTTATTGAGGCGGTCTAGTTGAAATTTGGAAAAAAAAATCAAAGTGACGTCAAAGTTTTTCTTGATTTTTCAATTAAAACTTTAAAATGAAAATCTTGAAAACTGGCCAATGGTGTGCGCTCAAGTGTCCTTTACAAGAAAAAGCAAGAATTTAAAAAAAATTATTGATTAGTTTCTTAAATATGGACAGATTTATTGAGGCGATCTAGTTAAATTTATTCAAACAAAATTAATTAATAAGTACAGTGAGTTCAAAGTTCTTCTCAATTTTCTAATAAAAATATTAAGAAATATTTTTTACAAATCGGACAGTCATCTGCACTCAAGTGTCTTTTACAAGGAAAATCAAGAATTTCCAAAAAATTATTGATTAATTTTTCAGATATAGACAGGTTTATTTAGGCGGTTTATTTAAATTTGTACATAAAAAATTAAATTAATTAGTAGAGTGACTTTAAAATTTTTCTCAATGAACATCTCAAGAGGAAAGTCTTAGATATTAGACAGTCGTATGCGTTCAATTGTCCATTACAAGAAAAATCAAGAATTTCAAAAAAATTATTGATTAGTTTCTTAAATATAGACAGATTAATTGAGGTTGTCTAGTTAAATTTGTGCAAAAACACTTAGTTAATGAGTACAGTGACTTTTCTTTTTCTCAATTTTCTAATAAGAGTATCAAGATGATTTTTTTTTTAAAACTGGACAGGCGTGTGCGTACAAGTGCCCTTAGAAAAAAAATCAAGAATTTGCAAAAAATTATTGATTAATTTTTCAGTTATGCACAGGTTATTTGAGTCTGGTTAAAATTGGGCAAAAAATTTTAATTGATGATTACAGTAACTTCAGAGATTGTCTCAGTTTTCCAATAAAAACCTCAAGATTTGAAAACTGGTCGGTCGTATGCGCTTAAGTATTTTTTTTAAGAATAATCAAGAATTTCCGAAAAATTATTAAATAATTTGAAGATATGCATAGATTTATTAAGGCGGTCTCAATAAAATTGGGCAAAAAAATTTATTAATAATAAATAACAAGGATTTCAAAGTTTTTCCCAATTTTTCAATGAAAATTTCATAAGAAAAGTCTTCAAAAACTGAACAGTCATATCCGTATCAAGTATTCTTTTCAAAAATAATCAAGAATTTCCAAAAAATTATTAATTATTTCTTGAAATATGGTCAGATTTATTGTGGCCGTCTAGTTGAAATTTGGGGAAAAAAAGTGACTTCAAAGTTCTTCTTAATTTTTCAAGAAAAACTTCAAGAGGAAAGTTTCGAAAACTAGATAGTGGTGTGCGCTCAAGTGTCCCTTACAAGGAAAATCAAGAATTTCGAAAAAATTATTGATTAGTTTTTGAGATACGGACAGAGTTATTGAGGCGATCTAGTTAAATTTATGCAAAAAATTAAATTAATAAGTAGGATGACATCAGAGCTTTTTCCAATTTTCCAATAAAGGTTTGAGGCGAAAAATCTTTCTTTTTTTCAAAAAAAAATCAAGAATTTCCAAAAAATTATTGATTAGGAAATTATTCTGAGATATGGACAGTTTTTATTAAATTAATCTGGTTAAATTAAAGCAGTATAACTTCTTTAATCATGATATCCTTTAATTTCTTATTAATTTTTAAAAGTTACGACTGGATCAAACCATAATACTTCATTTCCAGGTCAAGAAGTTCACCGAATTCGAACCAAAAATCAAAATATCAACGAGAAACCTTAAATAATAAGAGCGCCCCGGACACTTCAGCTGCAGAAGCTTCGGATAGCTTCAAGGTGAGAACATCCGAAGCTATTGTCCCGGTACACTCTCCGAAACACTTATTAAAGAGAGACACAAAGTTTTCATTGAGGAGCCCGTTGAGTAAGAGGGTTCAAATCGACGGGAGCAAGAGAGATAAGCTGAATAAAGTGCATTCTTTAGACGGTACGCACGTTTAGGGTCCTAACTTTATTATATAATATATTTTATACCTTTACTTGTGCATTTTGGTGTTTTATATTATATTTGTATCTATGTGTCTAAGTTATGGTAATTGATTCTTTCATTGTATGAGTTTTAACTAAGCAGTAGTATAAAGCGACCAAAAAAATCAGTATTAGGTTATCTGAATCGATCATTTACAAATGTGTGTACAGAATAAAATACTTTTCTTCCTCTGTAATATGAAGTTTTATTTCTGGAAAATTGGCCTTGATCCTGTACCTGATAACAATAGCTAAAACTCAATTAATTGTTGACCGATTTTAATGAAAGTTAGCTTAAATTAAAGTAATTTTAATTCTTAAGCAAAAAGGTAATTACAAACATTTTCGTAAAGTTACCTCTTTTTGAGCTACTAGTCCTTAAATTATTTCTAGGGTAAATGAGGAAATTGCTCTGGCAACTGGGACAAAAATAACCATAACTCGGTTAATTATTATTGGATTTTAATGAAAGTTAGCTTAAATTAAACTATTTTTAATTCTTAAGCAAAAAGGTAATTATAAAAATTTTCGTAAAGTTACCTCTTTTTACGCTATTACTCGTTAAACTATTTCTAGAGTAAATGAGGAAATTGCACTGGCAACTGGGACAAAAATGGCCATAACTCGGTTAATTATTACCGGATTTTAATAAAAGTTAGCTTAAATTAAACTATTTTTAATTTTTAAGCAAAAAGCTAATTACACAAATTTTCGTAAAGTCACCTCTCTTTGAGCTACTACTCGTTAAATAATTTCTATGGAAAAAGAAGAAATTGCACTGGCAACCTGTTCAAAAACGACCATAACTTGGTTAATTATTAACTGATTTTATCGAAAATTAGCTTAAATTTAGCTATTTTTAATTTTTAAGCAAAAAGATAATTACAAAAAGTTTCGTAAAGTTAGCTCTTTTTAAGCTACTACTCGTTAAATTAATTATAGGGTAAATGAGGAAACTGTATTGGCAACCTAGACAAAAATGGCCATAACTCGGTTAATTATTAACCGATTTTGATGGAAATTATTTTAAATTAAATTATTTTTAATTTTTAAATAAAAACATATTTACAAAAAAATTTGTATTGTTACTCCTTTTTGGGTTAAAACTCTTTAAATTATTTTTAGGGTAAATAAGAAAATCGCACTGGCAACCGGGACAAAAATAACCATAACTCGGTTAATTATTAACCGATTTTAATGAAAGTTAGCTTAAATTAAACAAACTTTAATTCTTAAACAAAAAGCTAATTACACGAATTTTCGTAAAATGACGTCTTTTTGAACTACAACTCGTTAAATTATTTCTGGGGTAAATGAGGAAATTGCACTGGCAACCGGAACAAAAATGGCCATACCTCGGTTAATTATTGACCGATTTTGATGAAAGTTAGTTTATATTAAACTATTTTTAATTCTTAAATAAAAAGATATTGACAAAAATTTTCGTATAGTTACTCCTTTTTGGGTTAAATTATTTGTAGGGTAAATGAAAAAATTGCACTGGCAACCGGGACAAAAATAGCCATAACTCGGTTAATTATGAACTGATTTTATCGAAAATTAGCTTAAATTTAGCTATTTTTAATTTTCAAGCAAAAAGGTAATTATAAAAATTTTCATAAAGTTACCTCTTTTTGATTTACTACTCGTTAAATTATTTCTAGGGTAAATGAGCATATAATACTGGCAACCGGGACAAAAATGGCCTTATCTCGGTTAATTATTAACCGATTTTAATGAAATTTAGTTTAAATTAAACTAATTTCAACTCTTAAGCAAAAAGGTAATTATAAAAATGTTCATAAAGTTACCTTTTTTTAAGCTATTACTCGTTAAATTATATCTAGGGTAAATGAGGAACTTGCACTGGCAACTGGGACAAAAATGGCTATAACTCGGTTAATTATTAACCGATTTTAATGAAAGTTAGCTTAAATTAAACTGTTTTTAATTCTTAAATAAAAAGATAATTATAAAAATTTTCGTAAAGTTACCTCTTTTTGAGCTACTACTCGTTAAATTATATCTAGGGTAAATGAGGAACTTGCACTGGCAACTGGGACAAAAATGGCTATAACTCGGTTAATTATTAACCGATTTTAATGAAAGTTAGCTTAAATTAAACAAACTTTAATTCTTAAACAAAAAGCTAATTACACGAATTTTCGTTAAGTGACCTCTTTTTGAACTACTACCGGTTAAATTATTCTTATGCTAAAAGAAGAAATTGCACTGTCAACCTGGACAAAAACCACCATAACTCGATTAATTACTAACCGATTTTAATGAAAGTTAGCTCAAATTAACCAATTTTTAATTTTCAAACACCCAGATAAACAAAAAAAAAATTGTAATCCTTTAAAAAATAAAACAGAAGAAAGTAATTCCAAATTTATTTTTAATATCCTCTAATAATAATTTACACATACACAATCTATTAATTAAGTTATATAAAACAAGTTTATAGTTGGGGCAGCTTCTTTTTTAATTAACTTCCCATAACTCAGTGTTGTAAATGAGTATTCGAGTACTCAGTACTCGATGCAACTTCCGCTTGCTCACCCTTGCTATACTCCCCAATCGCAGTCAAACTCTGCTCATTCTTATATATAACCGGAGTACCTCTATCACCACCGCTCCCCAATTGAGTATAAGTCACTTCCTGGTTCATCACCGGACCGACCAAATACTCCGCACTGTGATAACTCGGTATCTCTTGTGGATAGTATCCGCCGTGATAAGAGAGATTCGTGATGGTGGTCACTGACGGTGGGGAATGTTGACTGTAGATTTGATGAGTGGGTGATTGGTTGGGGGTGCCCTGATGTGGTGGGGGGCTGGATGTGGTCGACCAACAGTTTACCGGCGAGATGAGAGTGGTGGCCGAGTGCGCTTGCATGGTGGGCATCGAGGACCAGCTGGAGTAGGCGGAGCTTGGTGAGCTGTAGATTTGTTGTTGCTGGATGTGTTCTGGGGGGTTGTAGACTGGGAAAAAGTCGCGTTAATCAGTATCAGATTTGCTTGAAAAAGCATCATAAATTAGGTCAAAAGTCTGGTACATTTAAGAGAGTTTGTAATAGGTGAGTCTCTTTAAGAGGAAAATATTGGTTGGGCTTATCAGTAGCTCTAGTAGAGACATACTGGAAGGGAAATGGTCATTTCAATACAATTCTTCATGTCTTGACATAACAATTAGTTTTTATGCTTTCCAGAATTTTTGAAAGTCGTGGAAATTCGGTGCCTTTGGTGTATTTGTCCAGGAATAAAGATTTGAGGGTTTTTCGAAGCATTCAAAAGCCTGGAATATGAGAAATTATTTAAAAAATTAAAGAAACTCTTAAAGCCTGGAAGCGTATGTAAATTTCTAGAAAACATAGACATGTCACAAGAAGCTTAAAAGACCATGAAAAACATCATATATTCCAAATGCCTGGAAGTATTTCTGATTCACTCCTAGAGAAACAATTGATGGTCTTTTTCCAGAAATAGCTTTCACTTGTTCTTTTTGTATTCCAGGCAATGGAAATAATTTTTCCAATCATTATAAAAAAAAAAATTATTCCAGGATTTTTTCATATGTCCAGGCATGTAAACCACTTACTACAAACATATTTTTTTTTTTAAATATTTATAGTTAATAGAAAAAATTAGTCAGTAATGTTTGTATTTTATCCAGGCGTTTGGTATGTTTTCCAGAATATAAATTTTCATGTTTTTTAGGACTTTGCGGTATTTTTGTCTTTCCCAAGAATTCCAAAGTAAGGTAATTGACAAATTATTTACAAAGTCAAGAAAACTCTTAAAATCTGGAAAAATTCATGATTATTCGAAATTTGCATGAAAACCTTAAAAATTTGAATCCCTGGAAACACACCAAAGGCACGAAATGACTGGACGACTCACAAAAGTGACTCCAAGAGCCTGGAAAATATTTTTTTTCAATATTTGTAGTGCTTGAATTAAGTTTCTTATATGCCTGGAAATATCAAAATTATTTAATATTTCTGGAATATATTAAGAAAAATTTGCTTGGAATGCAATGAAAAATTATTTCCATTGCAGTAGCATTAACGTTTTCCAGGGTTTTTATGATATTTCCATGCGAACTCCATTTGCTTATTTTTCTAAATAATTTTTCATTGTCCAGGCTCTGGAATTCTTGGAACAGATAGAAAATACCCCAAGAACATAAAAAATATAAAAATTTCTACTTCTGGATAATACACCAAAGACACCAAATGCCTGGAAGACTTGCAAAAATGACTCCAAAAGCCTGGATTTTTTTTTTTAAATATTTTTAGTGTTTGAATTAAGTTTCTTATATGCCTGGAAATATCAAAATTAATTAATATTTCTGGAATATATTTAAAGAATAGGCTTGGAATGCAATGAAAAACTATTTCAATTGCATTAGCATTAACGTTTTCCAGGGTTTTTCATGATATTTCCATGCAAACTCTATTTGCTTATTTTTTAAATAATTTTACATGTTTTATGCTCTTGAAGTCCTGGAAGAGTCAAAAGTACCTGGAAAACTTGCGAAATATGAAAATTTGTATCTCTGGAAAACCACACCAAAGACACCAAATGCCTGGAGGACTCACAAACATGACTCCAAAAAACCTGGAAAATATTTTTTTTAATATTTGTTTAAAAAAAAAATTGTTTGGATATTTCCATGCGAACTCCATTTGCTTATTTTTCAAAATAATTTTTCATTGTCCAGGCTCTGGAATTCTCGGAAGAGATAGAAATACCCCAAGAACATAAAAAATATAAAAATTTCTACTTCTGGATAATACACCAAAGACACCAAATGCCTGGAGGGCTTGCAAAAATGAATCCAAAAGCCTGGAAAATAATTTTTTTAAATATTTGTAGTACCTGAATTAAGTTTTTTTATATGCCTGGAAATAACAAAATTATTTAATATTCCCGGAATATATTTAAAAAAATATGCTTGGAATGCAATGAAAAATTATTTCCATTGCAGTAGCATTAACGTTTTCCAGGGTTTTTTGATATTTCCATGCGAAGTCCATTTGCTTATTTTTCAAAGTCCAGGCTCTGGAATTCTTGGAACAGATAGAAAATACCCCAAGAACATAAAAATTATAAAAATTTCTACTTCTGGATAATACACCAAAGACACCAAATGCCTGAAGGACTTGCAAAAATGACGTCAAAAGCCTGGAAAATAATTTTTTTAAATATTTGTAGTGCTTCAATTAAATTTTTATATGGCTGGAAATATCAAAATTATTTAATATTCCTGGAATATATTAAGAAAAATATGCTTGGAATGCAATGAAAAATTATTTCTATTATAGTAGCATTAAAGTTTTCCAGGGTTTTTATGATATTTTTATGCGAACTCCATTTGCTTATTTTTTAAATAGTTTTACATGTTTTATGCTCTTGAAAGAGTCAAAAGTACCTGGAAAACTTGCAAAATATGAAAATTTGTATCTCTGGAAAAACACACCAAAGACACCAAATGCCTGGAGGACTTGCAAAAATGACTCCAAAAGCCTGGAAAATAGATTTTTTAAATATTTCTAATACCTGAAGAAAGTTTTTTTTTAATGAAATATGAAAACTTATTTAATATTCCAGGAATATATTAACATACGTGAAAAACTACTTCCATTGACTAAAATTTTAGAAAAAACTAAAACATATCTGGAAAGCGATTTTAAATATCTTCCAGCAATACTTTCTCCAGGGGATCCAAGTTTTCCAGGTCTTTTAACGCATGCAAGTTATTACTTATTTCGTTCAAGCATTGCCAATTTTTTTTATACCTTCAGGTTAAATATAATAATTTTTAATGTTTTCCAGGCTTTAGGCCTTCAAAGCTTTTTGCTATATGTTCATATTTTCCAGTATATTAAAATAGTTATTCATGTTTCTAGACGTCCTAAGAAGTCCGTTATTTTTTAAAATAATTTTACATGTTTTATGCTCTTGAAGTCCTGGAAGAGTCAAAAGTATCTCGAAAACTTGAGAAATATGAAAATTTGTATCTCTGGAATAACACACCAAAGACACCAAATGCCTGGACGACTCATAAAAACGACTTCAAAAGCCTGGAAAATATTTTGTTTTTAATATTTGTAGTGCTTGAATTACATTTCTTATATGCCTGGATATATTAAAATTATTTAATATTTCTGGAATATATTAAGAAAAATATGCTTGGAATGCAATGAAAAATTATTTCCATTGCAGTAGCATTAACGTTTTCCAGGGTTTTTTTGATATTTCCATGCGAACTCTATTTGCTTATTTTTCGAAGTCCAGGCTCTGGAATTCTTGGAACGGATAGAAAATACCCCAAGAACATAAAAAATATAAAAATTTCTACTTCTGGATAATACACCAAATGCCTGGAAGACTTGGAAAAATGAGTCCAAAAACCTGGAAAATATTTTTTTTCAGTATTTGCAGTGCTTGAATTAAGTTTCTTATATGCCTGGAAATATCAAAATTATTTAATATTTCTGGAATATATTAAAAAAAATATGCTTGGAATGCAATGAAAAATTATTTCCATTGCAGTAGCATTAAAGTTTTCCAGGGTTTTTATGATATTTCCATGCGAACTCCATTTGCCTATTTTTCAAAATAATTTTTCATTGTCCAGGCTCTGGAATTCTTGGAACAGATAGAAAATACCCCAAGAATATGTAAAATATAAAAATTTGTACTTCTGGATAATACACCAAAGACACCAAATGCCTGGAAGACTTGCAAAAACGACTTCAAAAGCCTGGAAAATATTTTGTTTTTAATATTTGTAGTGCTTGAATTACATTTCTTATATGCCTGGAAATATCAAAATTATTTAATATTCCTGGAATATATTTAAAAAAATATGCTTGGAATGCAATGAAAAATTATTTCCATTGCAGTAGCATTAACGTTTTCCAGGGTTTTTTTGATATTTCCATGCGAACTCTATTTGCTTATTTTTCGAAGTCCAGGCTCTGGAATTCTTGGAACAGATAGAAAATACCCCAAGAATATAAAAAATATAAAAATGTCTACTTCTGGATTATACACCAAAGACACCAAATGCCTGGAGGGCTTGCAAAAATGACTCCAAAAGCCTGGAAAATATTTTTTTTTTAATATTTGCAGTGCTTCAATTACATTTCTTATATGCCTGGAAATATCAAAATTATTTAATATTCCTGGAATATATTTAAAAAAATATACTTGGAATGCAATGAAAAATTATTTCCATTGCAGTAGCATTAACGTTTTCCAGGGTTTTTGGATATTTCCAAGCGAACTCCATTTGCTTATTTTTTAAAATAATTTTTCATTGTCCAGGCTCTGGAATTCTTGGAAGAGATAGAAATACCCCAAGAACATAAAAAATATAAAAATTTCCACTTCTGGATAATACACCAAAGACACCAAATGCCTGGAAGACTTGCAAAAATGACTTCAAAAGCCTGGAAAATAATTTTTTTAAATATTTGTAGTGCTTCAATTAAATTTTTATATGCCTGGAAATATCAAAATTATTTAATATTCTTGGAATATATTAAGAAAAATATGCTTGGAATGCAATGAAAAATTACTTCCATTACAGTAGCATTAACGTTTTCCAGGGTTTTTCTGATATTTCCATGCGAACTCCATTTGCTAATTTTTCAAAATATTTTTTCATTATTCAGGCTCTGCAATTCTTGGAAGAGATAAAAATACCCCAAGAACATAAAAAATATAAAAATTTCTACTTCTGGATTATACACCAAAGACACCAAATGCCTGGAGGGCTTGCAAAAATGACTTCAAAAGCCTGGAAAATAATTTTTTTAAATATTTGTAGTGCTTCAATTAAATTTTTATATGTCTGGAAATATCAAAATTATTTAATATTCCTGAAATATATTAAGAAAAATATGCTTGGAATGCAATGAAAAATTATTTCCATTATAGTAGCATTAACGTTTTCCAGGGTTTTTCTGATATTTCCAAACGAACTCAAATTGCTTATTTTTCAAAATAATTTTTCATTGTCCAGGCTCTGGAATTCTTGGAACAGATAGAAAATACCCCAAGAACATAAAAAATATAAAAATTTCTACTTCTGGATAATACACCAAAGACACCAAATGCCTGGAAGACTTACAAAAATGACTCCAAAAGCCTGGAAATTTTTTTTTCTTATATTTGTAGTGCCTGAATTAAGCTTCTTATATGCCTGGACATATTAAAATTATTTAATACTCCTGGAATATATTTAAAAAAATATACTTGGAATGCAATGAAAAATTATTTCCATTGCAGTAGCATTAACGTTTTCCAGGGTTTTTTGGATATTTCCATGCGAACTCCATTTGCTTATTTTTCAAAATAATTTTTCATTGTCCAGGCTCTGGAATTCTTGGAACAGATAGAAAATACCCCAAGAATATAAAAAATATAAAAATTTCTACTTCTGGATAATACACCAAAGACACCAAATGCCTGAAGGACTTGCAAAAATGACTCCAAAAGCCTGGAAAATATTTTTTTTAAATATTTGTACTGGTTGAATTAAGTTTCTTATATGCCTGGAAATATCAAAATTAATTAATATTTCTGGAATATATTTAAAGAATAGGCTTGGAATGCAATGAAAAATTATTTCCATTGCATTAGCATTAACGTTTTCCAGGGTTTTTCATGATATTTCCATGCGAACTCTATTTGCTTATTTTTTAAATAATTTTACATGTTTTATGCTCTTGAAGTCCTGGAAGAGTCAAAAGTACCTGGAAAACTTGCGAAATATGAAAATTTGTATCTCTGGAAAACCACACCAAAGACACCAAATGCCTGGAAGACTCGCAAAAATGACTCCAAAAGCCTGGAAAATAGATTTTTTAAATATTTCTAATACCTGAAGTAAGTTTTTTTTTAATGAAATATGAAAACTTATTTAATATTCCAGGAATATATTAACATACGTGAAAAACTACTTCCATTGACTAAAATTTTAGAAAAAACTAAAACATATCTGGGAAGCTATTTTTAAAATCTTCCAGCAATACTTCCTCCAGGGGATCCAAGTTTTCCAGGTCCTTTAACGCATGCAAGTTATTACTTATTTCGTTCAAGCATTGGCAATTTTTTTATACCTTCAGGTTAAATATAATAATTTTTAATGTTTTCCAGACTTTAGGCCTTCAAAGCTTTTTGCTATATGTCCATATTTTCCAGTATATTAAAATAGTTATTCATGTTTCTAGGCTATAAGAAGTCCGTTATTTTTTAAAATAATTTTACATGTTTTATGCTCTTGAAGTCCTGGAAGAGTCAAAAGTATCTCGAAAACTTGAGAAATATGAAAATTTGTATTTCTGGAAAAATACACCAAAGACACCAAATGCCTGGAAGACTTGCAAAAATGACTCCAAAAGCCTGGAAAATATTTTTTTTTAATATTTGTAGTGCTTAAATTAAGTTTCTTATATGCCTGGAAATATCAAAATTATTTAATGTTCCTGGAATATATTAAAAAAAATATGCTTGAAAAATTATTTCCATTGCAGTAGCATTAACGTTTTCCAGGGTTTTTATGATATTTCCATGCGAACTCCATTTGCTTATTTTTCAAAATAATTTTTCATTGTCCAGGCTCTGGAATTCACGGAACAGATAGAAAATACCCCAAGAACATAAAAAATATAAAAATTTCTACTTCTGGATTATACACCAAAGACACCAAATGCCTGGAGGGCTTGTAAAAATGACTCCAAAAGCCTGGAAATTTTTTTTTTTAATATTTGTAGTGCTTGAATTAAGTTTTTTTATATGCCTGGAAATATCAAAATTATTTAATATTCCTGGAATATATTAAGAAAAATATGCTTGGAATGCAATGAAAAATTATTTCCATTATAGTAGCATTAACGTTTTCCAGGGTTTTTTGGATATTTCCATGCGAACTCCATTTGCTTATTTTTTAAATAGTTTTACATGTTTTATGCTCTTGAAAAAGTCAAAAGTACCTGGAAAACTTGCAAAATATGAAAATTTGTATCTCTGGAAAAACACACCAAAGACACCAAATGCCTGGACGACTCACAAAAATGATGCCAAAAGCCTGGAAAATAATTTTTTTAAATATTTGTAGTGCTTCAATTAAATTTTTATATGCCTGGAAATTTTAAAATTATTTAATATTCCCGGATTATATTAAAAAAAATATACTTGGAATGCAATGAAAAATACTTCCATTACAGTAGCCTTAACGTTTTCCAGGGTTTTTCTGATATTTCCAAGCGAACTCCATTTTCTTATTTTTCAAAATAATTTTTCATTGTCCAGGCTCTGGAATTCTTGGAAGAGATAGAAATACCCCAAGAACATAAAAAATATAAAAAAATCTACTTCTGGATTATACACCAAAGACACCAAATGCTTGGAGGGCTTGCAAAAATGACTCCAAAAGCCTGGAAAATATTTTTTTTTTAATATTTGTACTGCTTGAATTAAGTTTCTTATATGCCTGGACATATTAAAATTATTTAATATTTCTGGAATATATTTAAAAAAATATGCTTGGAATGCAATGAAAAATTATTTCCATTGCAGTAGCATTGACGTTTTCCAGGGTTTTTATGATATTTCCATGCAAACTCCATTTGCTTATTTTTCAAAGTCCAGGCTCTGGAAATCTTGGAACAGATAGAAAATACCCCAAGAACATAAAAAAAATAAAAATTTCCACTTCTGGATAATACACCAAAGACACCAAATGCCTGGACAATTTGCAAAAGTGGCTCCAAAAGTCTGGAATAAAAAAGATTTTTTTACGGGTCTTTCAAGCATTTGGATCTATAGTTTGTAATATTTTCCAGGTTCAGCCCTTCTAAGCTTATTGCAATATTTACCTGTTTCTTAAAAAATTCAAATACTTATCTATATTTTAGATTTCAAGAGTTTTCTGGAAATTTCTAGCTTTGGATAATACACCAAAGACACCAAATGTATGAACGATTTGAAAAAATGGCTCCAAAAGCATGCGAAACATAAAAAATTGAAAATGAACCATTATATTTAATATCTGGAAAATAGGCTTATTATGTTATTCAATCACTGGAAAGCATGAAAAATCCTGGAAATATACCAGAAAAAATATGCTAAAGGCTTGATGGACAATAATGCCTTAAAAACATAAAAACGACCAAAGACTTTAACAATAATTTAAATCGTAGATTTTTTTTTAATTGGCATGGAAATACTAAAAAATAAATTATTATAAATAAATTAATAAAAATATATTTTTTTTAAATTCCAGGAAAATATATATTTGAAAAAACATGGATTTTTGGAATTGCCAATTGTAAGTTTTCAATAATAGTAACTATTTTATATTCCAAAGATTTCAAGCATTTACGTTCACCTAATTAATGCTCGTTCTGTTATCAGGAATAAATCATTGTTTCAACTTTTTATTTTTTAAACAAGTCGAACCTACAGGTCATTGAAGTCATTTCTATATGTCTTCCACTTCTGTAAATTTGTTTTCCAGACCTTAAGCGTTGGAACATATCTCCTATATTGCTTTTCAAGAAAAATTAAACAATTTTTCCTATTTTTTTGGAAGTTTATCATTCCGAAAAACCTCTAAATACTCAAATCCCCGAAATCCTTTATTATCCAGAACTTCATACGTCATAAAAATGCTTCTAAACAAACCCATCAAAGCCTCATTCACTCTCACCCAATTTTATTTGCAAACTCTTCTTCCACATCGCTTTGAATACAAACTAACAAACGTTGACTTACCATTCGGTGGCGGTGAAACGGGCGAGGCAGACTTTTGCCTGTTTAATAAATACGGGGCGGATTTCTGCCTTATTAACTTGGGACTAGATCGGTACTGACAGGGGGACATTTGACCGGGGGTTGCGTAAATCGGTTGGTGCGGAATAAACCAAGAACCATCTAAAACGTGTACACACACAGACAATATTAGACCGGACAATATTGAAATATACGGTCAAAGGAGTACACGTGTTTTTATGATGTGAAGTCATTACAGTATAATTTTAGTGTAAATTAGGTTTAATTGATAAGTTCCTGTTTCTTTCTTACCGTACGTCTGATGGTGCCTAATATAGGCGAAACACGTGAAATCCTTTGACCCTATAATCCAATATACTTAAAACTTGTGATTCTAATTCGTTACTTTGACTTACAGTTACATTGTGGCTGACTGTACGTAGGCGAATAGTCGCCTCTTTGATAAACGTTCTCCGGCCTTTCTTTAGCATCTAAAAAGGCTTTGGCAAACGGGTTGTATTTTATTTTCAACGATGTCACTTCCTCGTTCTGGTACGCAGTCACCGCTATAAACTGGGTCTCGGGAAACGGGAACGTCATGATCCTTCTCGCTTCGGTTCCCACTTTGACTAGATGCACCCTGGGTTCGTATTTGTGTAGAGAGTTTAGCATTATTTGTCCGTTTCCTGTAACGACAATATATGTTTAATAAATAAGATTACTGTGAGGTGCCAGAGCATCCCATAGGTTAGCACAGGAATTAGGGTTAATATACCTCAAGTTTTTGATGAAATTTTTGTGAAAAATCAATGTTTTTTGCCCATATTATCCAATGTAATAACATTGTTTTTATGCTAAAGATTTAGGTATATAATTGTATGAAATTTAAATATACAAAATGTGTTATTAGATAAGATATTAACAACGAAATTAGCGTATTATTTAGTAAGATTCCACACGCATTTACCTGAAGGGAAATAGGGTTGCTATTATTGTCACGCCTAAAGCGTAACAAAACCTGTATATAATTTATATTTTGAAAATATACGATTTATTTGAATATACCGTGAAATGGAGTGGCTGTATAGGAATATGACGGTGTAACTGTGTTATTAGATTGGATATTAACGTCGAAACCAGCTGTTATTCATTCGTATTATTTTGGAAAACAATGATTTTTGCAGATAATTTTTTACTGGTAAGTTGTGTAGGGTGGGTGGGGGGCTAAGGGTAGGAATAATAAAAACATTTTTTTTGCAGAAAATAATTACCTGAGAAAAAAGTGCTTTTTAAGAAAATTACAGGCGATAAAGAAATCTATGGTTTTGGTATCCATACTTTTCTCACATAACCTTAAGGTTTTTAAGCAAAATGTGAAAAACCCTACTTTATCAAAAACAAGGCGTATCGCTATAAAAGTTGAAGTAGTTGAACAATTTTTTAATGCAAATAAGTGAATATTTAGTTTTTTTAAGATGCTTTAAAAAAATTCAGTTTTTTTTTGATTTAGACAACTTTTTATTATCTAGATTCAAAAATTCAGTTTCTAAATTAAAACTTATCAATCAACAAATTTATATATAAAATTATATCAAATTTAAATAAAGAGTGCTATCAAATTAAATATTTAATCTATATTTTGTGCAAAAACTTTATTTTTCATTAATACAACCCTTAGCCCCCCACCCACCCCACACGACTTACCAGTAACAAATTCTTTTAAAAAATCACTCTTTTTGTGTCCATAATATCCAATCTAATAGAACTATTTTTGTATTAAATATTTATTATTATACATATTTATAATTATATCAAATTTGAATAAACAAACTGTGTTATTAGATTAGATATTAACAATGAAATCAGCTGTTATTCGTGCGTATTATTTAGGAAAACAATGATTTTTCAAAAGAATTTCTTACTGGTAAATTGTGTAGGGTGGGTGGGGGGCTAAGGGTTGTATTAATAAAAAATAAAGTTTTTGCACAAAATATAGATTAAATATTTAATTTAATGGCATTGTTTATTTAATATTTTTATATATAAATATTTAATTTTCAATGAAAAAACAAGGTTATTAGATTGTATAATACGAATGAAAAACAGTGATTTTTCATAGATATTATTGTCGAAATATGATGATTTTTGAAAAGAATTTCTTACTGGGCAAATATTTGGGGTGGGTGGAGGGGTAAGGGTAGGGTTTATGAAAACCGGGTTTTTTGCATTAAATAATTGCTTGAGAAAAAAATTATGTTTTAGAAATATATAGGTGATAAAAAATGTATACTTATTGCATCTACCTCACATAACCCTTAGGTTCGAGTAATATGTGAAAAACTCTATTTTATCAAAAACAAGGCGTATCGCTATGAAAATTGAAGTAATTGTGCTATTTTTTATTGCAAATAACGTTTATGGTCAAGTTATATTTATTAAACTGTAGAATATACGTATATCATATATGATTCTATTTACAAAAGGGAGAAAATGTCGGCATTTAAAAAAATTGATACAGGATTTACATATTTAGTGTTTAAATTCGATTACTACAGTTTAAATATTTGATGAAATTTTTTGAAAAATCACCGTTTTTGTTCTTGTTATCCAATCTAATAACGTCGTTTTTATATTAAATATTTATATATAATATTATATCAGATTTAAATTAACAGTGCTCTCAAATTAAATATTTAATCTATATTTTGTGCAAAAACATTATTTTTTATTAATACAACTCTTAGCCCCCCACCCACCCCACACGACTTACCAGTAAGAAATTCTTTTAAAAAATCACCCTTTTTGTGTCCATAATATCCAATCTAATAGAACTATTTTTGTATTAAATATTTATTATTATACATATTTATAATTATATCAAATTTAAATAAACAAACTGTGTTATTAGATTAGATATTAACAATGAAATCAGCTGTTATTCGTGCGTATTATTTAGGAAAACAATGATTTTTCAAAAGAATTTCTTACTGGGCAAATGTTTGGGGTGGGTGGGGGGGTAAGGGTAGGGTTTATGAAAACCGGGTTTTTTGCATTAAATAATTGCCTGAGAAAAAAATTATGTTTAAGAAAAATATAGGTGATAAAAAATTTATACTTATTGTATCTACCTCACATAACCCTTAGGTTCGAGTAATATGTGAAAAACTCTATTTTATCAAAAACAAAGCGTATCGCTATGAAAATTAAAGTAATTGTGCTATTTTTTATTGCAAATAACGTTAATGGTCAAGTTATATTTATTAAACTGTAGAATACACGTATATCATATATGATTCTGTTTACAAAAGAGAGAAAATGCCAGCATTTAAAAAAATTTACACGGGATTTACATATTTAGTGTTAAATTCGATTACTACACTTTAAGTATTTGATGAAATTTTTTGAAAAATCACCGTTTTTGTCCTTATTATCCAATCTAATAACGTTGTTTTTATATTAAATATTTATATATAATATTAATATCAGATTTAAATTAACAGTGCTATCAAATTAAATATTTAATCTATATTTTGTGCAAAAACATTATTTTTTATTAAAACAACCCTTAGCCCCCCACCCACCCCACATGACTTACCAGTAAGAAATTGTTGTAAAAAATCACCCTTTTTGTGTCCATAATATCCAATCTAATACCACTGTTTTTGTATTAAATATTTATTATTATACATATTTATAATTATATCAAATTTAAATAAACAAACTGTGTTATTAGATTAGATATTAACAATGAAATCAGCTGTTATTCGTGCGTATTATTTAGGAAAACAATGATTTTTCAAAGAATTTCTTACTGGTAAATTGTGTAGGGTGGGTGGGGGGCTAAGGGTTGTATTAATAAAAAATAATGTTTTTGCACAAAATATAGATTAAATATTTAATTTAATGGCATTGTTTATTTAATATTTTTCTATATAAATATTTAATTTTCAATGAAAAAACAAGGTTATTAGATTGTATAATACGGACGAAAAACAGTGATTTTTCATAGATATGATCGTCGAAATATGATGATTTTTCAAAAGAATTTGTTACTGGGCAAATGTTTGGGGTGGGTGGGGGGGCAAGGATAGAGTTTCTGAAAAATGGGTTTTTCGCATTAAATAATTGAAAGAACTCGTCCATTATCTCAAAGAGACTTACGTAACTAGAGAAAAAAATGAAAACTATAAGTCTCAGTCTCAAAATGTCTTTTTAATTATTCAGGTGACATGTTTCGCTAATGAAGCACCATCAGACCTATAATAAACAAAAAAACACACGTAACTACAATAAAACCTTACACTAAAACAAAATCAAATATTAAAAATTAGATAAAATTACCTTATAGCTATGTGACCTGCTAAGTACTGACAAATATAATTTAAATATGAGAATATCCACATATTTTGTAATAAAAAATAATAACACGGCACAAAAATTCAACAAAAAATATAAAAAAGGGAAAAAAGGTGACAGGTGTAGGATTTGATAATTTTATTATATTTTTATTATTTTTTTATATTTTTTGTTGAATTTTTGTGCCGTGTTATTGTTTTTTATTACAAAATATGTGGGTATTCTCATATTTAAATTATATTTGTCAGTACTTAGCAGGTCACCTAGCTATAAGGTAATTTTATCTAATTTTTAATATTTGATTTTGTTTTAGTGTAAGGTTTTATTGTAGTTACGTGTGTTTAAGAAAAATATAGGTGATAAAAAATGTATACTTATTGCATCTACCTCACATAACCCTTAGGTTTTCGAGTAATATGTGAAAAACCCTATTTTATCAAAAACAAAGCGTATCGCTATGAAAATTGAAATAATTGTGCTATTTTTTATTGCAAATAACGTTTACGGTCAAGTTATATTTATTAAACTGTAGAATACACGTATATCATATATGATTCTGTTTACAAAAGGGAGAAGATGTCAGCATTTAAAAAAATTGACATGGGATTTACATATTTAGTGTTTAAATTCGATTACTACACTTTAAATATTTGATGAAATTTTTTGAAAAATCACCGTTTTTGTTCTTGTTATCCAATCTAATAACGTTGTTTTTATATTAAATATTTATATATAATATAAATATCAGATTTAAATTAACAGTGCTATCAAATTAAATATTTAATCTATATTTTGTGCAAAAACATTATTTTTTATTAATACAACCCTTAGCCCCCCACCCACCCCACATGACTTACCAGTAAGAAATTGTTGTAAAAAATCACCCTTTTTGTGTCCATAATATCCAATCTAATAGCACTGTTTTTGTATTAAATATTTATTATTATACATATTTATAATTATATAAAATTTAAATAAACAAACTGTGTTATTAGATTAGATATTAATGATGAAACCAGCTGATGTTCATGCGTATTATTTGGGAAAAACAATTATGTTTCAAATAAATTTCTTACTGGTAAGTCGTGTGGGGTGGGTGGGGGGGCAAGGGTAAGGCTAATGAAAAACAGTTTTTTTGCAGAAAATAATTAATTGAGAAAAAAATGATGTTTAAAAAAAATATATGTAATAAAAAATCTATAGTTTTGGTATCCATACTTTTCTCACAACCTTAAGGTTTTTAATTACTACACTACACTTCACGATTACTACACTTCAATTAATTGTTAAAATTCTTTTGAAAAATCACCGTTTTTGTTCTTGTTATCCAATCTAATAACGTTGTTTTTATATTAAATATTTATATATAATATAAATATCAGATTTAAATTAACAGTGCTCTCAAATTAAATATTTAATCTATATTTTGTGCAAAAACATTATTTTTTATTAATACAACCCTTAGCCCCCCACCCACCCCACACGACTTACCAGTAACAAATTCTTATAAAAAATCACCCTTTTTGTGTCCATAATATCCAATCTAATAGCACTATTTTTGTATTAAATAATTATTATTATACATATTTATAATTATATCAAATTTGAATAAACAAACTGTGTTATTAGATTAGATATTAACAATGAAATCAGCTGTTATTCGTGCGTATTATTTAGGAAAACAATGATTTTTCGAAAGAATTTCTTACTGGTAAATTGTGTAGGGTGGGTGGGGGGCTAAGGGTTGTATTAATAAAAAATAATGTTTTTGCACAAAATATAGAATAAATATTTAATTTAATGGCATTGTTTATTTAATATTTTTATATATAAATATTTAATTTTCAATGAAAAAACAAGGTTATTAGATTGTATAATACGGACGAAAAACAGTGATTTTTCATAGATATTATCGTCGAAATATGATGATTTTTCAAAAGAATTTCTTACTGGTAAGTTGTGTGGGGTGGGTGGGGGGGTAAAGGTAAGGTTAATAAAAAACGTTTTTTTTGCAGAAAATAATACCCTGACAAAAATTGATTTTTAAGAAAATCAATCAATCAGAGATATAGAAAAACAAAAGACACTGTCTCATGCTCACTTTTTAAGCTCTAAAAACTAACACCGCGAGATTTTTCGTACGACGTTTCGTTTCTAAGAAACCATCATCAACTTAATTTTTTCATATGGCGCGTAAAAAAGTACACCCTGTATAAAATAGCATATTTTTTTTTCAGTTCACTTACCATTCGTCTTGTTGGTAAGCTTAACCTTGGCGAAGGAGATGGGTTCCTTCATCCAGTGCGCCCCAAAATTCGGACTCTCCGGGTGCACGTAAACCGGATTCGAGGGTGGTACCTCGGCCTTACCCCCCGGCACCCATTCTCCGTTCACGTACTTCCACCTGTGAGGGTCAATTTGAACGAACTCCAATAGGACCGTGTACATCGCCTTGGGGTCCAAACCGTTGGCCGATACTTTCACAACGGGAAACATACGCCTGAGAAAAAAAAAAGGGAAAACAGTTATTAAGTAGTAGTAATAAAGTGCCTTCACATGATTCACTTAAAATTGACATAAAATTGAGGTAAGTGATTTAAAGGGTGCGTCAAAGAAACTTGCACGCGAGGCCTTCGTTGACTAGATCGGTATAAATAATGTCTGGATATCTTGGAAACTTTTAAAGGGAGACCTTTAGGCTATTAAAAATAATTTTAGAAAATTTAATTCTGAATTTAACGCAGTTTATTTTATTAAGATACTTTGAGTAGTTCTGGAGAAAACCGATTTTAAATGACAAAAGTCCTTTGAAGGTATGAGGTATCAGGGTACATCATTTGGTTAATGCCTGGATATCTTGGAAACTTTGAGGGCGAGACTTTTATACTTGTAACAACATTTTTAGAAAATTTAATTCTTAATCTAACGCAATTCATTTCATTAAGATACTATGAGTAGTTCTGGAGAAAATCGATTTTAAATGACAAAAGTCCATTGAAGGCGTGAGGTATCAGGGTACATCACTTGGTTTATGTCTAAATATCTTGGAAACTTTCAATGGAAAACTTTTGGACCAAAAACAACATTTTTAGAGAATTAATTTCTGAGTTTAACGCAATTTATTTCATTAAGATATTTTAAGTATTTCTGGAGAAAACCGGTTTTAAATGACCAAAAGTCCCATGAAGTTATGAGATATTAGGCTTCACTACTTGGTTGAGGTCTGGATATCTTGGAAATTTTCAGTGCGAGACTTTTATACTTGTAACAACATTTTTAGAAAATTTAATTCTGAATCCAACGCAATTTATTTCATTAAGATACTATGAGTAGTTCTGGAGAAAACCGATTTTAAATGACAAAAGTCCGTTGAAGGTATGAGGTATCAGGGTTCATCACTTGGTTTATATTTGGATATCTTGGAAACATTCAATGAGAGACTTTTGGACCAAAAACAACATTTTTAGAGAATTTATTTCTGAGTTTAACGCAATTTATTTCATTAAGATATTTCAAGTATTTCTGGAGAAAACCGGTTTTAAATGACCAAAAGTCCATTGAAGATATGAGATATTAGGGTTCACTACTTGGTTGAGGTCTGGATATCTTGGAAACTTTCAACGCGAGACTTTTAGACTAAAAGCAATGTTTTTAAAGAATTTTATTCTGAATCCAACGCAATTTATTTCATTAAGATATTTTAAGTATTTCTGGAGAAAACCGGTTTTGAACGTCAAAAAGTTCGTTGAAGGTATGAGATTTTAGGGTTCACTCTTTGGTTTATGTTTGGATATCTTGGAAACTTTCGATGAGAGACTTTTAGACTAAAAGCAACATATTTAGAGAATTTAATACTAAATCCAACGCAATTTATTTCATTAAGATACTTTGAGTAGTTCTGGAGAAAACCGATTTTAAATGATAAAAGTCCATTGAAGATGTAAGGTATCAGGGTTCATCACTTGGTTTATGTCTGGATATCTTGGAAACTTTCAATGGAAGACTTTTGGACCAAAAACAACATGTTTAGAGAATTAATTTCTGAGTTTAACGCAAATTATTTCATTAAGATATTTTAAGTATTTCTGGAGAAAACCGGTTTTAAATGACCAAAAGTCCCATGAAGTTATGAGATATTAGGGTTCACTACTTGGTTGAGGTCTGGATATCTTGGAAACTTTCAGTGCTACACTTTTATACTTAAAACAACATTTTTAGAAAATTTAATTCTGAATCTAACGCAATTTATTTTATTAAGATATTTTAAGTAGTTTTAAAGAAAACCGATTTTAAATGACAAAAGTCCGTTGAAGGCGTCAGATATCAGGGTTCATCACTTGGTTTATGTTTGGATATCTTGGAAACTTTCAATGAGAGACTTTTGGACTAAAAGCAATGTTTTTAGAGAATTTAATACTAAATCCAATGCAATTTATTTCATTAAGATACTATGAGTAGTTCTGGAGAAAATCGATTTTAAATGATAAAAGTCCGTTGAAGGCGTGAAGTATCAGGGTACATCACTTGGTTTATGTCTAAATATCTTGGAAACTTTCAATAGAAGACTTTTGGACCAAAAACAATATTTTTAGAGAATTTATTTCTAAATTTAACGCAATTTATTTCATTAAGATATTTTAAGTAGTTCTAAAGAAAACCGATTTTAAATGACAAAAGTCCGTTGACCCGCCCCTGACAAAAGTCGTGAGGTATCAGGGTTCATCACTTGGTTTATGCCTGGATATCTTGGAAACTTTCAGTGTGAGACTTTTCTACTTGAAACAACATTTTTAGGAAATTTAATTCTTAATCCAACGCAATTTATTTCATTAAGATATTTTAAGTAGTTCTGGAGAAAATATAAAACTGAGGTAAGCGATTCAAAGGGTGCGTCAAAGAAACCCGCACGCGAGGTCTTCGTTGACCAGACTGGTATACAAATGTGCCATAAGAGTGTCTTATCGGAAAAAAATGGCGGTTTTCATTAACTGTTTACAGAAACAATAAACGGGGACTTTTTTATGTATGTACTTAAGAACCATTTTTAGTCGAATTAAGTTTGGGTCGAGTTGAAAGCTTTTTCGACCCGGCCGGTCTGTAACAATATCAATATTGACCCACCGAAGGTGCCATAACAATTTTCTGTTGTTTCGGGTCCTTTGAATTCGAGGAACAATTTACTGCTTGCGCCAGTGGTTTCCATACTTCCTCAAGGTCTTTGACAGAGTCAACTACCCCAGGATAATCTACACTCTACTCTACTTCAATCTAATTGACGTATTAAATAAATAATTTCAAGATAATTGAATTGATCTCTGTGAATAAAATCAGTATACAAAGTACATCACTATTAACACCGTCTGTTAGCCTTTTCCGCCACCGGTATCGCATTACGGACAATTAACTCTTACTTTTTTTTTTTTTTTTAGTGGATGTCACTGATTAACACCGAAATTAACACGTAGTTACTATGTTAGTTATTAGTTGCGTGCTAATAAATGTGTAATGTTAAGAATACTAGGATCATTAATTTATGGCGGAATATCAATTTTTAATTAGTATGGCTATTAGGAACCGCCTTGGATCAATACAGAAAAATAAATATGAAAATTGGGGAGCAATGAATGAAATCAAATAAAATTCACAGCCTAGAGTTTCAATATTATATGTCTAAGAATACTATAGTTCTAAAGTCTCTTTTTTGTATATAATATCCATTCTAGTATGCCAGGTGCCGTTTTAATGTACGGAATGCTCCTAGCTCAGAAAATGCTAAGACACATTAGAATTTTTTTGTATGGTCAGTAATTAAGCTTTGAAATGTAACTCTTCTGTGTATACAATATATTCAGTGCAATATTCCAGGTGCCATATCAATGTATGGAATGCTCCTAGCTTAGCAGGTACATGGTAACTTTCCTAGCTGGGAGTTTGTAAATGAAAGAGAAGGAAGGAAATAAATTTTAGAAATGGAATAAAAGAAGACGAAAAAGAAGAAGGACAATAAGAAGGAGAAGAAGAAGGAGTAGAAGAAGAGGAAGAAGGCGATAAATAATTATAAAAGTAGAACTGAATTTATTTTTACAATTACTGCTTGCTTTTTTAATGTAATTTATTTCATAAAGATATTTTGCGTAGTTCTATAGTAAACATATTTTAAATGACCAAAAGTCCGTTGAAGGTATGAGATTTTAGGGTTCAGCACTTGGTTTATGTCTGGATATCTTGGAAACTCTTAATGGAAGACTTTTGGAGTATTAATAATATTTTTAGGAAATTTAATTCTGAATCTAGCGCAATTTATTTTATTAAGATATTTTGAGTAATTTTGGAGAAAACAGATTTTAAATGACAAAAGTCCGTTGAAGATGTGAAGTATCAGGGTTCATCGCTTGTTTGATGTCTGGATATCTTGGAAACTTTCAGTGGAAGACTTTTGGACTAAAAACAAAATTTTTAGACAATTTAATTCTGAATTCAACGCAATTTATTCCATTAGGATATCTTAAGTAGTTCTAGAGAAATTTAGTTTTAAATCACAATAAGTCAATTAAAGTTAGAAGATTTTAGGGTTCACCACTTTGCTTATGTCTGGATATCTTGGAAACTTTTAATGGAAGACTTTTGAACTAAAAGCAACATTTTTAAGGAATTTAATTCTCAATTTAGCGCAATTTATTTCATTAAGATATTTTAAGTAGTTCTGGAGAAAATCGGTTTTAAAGAACCAAAAGTCCGTTGAAGGTATAAGATATTAGGGTTCACCACTTGGTTTATGTCTGGATATCTTGGAAACTCCTAATGGAAGACTTTTGGACCATTAATAATATTTTTAGGAAATTTAATTCTGAATCCAGCGCAATTTATTTTATTAAGATATTTTGAGTAGTTCTGGAGAAAATCGGTTTTAAAGAACCAAAAGTCCGTTGAAGGTATAAGATATTAGGGTTCCCACTTGATTTATGTCTGGATATCTTGGAAACTCTTAATGGAAGACTTTTGGACCAAGAACAACATTTTTAGACAATTTAATTTGGAATCCAACGCAATTTACCTCATTAAGATATTCAGGGTAGTTCTGGAGATAATCGGTTTTAAATGACCAAAAGTCCATTGAAGGTATGAGATTTTAGGGTTTACCACTTGCTTTATGTCTGGATATCTTCGAAACTTTTGATGGAAGACTTTTGGACTAAGAACAATATTTTTAGACAATTTAATTTTGAATCCAACGCAATTTATTTCATTAAGATATTTTAAGTAGTTCTGGAGAAAATCGGTTTTAAAGAACCAAAAGTCCGTTGAAGGTGTGTGGTATTAGGGTTAATCACTTGGTTTATGTCTGGATATCTTGGAAACTTTTAATGGAAGACTTTTGGACTAAAGGCAACATTTTTAAGGAATTTAACTCTCAATCCAACGCAATTTATTTCATTAACATATTTTAAGTAGTTCTGGAGAAAATCGGTTTTAAGGAACCAAAAGTCCGTTGAAGGTATGAGATTTTAGGGTTTACCACTTGGTTTATGTCTGGATATCTTGGAAACTTTTGATGGAAGACTTTTGGACCAAGAACAGCATTTTTAGACAATTCAATTCTGAATCCAACGCAATTTATTTCATTAAGATATTTTAAGCAGTTTTAGAGAAAATCGATTTTAAAGAACCAAAAGTCCGTTGAAGGTATGATATATTAGGGTTTACCACTTGCTTTATGTCTGGATATCTTGAAAACTTTTAATGGAAGACTTTTGAACTAAAAACAATATTTTTAGATAATTTAATTCTGAATCCAACGCAATTTACTTCATTAACACATTTGGGGTAGTTCTGGAGAAAATCGGTTTTAAAGAACCAAAAGTCCGTTGAAGGTATAAGATATTAGGGTTCCCACTTGATTTATGTCTGGATATCTTGGAAACTCTTAATGGAAGACTTTTGGACCAAGAACAATATTTTTAGACAATTTAATTTTGAATCCAACGCAATTTATCTCATTAAGATATTTAAAGTAGTTCTGGAGATAATCGGTTTTAAATGACCAGGAGTCCATTGAAGGTATGAGATATTAGGGTTTACCATTTGCTTTATGTCTCGATATCTTGGAAACTTTTAATGGAAGACTTTTGGACTAAAAGCAACATTTTTAAGGAATTTAATTCTTAATCTAACGCAATTTATTTTATTAAGATATTTTAAGTAGTTTGGGAGAAAACTGATTTTAAATGACAAAAGTCCGTTGAAGGTGTAAGGTATCAGGGTTAATCACATGGTTTATGTCTGGATATCTTGGAAACTTTCAGTGGGAAACTTTTGGACTATAAATAATATTTTTAGGAAATTTAATTTTGAATCCAGCGCAATTTATTTCATTAATATATTTTGAGTACTTCTGGAAAAAAACGATTTTAAATAACAAACGTCCATTGAAAGTGTGAGATATCAGGGTTCATCACCTGGTTTATGTCTGGATATCTTGGAAACCTTTAATGGAAGACTTTTGGACCAATAATAGCATTTTTAGAGAATTTAATTCTGAATCCAACGCAATTTATTTCATTAAGAAATTTTGAGCAGTTTCGGAGAAAATCGGTTTTAAATGAGAAAAAGTCCGTTGAAGTTGGGAATTTATTTCAGTGGAAGCCAGGTTACAATATAATAGTTAGCATCAGTAATCCTTTGCTTCTCAAACCCAATTGGTCCTTCTATGTATAACAAAAAGACTTTCCTATCACTATCTTTTTCCATTGATTCCTTGACATTCCAACTTGCTTCATTGTTATTCTCCTTCTTTTACTTATGTCCTTCTTATTTCCCTTCTCGCTCTCTACCATTGCTGTACTCACTGTGACTGTTTGTTCATTCATTCTTTCCCATTTCCTCCACTACTCTACTAGAGTCCATAAAATGAGAGAATATGCCGGTGACGTAAAATGCGCACAAACTTAAATTTAAACCAAAAAATCAATAAAGGGGAGGCCCCATATTTCCCTGATTAGGTTTACTTGACCGTGAAAACATGCTCTCATCTCTCTCTTTCACATCTGCTAGAATTTTACGCTTCTACGCTTAACGATAGCCAGCTTAGATGCGCGAAGTCTGACGTCACCGGCATATTCTCTCATTTTATGGACTCTATAGGAGAAATCTATTAGCTATACCCAGTAATATATTCATTTCAGAATTTCAAGTGCCGCATCAATGTACAGAATGCTCTTAGCTTAGCAGTAACTAAGACACATTAAAATTTTCTTCTATAATCAACCAATGAGGTTTGGAGTCTAAGTCTATAACCTCCTTAGAATTATTGAGTCATATTAGTGGAAGGACTATAGTAGTTTTCCTATAGCAAAGAAGAAATTTAAGCCCTAGTAAAAGAATTAGAAGGAATAAAGCTTTTAGGTCTCAAGGGGGCTCTTCAAAGACATTATCAAAAGCCTACGGTAAGTCACAGAATACGGCAGCAGTTCCATTGGCATCATTAGGACTTTGAAAAAAATGTATCTTTAGAGGTTTATCTGAGAAATTAATAAAGTGAGCATAAGAGGAAAGTTGTAGTATTACAAGTCAGATCTTTGATCCAATACCAACATGATCAGTGCAAACGAGTGCTTATCCTTGTGATAATATTTACTCTTAGAAAATTGAGGATTGTGGTGAAAAATGTGTACGTACCTTCCACTTTTAGTGACGATCATTTCATTGGTGAAACACTGAAATCGCACCCAAAGCTCCCGATCATCCAATACGACTGATATATCCCTCTCCTGGTGCTCCTGGCATTTATCTTTGATAGAACTGATGTCGGTTTCCACTGCCGATAAGATATGCTGGGCCATCGGTAACAACCTGAAAAAACAAACACGATAAATAAGATCCTGTTATTACGTGGAGAGGATCAAGCTTGGCACCTACCAGTACCATAAACCTTGTGATGTCATCGGCTTACATAAGCAGTTAGAGCGATTAGAAAAACCGTTTTTGTACCACACTAATTATTATTGAAAAATCTGATTAAAAGGTTGTGTACCGGATCAGTTAGAGGTCGCAATGTGTCTTTGGAAAAAATATTTGATTTTCGTTTCGTCACTAAAGGTGCTAAACGAGGGTTATTGTGACGTAGAATCGATAAATCGGGTTCTGTTGAGTGTTGTTTGATTTCCTGAAGTAATTGATGGGTGATGCCCTGATGTGATATCTTGGGATATCAGAGAGGCGTTTGACTATGTAGGTCATAAGAGGAGTAATTTTATTTTTGCACATTTTTGAAGGTATTATAGGATATTTTTACTTGAAAAATTGTTTTGAAAAATCACTGTTTTTTGTTCATAATATCCACTCTAATAGCCCTGATTTTGTATTAAATATTTATCAATATACACATATATAATTATATCAAATATAAATAAACAAACTGTGTTAGTATTTTAGATACTAATGGCAAAACCAGCTGTTAATCATGCGTATTATTTTGGAAAACAATGATTTTTGCATACAATTTTTTACTGGTAAGTAGTGTGGGGTGGGTGGGGGGGGCAAGGGTAGGTTTAATAGAAAATGTGTTTTTTTGCAGAAAATAATTGCCTAAGAAAAAAATGCCTTTTCAGAAAATTCTAGGTAATAAAAAAATCTATAGTTTATTATTATCAAAAATCAATAAGTGGAAATTTAGTTTTTTAGGTTCTAAACAACTTCCTATTATCTAGTTTTAAAAATACAGTTTTCAAATTAAAATTGTTGGTGCATTTATTAACGGTATATGATCAAGGTATATTTATTAAGCTATAGAATATATATACAGGGTGATTGATGGTTGATGGTACCTTAGACGTTTAAGGAGAACGGAAAATATTTTTTTGAAAATTTGGCAACATGGGTTTTAGCTGATGATCTAACGATTAAAAATATTTTTAACGTTGCCGCTTATACCAAAAAGTAGTAGCAACTTTGTTATTTTAAATGGAATACCCTGTATATTTTTTTATTTTACGATCCGCTATCACTTTATGATTGGTTCTGTATAAGGTGTTTCTATACCTATCTTTAGTGGTTTTCGAGAAATTAATTATTTTCTTTATTTTTTGACGAAAACATAGATCCAAATAAATTTGGATTACTATACGGCACTGGAATGCGCAGAACCTTGAAATTATAAACGTAATTTATGGAAGTATTGTACATTATTTTTCACTATGAAAATTTGTTCTACGTTATACAGGGTTGCTCAAAATTAGTGATTTTACCGCTAGATACAAAAATGGTAAAAAGTGAATTTTTTTAAATAGAACACCCTGTATATTATGACATATTCTAAAAGGAAATTAAAATCCCTGTCTAAAGAGGTATTATGTTCCTATATCGAAGTAGTTCGGTATCGGAAATAAAAGCAATTTTCTGTAATATCCAATCTAATAGCACTGTTTTTTATTAAAATATTTATCAATATACACATTTATAATTATATAAAATTTAAATAAACAAACTGTGTTAGTAGATTAGATATTAATGGCAAAAAGCAGCTGTTATTCATGAGTATTATGTTGAAAAAAAATGATTTTTGAAAAAAATTCTTACTGGTAAGTAGTGTGTGGTGGGTGGGGGGGCAAGGGTATGGTTATTAAAAAACGTTTTTTTTGCAGAAAATAATTGCCAAAAAAAAATTGTTTTTTATGAAAATTATAAGTAATTAAAAAATCTATCGTTTTTGTATCTAAACTTTAATAAGTGGAAATTCAGTTTTTTTTAAGATAAGTCATTAAATTTTGAAAACTTTTCAGTTTTTTGAGGTTCTAGACAACTTTTTATTATCTAGGTCAAAAATACTGTTTTTAAATTAAAACTATTGGTGTATTTATTAACCGTATATGGTCAAGGCATATTTATTAAACTGCAGAATATACGTTTATCATATACGATTCTAATTATAAAGGGGAAAATTTTTGGGCATTTAAAGAAATGGATACGAGATTTACATATCTAGTTTTTAAACTCGATCGCTACACCTCAAATATTTGATAAAAATTCTTTTAAAAAATCACTGCTTTTCATCCATATTATTTAATGTAATAACACTGTTTTTATATTTAATATTTATATATAAAAAATTTATCAAATTTAAATAAACAGTATTATTAAATTAAATATTATACTGCAAAAACTTTGTTTTTCATCTAAACATCCTTACCCCTCCACCCACCCCAAACAGTTTCCCAGTAAGAAATTCTTTTGAAAAATCACCGTTTTTCATTTATAATATCCAATCTAATAGCACTATTTTTGTATTAAATATTTATTAACATACATATGTATTATTATATCAAATATAAATAAACAAACTGGGTTAGTATATTAGATATCAATGGCAAAAGCAGGTGTTATCAATGCGTATTATTTTGAAAAACAATGATTTTTTTAAAACAATTTTTTACTGGTAAATAGTGTGGGGTGGGTGGGGGGGCAAGGGTAGGTTTAATAGAAAATGTTTTTTTTTGCAGAAAATAATTACCAAAGAAAAAAATGCTTTTTTTATGAAAATAATAATAATAATAATAATCATAATTAAATATAATAAATATAATAATAATATATCATATGCTATAAAATTAAAAAAAAATCTTAACCATAATATGGGCAAAAAGGAAGCTAAAGGCAATTTAAAAAAGATTCGTGTTTAACCTCCCTCATGAAATAAGTTATAATTTCTTTTTTGTTTCTTTTGTTGCATCTAAAATAAATTACTAGGTATCCCCTAACAAGTCCCAACAACCAATAAACTTTAATATACCCAATACATATTTGAGCCGCTAAGAGGAAAAGTGGTATATGTCAGTATTTTTTAATTTTTGAGTTATACCATTAATTATGTTTCTACTAGTCTAATATATTCAGTCGAAAACTGGTATAAGTCAAAATTTTAACTTAGCTAAGATAAGAGCTTCCTAACGTTATTCCTCTCAACATAATGGATTCGTTCGCTGGAATAGTGGTATAAGTCAAGGCACCACGCTGTTCCGATGTCGCGCCAGGTCCTATTAAACTCGCTTTTTCTTGTTTAGTCAGGTTTTTTTAGTGTTATGGTACGTAGTGTGTAGATCAGTTACTGTAGCTAAGAAAAAAGATATGATAGAACTTCTTCAGTGGATTCCCCCGATTCAGCATCAGTTCTTCCTGGACTTACTGACAAAAGAAGATGCTGTTGACAGTGGTCCATTATCCGATTCTGATGAAGATTAATTTGTTTAATAACTTGTTCTTACTCTCCTTGATGTAAGTTTAGTATGTAAAAGTCAAATTCAAATTTCTCAAATTCAAATATATTACATAAAGTTATATGCAAAAGTGTTATTGTTACATAGGAAAAATAGGTACAAATAAAAATAGATAACAACCCTATTTCATGAGAGAAGAAAAATAACGTTAAATACCTAATGTAAAAATCCAAGAAGAGGAATCGGCCTAAGGCCATCTAATGACGTACCTTGTGTGCCGATTTCCTCTTCCAAAATGGCAGAGATATTAAGAGGTTAAGAACGACAACAGCCCGGCCGCTATGCAGTAAGTAGTAATAGTAAGTAAGTAGTAGTAGTAATAAGTAAGTAGAAGTAGTAAGTAAGTAAGTAGTAGTAATGTGTTGCTCTTCAAGCTCTATATTTTTTGAACACTTTTATCAGTAATAGATATCATAGTAAACATACTTTAGCTATTATTTTTCTTTGGTTCATCAGTTTTGTGAAATTTGGTTAACTTTTACAAGGAAAAGTGATATAACTCTCCAAGTTATATCACTTTTCTGCCATGTTTTTGAAAAAAAACTTACTGGAAGAATGACATTGGGTGGCAAAAATGTAATTAATGGGCGCAATCAGTAAAAATGTTTACCGTATGAAATTTTAGTACAGGGTTATTATAAATATCTACAAAAAAGTAAAGAATATGTTACTGTGATTTTTTAATTCATCCAGATGCAAAATATTAATTTTCTAAATTTCTACTTTATGAAAGTTAGACCACTGTTCCGCTTAACAGCTCATTTAATAAATGCGACGGTCGCCAGATATACCCATTCTACCGTAATAAATATTTTTTGTATTTACGATGTTTAAATACGCCTGTTGATACATTTTTAAAGTCCTCAGGAATCTGATTGTAAATTAAATAAATATTATAAGAAAATGACCGCTGATAAAACATAGTGGTATGCAAAGGCGGAGAAATTAGACCTCTATGCCGGAGATTCAAAGAATCTACGTTAGTTCTATAGCGTATTTTATTTAATAGATTCTAAGGGCGATTTAAAGTTATTACTTGGTGAAATACAGTAGCAGCATGCAAATTTCTACGATCCTCCATTGAAAGCCATTTGGTTTGTCGTAGCATGTAACTGACAGGATCTCGACGACGAATGCCGTAAATTAAACGCAAGCATGACTTTTGCACTCGCTGAAGTCGACCTTTGTCGATAGAGTCTAAGCATGGACCATATAATATAGGCGATAAAAAATCTATAGTTTTTGTATCCATACTTTTTTTACATAACCTTAAGATTTTCAAGTCAAGCGTGAAAAACCCCTATTTTATTTCTCGAAAATTGGACTGTTTAGCTTAAGATTTTATTTGTATGATTTTATTTTTACGTTGTATATGTTTGTTTTTCCTACCTTTTTTTATATTCTCACTCATGTGAATGCACAATCTCCAACATATTTAAGACAAGGCGTATTGATATGACAATTGCAGTAGTTGTGCCATTTTTTATTGCAAATAAGTAAAATTTTAGTTTTTTTAGGTTCTAGACTCCTTTTTATTATTTAGGTTCAAAAATACAGCTTTTAAATTAAAACTATTGGTATATTTATCAACAAAGTATATGGTCAAGGTATATCTATTAAACTGTAGAATATACGTATATCATATAAGATTCTATTTACAAAAGGGAGAAAATTTTGGCATTTAAAAAATTGACATATCTAGATTTTAAACTCGAGTACTACACTTTAAATATTTAATGAAATTCTTCTGATAAATCTCTGTTTTTAGTCCATATTATCTAATCTAAAAGCGCTGTTTTTATAGTAAATATTTATATATAACATTATATCAAATTTAAATAAACAGTGTTAATTTATTAAATATTGAATACATATTTCTTACAAAAACTTTGTTTTTTATCAACACAACCCTTGCCCCCCCACCCACCCCAAACGTTTGTCCAGTAAAAAATTCTTTTGAAAAATCACCCTTTTTCATTCAAAACATCCAATCTAATAACACTGTTTTTGTATTAAATATTTAATAATACACACATATATAATTATATCAAATTTAAACAAAAAATCTTATTCTATTAAACGCATCTTATAAACATCTTTAAATAATATACAATACACAATTTTTAATAGCAGTAATAGACCTTCCTGTTAAGCAAGAATAAAGCATAAACTTAATATTAAATTCCTCAACGTATATCACACGGACATTTTATCCGATATCTATAAACGAAGTTCAACCAAAAATATACACCTGCTTTAAACCAAAAATAAACCTTTATTTAACCATCGTGTTTCACTCGGGAATAGGCTTTTGTTAATAAAATATAATAAAAAGAGCAAACACGACCAAGTAAAAATAAAATGTTATGCGACATCAACAACGTCCGTCCGTCCATTGCCAAACTAATAATCTATAAGAGTTTAAAAGCATATATAGCCAAGGTGAGTTCTAGGTAAATAACGAGATGTTGTGCAATTATTACATCTTAGATTAACTTAGCGATTAATAAAGCGTCTTCTTAAATAGAAATTAGACTTGGGACTATGAAAGATTCCTTGTCCGAATCAGTGTGTAAATAAACTAAATACAAGTCGAAAATTCATTTTTTGGCTTGCGATATCTTTGGTTAGAAGCCATTAAATGGTTTGAAATTTTGAGGTATGACGGTCTATAGAGGGATGAAGGTCTGAATAGTTTTTGCAGCTGATTGCTATATAGGGCGTCTCGTTATGACCAAATAAAACAGAGTGAATTATTTCTTACTGTGTCCCGTTTTATTGAAATTTCTAATTGATTTAATCTAAACCTTATTTTTCCTAGCGTAGGTACCAACTTACCTCATAAACGTCTTGTTTCTCCTAATCAAAAAAAATCCCTTACACACAAAAAAAAAAACTCTCTACACACATACACGCACAAACACCCACCACCTGAAAAAAAAATCGCGTAAATTCAATTCAAGACCCTTGTTTATGTAACAATTGACATTATCCACCGTATTGTGACTTGTTTGTCGATTTTTCACACCGCAACGTTAAATACTGCCAAGTGTTTCAAATCAGTCAAATTCTTCAACTCTTTTCTAAGGGGCCACGCCCCTCGTGCCGCTTATTGGTCAATGGGAGCCAGGTACCATCGATGATGGGTACCTCTGACGATGCGAATATTATTGGTAGGTATGTATGTGTGTTATGGTTATAATGGTTGAATATCCGGCATCTCATTTTTTTTCTTCTTCTTCTTTTAAGAGCTTATGGGAGTGTGTTTGCAGCAGGTACCATACAGTTATTAATAAGTTTGAGGTATATTTTATATTTGCTTTATAAGTACAGTTTTTAGAGTATTTAGGCCCAAAGTCCCTTGGGATTGAATATTTGATATTTCAGGTTGTATGCTGTTTGAGAGGGAGACCTTTGACGTTTGAAGCACATAATTTTTTTTTACAATAATTCGATATTAATCTACTTGCTCGGATTTAGAATATCTATAGTATGTACCTGTGTATATATACCCGAAGCAGAAGTCGATATTGTCAATGATATTCGTGAATATTCACTTTTTTGGTTTAATTTTCCTAGAGAAAAGAATCGGCTTTAATAGTGTTTGCTTAATATTAATTAATTTGGTCATTAATTAGAATGTTAATTCTTACAACTGCTTGGAAATAAAACAAAATTAAGCAATTTTTCCAGGCAGTTGAATGAAAATAGAAAATCCACTCATTTTTTCTTAAGACAAAGTGTAAATTTAACATTAGATTAAGGGTACAATGTCAATGGATTCCTTAAGATTTCTACTTGACCTAAGGCCCATTAATCAATTACAGTTAAACATCTGGAAAACTATTTATTATATTAAATTTTATAATAAATCTGGAACATATGAGAATGTAAAAAAATACACAATTATACGTGCCTTTAGTTGTATATTTTTATATTTTTATTTATCTTTCTTTAGTTGTGGCAAAAATTCAAGTATCTACTTTAGTACAACATAGTGGCAAAACCCTTTGATGAAGACCGGTCGTAGAGAAGGGTTAGTTTACATCGGAAGTGTTATAATTGAAGTCAATTAAGTAGTGACGGGTAATTTTTTGTGCATTTCCATTTTTTTCAAAAATCCTCCATAACTCTTTTATTTTTTGATTTACGGCTAAATGTTATTCTTTATAATTTGTTCTGTTTTTAACTAGAATTGCAATGCTAAAAGAAAAATGTTAATATGTTCAACAGTTTTTGAGAAAATAAGGACAAACTTGTAAAAGGTTTTTCCCAATTTTCTAGAAAACTATAGGACTTAAAAATTATTTGTCTGTTGCGCCTAATGCGCATTGACATTCCAAACAACTTTTGTATCAACAATTTTTTTGTCTAATTACTAGTTTTTCAGAAAAAAAATAAAAACCAAAATTATAAACATTTTTCTATGGGTACCCCTTTGGATTTTTTGAGGAAGACTTTTTTGGGAAAATTGGGTATAACTTTTTTCTGGTGCATTTTTGAAAAATCTTTTATAAGACTTTTTTAAAGCAATTTGGACAATTTATTAATTTCCGGAAAAAAAATTAAATTTTTTCAAAAAAATTTTTTTTTCATTTTTCACTTAATTTAGCTAACTTTTGAAAAATCTTTCATAAATCTTTTATTTTTCAGTTTAGAGCTAAATATTATTCTTTATAATTTGTTTTATTTTTGATAGGAATTCCAATGGTAAAAGAAAATTTTTAATAATTCTAATAGTTTTTGAGAAAATGAGGAAAAACTTATAAGAGGTTTTTCCCAATTTTCTGGAAAACTATTAAATTTAAAAATTATTTTTCTATTGTATCTAATGCGCATTGACATTCCAAACAACTTTTGTTTAAACAATTTTTTTCTCTAATTACTAGTTTTTCAGAAAAAAAATAAAAACCAAAATTATGAACATTTTTCTATGGGTACTCCTTTGGATTTTTAAGGAGGACTTTTTTGGGAAAATCGGGTATAACTTTTTTCTGGTACATTTTTGAAAAATCTTTTATAAGACTTTTTTGCAGCAATTTGGACAGTTTATTAATTTTCAAAAAAAAAATCAATTTTTTCAAAAAATTTTTTTTTTCATTTTTCACTCAATTTAGCTAATTTTTGAAAAATCTTTAATGACTCTTTTATTTTTCGACTTACGACTAAATGTTATTCTTCATAATTTGTTTTATTTTTGACTAGAATTCCAATGCTAAAGGAATTTTTTCTATATGTCTAATAGTTTTTGAGAAAATAAGGATAAACTTGTAAGAAGTTTTTCCCAGTTTTCTAGAAAACTATTAGACTTAAAAATTAGTTGTCTATTGCGCCTAATGCGCATTGATATTCCAAACATCTTTTGTTCAAACAATTTTTTCCTCTAACCAATAGTTTTCCAGAAAAAAAATAAAAACGAAAATTATGAACATTTTCTCATGGGTACCCCTTTGGATTTTTAAGGAAGACTTTTTTGGGAAAATCGGGTATAAATTTTTTTTGGTACATTTTTGAAAAATCTTTTATAAGACTTTTTTGCAGCAATTTTGACAAATTAATAATTTCCAGAAAAAAAATTCAATTTTTTCAAAAAATTTTTTTTTTCATTTTTCACTCAATTTAGCTAATTTTTGAAAAATCTTTCATAAATCTTTTATTTTTCAGTTTAGAGCTAAATATTATTCTTTATAATTTGTTTTATTTTTGACTAGAATTCCAATGGTAAAGGAAATTTGTCTATATGTCTAATAGTTTTTGAGAAAATAAGGAAAAACTTTTAAGAAGTTTTTCCCAGTTTTCTAGAAAACTATTGGACCTAAAAATTATTTGTCTATTGCGCCTAATGCGCATTAATATTCCAAACATCTTTTGTTCAAACAATTTTTTCCTCTAACCAATAGTTTTCCAGAAAAAAAATAAAAACGAAAATTATGAACATTTTCTCATGGGTACCCCTTTGGATTTTTAAGGAAGACTTTTTTGGGAAAATCGTTTATAACTTTTTTTTGGTACATTTTTCAAAAATTTTTTATAAGACTTTTTTAAAGCAATTTGGACAATTTATTAATTTCAGGAAAAAAATTCAATTTTTTCAAAAAAAAAATTTTTTCATTTTTCACTGAATTTAGCTAATTTTTGAAAAATCTTTCATAAATCTTTTATTTTTCAGTTTAGAGCTAAATATTATTCTTTATAATTTGTTTTATTTTTGATAGGAATTCCAATGCTAAAAGAAAATTTTGAATAATTCTAATAGTTTTTGAGAAAATGAGGAAAAAGTTGTAAGAGGTTTTTCCCAATTTTCTGGAAAACTATTAAATTTAAAAATTATTTTTCTATTGTATCTAATGCGCATTGACATTCCAAACAACTTTTGTTTAAACAATTTTTTTCTCTAATTACTAGTTTTTCAGAAAAAAAATAAAAACCAAAATTATGAACATTTTCCTATGGTACCCCCTTTGGATTTTTTGAGGAAGACTTTTTTGGGAAAATCGGGTATAACTTTTTTTTGGTACTTTTTTGAAAAATCTTTTATAAAACTTTTTTGCAGCAATTTGGACAGTTTATTAATTTCCAGAAAAAAAATTCAATTTTTTCAAAAAATTTTTTTTTTCATTTTTCACTCAATTTAGCTAATTTTTGAAAAATCTTTAATAACTCTTTTATTTTTCGATTTACGACTAAATATTATTCTTTATAATTTGTTTTATTTTTGACTAGAATTCCAATGCTAAAAGAAAATTTTCTATATATCTAATAGTTTTTGAGAAAATAAGGAAAAACTTGTAAGAGGTTTTTCCTAATTTTCTAGAAAACTATTAAATTTTAAAATTATTTTTCTATTGTATCTAATGCGCATTGACATTCCAAACAACTTTTGTTTAAACAATTTTTTTCTCTAATTACTAGTTTTTCAGAAAAAAAATAAAAACCAAAATTATGAACATTTTCCTATGGTACCCCTTTGGATTTTTTGAGGAAGACTTTTTTGGGAAAATCGGGTATAACTTTTTTTTGGTACTTTTTTGAAAAATCTTTTATAAAACTTTTTTGCAGCAATTTGGACAGTTTATTAATTTCCAGAAAAAAAATTCAATTTTTTCAAAAAATTTTTTTTTTCATTTTTCACTCAATTTAGCTAATTTTTGAAAAATCTTTAATAACTCTTTTATTTTTCGATTTACGACTAAATGTTATTCTTTATAATTTGTTTTATTTTTGACTAGAATTCCAATGCTAAAAGAAAATTTTCTATATATCTAATAGTTTTTGAGAAAATAAGGAAAAACTTGTAAGAGGTTTTTCCTAATTTTCTAGAAAACTATTGGACTTAAAAATTATTTTTCTATTGTACCTAATGCGCATTGACATTCCAAACAACTTTTGTATTAACAATTTGTTTGTCTAATTACTAGTTTTTCAGAAAAAAAATAAAAACCAAAATAATGAACATTTTTCTATGGGTACCCCTTTGGATTTTTTGAGGAAGACTTTTTTGGGAAAATCGGGTATAACTTTTTTTTGGTACATTTTTCGAAAATCTTTTATAAGACTTTTTTAAAGCAATTTAGACGATTTATTAATTTCCAAAAAAAAAATTCAATTTTTTCAAAAAAAATTCAATTTTTTCAAAAAAAATTTTTTTTTTAATTTTTCACTTAATTTAGCTAATTTTTGAAAAATCTTTCATAAATCTTTTATTTTTCAGTTTAGAGCTAAATATTATTCTTTATGATTTGTTTTATTTTTGATAGGAATTCCAATGCTAAAAGAAAATTTTTAATAATTCTAATAGTTTTTGAGAAAATGAGAAAAAACTTTTAAGAGGTTTTTCCCAATTTTCTGGAAAACTATTAAATTTAAAAAATATTTTTCTATTGTATCTAATGCGCATTGACATTCCAAACAACTTTTGTTCAAACAATTTTTTTCTCTAATTACTAGTTTTTCAGAAAAAAAATAAAAACTAAAATTATGAACATTTTCCTATGGATTTCCCTTTGGATTTTTTGAGGAAGACTTTTTTGGGAAAATCGGGTATAACTTTTTTTTGGTACTTTTTTGAAAAATTTTTTATAAGACTTTTTTAAAGCAATTTAGACAATTTATTAATTTTCAAAAAAAAATACAATTTAAAAAAAAATAAAAATTTAATTTTTCACTCAATTTAGCTAATTTTTGAAAAATCTTCCATAACTCTTTTATTCTTCAATGTACGGCAAAATGTTATTTTATATAATTTGTTCTATTTTTGACTAGAATTCTAATTCTAATAAAAGACCTACCATTTTCCCAACAGTTTTTTCAGAAAACCAGGAAAAATTGTTGTTTAGATGTTTTTCTTAAAATGGGATTTTTGCCCCTTTGACTGAGCATTTTGGCCATTTTTGTCCAACCAATAACCCTGGAATTTTTATAAAAATTTTTTCCTAAAAATCGAGTGAGTCGTCTGTAACCTTGACAATCACCTGTCAACATTAAAACCTTCAAACCACTTTCAGTATTTTGATTAAAGACTTACTAGTAAGCGTCCTATATATACTTTTTGAACAAGATCCTTATACAGAACAAAAAAGACAATCAGTGCTCCGTATCAAATACACCATCCATTAAGCATTGGACCTGCCACTAACCGGATCTGGATACTCTTGATATTCCTTCACAATCGGCAATTTATACATATAAAAACACCCGCATGTATGATAAGATATTTAATTACTTATATAGCATAAAATTTCTACTATAACTGAAAATTTATCTTCATTTATAAATTTGTCTTTAAAATATTATATGGATTTGTAAATAATATTTTGTCTTTTATTTATTACCATTAAACCCAATTTACCATTCAAATACTACCACCACGCCAAAAACTAAGCCGTCTAAGTCTAAGCCTCGCTCTCCAGACAGCCATAACCTGCCACATCGTCCAGTTCCATCAACATCTGCCACAATATCCAGAGAGGTTCAATCTTTGAAAATTAGTTCTGATAGGGAGGCCACTGCTGCCTCTAGAGGTTGATTTTGTCATCGATAAGCAAGCAAATATGGACCGTTAACTCCACCAATAGTGCGACTATCAAGAGACTCAGATGGTCGCTATTTATTGGCCAGACTGAGAGACCCTTCCATCTTAAAACCTCTTAGGCTATTCCTTGCTCCAGTGTGTGTGTTTTGAAGGACACACCAACACCAGCATCAGAGGGACTTCCTGGTGACGTGGACTCTTTGCGGAGGCTCTACTTTCGGTACCATGATGCCTATGGTATTGATCCAACTGAAGTTGAAGCACTACAATTTTTTACCTTAACTGTCTTTCTTTGTTGTTATTTATGTGCTGAACTATGGGGCTCTATATTTTTTATGACATACCATTACGTGCTCCTAGTTTTTAATTTTAAGACCGTCATATTCACCTTAAAAGAAACCTAATAAAGATGTAGAAGAAAAGAGTTTTTTTTTAATTGATACGTCTTCCATGCAATAAACTGTTACGGCCCCCCGAACATCTATAAAAACGGGCATCATAACATGCGGGTTCTTATAAAAGAAAATCTAACGAATCTCCCAGCGTGTTAAAAAGAGACAGAGCAATGATGATAAAATATACGTAAGAGCCTAAACCAACATCAAACGACGCCGGTAAGACTGTACCAGGGTCATTCAAAGGGGGGTAATAAAGACATAAATACAAAAGTGCTTCTGCCCGTCGAACTTTTTCCTTTTTTTCTCGACATTTTACTGATGTAGGTGTAATAAAGTTCGGGTGCCGCGAACTTTGTTTTTAGTCAGTTATATCAGTAAAACTTTTCGGGTTTTTTTAGGTAGCCTGAACGTCTTATTATTTAGCGATTTAACACCTTATTGTAGAAAATCATAAAAAACTTGATAACTCAACAGCACCTCAATACCTTCGTTTTACTCTCATTGTAAAGAAATCATTGTATGAGCCGTTCGATATGTCACATGTTCAACTAATCGGCTAACCTTTAACCAAGAACCAGTTAATTTGAATCAAAAAAGGGTAAAATCTTTTCTTTTTGCAGACCAATTAAAAACGGGAAGTAGTAGGATAAGGTAGGAGAAACCAACCTTTTTCGTTCGAGACAAATACCTAGCTGGAATATATTACAGAAAAAAGGTACTACAACTCATATTTTTTCCAAATATATGCGGATTGGGTCCTGTTTTATTGTTGCAACAAAATAATTAATAATTAATGCCTATCAATAAAAACCGAGCTAACAGTTACGATCAATATCTCAAAAGATGGTTTAAGGAGAACAGAAAAGGAGTTTCTTTTTATTTATTTATTTAATGCATTCATAAGTTTTTATTCATTACAATTTCGTACAAGTTATACGTAATCTTAATGTACAGACTCCACGACCCTATAGAGGCTACATAGAGATACAGAGCGGTCCAAATTCAAATCTTATGTATACAATATTCAACGATTCAACCTCAATACGTTTAAATGGAATTTTTAATTGGAATATTTATATTTTAAAGATCTAACCCAGACTTTGTCACCAGGATATCATCAAAATATTATTTAGCAAATATGCTACATATAAATCACAGTGGGTGTAAATAATAATTACAATATAAGTAATAAAAACTAATTTAAAAAACAAAAATCATAATTTAGTAATTAAAGTCGTATCATAATGTAAAACCGAAACATAAGACCTAGTAACTAATTTAAAATATAAGCTCTCAGTAAGCGTTAAAATTGGTGGATCACAGGTTCTAACAGACCTTTGTATAGCACGAAATTAAGCATTTGAGTAGTTATTACTACATTTATAAGGTAGTATAAAATCTGTACAATTTCACGAAATATTATTAATTTGTCACAGATGTATCTTGGTCCTTTTTTAACTTAAATATAAACACATTAACGTTAAACACTACTCGCTGATGGACGGACAACATTAAGTTAATTGGTGTATAACGGTTGCATTTTAAAATTGCCCTATTTTGGATTTTTTACATCTGGTAAATTTTATATTGTGAAATTATATAATAGCGTTGAACAAAACTACAGATGGGGAACTGCTGCGGCATTTCTTTCTAAATAAAAAATAACTTATGAAAGTAAAGGTCCTTCGTATCAATTTAAATTATGCATAATTTTATTCCAAATGCCTCGAATATTATAAAAATTCCAAAAAAAATTTGGGAAATTTAAAAATTCTGAAGTTAAAAATTGAGAAGAAAAACTTATCCTAGAACATTAAAATTAAAAGAAAAATTATTTTAAATACTTGGAAGACGTAATAATTGTCACAAAGTCCTGGAAAATACCTGGAAGACGTAGAAAATGATTGTAAAGTCCTGGAATAAAACTGGATTTTATTGCAGATGCCTCGAATATTATAAAAATACCAAAAAAATTTGGGAATTTTCAAAAATTCTGAACTTATAAATTGAAAACCAAAAACTTGTCCTAGAACATTAAATTTGAAAGAAAAATTATTTGAAATACCTGGAAGACGTAATAATTGACCCACAGTCCTGAAAAATACTTGGAAGACGTGGAAAATGACTCTTAAGTCCTGGAATAAAACTGGATTTTATTCCAAATGCCTCGAATATTGTAAAAATACCAAAAAAAATTTGAGAAATTTCAAAAATTCTGAAGTTAAAAATTGAAAAGAAAAACTTATCCTAGAACATTAAAATTAAAAGAAAAATTATTTAAAATACTTGGAAAACATAATTATTGACCCAAAGTCCTGGAAAATACCTGGAAGGTGTAGAAAATGACTCTAAAGTCCTGGAATAAAACTAGATTTTACTTTAAATGCCTCGAATATCATAAAAAATACCAAAAAAATCCGGGAATTTTCAAAAATTCTGAAGTTGAAAATTGAGAAGAAAAACTTATCCTAGAACATTAAAATTGAAAGAAAAATTTGTTGAAATACCTGGAAGACGTGATAATTCACCCAAAGCCCTGCTAAATACCTGGACGACGTGGAAAATGATTCTAAAGTCCTGGAATAAGACTGGATTTTATTATAAATGTCTCGAATATTATAAAAAATACCAAAAAAATCTGGGAATTTTCAAAAATTCTGAAGTTATAAATTGAAAACGAAAAACTTGTCCTAGAACATTAAAACTAATAGAAAAATGTTTTGAAATAATTGGAAGACGTAATAAATGACCCAAGGTCCTGAAAAATACCTAAAAGACGTGGAAAGTGATTCCAAAGTCCTGGAATAAGACTAGATTTTATTCCGAATGCCTGGAATATTATAAAAATACCAAAAAAATCCGGGAATTTTCAAAAATTCTGAAGTTGAAAATTGAGAAGAAAAACTTATCCTAGAACACTAAAATTAAAAGAAAAATTATTTAAAATACTTGGAAAACATAATTATTGACCCAAAGTCCTGGAAAATACCTGGAAGATGTAGAAAATGACTCTAAAGTCCTGGAATAAAACAAGATTTTATTCCAAATGACTCGAATATCATAAAAAATACCAAAAAAATCCGGGAATTTTCAAAAATTCTGAAGTTGAAAATTGAAAAGAAAAACTTATCCTAGAACATTAAAATTAAAAGAAAAACTATTTGAAATACTTGGAAGACGTAATAATTGTCACAAAGTTCTGGAAAATACCTGGAAAGTGTAGAAAATAACTCTAAAGTCCTGGAATAAAACTAGATTTTACTTTAAATGCCTCGAATATCATAAAAAATACCAAAAAAATCCGGGAATTTTCAAAAATTCTGAAGTTGAAAATTAAGAAGAAAAACTTATCCTAGAACATTAAAATTAAAAGAAAAATTATTTGAAATACTTGGAAGACGTAATAATTGTCACAAAGTCCTAGAAAATACCTGTTAGACGTGGAAAATGACTCTAAAGTCCTGGAATAAAACAAGATATTATTCCAAATGCCTCGAATATTGTAAAAATACCAAAAAAAAATTTGAGAAATTTCAAAAATTCTGAAGTTAAAAATTGAAAAGAAAAACTTATCCTAGAACATTAAAATTGAAAAAAAAATTATTTAAAATACTTGGTAGACGTAATAATTGACCCAAATTCCTGGAAAATACCTGGAAGACGTAGAAAATGATTGTAAAGTCCTGGAATAAGACTAGATTTTATTCCGAATGCCTGGAATATTATAAAAATACCAAAAAAAATCCAAAAAATTTTCAAAAATTCTAAAGTTAAAAATTGAAAAGAAAAACTTATCCTAGAACATTAAAATTAAAAGAAAAATAATTTGAAATAATTAAAGACACAAGTGGATAAAAGTGTCATGTCACATTTTTTAAAAACATCGTTTTTCTTGATAAATATTCTTAAAAGATGCCATATTTTTTATATTTACGAGTTTTTTTCATCTAATATTAAAAATTAACGAGATTCCCAGAGGTTAAAGGTGTCATGTACCACACTATTAGGAGTCTTATATTGGATAAACGTGCTAAGGTAACATGACACCTTTATTCACTTGTGTCTTCAAATATAAGTGGTTTTACGAAAAACATTTTGGAAGATAGTCAAGAAAACGTCAAGAAATAGAGAAAAACTAAGTAATACTTTATTAGGTTAAGTAAATCTGTTTATTTTGTGTGCATAAGTTTAATAAATAAATGATTTTGTGCAAATAGCGTTTTTTTCCAAAAGTATATATATATTTTTTAAAATATTAATCATTTTATTAAAAAGTGAAATAATATGTAAGATATCCCATTTGTTAAATTTAAAAATATAAAAAGCATAAAAAAATTCCAATTAAAAAACTTTAAACTCATTTATCTCGGAATAACAATTTTGATACATGACACCTTTATCCACTTGTGTCTTCAATTGCAAGACGTAATCATTGTCGCAAAGTCCTGGAAAATACCTGGAAGATGTGGAAAATGATTTTAAAGTCCTGGAATAAAACTAGAGTTTACTCCAAATACTTCGAATATTATAAAAATATAAAAAAAATCCGAAAATTTTCAAAAATTCTGAAGTTAAAAATTGAAAAGAAAAACTTATCCTAGAACATTAAAATTAAAAGAAAAATTATTTAAAATACTTGGAAAACATAATTATTGACCCAAAGTCCTGGAAAATACCTGGAAGATGTAGAAAATGACTCTAAAGTCCTGGAATAAAACTGGATTTTATTCCAAATGCCTCGAATATTATAAAAATACCAAAAAAAATTTGAGAAATTTCAAAAATTCTGAAGTTAAAAATTGAAAAGAAAAACTTATCCTAGAACATTAAAATTGAAAGAAAAATTATTTGAAATACTTGGAAGACGTAATAATTGTCACAAAGTCCTGGAAAATACCTGGAAGATGTAGAAAATGATTGTAAAGTCCTGGAATAAAACTGGATTTTATTCCAAATGCCTCGAATATTATAAAAATACCAAAAAATCCGGGAATATTCAAAAATTCTGAAGTGAAAAATTGAGAAGAAAATTTATTCAAGAACATTAAAAGAAAAATTAATCGAAATACCTGGAAGACGTAATAATTGGCCCATTGGCCCAAGATTTTATTCTAAATGATATTCGAGGCAAATAAATAACAAATAATTAATAATAAAACAAAAATACCAAAATATTCCGAAAATTTTGAAAAATTCTGAAGTTAAAAATTGAAAACGAAAAACTTATCCTAGAACATTAAAATTAAAAGAAAAATTATTTAAAATACTTGGAAGACGTAATTATTGACTCAAAGTCTTGGAAAATACCTAAAAGACATGGAAAATGATTGTAAAGTCCTGGAATAAAACTAGATTTTACTTTAAATGCCTCAAATATAAAAATACCAAAAAAATCCGAAAACTTTCAAAAATTCTAAAGTTAAAAATTGAAAAGAAAAACTTATCCTAGAACATTAAAATTAAAAGAAAAATAATTTGAAATAATTAAAGACACAAGTGGATAAAAGTGTCATGTCACATTTTTTAAAAACATCGTTTTTCTTGATAAATATTCTTAAAAGATGCCATATTTTTTATATTTACGAGTTTTTTTCTTCTAATATTAAAAATTAACGAGATTCCCAGAGGTTAAAGGTGTCATGTACCACACTATTAGGAGTCTTATATTGGATAAACGTGCTAAGGTAACATGACACCTTTATCCACTTGTGTCTTCAAATATAAGTGGTTTTACGAAAAACATTTTGGAAGATAGTCAAGAAAATGTCAAGAAATAGAGAAAAACTAAGTAATACTTTATTAGGTTAAGTAAAGCTGTTTATTTTGTGCATAAGTTTAATAAATAAATGATTTTGTGCAAATAGCGTTTTTTTCCATATATTGCCTTAATTCTTTTAATTAAATTTATAATGGATAAAGGTGTTATGTTCATTCAAAGTATATTTTTCCAAAAGTATATATATTTTTTAAAATATTAATCATTTTATTAAAAAGTGAAATAATATGTAAGATATCCCATTTGTTAAACTTAAAAATATAAAAAGCATAAAAAAATTCCAATTAAAAAACTTTAAACTCATTTATCTCGGAATAACAATTTTGATACGTGACACCTTTATCCACTTGTGTCTTCAATTGCAAGACGTAATAATTGTCGCAAAGTCCTGGAAAATACCTGGAAGATGTGGATAATACATAATAAAACTAGAGTTTACTCCAAATGCCTCGAATATTATAAAAATATCAAAAAAATCCGAAAATTTTCAAAAATTCTGTTAAGTTACAAATTGAAAAGAAAAACTTGTCCTAGAACATTAAAATTAAAAGACAAATTATTTGAAACAATTGGAAGACGTAATAATTGACCCAAAGTCCTGGAAAATACCTGGAAGACGTGGAAAATGATTCTAAAGTCCTGGAATAAAATAAGATTTTATTCCAAATGCCTCAAATATCATAAAAATACCAAAAAAATCCGAAAATTTTCAAAAATTTCGAAGTTAAAAATTGAAAAGAAAAACTTAATACCTAGAACATTAAAATTAAAAGAAAAATTATTTGAAATACCTGGAAGACGTAATAATTAACCCACAGTCCTGGAAAATACCTGGAAGACGTGGAAAATGACTCTTAAGTCCTGGAATAAGACTTGATTTTACTTTAAATGCCTGGAATATTATAAAAATACCAAAAAAATCCGGGAATTTTTAAAAATTCTGAAGTTGAAAATTGAGAAGAAAAACTTATCTTAGAACATTAAACAATTAAAAGAAAAATTATTTGAAATACCTGAAAGACGTAATAATTGTCACAAGACGTAATAAAGTCCTGGAAGACGTGGAAAATGATTGTAAAGTCCTGGAATAAAAAAAACATTTACATAAATGCATGGAATATCATAAAAATACTCAAAAAATCTGGAAAATGTTAAAAGTTTCAAAATTTCTGAAATTAAAAATTGGAAACAAACATTATTTTAGAACGTTTAAATTAAAAGATAATTTATTTAAAATACTTGGAATAGGTGGAAAATGTCCCTAAGGTAATATTTTATTTCAAACATAAATATAATATGTGATGTAAATAATTTGTTTAAATGTCAAAATTTTTGGAAAACAAAAACTTATCCTAAAATTATTCAAAAACTTTCAAAATTTCGGGAATTAATTTTTTTCTGAATTAAAATTATACAGGGTCCTGCAACAGTGCGTCGGTCTTCCATAAAGCCTAAAAAAATAAGGTTAAAATTTTCTAAACTCTTAAAAAAATGTTGGGACCTGATTAAGCGCATATCTGGAAAATATTTTAAAGCATACAGGGTGCATCAAAAAAGTAGGGCGATATAGGCAGCATTTTTTATTTTATTTTTAAGACCGCCTTAGGCTACCTAGTATACGCGCTAAATATGGCTGCTCTGTCATGCGCAGTTTGACTGCAATAATTTTTTTTATAAAAAAAATCTAAAAATCATTTAATTTCATCTTGATACTAGAAATGTTAATTCAATGTCAATATTGGACTTAATTGGGGAGAATTACTTTGACTTAAATTGTTTCCTTCTGTCATATACAGGGTGTTCGCAGTTAGCAATCATATTTTACGAATTTCAAAGCTACATTTCTCGCTTTAGATTTAAAACATTTTTTTAGGCTTTATGGAAGACCGACGCACTGTTGCAGGACCCTGTAAGAAAAATTATTTGAAATACTTCAAAGTCGTGGAAAATGATCCAGGATGATCCATGAGTTCAGGTTTTATTCCAAATGCCTGGAATAATGTAGGAATGCCCGAAAAACTGGAACATATTAAAATTTACTTCAAAAATTTAAAAATCAACTTATTCTGAACCATTAAAGTTAATTAATCAATTTTTTGAAATAATAATAATAATTTTCTGAAATTGTAGAGCATTATTTTGGTCCTTCCAAACGCGTTAATTTTTTCTGTTAAAAATACGACAGTTTGCAAATGTACTTTAATCAGTCAATTTATATATTTGTCTTGTCAGTTTATCACAGCCAACTGCGGCAAATTTAATTTAAAAAAAAAAAATTAGATTAAAAAAAAAGCGATATAGCACCTGTTGAAAGAAAAAACAGAGTCGATGATGGTTGGCAAAAGACGAAACGTCGTATTAAAAATCTAAAAACACCATCACGTAGCACGAAAAAGTGACAATGGAAAAGTGAAAATTATTTTAAAATCGCATAAGAAATAAGCTCAAAAGAAAAATTATATTATCGAATATATTTGGAAGTATTCGGAATTTTTTTAAAAACCTCAAAAATTCTTAACTTTGTCGCAATTTAACCATAACTATAAAAATAAAAAAATATTTTTTTTACACTTTAAAACCTAAAAAAACTGTTTGCAAATATCAATCTTATCCTAAAAATCAAAAAAAAAAAAAAATCAGTCAATTTATATAATTTTATAACTTAAAAAGAGAATTACTAAGTTTTGGAGAGTGGATTTCTCTTTTTTTTACTATACGTTGAAATTGTTTAATTTCATTCATAATTAACTGAATTATAAGCAAATTTCTAAACAAAAAATAATTTATGAAACCAAATGCTCTTCGTATCCATTTAAATTATGCATAATTTTATTCCAAATGCCTCGAATATTAGAAAAATACCAAAAAAAATCTGTGAATTTTCGAAAAATCTGTTAGTTAAAAATTGAAAAGAAAAAGTTGTCCTAGAACATTAAAATTAATAGAAAAATGATTTGAAATAATTGGAAGACGTAATAATTGACCCAAAGTCTTGGAAAATGCCTGGAAGACGTTAAAAATTATTGTAAAGTCCTGGAATAAAACTAGAGTTTACTCCTAATGTCTCGAATATTATAAAAATACCAAAAAAATCCGAAAATTTTCAAACATTCTAAAAGTAAAACTTGGAAACGAAAAATTTATCCTAGAACATTAAAATTACAAGAAAAATTAATTGAAATACCTGGAGACGTGATAATTGACCCAAAGTCCTGGAATAAAAAAACATTTACCTAAATGCATGGAATATCATTAAAATACTCAAAAAATCTGGAAAAAACTAAAAAGTTCCAAAAATTCTCAAATTAAAAATTGAAAACAAAAATTATTTTAGAACGTGTAAATTAAAAGATAAATTATTTAAAATACTTGGAATAGGTGGAAAATAACCCTAAGGTAATATTTTATTCCAAATATAAATGCAATATATGATGTAAATAATGTGTTTACATGTCAAAATTTCTGGAAAACAAAAACTTATCCTAAAATTATTCAAAAACTTTCAAAATTTCGGGAATGAATTTTTTTCTGAATTAAAAGAAAAATTATTTGAAATACTTGAAAGTCGTGGTAAATGACCCTAAAGTTCAGGTTTTATTCCAAATGCCTGGAATAATGTAGGAATGCTCAAAAAATCAGGAAAATATTAAAATTTATTTCAAAAATTTAAAAATCAACTTATTCTGAACCATTAAAGTTAATTAATCAATTTTTTGAAATAATAATAATAATTTTCTGAAATTGTAGAGCATTATTTTGGTTCTTCCAAACGCGTTAATTTTTTCTGTTAAAAATACGACAGTATGCAAATGTACTTTAAGCAGTCAATTTATATATTTGTCTTGTCAGTTTATCACAGCCAACTGCGGCAAATTTAATTAAAAAAAAAAAAAATTAGCTTTAGAAAAAAAGCGATATAGGACCTGTTAGAAAAAATAGAGTCGATGATGGTTGGCAAAAGACGAAACGTCGTATTAAAAATCTAAAATCACCATCATGTAGCACGAAAAAGTGACAATAAAAAAGTGAAAATTATTTTAAATTCGCATAAGAAATAAGCTCAGAAGCAACAGCTCAAAATTATATTTTCGGAACTATTCGGAATTTTTTTAAAAGGCTCAAAAATGCTTAACTTTGCTACAATTTAGCCATATCTCTTTGTGACGAATTAAAACTATATAACTGGCATAAAGAACAAATATAGATGTTTCCAAAATAATATATTCTATGTATTAGTAATATAGATAGGTGGGAATCAAATCATGATTTAATTGGTTAATCGCTTTTACCTAAACACTCTTGATTGTCCAAGGAACACAAAAAGTGAGAAGGAAGCAACATAGGAAATAAACTTGAAAAGAAAAAGACACAACAGAATCTAATTGGCTGAAACTTCCATAGGATTAAAGTCGAATTTTTCTGGATGCTTGGAAGCAAGCTACAACTCGCATTAATCATAGATTTAAGTCTAACACAAGTCTGAATCACGTGCAACAAACTAGTATCAGACGGTCAGATCAAAAGGAACCCTCATAAAATACCCTTTTACACAAAATTGCGCAATTCCGAAAGGTACCTATTTAAATATTTTACAACCGTCGGCTATTTGAATTTTCGACGGTTTCCTGTCCTTTTAATAAAACAATCCGGTAATCAGGCAATAAAATCCATTTTTTTTTTGTTTTCTTAGGGTTATCAACGATAAGACCCCACGCAACTCTAACCTGATGGTTATAGTAAGTACTACCTGAAACTGATGGTTAAATACGCGCAATTTTTGAATATTTTCCACTATTCATCCTAATGCTCTTTTTTTATTGTTCAGTTGGTACAGCAGCCATCAAAGAAAAAAATATTTGAAACTGTTTATTTTTCCAATTAGCACTCGGTGCTAAACAGTTTGGGTCAGAGATGACCAACGTGTTATACACCATAGGCGTATCATCTCCCAGTTAACACATATTAAAGAGAAAAAACATCTTAACCAATGGTTTGAAGCTGTTGATCTTTTGATTCTGTTGATCTCGAAGTCCAGCTTCTACAAATACAAGTATAACAATGTAACTAAGAGCCTGCCAAGATCTTAAACTTTTATTAAAAATGGGAATATATACAGTTTATGAGCAAGCAGTTTTTTTTATTAATTCTTCCTTAAATGTCGAATTTTCGATACTTTACTGGTTTCACTTATTAAAACCAAATGTTCACTCTATATTTTCTTATAAACTATCTCTGATGCTCAGAAATCTGGAGCATCACAAAATTTCTGAGTTGAAGCCTTGCTGAACTTGTCTATAAATTATGTTAAACTATTCCTAATCTAATCAGGCTTTCATACCTCCATTCTACAATTAGATCTAGCTAAAAACTATCTACTACTAACTCAATAATTCTCAACTCAGGCACACTCAGGTCTCTGCTGCACAATTTCTCATGTATCCTTAAAATGATGACTTTTCTTTTACTATGATCAGAACATCACAGTACGCCGCTGTAAGCTAAGTAAAACCGCCGCATACCTACTTCCACTCAAGCACTGTGTACTTATAACATTAAATAACGATTTTGGTGAACTGAAAACCGGAATGCTCTCGATATTTGCTTTGT